>NC_139222.1:51469255-52669255 GCF_055691185.1 Crinia signifera
CAAAAATATCAGGACTTACTTCCCCAATAACCTGCTAACTCACCCCTGAAATACATACTTATTCACCCTATTTTGTTCATTGGACTAATTTCTCATTTGCAATGCCCATTTTTGGGGAGCCAGAAATGTGCGTCTTTAAAAGGTGATTTCTACGATACCCCACTTTTGCGCGTCGGATCTCAACTTTTCCCGTAAACGCAGAAAAACCTAAATTTTCAGGAGAAACGAGACAGACATCCCCTCCCTCTGCCACCCACCCGCCCAACTGACAGCCAGCCATTAGACATGCACAGATAGTTCTGAGGGTCTGTCTGTGATGTCATAAAGGGCCTGCTGATCAATGGGCAGCTTTCAAATTGGCTGCTGTATTTGATTGACAGATGGAAGCTGGCAGCTGATTGGCTGTCTAGCCTAAAGTGCTTTACACACCTCCCTGATGGTACCACTGGCTAAGACTCCACCTCAGCTCATTGGGTAATGAAAAATTTAGAACAATTGATGGATGAAAGCAGGCAGGCCGGCCATTTTGGGACGCTCATTGGACTTGTTTAATGCAATGCAACTTTGTATATTCACATGCATTCGCTTAATGCTGTAACCACTGTGCATAAAAATTTGGAAACATGGCATACAGTGTATCATTTGGTGTCTAAGTCATGTTTCCCATATTTTCCCTTTCCAGATACAAGCCCGTTTGAGTGTTTGGGGCACTTTTTAGCTAAAATCATCCTACGGGGCCTAACTGCATATGCTAAAGCCTGCCTATTTTGAATGGTCTAGTGGCCCCTGCAACCTCCAAAAATATCAGGACTTACTTCCCCAATAACCTGCTAACTCACCCCTGAAATACATACTTATTCACCCTATTTTGTTAATTGGACTCATTTCTCATTTGAAATGCCCATTTTTGGGGGGGCAGAAATGTGCGTCTTTAAAAGGTGATTTCTACGATACCCCACTTTTGCGCGTCGGACCTCAACTTTTCCCGTAAACGCAGAAAAACCGCAATTTTCAGGAGAAACGAGACAGACATCCCCTCCCTCTGCCACCCACCCGCCCAACTGACAGCCAGCCATTAGACATGCACAGATAGTTCTGAGGGTCTGTCTGTGATGTCATAAAGGGCCTGCTGATCAATGGGCAGCTTTCTGATTGGCTGCTGTATTTGATTGACAGATGGAAGCTGGCAGCTGATTGGCTGTCTAGCCTAAAGTGCTTTACACACCTCCCTGATGGTACCACTGGCTAAGACTCCACCTCAGCTCATTGGGTAATTAAAAATTTAGAACAATTGATGGATGAAAGCAGGCAGGCCGGCCATTTTGGGACACTCATTGGACTTGTTTAATGCAATGCACCTTTGTATATTCACATGCATTCGCTTCATGCTGTAACCACTGTGCATAAAAATTTGGAAACATGGCATACAGTGTATCATTTGGTGTCTAAGTCATGTTTCCCATATTTTCCCTTCCCAGATACAAGCCCGTTTGAGTGTTTGGGGCACTTTTTAGCTAAAATCATCCTACAGGGCCTAACTGCATATGCTAAAGCCTTCCTATTTTGAATGGTGTAGTGGCCCCTGCAACCTCCAAAAATATCAGGACTTACTTCCCCAATAACCTGCTAACTCACCCCTGAAATACATACGTATTCACCCTATTTTGTTCATTGGACTCATTTCTCATTTGAAATGCCCATTTTTGGGGAGCCAGAAATGTGTGTCTTTTAAAGGTGATTTCTACGATACCCCACTTTTGCGCGTCGGACCTCAACTTTTCCCGTAAACGCAGAAAAACCGCAATTTTCAGGAGAAACGAGACAGACATCCCCTCCCTCTGCCACCCACCCGCCCAACTGACAGCCAGCCATTAGACATGCACAGATAGTTCTGAGGGTCTGTCTGTGATGTCATAAAGGGCCTACTGATCAATGGGCAGCTTTCTGATTGGCTGCTGTATTTGCTTGACAGATGGAAGCTGGCAGCTGATTGGCTGTCTAGCCTAAAGTGCTTTACACACCTCCCTGATGGTACCACTGGCTAAGACTCCACCTCAGCTCATTGGGTAATGAAAAATTTAGAACAATTGATGGATGAAAGCAGGCAGGCCGGCCATTTTGGGACGCTCATTGGACTTGTTTAATGCAATGCACCTTTGTATATTCACATGCATTCGCTTCATGCTGTAACCACTGTGCATAAAAATTTGGAAACATGGCATACACTGTATCATTTGGTGTCTAAATCATGTTTCCCATATTTTCTCTTCCCAGATACAAGCCCGTTTGAGTGTTTGGGACACTTTTTAGCTAAAATCATCCTACAGGGCCTAACTGCATATGCTAAAGCCTGCCTATTTTGAATGGTGTAGTGGCCACTGCAACCTCCAAAAATATCAGGACTTACTTTCCCAATAACCTGCTAACTCACCCCTGAAATACATACTTATTCACCCTATTTTGTTCATTGGACTAATTTCTCATTTGCAATGCCCATTTTTGGGGAGCCAGAAATGTGCGTCTTTAAAAGGTGATTTCTACGATACCCCACTTTTGCGCGTCGGATCTCAACTTTTCCCGTAAACGCAGAAAAACCTGAATTTTCAGGAGAAACGAGACAGACATCCCCTCCCTCTGCCACCCACCCGCCCAACTGACAGCCAGCCATTAGACATGCACAGATAGTTCTGAGGGTCTGTCTGTGATGTCATAAAGGGCCTGCTGATCAATGGGCAGCTTTCAAATTGGCTGCTGTATTTGATTGACAGATGGAAGCTGGCAGCTGATTGGCTGTCTAGCCTATAGTGCTTTACACACCTCCCTGATGGTACCACTGGCTAAGACTCCACCTCAGCTCATTGGGTAATGGAAAATTTAGAACAATTGATGGATGAAAGCAGGCAGGCCGGCCATTTTGGGACGCTCATTGGACTTGTTTAATGCAATGCACCTTTGTATATTCACATGCATTCGCTTAATGCTGTAACCACTGTGCATAAAAATTTGGAAACATGGCATACAGTGTATCATTTGGTGTCTAAGTCATGTTTCCCATATTTTCCCTTTCCAGATACAAGCCCGTTTGAGTGTTTGGGGCACTTTTTAGCTAAAATCATCCTACGGGGCCTAACTGCATATGCTAAAGCCTGCCTATTTTGAATGGTCTAGTGGCCCCTGCAACCTCCAAAAATATCAGGACTTACTTCCCCAATAACCTGCTAACTCACCCCTGAAATACATACTTATTCACCCTATTTTGTTAATTGGACTCATTTCTCATTTGAAATGCCCATTTTTTGGGGGGGGCAGAAATGTGCGTCTTTAAAAGGTGATTTCTACGATACCCCACTTTTGCGCGTCGGACCTCAACTTTTCCCGTATACGCAGAAAAACCGCAATTTTCAGGAGAAACGAGACAGACATCCCCTCCCTCTGCCACCCACCCGCCCAACTGACAGCCAGCCATTAGACATGCACAGATAGTTCTGAGGGTCTGTCTGTGATGTCATAAAGGGCCTGCTGATCAATGGGCAGCTTTCTGATTGGCTGCTGTATTTGATTGACAGATGGAAGCTGGCAGCTGATTGGCTGTCTAGCCTAAAGTGCTTTACACACCTCCCTGATGGTACCACTGGCTAAGACTCCACCTCAGCTCATTGGGTAATTAAAAATTTAGAACAATTGATGGATGAAAGCAGGCAGGCCGGCCATTTTGGGACACTCATTGGACTTGTTTAATGCAATGCACCTTTGTATATTCACATGCATTCGCTTAATGCTGTAACCACTGTGCATAAAAATTTGGAAACATGGCATACAGTGTATCATTTGGTGTCTAAGTCATGTTTCCCATATTTTCCCTTTCCAGATACAAGCCCGTTTGAGTGTTTGGGGCACTTTTTAGCTAAAATCATCCTACGGGGCCTAACTGCATATGCTAAAGCCTGCCTATTTTGAATGGTCTAGTGGCCCCTGCAACCTCCAAAAATATCAGGACTTACTTCCCCAATAACCTGCTAACTCACCCCTGAAATACATACTTATTCACCCTATTTTGTTAATTGGACTCATTTCTCATTTGAAATGCCCATTTTTTGGGGGGGGTCAGAAATGTGCGTCTTTAAAAGGTGATTTCTACGATACCCCACTTTTGCGCGTCGGACCTCAACTTTTCCCGTATACGCAGAAAAACCGCAATTTTCAGGAGAAACGAGACAGACATCCCCTCCCTCTGCCACCCACCCGCCCAACTGACAGCCAGCCATTAGACATGCACAGATAGTTCTGAGGGTCTGTCTGTGATGTCATAAAGGGCCTGCTGATCAATGGGCAGCTTTCTGATTGGCTGCTGTATTTGATTGACAGATGGAAGCTGGCAGCTGATTGGCTGTCTAGCCTAAAGTGCTTTACACACCTCCCTGATGGTACCACTGGCTAAGACTCCACCTCAGCTCATTGGGTAATTAAAAATTTAGAACAATTGATGGATGAAAGCAGGCAGGCCGGCCATTTTGGGACACTCATTGGACTTGTTTAATGCAATGCACCTTTGTATATTCACATGCATTTGCTTCATGCTGTAACCACTGTGCATAAAAATTTGGAAACATGGCATACAGTGTATCATTTGGTGTCTAAGTCATGTTTCCCATATTTTCCCTTCCCAGATACAAGCCCGTTTGAGTGTTTGGGGCACTTTTTAGCTAAAATCATCCTACAGGGCCTAACTGCATATGCTAAAGCCTGCCTATTTTGAATGGTGTAGTGGCCCCTGCAACCTCCAAAAATATCAGGACTTACTTCCCCAATAACCTGCTAACTCACCCCTGAAATACATACGTATTCACCCTATTTTGTTCATTGGACTCATTTCTCATTTGAAATGCCCATTTTTGGGGAGCCAGAAATGTGCGTATTTAAAAGGTGATTTCTACGATACCCCACTTTTGCGCGTCGGACCTCAACTTTTCCCGTAAACGCAGAAAAAACGCAATTTTCAGGAGAAACGAGACAGACATCCCCTCCCTCTGCCACCCACCCGCCCAACTGACAGCCAGCCATTAGACATGCACAGATAGTTCTGAGGGTCTGTCTGTGATGTCATAAAGGGCCTGCTGATCAATGGGCAGCTTTCTGATTGGCTGCTGTATTTGCTTGACAGATGGAAGCTGGCAGCTGATTGGCTGTCTAGCCTAAAGTGCTTTACACACCTCCCTGATGGTACCACTGGCTAAGACTCCACCTCAGCTCATTGGGTAATGAAAAATTTAGAACAATTGATGGATGAAAGCAGGCAGGCCGGCCATTTTGGGACTCTCATTGGGCTTGTTTAATGCAATGCACCTTTGTATATTCACATGCATTCGCTTCATGCTGTAACCACTGTGCATAAAAATTTGGAAACATGGCATACAGTGTATCATTTGGTGTCTAAGTCATGTTTCCCATATTTTCCCTTCCCAGATACAAGCCCGTTTGAGTGTTTGGGACACTTTTTAGCTAAAATCATCCTACAGGGCCTAACTGCATATGCTAAAGCCTGCCTATTTTGAATGGTGTAGTGGCCACTGCAACCTCCAAAAATATCAGGACTTACTTCCCCAATAACCTGCTAACTCACCCCTGAAATACATACTTATTCACCCTATTTTGTTCATTGGACTAATTTCTCATTTGCAATGCCCATTTTTGGGGAGCCAGAAATGTGCGTCTTTAAAAGGTGATTTCTACGATACCCCACTTTTGCGCGTCGGATCTCAACTTTTCCCGTAAACGCAGAAAAACCTGAATTTTCAGGAGAAACGAGACAGACATCCCCTCCCTCTGCCACCCACCCGCCCAACTGACAGCCAGCCATTAGACATGCACAGATAGTTCTGAGGGTCTGTCTGTGATGTCATAAAGGGCCTGCTGATCAATGGGCAGCTTTCTGATTGGCTGCTGTATTTGATTGACAGATGGAAGCTGGCAGCTGATTGGCTGTCTAGCCTAAAGTGCTTTACACACCTCCCTGATGGTACCACTGGCTAAGACTCCACCTCAGCTCATTGGGTAATGAAAAATTTAGAACAATTGATGGATGAAAGCAGGCAGGCCGGCCATTTTGGGACACTCATTGGACTTGTTTAATGCAATGCACCTTTGTATATTCACATGCATTCGCTTCATGCTGTAACCACTGTGCATAAAAATTTGGAAACATGGCATACAGTGTATCATTTGGTGTCTAAGTCATGTTTCCCATATTTTCCCTTCCCAGATACAAGCCCGTTTGAGTGTTTGGGGCACTTTTTAGCTAAAATCATCCTACAGGGCCTAACTGCATATGCTAAAGCCTGCCTATTTTGAATGGTGTAGTGGCCCCTGCAACCTCCAAAAATATCAGGACTTACTTCCCCAATAACCTGCTAACTCACCCCTGAAATACATATGTATTCACCCTATTTTGTTCATTGGACTCATTTCTCATTTGAAATGCCCATTTTTGGGGAGCCAGAAATGTGCGTCTTTAAAAGGTGATTTCTACGATACCCCACTTTTGCGCGTCGGACCTCAACTTTTCCCGTAAACGCAGAAAAACTGCAATTTTCAGGAGAAACGAGACAGACATCCCCTCCCTCTGCCACCCACCCGCCCAACTGACAGCCAGCCATTAGACATGCACAGATAGTTCTGAGGGTCTGTCTGTGATGTCATAAAGGGCCTGCTGATCAATGGGCAGCTTTCTGATTGGCTGCTGTATTTGCTTGACAGATGGAAGCTGGCAGCTGATTGGCTGTCTAGCCTAAAGTGCTTTACACACCTCCCTGATGGTACCACTGGCTAAGACTCCACCTCAGCTCATTGGGTAATGAAAAATTTAGAACAATTGATGGATGAAAGCAGGCAGGCCGGCCATTTTGGGACGCTCATTGGACTTGTTTAATGCAATGCACCTTTGTATATTCACATGCATTCGCTTCATGCTGTAACCACTGTGCATAAAAATTTGGAAACATGGCATACACTGTATCATTTGGTGTCTAAGTCATGTTTCCCATATTTTCCCTTCCCAGATACAAGCCCGTTTGAGTGTTTGGGACACTTTTTAGCTAAAATCATCCTACAGGGCCTAACTGCATATGCTAAAGCCTGCCTATTTTAAATGGTGTAGTGGCCACTGCAACCTCCAAAAATATCAGGACTTACTTCCCCAATAACCTGCTAACTCACCCCTGAAATACATACTTATTCACCCTATTTTGTTCATTGGACTAATTTCTCATTTGCAATGCCCATTTTTGGGGAGCCAGAAATGTGCGTCTTTAAAAGGTGATTTCTACGATACCCCACTTTTGCGCGTCGGACCTCAACTTTTCCCGTAAACGCAGAAAAACCGCAATTTTCAGGAGAAACGAGACAGACATCCCCTCCCTCTGCCACCCACCCGCCCAACTGACAGCCAGCCATTAGACATGCACAGATAGTTCTGAGGGTCTGTCTGTGATGTCATAAAGGGCCTGCTGATCAATGGGCAGCTTTCTGATTGGCTGCTGTATTTGCTTGACAGATGGAAGCTGGCAGCTGATTGGCTGTCTAGCCTAAAGTGCTTTACACACCTCCCTGATGGTACCACTGGCTAAGACTCCACCTCAGCTCATTGGGTAATGAAAAATTTAGAACAATTGATGGATGAAAGCAGGCAGGCCGGCCATTTTGGGACGCTCAGTGGACTTGTTTAATGCAATGCACCTTTGTATATTCACATGCATTTGCTTCATGCTGTAACCACTGTGCATAAAAATTTGGAAACATGGCATACAGTGTATCATTTGGTGTCTAAGGCATGTTTCCCATATTTTCCCTTCCCAGATACAAGCCCGTTTGAGTGTTTGGGGCACTTTTTAGCTAAAATAATCCTACAGGGCCTAACTGCATATGCTAAAACCTGCCTATTTTGAATGGTGTAGTGGCCCCTGCAACCTCCAAAAATATCAGGACTTACTTCCCCAATAACCTGCTAACTCACCCCTGAAATACATACTTATTCACCCTATTTTGTTCATTGGACTCATTTCTCATTTGAAATGCCCATTTTTGGTGAGCCAGAAATGTGCGTCTTTAAAAGCTGATTTCTACGATACCCCACTTTTGCGCGTCGGACCTCAACTTTTCCCGTAAACGCAGAAAAACCGCAATTTTCAGGAGAAACGAGACAGACATCCCCTCCCTCTGCCACCCACCCGCCCAACTGACAGCCAGCCATTAGACATGCACAGATAGTTCTGAGGGTCTGTCTGTGATGTCATAAAGGGCCTGCTGATCAATGGGCAGCTTTCTGATTGGCTGCTGTATTTGCTTGACAGATGGAAGCTGGCAGCTGATTGGCTGTCTAGCCTAAAGTGCTTTACACACCTCCCTGATGGTACCACTGGCTAAGACTCCACCTCAGCTCATTGGGTAATGAAAAATTTAGAACAATTGATGGATGAAAGCAGGCAGGCCAGCCATTTTGGGACGCTCATTGGACTTGTTTAATGCAATGCACCTTTGTATATTTACATGCATTCGCTTCATGCTGTAACCACTGTGCATAAAAATTTGGAAACATGGCATACACTGTATCATTTGGTGTCTAAGTCATGTTTCCCATATTTTCCCTTTCCAGATACAAGCCTGTTTGAGTGTTTGGGACACTTTTTAGCTAAAATCATCCTACAGGGCCTAACTGCATATGCTAAAGCCTGCCTATTTTGAATGGTGTAGTGGCCACTGCAACCTCCAAAAATATCAGGACTTACTTCCCCAATAACCTGCTAACTCACCCCTGAAATACATACTTATTCACCCTATTTTGTTCATTGGACTAATTTCTCATTTGCAATGCCCATTTTTGGGGAGCCAGAAATGTGCGTCTTTAAAAGGTGATTTCTACGATACCCCACTTTTGCGCGTCTGGTCTCAACTTTTCCCGTAAACGCAGAAAAACCTGAATTTTCAGGAGAAACGAGACAGACATCCCCTCCCTCTGCCACCCACCCGCCCAACTGACAGCCAGCCATTAGACATGCACAGATAGTTCTGAGGGTCTTTCTGTGATGTCATAAAGGGCCTGCTGATCAATGGGCAGCTTTCAAATTGGCTGCTGTATTTGATTGACAGATGGAAGCTGGCAGCTGATTGGCTGTCTAGCCTAAAGTGCTTTACACACCTCCCTGATGGTACCACTGGCTAAGACTCCACCTCAGCTCATTGGGTAATGAAAAATTTAGAACAATTGATGGATGAAAGCAGGCAGGCCGGCCATTTTGGGACGCTCATTGGACTTGTTTAATGCAATGCACCTTTGTATATTCACATGCATTCGCTTAATGCTGTAACCACTGTGCATAAAAATTTGGAAACATGGCATACAGTGTA
The DNA here is from genome assembly GCF_055691185.1 of Crinia signifera. Lineage (NCBI taxonomy): Eukaryota > Metazoa > Chordata > Amphibia > Anura > Myobatrachidae > Crinia > Crinia signifera. The sequence continues at coordinate 51,478,655 of NC_139222.1, forward strand.
TCATTTGGTGTCTAAGTCATGTTTCCTATATTTTCCCTTTCCAGATACAAGCCCGTTTGAGTGTTTGGGGCACTTTTTAGCTAAAATCATCCTACGGGGCCTAACTGCATATGCTAAAGCCTGCCTATTTTGAATGGTCTAGTGGCCCCTGCAACCTCCAAAAATATCAGGACTTACTTCCCCAATAACCTGCTAACTCACCCCTGAAATACATACTTATTCACCCTATTTTGTTAATTGGACTCATTTCTCATTTGAAATGCCCATTTTTGGGGGGCCAGAAATGTGCGTCTTTAAAAGGTGATTTCTACGATACCCCACTTTTGCGCGTCGGACCTCAACTTTTCCCGTAAACGCAGAAAAACCGCAATTTTCCGGAGAAACGAGACAGACATCCCCTCCCTCTGCCACCCACCCGCCCAACTGACAGCCAGCCATTAGACATGCACAGATAGTTCTGAGGGTCTGTCTGTGATGTCATAAAGGGCCTGCTGATCAATGGGCAGCTTTCTGATTGGCTGCTGTATTTGATTGGCAGATGGAAGCTGGCAGCTGATTGGCTGTCTAGCCTAAAGTGCTTTACACACCTCCCTGATGGTACCACTGGCTAAGACTCCACCTCAGCTCATTGGGTAATGAAAAATTTAGAACAATTGATGGATGAAAGCAGGCAGGCCGGCCATTTTGGGACGCTCAGTGGACTTGTTTAATGCAATGCACCTTTGTATATTCACATGCATTTGCTTCATGCTGTAACCACTGTGCATAAAAATTTGGAAACATGGCATACAGTGTATCATTTGGTGTCTAAGGCATGTTTCCCATATTTTCCCTTCCCAGATACAAGCCCGTTTGAGTGTTTGGGGCACTTTTTAGCTAAAATAATCCTACAGGGCCTAACTGCATATGCTAAAACCTGCCTATTTTGAATGGTGTAGTGGCCCCTGCAACCTCCAAAAATATCAGGACTTACTTCCCCAATAACCTGCTAACTCACCCCTGAAATACATACTTATTCACCCTATTTTGTTCATTGGACTCATTTCTCATTTGAAATGCCCATTTTTGGTGAGCCAGAAATGTGCGTCTTTAAAAGCTGATTTCTACGATACCCCACTTTTGCGCGTCGGACCTCAACTTTTCCCGTAAACGCAGAAAAACCGCAATTTTCAGGAGAAACGAGACAGACATCCCCTCCCTCTGCCACCCACCCGCCCAACTGACAGCCAGCCATTAGACATGCACAGATAGTTCTGAGGGTCTGTCTGTGATGTCATAAAGGGCCTGCTGATTAATGGGCAGCTTTCTGATTGGCTGCTGTATTTGATTGACAGATGGAAGCTGGCAGCTAATTGGCTGTCTAGCCTAAAGTGCTTTACACACCTCCCTGATGGTACCACTGGCTAAGACTCCACCTCAGCTCATTGGGTAATGAAAAATTTAGAACAATTGATGGATGAAAGCAGGCAGGCCGGCCATTTTGGGACGCTCAGTGGACTTGTTTAATGCAACGCACCTTTGTATATTCACATGCATTTGCTTCATGCTGTAACCACTGTGCATAAAAATTTGGAAACATGGCATACAGTGTATCATTTGGTGTCTAAGTCATGTTTCCCATATTTTCCCTTCCCAGATACAAGCCCGTTTGGGACACTTTTTAGCTAAAATCATCCTACAGGGCCTAACTGCATATGCTAAAGCCTGCCTATTTTGAATGGTGTAGTGGCCCCTGCAACCTCCAAAAATATCAGGACTTACTTCCCCAATAACCTGCTAACTCACCCCTGAAATACATACTTATTCACCCTATTTTGTTCATTGGACTAATTTCTCATTTGAAATGCCCATTTTTGGGGAGCCAGAAATGTGCGTCTTTAAAAGGTGATTTCTACGATACCCCACTTTTGCCCGTCGGATCTCAACTTTTCCCGTAAACGCAGAAAAACCGCAATTTTCAGGAGAAACGAGACAGACATCCCCTCCCTCTGCCACCCACCCGCCCAACTGAAAGCCAGCCATTAGACATGCACAGATAGTTCTGAGGGTCTGTCTGTGATGTCATAAAGGGCCTGCTGATCAATGGGCAGCTTTCTGATTGGCTGCTGTATTTGATTGACAGATGGAAGCTGGCAGCTGATTGGCTGTCTAGCCTAAAGTGCTTTACACACCTCCCTGAGGATACCACTGGCTAAGACTCCACCTCAGCTCATTGGGTAATGAAAATTTTAGAACGATTGATGGATGAAAGCAGGCAGGCCGGCCATTTTGGGACGCTCAGTGGACTTGTTTAATGCAATGCACCTTTGTATATTCACATGCATTAGCTTCATGCTGTAACCATTGTGCATAAAAATTTGGAAACATGGCATACAGCGTATCATTTGGTGTCTAATTCATGTTTCCCATATTTTCCCTTCCCAGATACAAGCCCGTTTGAGTGTTTGGGGCACTTTTTAGCTAAAATCATCCTACAGGGCCTAACTGCATATGCTAAAGCCTGCCTATTTTGAATGGTGTAGTGGCCCCTGCAACCTCCAAAAATATCAGGATTTACTTCCCCAATAACCTGCTAACTCACCCCTGAAATACATACTTATTCACCATATCTGTTCATTGGACTCATTTCTCATTTGAAATGCCCATTTTTGGGGGGCCAGAAATGTGCGTCTTTAAAAGGTGATTTCTACGATACCCCACTTTTGCGCGTCAGACCTCAACTTTTCCCGTAAACGCAAAAAAACCACAATTTTCAGGAGAAACGAGACAGACATCCCCTCCCTCTGCCACCCACCCGCCCAACTGACAGTCAGCCATTAGACATGCACAGATAGTTCTGAGGGTCTCTCTGTAATGTCATAAAGGGCCTGCTGATCAATGGGCAGCTTTCTGATTGGCTGCTGTATTTGATTGACAGATGGAAGCTGGCAGCTGATTGGCTGTCTAGCCTAAAGTGCTTTACACACCTCCCTGATGGTACCACTGGCTAAGACTCCACCTCAGCTCATTGGGTAATGAAAAATTTAGAACAATTGATGGATGAAAGCAGGCAGGCCGGCCATTTTGGGACGCTCAGTGGACTTGTTTAATGCAATGCACCTTTGTATATTCACATGCATTTGCTTCATGCTGTAACCACTGTGCATAAAAATTTGGAAACATGGCATACAGTGTATCATTTGGTGTCTAAGGCATGTTTCCCATATTTTCCCTTCCCAGATACAAGCCCGTTTGAGTGTTTGGGGCACTTTTTAGCTAAAATAATCCTACAGGGCCTAACTGCATATGCTAAAACCTGCCTATTTTGAATGGTGTAGTGGCCCCTGCAACCTCCAAAAATATCAGGACTTACTTCCCCAATAACCTGCTAACTCACCCCTGAAATACATACTTATTCACCCTATTTTGTTCATTGGACTCATTTCTCATTTGAAATGCCCATTTTTGGTGAGCCAGAAATGTGCGTCTTTAAAAGCTGATTTCTACGATACCCCACTTTTGCGCGTCGGACCTCAACTTTTCCCGTAAACGCAGAAAAACCGCAATTTTCAGGAGAAACGAGACAGACATCCCCTCCCTCTGCCACCCACCCGCCCAACTGACAGCCAGCCATTAGACATGCACAGATAGTTCTGAGGGTCTGTCTGTGATGTCATAAAGGGCCTGCTGATCAATGGGCAGCTTTCTGATTGGCTGCTGTATTTGCTTGACAGATGGAAGCTGGCAGCTGATTGGCTGTCTAGCCTAAAGTGCTTTACACACCTCCCTGATGGTACCACTGGCTAAGACTCCACCTCAGCTCATTGGGTAATGAAAAATTTAGAACAATTGATGGATGAAAGCAGGCAGGCCAGCCATTTTGGGACGCTCATTGGACTTGTTTAATGCAATGCACCTTTGTATATTTACATGCATTCGCTTCATGCTGTAACCACTGTGCATAAAAATTTGGAAACATGGCATACACTGTATCATTTGGTGTCTAAGTCATGTTTCCCATATTTTCCCTTTCCAGATACAAGCCTGTTTGAGTGTTTGGGACACTTTTTAGCTAAAATCATCCTACAGGGCCTAACTGCATATGCTAAAGCCTGCCTATTTTGAATGGTGTAGTGGCCACTGCAACCTCCAAAAATATCAGGACTTACTTCCCCAATAACCTGCTAACTCACCCCTGAAATACATACTTATTCACCCTATTTTGTTCATTGGACTAATTTCTCATTTGCAATGCCCATTTTTGGGGAGCCAGAAATGTGCGTCTTTAAAAGGTGATTTCTACGATACCCCACTTTTGCGCGTCTGGTCTCAACTTTTCCCGTAAACGCAGAAAAACCTGAATTTTCAGGAGAAACGAGACAGACATCCCCTCCCTCTGCCACCCACCCGCCCAACTGACAGCCAGCCATTAGACATGCACAGATAGTTCTGAGGGTCTTTCTGTGATGTCATAAAGGGCCTGCTGATCAATGGGCAGCTTTCAAATTGGCTGCTGTATTTGATTGACAGATGGAAGCTGGCAGCTGATTGGCTGTCTAGCCTAAAGTGCTTTACACACCTCCCTGATGGTACCACTGGCTAAGACTCCACCTCAGCTCATTGGGTAATGAAAAATTTAGAACAATTGATGGATGAAAGCAGGCAGGCCGGCCATTTTGGGACGCTCATTGGACTTGTTTAATGCAATGCACCTTTGTATATTCACATGCATTCGCTTAATGCTGTAACCACTGTGCATAAAAATTTGGAAACATGGCATACAGTGTATCATTTGGTGTCTAAGTCATGTTTCCTATATTTTCCCTTTCCAGATACAAGCCCGTTTGAGTGTTTGGGGCACTTTTTAGCTAAAATCATCCTACGGGGCCTAACTGCATATGCTAAAGCCTGCCTATTTTGAATGGTCTAGTGGCCCCTGCAACCTCCAAAAATATCAGGACTTACTTCCCCAATAACCTGCTAACTCACCCCTGAAATACATACTTATTCACCCTATTTTGTTAATTGGACTCATTTCTCATTTGAAATGCCCATTTTTGGGGGGCCAGAAATGTGCGTCTTTAAAAGGTGATTTCTACGATACCCCACTTTTGCGCGTCGGACCTCAACTTTTCCCGTAAACGCAGAAAAACCGCAATTTTCCGGAGAAACGAGACAGACATCCCCTCCCTCTGCCACCCACCCGCCCAACTGACAGCCAGCCATTAGACATGCACAGATAGTTCTGAGGGTCTGTCTGTGATGTCATAAAGGGCCTGCTGATCAATGGGCAGCTTTCTGATTGGCTGCTGTATTTGATTGGCAGATGGAAGCTGGCAGCTGATTGGCTGTCTAGCCTAAAGTGCTTTACACACCTCCCTGATGGTACCACTGGCTAAGACTCCACCTCAGCTCATTGGGTAATGAAAAATTTAGAACAATTGATGGATGAAAGCAGGCAGGCCGGCCATTTTGGGACGCTCATTGGACTTGTTTAATGCAATGCACCTTTGTATATTCACATGCATTCGCTTAATGCTGTAACCACTGTGCATAAAAATTTGGAAACATGGCATACAGTGTATCATTTGGTGTCTAAGTCATGTTTCCTATATTTTCCCTTTCCAGATACAAGCCCGTTTGAGTGTTTGGGGCACTTTTTAGCTAAAATCATCCTACGGGGCCTAACTGCATATGCTAAAGCCTGCCTATTTTGAATGGTCTAGTGGCCCCTGCAACCTCCAAAAATATCAGGACTTACTTCCCCAATAACCTGCTAACTCACCCCTGAAATACATACTTATTCACCCTATTTTGTTAATTGGACTCATTTCTCATTTGAAATGCCCATTTTTGGGGGGCCAGAAATGTGCGTCTTTAAAAGGTGATTTCTACGATACCCCACTTTTGCGCGTCGGACCTCAACTTTTCCCGTAAACGCAGAAAAAACGCAATTTTCCGGAGAAACGAGACAGACATCCCCTCCCTCTGCCACCCACCCGCCCAACTGACAGCCAGCCATTAGACATGCACAGATAGTTCTGAGGGTCTGTCTGTGATGTCATAAAGGGCCTGCTGATCAATGGGCAGCTTTCTGATTGGCTGCTGTATTTGATTGGCAGATGGAAGCTGGCAGCTGATTGGCTGTCTAGCCTAAAGTGCTTTACACACCTCCCTGATGGTACCACTGGCTAAGACTCCACCTCAGCTCATTGGGTAATGAAAAATTTAGAACAATTGATGGATGAAAGCAGGCAGGCCGGACATTTTGGGACGCTCAGTGGACTTGTTTAATGCAATGCACCTTTGTATATTCACATGCATTTGCTTCATGCTGTAACCACTGTGCATAAAAATTTGGAAACATGGCATACAGTGTATCATTTGGTGTCTAAGGCATGTTTCCCATATTTTCCCTTCCCAGATACAAGCCCGTTTGAGTGTTTGGGGCACTTTTTAGCTAAAATAATCCTACAGGGCCTAACTGCATATGCTAAAACCTGCCTATTTTGAATGGTGTAGTGGCCCCTGCAACCTCCAAAAATATCAGGACTTACTTCCCCAATAACCTGCTAACTCACCCCTGAAATACATACTTATTCACCCTATTTTGTTCATTGGACTCATTTCTCATTTGAAATGCCCATTTTTGGTGAGCCAGAAATGTGCGTCTTTAAAAGCTGATTTCTACGATACCCCACTTTTGCGCGTCGGACCTCAACTTTTCCCGTAAACGCAGAAAAACCGCAATTTTCAGGAGAAACGAGACAGACATCCCCTCCCTCTGCCACCCACCCGCCCAACTGACAGCCAGCCATTAGACATGCACAGATAGTTCTGAGGGTCTGTCTGTGATGTCATAAAGGGCCTGCTGATTAATGGGCAGCTTTCTGATTGGCTGCTGTATTTGATTGACAGATGGAAGCTGGCAGCTAATTGGCTGTCTAGCCTAAAGTGCTTTACACACCTCCCTGATGGTACCACTGGCTAAGACTCCACCTCAGCTCATTGGGTAATGAAAAATTTAGAACAATTGATGGATGAAAGCAGGCAGGCCGGCCATTTTGGGACGCTCAGTGGACTTGTTTAATGCAACGCACCTTTGTATATTCACATGCATTTGCTTCATGCTGTAACCACTGTGCATAAAAATTTGGAAACATGGCATACAGTGTATCATTTGGTGTCTAAGTCATGTTTCCCATATTTTCCCTTCCCAGATACAAGCCCGTTTGGGACACTTTTTAGCTAAAATCATCCTACAGGGCCTAACTGCATATGCTAAAGCCTGCCTATTTTGAATGGTGTAGTGGCCCCTGCAACCTCCAAAAATATCAGGACTTACTTCCCCAATAACCTGCTAACTCACCCCTGAAATACATACTTATTCACCCTATTTTGTTCATTGGACTAATTTCTCATTTGAAATGCCCATTTTTGGGGAGCCAGAAATGTGCGTCTTTAAAAGGTGATTTCTACGATACCCCACTTTTGCCCGTCGGATCTCAACTTTTCCCGTAAACGCAGAAAAACCGCAATTTTCAGGAGAAACGAGACAGACATCCCCTCCCTCTGCCACCCACCCGCCCAACTGAAAGCCAGCCATTAGACATGCACAGATAGTTCTGAGGGTCTGTCTGTGATGTCATAAAGGGCCTGCTGATCAATGGGCAGCTTTCTGATTGGCTGCTGTATTTGATTGACAGATGGAAGCTGGCAGCTGATTGGCTGTCTAGCCTAAAGTGCTTTACACACCTCCCTGAGGATACCACTGGCTAAGACTCCACCTCAGCTCATTGGGTAATGAAAATTTTAGAACGATTGATGGATGAAAGCAGGCAGGCCGGCCATTTTGGGACGCTCAGTGGACTTGTTTAATGCAATGCACCTTTGTATATTCACATGCATTAGCTTCATGCTGTAACCATTGTGCATAAAAATTTGGAAACATGGCATACAGCGTATCATTTGGTGTCTAATTCATGTTTCCCATATTTTCCCTTCCCAGATACAAGCCCGTTTGAGTGTTTGGGGCACTTTTTAGCTAAAATCATCCTACAGGGCCTAACTGCATATGCTAAAGCCTGCCTATTTTGAATGGTGTAGTGGCCCCTGCAACCTCCAAAAATATCAGGATTTACTTCCCCAATAACCTGCTAACTCACCCCTGAAATACATACTTATTCACCATATCTGTTCATTGGACTCATTTCTCATTTGAAATGCCCATTTTTGGGGGGCCAGAAATGTGCGTCTTTAAAAGGTGATTTCTACGATACCCCACTTTTGCGCGTCAGACCTCAACTTTTCCCGTAAACGCAAAAAAACCACAATTTTCAGGAGAAACGAGACAGACATCCCCTCCCTCTGCCACCCACCCGCCCAACTGACAGTCAGCCATTAGACATGCACAGATAGTTCTGAGGGTCTCTCTGTAATGTCATAAAGGGCCTGCTGATCAATGGGCAGCTTTCTGATTGGCTGCTGTATTTGATTGACAGATGGAAGCTGGCAGCTGATTGGCTGTCTAGCCTAAAGTGCTTTACACACCTCCCTGATGGTACCACTGGCTAAGACTCCACCTCAGCTCATTGGGTAATGAAAAATTTAGAACAATTGATGGATGAAAGCAGGCAGGCCGGCCATTTTGGGACGCTCAGTGGACTTGTTTAATGCAATGCACCTTTGTATATTCACATGCATTTGCTTCATGCTGTAACCACTGTGCATAAAAATTTGGAAACATGGCATACAGTGTATCATTTGGTGTCTAAGGCATGTTTCCCATATTTTCCCTTCCCAGATACAAGCCCGTTTGAGTGTTTGGGGCACTTTTTAGCTAAAATAATCCTACAGGGCCTAACTGCATATGCTAAAACCTGCCTATTTTGAATGGTGTAGTGGCCCCTGCAACCTCCAAAAATATCAGGACTTACTTCCCCAATAACCTGCTAACTCACCCCTGAAATACATACTTATTCACCCTATTTTGTTCATTGGACTCATTTCTCATTTGAAATGCCCATTTTTGGTGAGCCAGAAATGTGCGTCTTTAAAAGCTGATTTCTACGATACCCCACTTTTGCGCGTCGGACCTCAACTTTTCCCGTAAACGCAGAAAAACCGCAATTTTCAGGAGAAACGAGACAGACATCCCCTCCCTCTGCCACCCACCCGCCCAACTGACAGCCAGCCATTAGACATGCACAGATAGTTCTGAGGGTCTGTCTGTGATGTCATAAAGGGCCTGCTGATCAATGGGCAGCTTTCTGATTGGCTGCTGTATTTGCTTGACAGATGGAAGCTGGCAGCTGATTGGCTGTCTAGCCTAAAGTGCTTTACACACCTCCCTGATGGTACCACTGGCTAAGACTCCACCTCAGCTCATTGGGTAATGAAAAATTTAGAACAATTGATGGATGAAAGCAGGCAGGCCAGCCATTTTGGGACGCTCATTGGACTTGTTTAATGCAATGCACCTTTGTATATTTACATGCATTCGCTTCATGCTGTAACCACTGTGCATAAAAATTTGGAAACATGGCATACACTGTATCATTTGGTGTCTAAGTCATGTTTCCCATATTTTCCCTTTCCAGATACAAGCCTGTTTGAGTGTTTGGGACACTTTTTAGCTAAAATCATCCTACAGGGCCTAACTGCATATGCTAAAGCCTGCCTATTTTGAATGGTGTAGTGGCCACTGCAACCTCCAAAAATATCAGGACTTACTTCCCCAATAACCTGCTAACTCACCCCTGAAATACATACTTATTCACCCTATTTTGTTCATTGGACTAATTTCTCATTTGCAATGCCCATTTTTGGGGAGCCAGAAATGTGCGTCTTTAAAAGGTGATTTCTACGATACCCCACTTTTGCGCGTCTGGTCTCAACTTTTCCCGTAAACGCAGAAAAACCTGAATTTTCAGGAGAAACGAGACAGACATCCCCTCCCTCTGCCACCCACCCGCCCAACTGACAGCCAGCCATTAGACATGCACAGATAGTTCTGAGGGTCTTTCTGTGATGTCATAAAGGGCCTGCTGATCAATGGGCAGCTTTCAAATTGGCTGCTGTATTTGATTGACAGATGGAAGCTGGCAGCTGATTGGCTGTCTAGCCTAAAGTGCTTTACACACCTCCCTGATGGTACCACTGGCTAAGACTCCACCTCAGCTCATTGGGTAATGAAAAATTTAGAACAATTGATGGATGAAAGCAGGCAGGCCGGCCATTTTGGGACGCTCATTGGACTTGTTTAATGCAATGCACCTTTGTATATTCACATGCATTCGCTTAATGCTGTAACCACTGTGCATAAAAATTTGGAAACATGGCATACAGTGTATCATTTGGTGTCTAAGTCATGTTTCCTATATTTTCCCTTTCCAGATACAAGCCCGTTTGAGTGTTTGGGGCACTTTTTAGCTAAAATCATCCTACGGGGCCTAACTGCATATGCTAAAGCCTGCCTATTTTGAATGGTCTAGTGGCCCCTGCAACCTCCAAAAATATCAGGACTTACTTCCCCAATAACCTGCTAACTCACCCCTGAAATACATACTTATTCACCCTATTTTGTTAATTGGACTCATTTCTCATTTGAAATGCCCATTTTTGGGGGGCCAGAAATGTGCGTCTTTAAAAGTTGATTTCTACGATACCCCACTTTTGCGCGTCGGACCTCAACTTTTCCCGTAAACGCAGAAAAACCGCAATTTTCCGGAGAAACGAGACAGACATCCCCTCCCTCTGCCACCCACCCGCCCAACTGACAGCCAGCCATTAGACATGCACAGATAGTTCTGAGGGTCTGTCTGTGATGTCATAAAGGGCCTGCTGATCAATGGGCAGCTTTCTGATTGGCTGCTGTATTTGATTGGCAGATGGAAGCTGGCAGCTGATTGGCTGTCTAGCCTAAAGTGCTTTACACACCTCCCTGATGGTACCACTGGCTAAGACTCCACCTCAGCTCATTGGGTAATGAAAAATTTAGAACAATTGATGGATGAAAGCAGGCAGGCCGGCCATTTTGGGACGCTCAGTGGACTTGTTTAATGCAATGCACCTTTGTATATTCACATGCATTTGCTTCATGCTGTAACCACTGTGCATAAAAATTTGGAAACATGGCATACAGTGTATCATTTGGTGTCTAAGGCATGTTTCCCATATTTTCCCTTCCCAGATACAAGCCCGTTTGAGTGTTTGGGGCACTTTTTAGCTAAAATAATCCTACAGGGCCTAACTGCATATGCTAAAACCTGCCTATTTTGAATGGTGTAGTGGCCCCTGCAACCTCCAAAAATATCAGGACTTACTTCCCCAATAACCTGCTAACTCACCCCTGAAATACATACTTATTCACCCTATTTTGTTCATTGGACTCATTTCTCATTTGAAATGCCCATTTTTGGTGAGCCAGAAATGTGCGTCTTTAAAAGCTGATTTCTACGATACCCCACTTTTGCGCGTCGGACCTCAACTTTTCCCGTAAACGCAGAAAAACCGCAATTTTCAGGAGAAACGAGACAGACATCCCCTCCCTCTGCCACCCACCCGCCCAACTGACAGCCAGCCATTAGACATGCACAGATAGTTCTGAGGGTCTGTCTGTGATGTCATAAAGGGCCTGCTGATTAATGGGCAGCTTTCTGATTGGCTGCTGTATTTGATTGACAGATGGAAGCTGGCAGCTAATTGGCTGTCTAGCCTAAAGTGCTTTACACACCTCCCTGATGGTACCACTGGCTAAGACTCCACCTCAGCTCATTGGGTAATGAAAAATTTAGAACAATTGATGGATGAAAGCAGGCAGGCCGGCCATTTTGGGACGCTCAGTGGACTTGTTTAATGCAACGCACCTTTGTATATTCACATGCATTTGCTTCATGCTGTAACCACTGTGCATAAAAATTTGGAAACATGGCATACAGTGTATCATTTGGTGTCTAAGTCATGTTTCCCATATTTTCCCTTCCCAGATACAAGCCCGTTTGGGACACTTTTTAGCTAAAATCATCCTACAGGGCCTAACTGCATATGCTAAAGCCTGCCTATTTTGAATGGTGTAGTGGCCCCTGCAACCTCCAAAAATATCAGGACTTACTTCCCCAATAACCTGCTAACTCACCCCTGAAATACATACTTATTCACCCTATTTTGTTCATTGGACTAATTTCTCATTTGAAATGCCCATTTTTGGGGAGCCAGAAATGTGCGTCTTTAAAAGGTGATTTCTACGATACCCCACTTTTGCCCGTCGGATCTCAACTTTTCCCGTAAACGCAGAAAAACCGCAATTTTCAGGAGAAACGAGACAGACATCCCCTCCCTCTGCCACCCACCCGCCCAACTGAAAGCCAGCCATTAGACATGCACAGATAGTTCTGAGGGTCTGTCTGTGATGTCATAAAGGGCCTGCTGATCAATGGGCAGCTTTCTGATTGGCTGCTGTATTTGATTGACAGATGGAAGCTGGCAGCTGATTGGCTGTCTAGCCTAAAGTGCTTTACACACCTCCCTGAGGATACCACTGGCTAAGACTCCACCTCAGCTCATTGGGTAATGAAAATTTTAGAACGATTGATGGATGAAAGCAGGCAGGCCGGCCATTTTGGGACGCTCAGTGGACTTGTTTAATGCAATGCACCTTTGTATATTCACATGCATTAGCTTCATGCTGTAACCATTGTGCATAAAAATTTGGAAACATGGCATACAGCGTATCATTTGGTGTCTAATTCATGTTTCCCATATTTTCCCTTCCCAGATACAAGCCCGTTTGAGTGTTTGGGGCACTTTTTAGCTAAAATCATCCTACAGGGCCTAACTGCATATGCTAAAGCCTGCCTATTTTGAATGGTGTAGTGGCCCCTGCAACCTCCAAAAATATCAGGATTTACTTCCCCAATAACCTGCTAACTCACCCCTGAAATACATACTTATTCACCATATCTGTTCATTGGACTCATTTCTCATTTGAAATGCCCATTTTTGGGGGGCCAGAAATGTGCGTCTTTAAAAGGTGATTTCTACGATACCCCACTTTTGCGCGTCAGACCTCAACTTTTCCCGTAAACGCAAAAAAACCACAATTTTCAGGAGAAACGAGACAGACATCCCCTCCCTCTGCCACCCACCCGCCCAACTGACAGTCAGCCATTAGACATGCACAGATAGTTCTGAGGGTCTCTCTGTAATGTCATAAAGGGCCTGCTGATCAATGGGCAGCTTTCTGATTGGCTGCTGTATTTGATTGACAGATGGAAGCTGGCAGCTGATTGGCTGTCTAGCCTAAAGTGCTTTACACACCTCCCTGATGGTACCACTGGCTAAGACTCCACCTCAGCTCATTGGGTAATGAAAAATTTAGAACAATTGATGGATGAAAGCAGGCAGGCCGGCCATTTTGGGACGCTCATTGGACTTGTTTAATGCAATGCACCTTTGTATTTTCACATGCATTCGCATCATGCTGTAACCACTGTGCATACAAATTTGGAAACATGGCATACAGTGTATCATTTGGTGTCTAAGTCATGTTTCCCATGTTTTTCCTTCCCAGATACTAGCCATTTGAGTGTTTGGGGCACTTTTTAGCTAAAATCATCCTACGTGGCCTAACTGCATATGCTAAAGCCTGCCTATTTTGAATGGTCTAGTGGCCCCTGCAACCTCCAAAAATATCAGGACTTACTTCCCCAATAACCTGCTAACTCACCCCTGAAATACATACTTATTCACCCTATTTTGTTAATTGGACTCATTTCTCATTTAAAATGCCAGTTTTTGGGGGGCCAGAAATGTGCGTCTTTAAAAGGTGATTTCTACGATACCCCACTTTTGCGCGTCGGACCTCAACTTTTCCCGTAAACGCAGAAAAACCGCAATTTTCAGTAGAAACGAGACAGACATCCCCTCCCTCTGCCACCCACCCGCCCAACTGAAAGCCAGCCATTAGACATGCACAGATAGTTCTGAGGGTCTGTCTGTGATGTCATAAAGGGCCTGCTGATTAATGGGCAGCTTTCTGATTGGCTGCTGTATTTGATTGACAGATGGAAGCTGGCAGCTGATTGGCTGTCTAGACTAAAGTGCTTTACACACCTCCCTGATGGTACCACTGGCTAAGACTCCACCTCAGCTCATTGGGTTATGAAAAATTTAGAACAATTGATGGATGAAAGCAGGCAGGCCGGCCATTTTGGGACACTCATTGGACTTGTTTAATGCAATGCACCTTTGTATATTCACATGCATTCGCTTCATGCTGTAACCACTGTGCATAAAAATTTGGAAACATGGCATACAGTGTATCATTTGGTGTCTAAGTCATGTTTCCCATATTTTCCCTTCCCAGATACAAGCCCGTTTGAGTGTTTGGGGCACTTTTTAGCTAAAATCATCCTACAGGGCCTAACTGCATATGCTAAAGCCTGCCTATTTTGAATGGTGTAGTGGCCCCTGCAACCTCCAAAAATATCAGGACTTACTTCCCCAATAACCTGCTAACTCACCCCTGAAATACATACGTATTCATCCTATTTTGTTCATTGGACTCATTTCTCATTTGAAATGCCCATTTTTGGGGAGCCAGAAATGTGCGTCTTTAAAAGGTGATTTCTACGATACCCCACTTTTGCGCGTCGGACCTCAACTTTTCCCGTAAACGCAGAAAAACCGCAATTTTCAGGAGAAACGAGACAAACATCCCCTCCCTCTGCCACCCACCCGCCCAACTGACAGCCAGCCATTAGACATGCACAGATAGTTCTGAGGGTCTGTCTGTAATGTCATAAAGGGCCTGCTGATCAATGGGCAGCTTTCTGATTGGCTGCTGTATTTGATTGACAGATGGAAGCTGGCAGCTGATTGGCTGTCTAGCCTAAAGTGCTTTACACACCTCCCTGATGGTACCACTGGCTAAGACTCCACCTCAGCTCATTGGGTAATGAAAAATTTAGAACAATTGATGGATGAAAGCAGGCAGGCCGGCCATTTTGGGACGCTCATTGGACTTGTTTAATGCAATGCACCTTTGTATATTCACATGCATTCGCTTCTTGCTGTAACCACTGTGCATAAAAATTTGGAAACATGGCATACACTGTATCATTTGGTGTCTAAGTCATGTTTCCCATATTTTCCCTTCCCAGATACAAGCCCGTTTGAGTGTTTGGGACACTTTTTAGCTAAAATCATCCTACAGGGCCTAACTGTATATGCTAAAGCCTGCCTATTTTGAATGGTGTAGTGGCCACTGCAACCTCCAAAAATATCAGGACTTACTTCCCCAATAACCTGCTAACTCACCCCTGAAATACATACTTATTCACCCTATTTTGTTCATTGGACTAATTTCTCATTTGCAATGCCCATTTTTGGGGAGCCAGAAATGTGCGTCTTTAAAAGGTGATTTCTACGATACCCCACTTTTGCGCGTCGGATCTCAACTTTTCCCGTAAACGCAGAAAAACCTAAATTTTCAGGAGAAACGAGACAGACATCCCCTCCCTCTGCCACCCACCCGCCCAACTGACAGCCAGCCATTAGACATGCACAGATAGTTCTGAGGGTCTGTCTGTGATGTCATAAAGGGCCTGCTGATCAATGGGCAGCTTTCAAATTGGCTGCTGTATTTGATTGACAGATGGAAGCTGGCAGCTGATTGGCTGTCTAGCCTAAAGTGCTTTACACACCTCCCTGATGGTACCACTGGCTAAGACTCCACCTCAGCTCATTGGGTAATGAAAAATTTAGAACAATTGATGGATGAAAGCAGGCAGGCCGGCCATTTTGGGACGCTCATTGGACTTGTTTAATGCAATGCACCTTTGTATATTCACATGCATTCGCTTCATGCTGTAACCACTGTGCATAAAAATTTGGAAACATGGCATACAGTGTATCATTTGGTGTCTAAGTCATGTTTCCCATATTTTCCCTTTCCAGATACAAGCCCGTTTGAGTGTTTGGGGCACTTTTTAGCTAAAATCATCCTACGGGGCCTAACTGCATATGCTAAAGCCTGCCTATTTTGAATGGTCTAGTGGCCCCTGCAACCTCCAAAAATATCAGGACTTACTTCCCCAATAACCTGCTAACTCACCCCTGAAATACATACTTATTCACCCTATTTTGTTAATTGGACTCATTTCTCATTTGAAATGCCCATTTTTGGGGGGCCAGAAATGTGCGTCTTTAAAAGGTGATTTCTACGATATCCCACTTTTGCGCGTCGGACCTCAACTTTTCCCGTAAACGCAGAAAAACCGCAATTTTCAGGAGAAACGAGACAGACATCCCCTCCCTCTGCCACCCACCCGCCCAACTGACAGCCAGCCATTAGACATGCACAGATAGTTCTGAGGGTCTGTCTGTGATGTCATAAAGGGCCTGCTGATCAATGGGCAGCTTTCTGATTGGCTGCTGTATTTGATTTACAGATGGAAGCTGGCAGCTGATTGGCTGTCTAGCCTAAAGTGCTTTACACACCTCCCTGATGGTACCACTGGCAAAGACTCCACCTCAGCTCATTGGGTAATGAAAAATTTAGAACAATTGATGGATGAAAGCAGGCAGGCCGGCCATTTTGGGACGCTCAGTGGACTTGTTTAATGCAATGCACCTTTGTATATTCACATGCATTTGCTTCATGCTGTAACCACTGTGCATAAAAATTTGGAAACATGGCATACAGTGTATCATTTGGTGTCTAAGGCATGTTTCCCATATTTTCCCTTCCCAGATACAAGCCCGTTTGAGTGTTTGGGGCACTTTTTAGCTAAAATAATCCTACAGGGCCTAACTGCATATGCTAAAACCTGCCTATTTTGAATGGTGTAGTGGCCCCTGCAACCTCCAAAAATATCAGGACTTACTTCCCCAATAACCTGCTAACTCACCCCTGAAATACATACTTATTCACCCTATTTTGTTCATTGGACTCATTTCTCATTTGAAATGCCCATTTTTGGGGGGCCAGAAATGTGCGTCTTTAAAAGGTGATTTCTACGATACCCCACTTTTGCGCGTCGGACCTCAACTTTTCCCGTAAACGCAGAAAAAACGCAATTTTCAGGAGAAACGAGACAGACATCCCCTCCCTCTGCCACCCACCCGCCCAACTGAAAGCCAGCCATTAGACATGCACAGATAGTTCTGAGGGTCTGTCTGTGATGTCATAAAGGGCCTGCTGATCAATGGGCAGCTTTCTGATTGGCTGCTGTATTTGATTGACAGATGGAAGCTGGCAGCTGATTGGCTGTCTAGCCTAAAGTGCTTTACACACCTCCCTGATGGTATTACTGGCTAAGACTCCACCTCAGCTCATTGGGTAATGAAAAATTTAGAACAATTGATGGATGAAAGCAGGCAGGCCGGCCATTTTGGGATGCTCATTGGACTTGTTTAATGCAATGCACCTTTGTATATTCACATGCATTCGCTTAATGCTGTAACCACTGTGCATAAAAATTTGGAAACATGGCATACAGTGTATCATTTGGTGTCTAAGTCATGTTTCCCATATTTTCCCTTTCCAGATACAAGCCCGTTTGAGTGTTTGGGGCACTTTTTAGCTAAAATCATCCTACAGGGCCTAACTGCATATGCTAAAGCCTGCCTATTTTGAATGGTGTAGTGGCCCCTGCAACCTCCAAAAATATCAGGACTTACTTCCCCAATAACCTGCTAACTCACCCCTGAAATACATACTTATTCACCCTATTTTGTTCATTGGACTAATTTCTCATTTGAAATGCCCATTTTTGGGGAGCCAGAAATGTGCGTCTTTAAAAGGTGATTTCTACGATACCCCACTTTTGCCCGTCGGATCTCAACTTTTCCCGTAAACGCAGAAAAACCGCAATTTTCAGGAGAAACGAGACAGACATCCCCTCCCTCTGCCACCCACCCGCCCAACTGAAAGCCAGCCATTAGACATGCACAGATAGTTCTGAGGGTCTGTCTGTGATGTCATAAAGGGCCTGCTGATCAATGGGCAGCTTTCTGATTGTCTGCTGTATTTGATTGACAGATGGAAGCTGGCAGCTGATTGGCTGTCTAGCCTAAAGTGCTTTACACACCTCCCTGATGGTACCACTGGCTAAGACTCCACTTCAGCTCATTGGGTAATGAAAAATTTAGAACAATTGATGGATGAAAGCAGGCAGGCCGGCCATTTTGGGACGCTCATTGGACTTGTTTCATGCAATGCACCTTTGTATTTTCACATGCATTCGTTTCATGCTGTAACCACTGTGCATAAAAATTTGGAAACATGGCATACAGTGTATCAATTGGTGTCTAAGTCATGTTTCCCATGTTTTTCCTTCCCAGATACAGTACTAGCCATTTGAGTGTTTGGGGCACTTTTTAGCTAAAATCATCCTACGGGGCCTAACTGCATATGCTAAAGCCTGCCTATTTTGAATGGTCTAGTGGCCCCTGCAACCTCCAAAAATATCAGGACTTACTTCCCCAATAACCTGCTAACTCACCCCTGAAATACATACTTATTCACCCTATTTTGTTAATTGTACTCATTTCTCATTTAAAATGCCAGTTTTTGGGGGGCCAGAAATGTGCGTCTTTAACCCCTTCCTGACACAGCCAGTTTTTGCCTTCCTGACAGAGCCCTTTTTTTCAAATCTGACATGTATCACTTAAGTGGGGATAACTTTTTTTTGCTTTTACTTATCCCAGTGATTTTGAGAGTGTTTTCTCGTGACACATTGTACTTCAAGTTAGTGGTAAATTTGGGTCGATACAGTCTGTGTTTTTTTGTGAAAAATACCAAAATTTCGCAAAAAAATGGAAAATTTAGCAATTTGCAAAATGTTAAATTTTTTGCTTGTGAGACAAATAATCATACCACTCAAAATAGTCAATAACTAACATAGACCATATGTCTACTTTATGTTTCCATCATTATTTCAACTTCCTTTTAAATTTTTTGGACACTAGTAGGCTTAAAATATGAATAGCAAATTCTCAAATTTTCAAGAAAATTTCAAACACTGATTTTTTTTAGGGACCAGTTCAGTTCTGATGAGACTTTGAGGGACTTGTATGTGAGACACCCCCATAAATGATGCCATTTCAAAAACTGCACCCCTCACAGTATTCAAAACAGCATTTTGGAAGTTTGTTAACCCTTGAGGTGTTTCACAGGAATTAAAACAAAGTGTAGGTGAAATTTCAAAATTTCATTTTTTTTGCAGATTTGCAATTTTAATACATTTTTCTAAGGAACACAGTACATTTTACTAGAGAAATGTGACTAAAAATTGATTCCCCCAATTCTTTTGTTTTCATAAATATCCTATATGTGGCCCTAGTGTGCACGTTGACCAAACCACAGGCTTCATAATAGAAGGAGCACCTACTTGATTTTGGAGCCTCCTTTTTATGAGATTATTTTTTAGGCACCATGTAGGTTTCTAGGCACCATAAGATGCTAAAAGTTAGGAACCCCCCCACAAGTGACCCCATTTTGCAAACTACACCCCTCAGGGAATTCATCTAGGGGTATAATGTACATTTCAAAACCCCAGGGGTTTCACCAATTGTGGTACAACTGGGCAGTGAAAATGAAAAATTAAATATTTTACACAAAAATGCAGTTCTGGCTCAAAATTTTTCATTTTCACAAGGAATGAAGGAGACAAAGCACCCCAAAATCTGTGCCCCAATTTCTCCCGAGTACGGCAATGCCTCACATGTGACCAAAAAATACCATTTGGGTGCATGGCAGGACCCAGAAGGGAAGGAGTGATTTTTGTATTTTGCAGCTCAGATTCTGGTGGAATTTTGGTGGGTGCTATGTCGCATTAGCAAGACCCCCAAAGCACCAATACAGTGGAAGCCCCCCACAAGTGACCCCATTTTGCAAACTACACCCCTCAGGGAATTCATCTAGGGGTATAGTGTACATTTCAAACCCCCAGGGGTTTCACCAATTTTGATACAACTGGGCTGTGCAAATGAAAAATTAAATTTTTTACACAAAAATGCAGTTCTGGCTCCAAATTTGTCATTTTCACAAGGAATGAAGGAGACAAAGCACCCCAAAATCTGTGCCCCAATTTCTCCCGAGTACGGCAATGCCTCACATGTGACCAAAAAATACCATTTGGGTGCATGGCAGGACTCAGAAGGGAAGGAGTGATTTTTGTATTTTGCAGCTCAGATTCTGGTGGAATTTTGGTGGGTGCTATGTCGCATTAGCAAGACCCCCAAAGCACCAATACAGTGGAAGCCCCCCACAAGTGACCCCATTTTGCAAACTACACCCCTCAGGGAATTCATCTAGGGGTATAGTGTACATTTCAAACCCCCAGGGGTTTCACCAATTTTGATACAACTGGGCTGTGCAAATGAAAAATTACATTTTTTTACACAAAAATGCAGTTCTGGCTCAAAATTTTTCATTTTCACAAGGAATGAAGGAGACAAAGCACCCCAAAATCTGTGCCCCAATTTCTCCCGAGTACGGCAATGCCTCACATGTGACCAAAAAATACCAGTTGGGTGCATGGCAGGACTCAGAAGGGAAGGAGTGATTTTTGGATTTTGCAGCTTAGATTCTGGTGGAATGAATGGTGGGTGCTATGTGGCATTAGCAAGACCCCCGAAGCACGGTGAAATGATGAACCTAATAATCCATAGATGTGTGGTATATTTTAAAACACTCCTTTATACATAGGCCGGGTTTGTCGGGGCAAGTGTCACACTGGAAAATAGTTTGCTTTCTTATTCCCTTTTTATAGCAAACTTTGCACCTTTTTTGTGTCCTGCCCTTTTTTCCAGTGGAGGGGATTTCATCAGGAAAATGCTGCCCTGGTACAATACGGGGGCCAGTACTAGAAGTACTGGGGCCCTGTGCCTGCTGGTTCCCAAATATTAGGCTCTTTATGACTTCCTCTTGAAAGTGCATAAATGTCCCCCTCTGGCTGGTAGAACGGAATAGCACGTAAGCGTTATACAGTGCCATCTGGATGATATACACGGCCAGCTTCTTGTACCAGATTTTTGTTTTCCGCAGGGCACTGTACGGCTTCAGTACCTGATCTGAAAGATCCACTCCACCCATGTACTTATTGTAATCCAGGATACAATTAGGTTTTGAGGTGTGGGTACTGGTACCTCGTACAGGGACGGAGGTGGTACTGTCTCCGTGAATTGTTGTCAGTATAAGGACATCCCTCTTGTCCTTATATTTGACCAACAACATATTTTCGGTGCATATTCCCCTGCTTTCACCCCTTCTCATTACTTGGGCAATGTGCGTTTTTGGGAGGCCTCTTTGGTTCTTGCGCACAGTACCGCAAGCTGCTGTACCTCTTGAACCAAGGGCCTTAAACAGGGGGATTCTAGTGTAAAAGTTATCCACATAGAGGTGATAACCTTTATCCAGGAAGGGGTGCACTAAATCCCAGACAGTTTTTCCACTAACACCTACGAGGGAGGGGGGGCATTCTGGCGGTTCAATTCTTGAATCCTTCCCTTCATATACCCTAAACCTGTGAGTGTACCCTGAGGTGCTTTCACACAGCTTATACATTTTTATGCCATACCTTGCCCTCTTACTGGGAAGGTACTGGCGGAATTTAACCCTTCCTTTAAAATGTATAAGGGACTCGTCTATGCAAATGAATTTATCTGGGATGTACATCTCTGGAAATTTGGCACTGAAATGATCAATGACCGGCCTGACTTTGAATAGCCGGTCAAAGGTGGGATCATCTCTGGGTGGGCACTGTGCATTATCGTTGTAATGCAAAAATTTAAGGATTAACTCAAAACGAGTCCGGGTCATGGCCATACGGTAAAGTGGGGTGCTGTACAGAACATCTGTACTCCAATATTGCCTAATTTCTGGCTTTTTTACTATGCCGATATGAAACACCAGACCCCAAAACGTCATCATCTCTACTGCATCTACAGGGGTCCACCTAGCAAATGATGACGTGGGGTTTTGAGCAATAAACTGCTGGGCATATAAATTAGTTTGGTCCACTATTAAATTTATAAAATCATCAGAGAAAAATAATTTGAAAAAGTCAATTTCTCTGAGACCTGTGGAATCAAATTGGATTCCTGGGATGGCCAAAAACTCAGGAACCTGGGGCTCAAAATTGTCTGGTGGTGGGGTCCATACGAGATCAATTATTGGGGGGGGGGTCTCAGCTGCTCTACGGGGGCGTCTTTGAGGGGGTCCCTCATCACTAGAGGAGGAAGAGGAGCTTAAGATGAATCCTTCAAATTCCCCGCTTGCCTCACTGGCTGTGTCAGAGTCAGAGGCAAGCATGGCATATGCCTCCTCCGCTGAATACATTCTTCTGGATGACTGGGATGACATTTGGGATGACATTTGGGATGACATTTTTATTTTTGTGTTTCTGGTAGTGAAATGTTTCAACACGTGTATAGTGTAGGGGGGGTACAAACTTTATTTCAACCCGGGGGGTATGTAGTGTGTAGTGTGTATGTAGTGCAGAAAAAAAAAAGGTCCTGCGCCAAAAATTGAGCACAGATGTTGGTCAGTAACGTCCGTCACTGAACAGCGCTCAAAGGCAACAGGAATTTGATCCAAAAAAAAAAAAAAATAGATCAACCCTGTGCCGAAAAAGCTGATCAGTGATGTACGTCACTGATCAGCGCACAGTGGCCACAGGACACCCACAAAATCACAGTGTGTGTAAAAAAAAAAGGTACTTATGTAGTATCTGGGCTGCCGATTTTTTGATTGTATGCCTTAAGTTAAGGCATACAATCAGATGCGATGCGATGCGATATCGCATCGCATCGCATCCGATATCGGATGCGATATCGGATGCGATGACCCGATTTTTCCATAGGAATCAATGTTAAAATGATTCCTATGGAAAAATGGGTCCTTTTCATACCCCTACTATCCAAGTGGGCATGGAGTTGGATATAAACCTGTGGCGAGCGTAGCGAGCCACCGAGCCCGAAGCGTGGCGAGCGAAGCGAGCCCCGCGAGGGGACGGTATTCGTCCCCTCGCGGGGCTCGCTTCGCTCGCCACGCTTCGGGCTCGGTGGCTCGCTACGCTCGCCACAGGTTTATATCCAACTCCATGCCCACTTGGATAGTAGGGGTATGAAAAGGACCCATTTTTCCCATTGAATTCCATGTTAAAATGGACTCAGTCCATTTTAACATTGATTCCTATGGAAAAATCGGGTCATCGCATCGCATCGCATCGCATCGAATCGCATGGTCGCATGCGATGCGATGCGATCTCCCGATCCGACCCGATTTAGAAATCGGCAGCCCAGATACTACATAAGTACCAAAAAAAATTAAAAAAAGACCCCACAGCACCCTCAAAAAAAAAAAAAAAGGTGATCAGTGATGCGACACTGATTACCAGTGAGGGGCAGCAGGTGCACAACCTTTGGTGCAACTGACAGTGCAACTGGCAGCAACTGACAGGTATATATAAAAAAAAAAAAACCCTGCACCCCCAAAAAGTTGCTGATCAGCACAGATATACTGATCAGCACAAAAGGGGGGGTAGCAGACACAAAATATAGCATTCTCTATCACTCTCTGTCACTATCTCTCTCTATCTCTCTATCTCTCACTATCTATCACTATCTATCACTCTATGACACTGCAGCAGCAGCACTGACAGTTATATATATAAAAAAGCCCCTGCACCCCCAAAAAGTTGCTGTTCAGCACAGATATACTGATCAGCACAAAAGGGGGGTAGCAGACACAAAATATAGCACTCTCTATCACTCTCTGTCACTATCTCTCTCTATCTCTCTATCTCTAACTATCTATCACTCTATGGCACTGCAGCAGCAGCACTGCACCCCCAAAAAGTTGCTGATCAGTTAATTTATACTGATCAGCACAAAAGGGGGGGCAGCAGTCAGTTGCACACGCAGCACAGCTGTATATATATATAAAAAAAACCCAGCACCCCCAAAAAGTTGCTGATCAGCACAGATATACTGATCAGCACAACAGGGGGGGGGGGGGCAGCAGACTCAAAATATAGCACTCTCTGTCACTATCTCTCTCTATCTCTCTCTATCTCTCTCTATCTCTCTCTATCTCTCTATCTATAACTCTTTCACAATGCAGCAGCAGCAGCACAACACAGGAAGTCACAAGAAGTCAGATCCAGGAAGCATCCAGCACGCTACAAGCAGTGATCAGGTGATCAGGTAAGTATTTGCAAGGATCAGGTCAGTATATCACGGCAGATAGGCACGGTGACCGCACTGCACGCAATTCCAGACCGGAATGGCGTCTGCAGTGCAGTCACCGTTAGTTTAAATCACCCTCCATGGCTGTGATTGGTCCGTCGGTCCGAAGGACCAATCACGGCCTTTGGGGGCGGGTGGGGTGAGGTGGGGTGACACCAGTGTCACCCTTACACCCCGTGGTGATTGGTGCTGTACTTTACAGCACCAATCACCACCGATCCCTGTGTCACCGGCGAACGTTATTCGCCGGTACACAGAAAACGCTGTAATTGGCTGTTCACATTTAAACAGCCAATCACAGCGATCGCCGACGGGGGGGAGGCATCGCCACCCCCCCTGGGCATGCAGGGACATGTCTGCTGTCAGGGACAGCAGACATGTTTAAACTGTCACCGCGTCTATAGACGCGGTGACAGTTTAAAGCCATGACGTACATTTATGCCATGCGTCGGGAAGTACATCCCGGCCATGACGTAAATGTACGTCAAATGTCGGGAAGGGGTTAAAAGGTGATTTCTACGATACCCCACTTTTGCGCGTCGGACCTCAACTTTTCCCGTAAACGCAGAAAAACCGCAATTTTCAGGAGAAACGAGACAGACATCCCCTCCCTCTGCCACCCACCCGCCCAACTGACAGCCAGCCATTAGACATGCACAGATAGTTCTGAGGGTCTGTCTGTGATGTCATAAAGGGCCTGCTGATCAATGGGCAGCTTTCTGATTGGCTGCTGTATTTGATTGACAGATGGAAGCTGGCAGCTGATTGGCTGTCTAGCCTAAAGTGCTTTACATACCTCCCCGATGGTACCACTGGCTAAGACTCCACCTCAGCTCATTGGGTAATGAAAAATTTAGAACAATTGATGGATGAAAGCAGGCAGGCCGGCCATTTTGGGACGCTCATTGGACTTGTTTAATGCAATGCACCTTTGTATATTCACATGCATTCGCTTAATGCTGTAACCACTGTGCATAAAAATTTGGAAACATGGCATACAGTGTATCATTTGGTGTCTAAGTCATGTTTCCCATATTTTCCCTTTCCAGATACAAGCCCGTTTGAGTGTTTGGGGCACTTTTTAGCTAAAATCATCCTACGGGGCCTAACTGCATATGGTAAAGCCTGCCTATTTTGAATGGTGTAGTGGCCCCTGCAACCTCCAAAAATTTCAGGACTTACTTCCCCAATAACCTGCTAACTCACCCCTGAAATACATACTTAATCACCCTATTTTGTTCATTGGACTCATTTCTAATTTGAAATGCCCATTTTTGGGGGGCCATAAATGTGCGACTTTAAAAGGTGATTTTTACGATACCCCACTTTTGCGCGTCGGACCTCAACTTTTCCCGTAAACGCAGAAAAACCGCAATTTTCAGGAGAAACGAGACAGACATCCCCTCCCTCTGCCACCCACCCGCCCAACTTACAGCCAGCCATTAGACATGCACAGATAGTTCTGAGGGTCTGTCTGTGATGTCATAAAGGGCCTGCTGATCAATGGGCAGCTTTCAAATTGGCTGCTGTATTTGATTGACAGATGGAAGCTGGCAGCTGATTGGCTGTCTAGCCTAAAGTGCTTTACACACCTCCCTGATGGTACCACTGGCTAAGACTCCACCTCAGCTCATTGGGTAATGAAAAATTTAGAACAATTGATGGATGAAAGCAGGCAGGCCGGCCATTTTGGGACGCTCATTGGACTTGTTTAATGCAATGCACCTTTGTATTTTCACATGCATTCGCTTCATGCTGTAACCACTGTGCATAAAAATTTGGAAACATGGCATACAGTGTATCATTTGGTGTCTAAATCATGTTTCCCATGTTTTTCCTTCCCAGATACTAGCCATTTGAGTGTTTGGAGCACTTTTTAGCTAAAATCCTCCTACGGGGCCTAACTGCATATGCTAAAGCGTGCCTATTTTGAATGGTCTAGTGGCCCCTGCAACCTCCAAAAATATCAGGACTTACTTCCCCAATAACCTGCTAACTCACCCCTAAAATACATACTTATTCACCCTATTTTGTTAATTGGACTCATTTCTCATTTAAAATGCCAGTTTTTGGGGGGCCAGAAATCTGCGTCTTTAAAAGGTGATTTCTACTATACCCCACTTTTGCGCGTCGGACCTCAACTTTTCCCGTAAACGCAGAAAAGCCGCAATTTTCAGGAGAAACGAGACAGACATCCCCTCCCTCTGCCACCCACCCGCCCACTTGACAGCCAGCCAATAGACATGCACAGATAGTTCTGAGGGTCTGTCTGTGATGTCATAAAGGGCCTGCTGATCAATGGGCAGCTTTCTGATTGGCTGCTGTATTTGATTGACAGATGGAAGCTGGCAGCTGATTGGCTGTCTAGCCTAAAGTGCTTTACACACCTCCCTGATGATACCACTGGCTAAGACTCCACCTCAGCTCATTGGGTAATGAAAAATATAGAACAATTGATGGATGAAAGCAGGCAGGCCGGCCATTTTGGGACGCTCATTGGACTTGTTTAATGCAATGCACCTTTGTATTTTCAAATGCATTCGCTTCATGCTGTAACCACTGTGCATAAAAATTTGGAAACATGGCATACAGTGTATCATTTGGTGTCTAAGTCATGTTTCCCATATTTTCCCTTCCCAGATACAAGCCCGTTTGAGTGTTTGGGGCACTTTTTAGCTAAAATCATCCTACGGGGCCTAACTGCATATGCTAAAGCCTTCCTTTTTTTGAATGGTGTAGTTGCCCCTGCAACCTCCAAAAATATTAGGACTTACTTCCACAATAACCTGCTAACTCACCCCTGAAATACATACTTATTCAACCTATTTTGTTCATTGGACTCATTTCTCATTTGAAATGCCCATATTTGGGGAGCCAGAAATGTGCGTCTTTAAAAGGTGATTTCTATGATACCCCACTTTTGCGCGTCGGACCTCAACTTTTCCCGTAAACGCAGAAAAACCGCAATTTTCAGGAGAAACGAGACAGACATCCCCTCCCTCTGCCACCCACCCGCCCAACTGACAGCCAGCCATTAGACATGCACAGATAGTTCTGAGGGTCTGTCTGTGATGTCATAAAGGGCCCTCTAATCAATGGGCAGCTTTCTGATTGGCTGCTGTATTTGATTGACAGATGGAAGCTGGCAGCTGATTGGCTGTCTAGCCTAAAGTGCTTTACACACCTCCCTGATGGTACCACTGGCTAAGACTCCACCTCAGCTCATTGGGTAATGAAAAATTTAGAACAATTGATGGATGAAAGCAGGCAGGCCGGCCATTTTGGGACGCTCAGTGGACTTGTTTAATGCAATGCACCTTTGTGTATTCACATGCATTCGCTTCATGCTGTAACCACTGTGCATAAAAATTTGGAAACATGGCATACAGTGTATCATTTGGTGTCTAAGTCATGTTTCCCATATTTTCCCTTCCCAGATACAAGCCCGTTTGAGTGTTTGGGACACTTTTTAGCTAAAATCATCCTACGGGGCCTAACTGCATATGGTAAAGCCTGCCTATTTTGAATGGTCTAGTGGCCCCTGCAACCTCCAAAAATATCAGGACTTACTTCCCCAATAGCCTGCTAACTCACCCCTGAAATACATACTTATTCACCCTATTTTGTTAATTGGACTCATTTCTCATTTGAAATGCCCATATTTGGGGGGCCAGAAATGTGCGTCTTTAAAAGGTGATTTCTACGATACCCCACTTTTGCGCGTCGGACCTCAACTTTTCCCGTAAACGCAGAAAAACCGCAATTTTCAGGAGAAACGAGACAGACATCCCCTCCCTCTGCCACCCACCCGCCCAACTGACAGCCAGCCATTAGACATGCACAGATAGTTCTGAGGGTCTGTCTGTGATGTCATAAAGGGCCTGCTGATCAATTGGCAGCTTTCTGATTGGCTGCTGTATTTGATTGACAGATGGAAGCTGGCAGCTGATTGGCTGTCTAGCCTAAAGTGCTTTACACACCTCCCTGATGGTACCATTGGCTAAGACTCCACCTCAGCTCATTGGGTAATAAAAAATTTAGAACAATTGATGGATGAAAGCAGGAAGGCCGGCCATTTTGGGACGCTCAGTGGACTTGTTTAATGCAATGCACCTTTGTATATTCACATGCATTCGCTTCATGCTGTAATCACTGTGCATAAAAATTTGGAAACATGGCATACAGTGTATCATTTGGTGTCTAAGTCATGTTTCCCATATTTTCCCTTCCCAGATACAAGCCCGTTTGAGTGTTTGGGGCACTTTTTAGCTAAAATCATCCTACGGGGCCTAACTGCATATGGTAAAGCCTGCCTATTTTGAATGGTCTAGTGGCCCCTGCAACCTCCAAAAATATCAGGACTTACTTCCCCAATAACCTGCTAACTCACCCCTGAAATACATACTTATTCACCCTATTTTGTTCATTGGACTCATTTCTCATTTGAAATGCCCATTTTTGGGGGGCCAGAAATGTGCGTCTTTAAAAGGTGGTTTCTACGATACCCCACTTTTGCGCGTCGGACCTCAACTTTTCCCGTAAACGCAGAAAAACCGCAATTTTCTGGAGAAACGAGACAGACATCCCCTCCCTCTGCCACCCACCCGCCCAACTGACAGCCAGCCATTAGACATGCACAGATAGTTCTGAGGGTCTGTCTGTGATGTCATAAAGGGCCTGCTGATCAATGGGCAGCTTTCTGATTGGCTGCTGTATTTGATTGACAGATGGAAGCTGGCAGCTAATTGGCTGTCTAGCCTAAAGTGCTTTACACACCTCCCTGATGGTACCACTGGCTAAGACTCCACCTCAGCTCATTGGGTAATGAAAAATTTAGAACAATTGATGGATGAAAGCAGGCAGGCCGGCCATTTTGGGACGCTCAGTGGACTTGTTTAATGCAATGCACCTTTGTGTATTCACATGCATTCGCTTCATGCTGTAACCACTGTGCATAAAAATTTGGAAACATGGCATACAGTGTATCATTTGGTGTCTAAGTCATGTTTCCCATATTTTCCCTTCCCAGATACAAGCCCGTTTGAGTGTTTGGGACACTTTTTAGCTAAAATCATCCTACAGGGCCTAACTGTATATGCTAAAGCCTGCCTATTTTGAATGGTGTAGTGGCCACTGCAACCTCCAAAAATATCAGGACTTACTTCCCCAATAACCTGCTAACTCACCCCTGAAATACATACTTATTCACCCTATTTTGTTCATTGGACTAATTTCTCATTTGAAATGCCCATTTTTGGGGAGCCAGAAATGTGCGTCTGTAAAAGGTGATTTCTACGATACCCCACTTTTGCGCGTCGGACCTCAACTTTTCCCGTAAACGCAGAAAAACCGCAATTTTCAGGAGAAACGAGACAGACATCCCCTCCCTCTGCCACCCACCCGCCCAACTGACAGCCAGCCATTAGACATGCACAGATAGTTCTGAGGGTCTGTCTGTGATGTCATAAAGGGCCTGCTGATCAATTGGCAGCTTTCTGATTGGCTGCTGTATTTGATTGACAGATGGAAGCTGGCAGCTGATTGGCTGTCTAGCCTAAAGTGCTTTACACACCTCCCTGATGGTACCACTGGCTAAGACTCCACCTCAGCTCATTGGGTAATAAAAAATTTAGAACAATTGATGGATGAAAGCAGGAAGGCCGGCCATTTTGGGACGCTCAGTGGACTTGTTTAATGCAATGCACCTTTGTATATTCACATGCATTCGCTTCATGCTGTAATCACTGTGCATAAAAATTTGGAAACATGGCATACAGTGTATCATTTGGTGTCTAAGTCATGTTTCCCATGTTTTTCCTTCCCAGATACTAGCCCGTTTGAGTGTTTGGGGCACTTTTTAGCTAAAATCATCCTACGGGGCCTAACTGCATATGGTAAAGCTTGCCTATTTTGAATGGTCTAGTGGCCCCTGCAACCTCCAAAAATATCAGGACTTACTTCCCCAATAACCTGCTAACTCACCCCTGAAATACATACTTATTCACCCTATTTTGTTCATTGGACTCATTTCTCATTTGAAATGCCCATTTTTTGGGGGCCAGAAATGTGCGTCTTTAAAAGGTGATTTCTACGAGACCCCACTTTTGCGCGTCGGACCTCAACTTTTCCCGTAAACGCAGAAAAACCGCAATTTTCAGGAGAAATGAGACAGACATCCCCTCCCTCTGCCACCCACCCGCCCAACTGAAAGCCAGCAATTAGACATGCACAGATAGTTCTGAGGGTCTGTCTGTGATGTCATAAAGGGCCTGCTGATCAATGGGCAGCTTTCTGATTGGCTGCTGTATTTGATTGACAGATGGAAGCTGGCAGCTGATTGGCTGTCTAGCCTAAAGTGCTTTACACACCTCCCTGATGGTACCACTGGCTAAGACTCCACCTCAGCTCATTGGGTAATGAAAAATTTAGAACAATTGATGGATGAAAGCAGGCAGGCCGGCCATTTTGGGACGCTCATTGGACTTGTTTAATGCAATGCACCTTTGTATATTCACATGCATTCGTTTCATGCTGTAACCACTGTGCATAAAAATTTGGAAACATGGCATACAGTGTATCATTTGGTGTCTAAGTCATGTTTCCCATAATTTCCCTTCCCAGATACAAGCACTTTTGAGTGTTTGGGGCACTTTTTAGCTAAAATCATCCTACAGGGCCTAACTGCATATGCTAAAGCCTGCCTATTTTGAATGGTGTAGTGGCCCCTGCAACCTCCAAAAATATCAGGACTTACTTCCCCAATAACCTGCTAACTCACCCCTGAAATACATACTTATTCACCCTATTTTGTTCATTGGACTCATTTCTCATTTGAAATTCCCATTTTTGGGGGGCCAGAAATGTGCGTCTTTAAAAGGTGATTTCTACGATACCCCACTTTTGCGCGTCGGACCTCAACTTTTCCCGTAAACGCAGAAAAACCACAATTTTCAGGAGAAACAAGACAGACATCCCCTCCCTCTGCCACCCACCCGCCCAACTGAAAGCCAGCCATTAGACATGCACAGATAGTTCTGAGGGTCTGTCTGTGATGTCATAAAGGGCCTGCTGATCAATGGGCAGCTTTCTGATTGGCTGCTGTATTTGATTGACAGATGGAAGCTGGCAGCTGATTGGCTGTATAGCCTAAAGTGCTTTACACACCTCCCTGATGGTACCACTGGCTAAGACTCCACCTCAGCTCATTGGGTAATGAAAAATTTAGAACAATTAATGGATGAAAGCAGGCAGGCCGGCCATTTTGGGACGCTCATTGGACTTGTTTAATGCAATTCACCTTTGTATTTTCACATGCATTCGCTTCATGCTGTAACCACTGTGCATAAAAAATTGGAAATATGGCATACAGTGTATCATTTGGTGTCTAAGTCATGTTTCCCATATTTTCCCTTCCCAGATACAAGCCCGTTTGAGTGTTTGAGGCACTTTTTAGCTAAAATCATCCTACAGGGCCTAACTGCATATGCTAAAGCCTGCCTATTTTGAATGGTCTAGTGGCCCCTGCAACCTCCAAAAATATCAGGATTTACTTCCCCAATAGCCTGCTAACTCACCCCTGAAATACATACTTATTCACCCTATTTTGTTAATTGGACTCATTTCTCATTTGAAATGCCCATTTTTTGGGGGCCAGAAATGTGCGTCTTTAAAAGGTGATTTCTACGAGACCCCACTTTTGCGCGTCGGACCTCAACTTTTCCCGTAAACGCAGAAAAACCGCAATTTTCAGGAGAAATGAGACAGACATCCCCTCCCTCTGCCACCCCCCCGCCCAACTGAAAGCCAGCCATTAGACATGCACAGATAGTTCTGAGGGTCTGTCTGTGATGTCATAAAGGGCCTGCTGATCAATGGGCAGCTTTCTGATTGGCTGCTGTATTTGATTGACAGATGGAAGCTGGCAGCTGATTGGCTGTCTAGCCTAAAGTGCTTTACACACCTCCCTGATGGTACCACTGGCTAAGACTCCACCTCAGCTCATTGGGTAATGAAAAATTTAGAACAATTGATGGATGAAAGCAGGCAGGCCGGCCATTTTGGGACGCTCATTGGACTTGTTTAATGCAATTCACCTTTGTATTTTCACATGCATTCGCTTCATGCTGTAACCACTGTGCATAAAAAATTGGAAACATGGCATACAGTGTATCATTTGGTGTCTAAGTCATGTTTTCCATATTTTCCCTTCCCAGATACAAGCCCGTTTGAGTGTTTGGGGCACTTTTTAGCTAAAATCATCCTACAGGGCCTAACTGCATATGCTAAAGCCTGCCTATTTTGAATGGTCTAGTGGCCCCTGCAACCTCCAAAAATATCAGGATTTACTTCCCCAATAGCCTGCTAACTCACCCCTGAAATACATACCTATTCACCCTATTTTGTTAATTGGACTCATTTCTCATTTGAAATGCCCATTTTTTGGGGGCCAGAAATGTGCGTCTTTAAAAGGTGATTTCTACGAGACCCCACTTTTGCGCGTCGGACCTCAACTTTTCCCGTAAACGCAGAAAAACCGCAATTTTCAGGAGAAATGAGACAGACATCCCCTCCCTCTGCCACCCACCCGCCCAACTGAAAGCCAGCAATTAGACATGCACAGATAGTTCTGAGGGTCTGTCTGTGATGTCATAAAGGGCCTGCTGATCAATGGGCAGCTTTCTGATTGGCTGCTGTATTTGATTGACAGATGGAAGCTGGCAGCTGATTGGCTGTCTAGCCTAAAGTGCTTTACACACCTCCCTGATGGTACCACTGGCTAAGACTCCACCTCAGCTCATTGGGTAATGAAAAATTTAGAACAATTGATGGATGAAAGCAGGCAGGCCGGCCATTTTGGGACGCTCATTGGACTTGTTTAATGCAATGCACCTTTGTATATTCACATGCATTCGTTTTATGCTGTAACCACTGTGCATAAAAATTTGGAAACATGGCATACAGTGTATCATTTGGTGTCTAAGTCATGTTTCCCATAATTTCCCTTCCCAGATACAAGCACTTTTGAGTGTTTGGGGCACTTTTTAGCTAAAATCATCCTACAGGGCCTAACTGCATATGCTAAAGCCTGCCTATTTTGAATGGTGTAGTGGCCCCTGCAACCTCCAAAAATATCAGGACTTACTTCCCCAATAACCTGCTAACTCACCCCTGAAATACATACTTATTCACCCTATTTTGTTCATTGGACTCATTTCTCATTTGAAATGCCCATTTTTGGGGGGCCAGAAATGTGCGTCTTTAAAAGGTGATTTCTACGATACCCCACTTTTGCGCGTCGGACCTCAACTTTTCCCGTAAACGCAGAAAAACCACAATTTTCAGGAGAAACAAGACAGACATCCCCTCCCTCTGCCACCCACCCGCCCAACTGAAAGCCAGCCATTAGACATGCACAGATAGTTCTGAGGGTCTGTCTGTGATGTCATAAAGGGCCTGCTGATCAATGGGCAGCTTTCTGATTGGCTGCTGTATTTGATTGACAGATGGAAGCTGGCAGCTGATTGGCTGTATAGCCTAAAGTGCTTTACACACCTCCCTGATGGTACCACTGGCTAAGACTCCACCTCAGCTCATTGGGTAATGAAAAATTTAGAACAATTGATGGATGAAAGCAGGCAGGCCGGCCATTTTGGGACGCTCATTGGACTTGTTTAATGCAATTCACCTTTGTATTTTCACATGCATTCGCTTCATGCTGTAACCACTGTGCATAAAAAATTGGAAACATGGCATACAGTGTATCATTTGGTGTCTAAGTCATGTTTCCCATATTTTCCCTTCCCAGATACAAGCCCGTTTGAGTGTTTGAGGCACTTTTTAGCTAAAATCATCCTACAGGGCCTAACTGCATATGCTAAAGCCTGCCTATTTTGAATGGTCTAGTGGCCCCTGCAACCTCCAAAAATATCAGGATTTACTTCCCCAATAGCCTGCTAACTCACCCCTGAAATACATACTTATTCACCCTATTTTGTTAATTGGACTCATTTCTCATTTGAAATGCCCATTTTTTGGGGGCCAGAAATGTGCGTCTTTAAAAGGTGATTTCTACGAGACCCCACTTTTGCGCGTCGGACCTCAACTTTTCCCATAAACGCAGAAAATCCGCAATTTTCAGGAGAAACGAGACAGACATCCCCTCCCTCTGCCACCCACCCGCCCAACTGAAAGCCAACCATTAGACATGCACAGATAGTTCTGAGGGTCTGTCTGTGATGTCATAAAGGGCCTGCTGATCAATTGGCAGCTTTCTGATTGGCTGCTGTATTTGATTGACAGATGGAAGCTGGCAGCTGATTGGCTGTCTAGCCTAAAGTGCTTTACACACCTCCCTGATGGTACCACTGGCTAAGACTCCACCTCAGCTCATTGGGTAATAAAAAATTTAGAACAATTGATGGATGAAAGCAGGAAGGCCGGCCATTTTGGGACGCTCAGTGGACTTGTTTAATGCAATGCACCTTTGTATATTCACTTGCATTCGCTTCATGCTGTAATCACTGTGCATAAAAATTTGGAAACATGGCATACAGTGTATCATTTGGTGTCTAAGTCATGTTTCCCATGTTTTTCCTTCCCAGATACTAGCCCGTTTGAGTGTTTGGGGCACTTTTTAGCTAAAATCATCCTACGGGGCCTAATTGCATATGCTAAAGCCTGCCTATTTTGAATGGTCTAGTGGCCCCTGCAACCTCCAAAAATATCAGGACTTACTTCCCCAATAACCTGCTAACTCACCCCTGAAATACATACTTATTCACCCTATTTTGTTCATTGGACTCATTTCTCATTTGAAATGCCCATTTTTGGGGGGCCAGAAATGTGCGTCTTTAAAAGGTGGTTTCTACGATACCCCACTTTTGCGCGTCGGACCTCAACTTTTCCCGTAAACGCAGAAAAACCGCAATTTTCTGGAGAAACGAGACAGACATCCCCTCCCTCTGCCACCCACCCGCCCAACTGACAGCCAGCCATTAGACATGCACAGATAGTTCTGAGGGTCTGTCTGTGATGTCATAAAGGGCCTGCTGATCAATGGGCAGCTTTCTGATTGGCTGCTGTATTTGATTGACAGATGGAAGCTGGCAGCTAATTGGCTGTCTAGCCTAAAGTGCTTCACACACCTCCCTGATGGTACCACTGGCTAAGACTCCACCTCAGCTCATTGGGTAATGAAAAATTTAGAACAATTGATGGATGAAAGCAGGCAGGCCGGCCATTTTGGGACGCTCAGTGGACTTGTTTAATGCAATGCACCTTTGTGTATTCACATGCATTCGCTTCATGCTGTAACCACTGTGCATAAAAATTTGGAAACATGGCATACAGTGTATCATTTGGTGTCTAAGTCATGTTTCCCATATTTTCCCTTCCCAGATACAAGCCCGTTTGAGTGTTTGGGACACTTTTTAGCTAAAATCATCCTACAGGGCCTAACTGTATATGCTAAAGCCTGCCTATTTTGAATGGTGTAGTGGCCACTGCAACCTCCAAAAATATCAGGACTTACTTCCCCAATAACCTGCTAACTCACCCCTGAAATACATACTTATTCACCCTATTTTGTTCATTGGACTAATTTCTCATTTGAAATGCCCATTTTTGGGGAGCCAGAAATGTGCGTCTGTAAAAGGTGATTTCTACGATACCCCACTTTTGCGCGTCGGACCTCAACTTTTCCCGTAAACGCAGAAAAACCGCAATTTTCAGGAGAAACGAGACAGACATCCCCTCCCTCTGCCACCCACCCGCCCAACTGACAGCCAGCCATTAGACATGCACAGATAGTTCTGAGGGTCTGTCTGTGATGTCATAAAGGGCCTGCTGATCAATTGGCAGCTTTCTGATTGGCTGCTGTATTTGATTGACAGATGGAAGCTGGCAGCTGATTGGCTGTCTAGCCTAAAGTGCTTTACACACCTCCCTGATGGTACCACTGGCTAAGACTCCACCTCAGCTCATTGGGTAATAAAAAATTTAGAACAATTGATGGATGAAAGCAGGAAGGCCGGCCATTTTGGGACGCTCAGTGGACTTGTTTAATGCAATGCACCTTTGTATATTCACATGCATTCGCTTCATGCTGTAATCACTGTGCATAAAAATTTGGAAACATGGCATACAGTGTATCATTTGGTGTCTAAGTCATGTTTCCCATGTTTTTCCTTCCCAGATACTAGCCCGTTTGAGTGTTTGGGGCACTTTTTAGCTAAAATCATCCTACGGGGCCTAACTGCATATGGTAAAGCCTGCCTATTTTGAATGGTCTAGTGGCCCCTGCAACCTCCAAAAATACCAGGACTTACTTCCCCAATAACCTGCTAACTCACCCCTGAAATACATACTTATTCACCCTATTTTGTTCATTGGACTCATTTCTCATTTGAAATGCCCATTTTTTGGGGGCCAGAAATGTGCGTCTTTAAAAGGTGATTTCTACGAGACCCCACTTTTGCGCGTCGGACCTCAACTTTTCCCGTAAACGCAGAAAAACCGCAATTTTCAGGAGAAATGAGACAGACATCCCCTCCCTCTGCCACCCACCCGCCCAACTGAAAGCCAGCAATTAGACATGCACAGATAGTTCTGAGGGTCTGTCTGTGATGTCATAAAGGGCCTGCTGATCAATGGGCAGCTTTCTGATTGGCTGCTGTATTTGATTGACAGATGGAAGCTGGCAGCTGATTGGCTGTCTAGCCTAAAGTGCTTTACACACCTCCCTGATGGTACCACTGGCTAAGACTCCACCTCAGCTCATTGGGTAATGAAAAATTTAGAACAATTGATGGATGAAAGCAGGCAGGCCGGCCATTTTGGGACGCTCATTGGACTTGTTTAATGCAATGCACCTTTGTATATTCACATGCATTCGTTTCATGCTGTAACCACTGTGCATAAAAATTTGGAAACATGGCATACAGTGTATCATTTGGTGTCTAAGTCATGTTTCCCATAATTTCCCTTCCCAGATACAAGCACTTTTGAGTGTTTGGGGCACTTTTTAGCTAAAATCATCCTACAGGGCCTAACTGCATATGCTAAAGCCTGCCTATTTTGAATGGTGTAGTGGCCCCTGCAACCTCCAAAAATATCAGGACTTACTTCCCCAATAACCTGCTAACTCACCCCTGAAATACATACTTATTCACCCTATTTTGTTCATTGGACTCATTTCTCATTTGAAATGCCCATTTTTGGGGGGCCAGAAATGTGCGTCTTTAAAAGGTGATTTCTACGATACCCCACTTTTGCGCGTCGGACCTCAACTTTTCCCGTAAACGCAGAAAAACCACAATTTTCAGGAGAAACAAGACAGACATCCCCTCCCTCTGCCACCCACCCGCCCAACTGAAAGCCAGCCATTAGACATGCACAGATAGTTCTGAGGGTCTGTCTGTGATGTCATAAAGGGCCTGCTGATCAATGGGCAGCTTTCTGATTGGCTGCTGTATTTGATTGACAGATGGAAGCTGGCAGCTGATTGGCTGTATAGCCTAAAGTGCTTTACACACCTCCCTGATGGTACCACTGGCTAAGACTCCACCTCAGCTCATTGGGTAATGAAAAATTTAGAACAATTGATGGATGAAAGCAGGCAGGCCGGCCATTTTGGGACGCTCATTGGACTTGTTTAATGCAATTCACCTTTGTATTTTCACATGCATTCGCTTCATGCTGTAACCACTGTGCATAAAAAATTGGAAACATGGCATACAGTGTATCATTTGGTGTCTAAGTCATGTTTCCCATATTTTCCCTTCCCAGATACAAGCCCGTTTGAGTGTTTGAGGCACTTTTTAGCTAAAATCATCCTACAGGGCCTAACTGCATATGCTAAAGCCTGCCTATTTTGAATGGTCTAGTGGCCCCTGCAACCTCCAAAAATATCAGGATTTACTTCCCCAATAGCCTGCTAACTCACCCCTGAAATACATACTTATTCACCCTATTTTGTTAATTGGACTCATTTCTCATTTGAAATGCCCATTTTTTGGGGGCCAGAAATGTGCGTCTTTAAAAGGTGATTTCTACGAGACCCCACTTTTGCGCGTCGGACCTCAACTTTTCCCGTAAACGCAGAAAAACCGCAATTTTCAGGAGAAATGAGACAGACATCCCCTCCCTCTGCCACCCACCCGCCCAACTGAAAGCCAGCCATTAGACATGCACAGATAGTTCTGAGGGTCTGTCTGTGATGTCATAAAGGGCCTGCTGATCAATGGGCAGCTTTCTGATTGGCTGCTGTATTTGATTGACAGATGGAAGCTGGCAGCTGATTGGCTGTCTAGCCTAAAGTGCTTTACACACCTCCCTGATGGTACCACTGGCTAAGACTCCACCTCAGCTCATTGGGTAATGAAAAATTTAGAACAATTGATGGATGAAAGCAGGCAGGCCGGCCATTTTGGGACGCTCATTGGACTTGTTTAATGCAATTCACCTTTGTATTTTCACATGCATTCGCTTCATGCTGTAACCACTGTGCATAAAAAATTGGAAACATGGCATACAGTGTATCATTTGGTGTCTAAGTCATGTTTTCCATATTTTCCCTTCCCAGATACAAGCCCGTTTGAGTGTTTGGGGCACTTTTTAGCTAAAATCATCCTACAGGGCCTAACTGCATATGCTAAAGCCTGCCTATTTTGAATGGTCTAGTGGCCCCTGCAACCTCCAAAAATATCAGGATTTACTTCCCCAATAGCCTGCTAACTCACCCCTGAAATACATACTTATTCACCCTATTTTGTTAATTGGACTCATTTCTCATTTGAAATGCCCATTTTTTGGGGGCCAGAAATGTGCGTCTTTAAAAGGTGATTTCTACGAGACCCCACTTTTGCGCGTCGGACCTCAACTTTTCCCGTAAACGCAGAAAAACCGCAATTTTCAGGAGAAATGAGACAGACATCCCCTCCCTCTGCCACCCACCCGCCCAACTGAAAGCCAGCAATTAGACATGCACAGATAGTTCTGAGGGTCTGTCTGTGATGTCATAAAGGGCCTGCTGATCAATGGGCAGCTTT
Source organism: Crinia signifera (assembly GCF_055691185.1). NCBI lineage: Eukaryota > Metazoa > Chordata > Amphibia > Anura > Myobatrachidae > Crinia > Crinia signifera. The sequence goes on from NC_139222.1 coordinate 51,517,936, forward strand.
CTGTTTGGCTGCTGTATTTGATTGACAGATGGAAGCTGGCAGCTGATTGGCTGTCTAGCCTAAAGTGCTTTACACACCTCCCTGATGGTACCACTGGCTAAGACTCCACCTCAGCTCATTGGGTAATGAAAAATTTAGAACAATTGATGGATGAAAGCAGGCAGGCCGGCCATTTTGGGACGCTCATTGGACTTGTTTAATGCAATGCACCTTTGTATATTCACATGCATTCGTTTCATGCTGTAACCACTGTGCATAAAAATTTGGAAACATGGCATACAGTGTATCATTTGGTGTCTAAGTCATGTTTCCCATAATTTCCCTTCCCAGATACAAGCACTTTTGAGTGTTTGGGGCACTTTTTAGCTAAAATCATCCTACAGGGCCTAACTGCATATGCTAAAGCCTGCCTATTTTGAATGGTGTAGTGGCCCCTGCAACCTCCAAAAATATCAGGACTTACTTCCCCAATAACCTGCTAACTCACCCCTGAAATACATACTTATTCACCCTATTTTGTTCATTGGACTCATTTCTCATTTGAAATGCCCATTTTTGGGGGGCCAGAAATGTGCGTCTTTAAAAGGTGATTTCTACGATACCCCACTTTTGCGCGTCGGACCTCAACTTTTCCCGTAAACGCAGAAAAACCACAATTTTTAGGAGAAACAAGACAGACATCCCCTCCCTCTGCCACCCACCCGCCCAACTGAAAGCCAGCCATTAGACATGCACAGATAGTTCTGAGGGTCTGTCTGTGATGTCATAAAGGGCCTGCTGATCAATGGGCAGCTTTCTGATTGGCTGCTGTATTTGATTGACAGATGGAAGCTGGCAGCTGATTGGCTGTATAGCCTAAAGTGCTTTACACACCTCCCTGATGGTACCACTGGCTAAGACTCCACCTCAGCTCATTGGGTAATGAAAAATTTAGAACAATTGATGGATGAAAGCAGGCAGGCCGGCCATTTTGGGACGCTCATTGGACTTGTTTAATGCAATGCACCTTTGTATTTTCACATGCATTCGCTTCATGCTGTAACCACTGTGCATAAAAATTTGGAAACATGGCATACAGTGTATCATTTGGTGTCTAAGTCATGTTTCCCATATTTTCCCTTCCCAGATACAAGCCCATTTGAGTGTTTGGGGCACTTTTTAGCTAAAATCATCCTACAGGGCCTAACTGCATATGCTAAAGCCTGCCTATTTTGAATGGTCTAGTGGCCCCTGCAACCTCCAAAAATATCAAGACTTACTTCCCCAATAACCTGCTAACTCACCCCTGAAATACATACTTATTCACTCTATTTTGTTAATTGGACTCATTTCTCATTTGAAATGCCCATTTTTGGGCTGCCAGAAATGTGCGTCTTTAAAAGGTGATTTCTACGATACCCCACTTTTGCGCGTCGGACCTCAACTTTTCCCGTAAACGCAGAAAAACCGCAAGTTTCAGGAGAAACGAGACAGACATCCCCTCCCTCTGCCACCCACCCGCCCTACTGAAAGCCAGCCATTAGACATGCACAGATAGTTCTGAGGGTCTGTCTGTGATGTCATAAAGGGCCTGCTGATCAATGGGCAGCTTTCTGATTGGCTGCTGTATTTGATTGACAGATGGAAGCAGGCAGCTGATTGGCTGTCTAGCCTAAAGTGCTTTACACACCTCCCTGATGGTACCACTGGCTAAGACTCCACCTCAGCTCATTGGGTAATGAAAAATTTAGAACAATGGATGGATGAAAGCAGGCAGGCCGGCCATTTTGGGACGCTCATTGGACTTGTTTAATGCAATGCACCTTTGTATTTTCACATGCATTTGCTTCATGCTGTAACCACTGTGCATAAAAATTTGGAAACATGGCATACAGTGTATCATTTGGTGTCTAAGTCATGTTTCCCATGTTTTTACTTCCCAGATACTAGCCCGTTTGAATGTTTGGGGCACTTTTTAGCTAAAATCATCCTACGGGGCCTAACTGCATATGCTAAAGCCTGCCTATTTTGAATGGTCTAGTGGCCCCTGCAACCTCCAAAAATATCAGGACTTACTTCCCCAATAACCTGCTAACTCACCCCTGAAATACATACTTATTCACCCTATTTTGTTAATTGGACTCATTTTTCATTTAAAATGCCTATTTTTGGGGGGCCAGAAATGTGCGTCTTTAAAAGATGATTTCTACGATATCCCACTTTTGCGCGTCGGACCTCAAATTTTCCCGTAAACGCAGAAAAACTGCAATTTTCAGGAGAAACGAGACAGACATCCCCTCCCTCTGCCACCCACCCGCCCAACTGAAAGCCAGCAATTAGACATGCACAGATAGTTCTGAGGGTCTGTCTGTGATGTCATAAAGGGCCTGCTGATCAATGGGCAGCTTTCTGATTGGCTGCTGTATTTGATTTACAGATGGAAGCTGGCAGCTGATTGGCTGTCTAGCCTAAAGTGCTTTACACACCTCCCTGATGGTACCACTGGCAAAGACTCCACCTCAGCTCATTGGGTAATGAAAAATTTAGAACAATTGATGGATGAAAGCAGGCAGGCCGGCCATTTTGGGACGCTCAGTGGACTTGTTTAATGCAATGCACCTTTGTATATTCACATGCATTTGCTTCATGCTGTAACCACTGTGCATAAAAATTTGGAAACATGGCATACAGTGTATCATTTGGTGTCTAAGGCATGTTTCCCATATTTTCCCTTCCCAGATACAAGCCCGTTTGAGTGTTTGGGGCACTTTTTAGCTAAAATAATCCTACAGGGCCTAACTGCATATGCTAAAACCTGCCTATTTTGAATGGTGTAGTGGCCCCTGCAACCTCCAAAAATATCAGGACTTACTTCCCCAATAACCTGCTAACTCACCCCTGAAATACATACTTATTCACCCTATTTTGTTCATTGGACTCATTTCTCATTTGAAATGCCCATTTTTGGGGGGCCAGAAATGTGCGTCTTTAAAAGGTGATTTCTACGATACCCCACTTTTGCGCGTCGGACCTCAACTTTTCCCGTAAACGCAGAAAAAACGCAATTTTCAGGAGAAACGAGACAGACATCCCCTCCCTCTGCCACCCACCCGCCCAACTGAAAGCCAGCCATTAGACATGCACAGATAGTTCTGAGGGTCTGTCTGTGATGTCATAAAGGGCCTGCTGATCAATGGGCAGCTTTCTGATTGGCTGCTGTATTTGATTGACAGATGGAAGCTGGCAGCTGATTGGCTGTCTAGCCTAAAGTGCTTTACACACCTCCCTGATGGTATTACTGGCTAAGACTCCACCTCAGCTCATTGGGTAATGAAAAATTTAGAACAATTGATGGATGAAAGCAGGCAGGCCGGCCATTTTGGGATGCTCATTGGACTTGTTTAATGCAATGCACCTTTGTATATTCACATGCATTCGCTTAATGCTGTAACCACTGTGCATAAAAATTTGGAAACATGGCATACAGTGTATCATTTGGTGTCTAAGTCATGTTTCCCATATTTTCCCTTTCCAGATACAAGCCCGTTTGAGTGTTTGGGGCACTTTTTAGCTAAAATCATCCTACGGGGCCTAACTGCATATGCTAAAGCCTGCCTATTTTGAATGGTCTAGTGGCTCCTGCAACCTCCAAAAATATCAGGACTTACTTCCCCAATAACCTGCTAACTCACCCCTGAAATACATACTTTTCACCCTTTTTTGTTAATTGGACTCATTTCTCATTTGAAATGCCCATTTTTGGGGGGCCAGAAATGTGCGTCTTTAAAAGGTGATTTCTACGATACCCCACTTTTGCGCGTCGGACCTCAACTTTTCCCGTAAACGCAGAAAAAACGCAATTTTCAGGAGAAACGAGACAGACATCCCCTCCCTTTGCCACCCACCCGCCCAACTGACAGCCAGCCATTAGACATGCACAGATAGTTCTGAGGGTCTGACTGTGATGTCATAAAGGGCCTGCTGATCAATGGGCAGCTTTCTGATTGGCTGCTGTATTTGATTGACAGATGGAAGCTGGCAGCTGATTGGCTGTCTAGCCTAAAGTGCTTTACACAACTCCCTGATGGTACCACTGGCTAAGACTCCACCTCAGCTCATTGGGTAATGAAAAATTTAGAACAATTGATGGATGAAAGCAGGCAGGCCGGCCATTTTGGGACGCTCAGTGGACTTGTTTAATGCAATGCACCTTTGTATATTCACATGCATTTGCTTCATGCTGTAACCACTGTGCATAAAAATTTGGAAACATGGCATACAGTGTATCATTTGGTGTCTAAGTCATGTTTTCCATATTTTCCCTTCCCAGATACAAGCCCGTTTGGGACACTTTTTAGCTAAAATCATCCTACAGGGCCTAACTGCATATGCTAAAGCCTGCCTATTTTGAATGGTGTAGTGGCCCCTGCAACCTCCAAAAATATCAGGACTTACTTCCCCAATAACCTGCTAACTCACCCCTGAAATACATACTTATTCACCCTATTTTGTTCATTGGACTAATTTCTCATTTGAAATGCCCATTTTTGGGGAGCCAGAAATGTGCGTCTTTAAAAGGTGATTTCTACGATACCCCACTTTTGCCCGTCGGATCTCAACTTTTCCCGTAAACGCAGAAAAACCGCAATTTTCAGGAGAAACGAGACAGACATCCCCTCCCTCTGCCACCCACCCGCCCAACTGAAAGCCAGCCATTAGACATGCACAGATAGTTCTGAGGGTCTGTCTGTGATGTCATAAAGGGCCTGCTGATCAATGGGCAGCTTTCTGATTGTCTGCTGTATTTGATTGACAGATGGAAGCTGGCAGCTGATTGGCTGTCTAGCCTAAAGTGCTTTACACACCTCCCTGATGGTACCACTGGCTAAGACTCCACTTCAGCTCATTGGGTAATGAAAAATTTAGAACAATTGATGGATGAAAGCAGGCAGGCCGGCCATTTTGGGACGCTCATTGGACTTGTTTCATGCAATGCACCTTTGTATTTTCACATGCATTCGTTTCATGCTGTAACCACTGTGCATAAAAATTTGGAAACATGGCATACAGTGTATCAATTGGTGTCTAAGTCATGTTTCCCATGTTTTTCCTTCCCAGATACAGTACTAGCCATTTGAGTGTTTGGGGCACTTTTTAGCTAAAATCATCCTACGGGGCCTAACTGCATATGCTAAAGCCTGCCTATTTTGAATGGTCTAGTGGCCCCTGCAACCTCCAAAAATATCAGGACTTACTTCCCCAATAACCTGCTAACTCACCCCTGAAATACATACTTATTCACCCTATTTTGTTAATTGGACTCATTTCTCATTTAAAATGCCAGTTTTTGGGGGGCCAGAAATGTGCGTCTTTAACCCCTTCCTGACACAGCCAGTTTTTGCCTTCCTGACAGAGCCCTTTTTTTCAAATCTGACATGTATCACTTAAGTGGGGATAACTTTTTTTTGCTTTTACTTATCCCAGTGATTTTGAGAGTGTTTTCTCGTGACACATTGTACTTCAAGTTAGTGGTAAATTTGGGTCGATACAGTCTGTGTTTTTTTGTGAAAAATACCAAAATTTCGCAAAAAAATGGAAAATTTAGCAATTTGCAAAATGTTAAATTTTTTGCTTGTGAGACAAATAATCATACCACTCAAAATAGTCAATAACTAACATAGACCATATGTCTACTTTATGTTTCCATCATTATTTCAACTTCCTTTTAAATTTTTTGGACACTAGTAGGCTTAAAATATGAATAGCAAATTCTCAAATTTTCAAGAAAATTTCAAACACTGATTTTTTTTAGGGACCAGTTCAGTTCTGATGAGACTTTGAGGGACTTGTATGTGAGACACCCCCATAAATGATGCCATTTCAAAAACTGCACCCCTCACAGTATTCAAAACAGCATTTTGGAAGTTTGTTAACCCTTGAGGTGTTTCACAGGAATTAAAACAAAGTGTAGGTGAAATTTCAAAATTTCATTTTTTTTGCAGATTTGCAATTTTAATACATTTTTCTAAGGAACACAGTACATTTTACTAGAGAAATGTGACTAAAAATTGATTCCCCCAATTCTTTTGTTTTCATAAATATCCTATATGTGGCCCTAGTGTGCACGTTGACCAAACCACAGGCTTCATAATAGAAGGAGCACCTACTTGATTTTGGAGCCTCCTTTTTATGAGATTATTTTTTAGGCACCATGTAGGTTTCTAGGCACCATAAGATGCTAAAAGTTAGGAACCCCCCCACAAGTGACCCCATTTTGCAAACTACACCCCTCAGGGAATTCATCTAGGGGTATAATGTACATTTCAAAACCCCAGGGGTTTCACCAATTTTGATACAACTGGGCTGTGCAAATGAAAAATTACATTTTTTACACAAAAATGCAGTTCTGGCTCAAAATTTTTCATTTTCACAAGGAATGAAGGAGACAAAGCACCCCAAAATCTGTGCCCCAATTTCTCCCGAGTACGGCAATGCCTCACATGTGACCAAAAAATACCATTTGGGTGCATGGCAGGACCCAGAAGGGAAGGAGTGATTTTTGTATTTTGCAGCTCAGATTCTGGTGGAATTTTGGTGGGTGCTATGTCGCATTAGCAAGACCCCCAAAGCACCAATACAGTGGAAGCCCCCCACAAGTGACCCCATTTTGCAAACTACACCCCTCAGGGAATTCATCTAGGGGTATAGTGTACATTTCAAACCCCCAGGGGTTTCACCAATTTTGATACAACTGGGCTGTGCAAATGAAAAATTAAATTTTTTACACAAAAATGCAGTTCTGGCTCCAAATTTGTCATTTTCACAAGGAATGAAGGAGACAAAGCACCCCAAAATCTGTGCCCCAATTTCTCCCGAGTACGGCAATGCCTCACATGTGACCAAAAAATACCATTTGGGTGCATGGCAGGACTCAGAAGGGAAGGAGTGATTTTTGTATTTTGCAGCTCAGATTCTGGTGGAATTTTGGTGGGTGCTATGTCGCATTAGCAAGACCCCCAAAGCACCAATACAGTGGAAGCCCCCCACAAGTGACAGCATTTTGCAAACTACACCCCTCAGGGAATTCATCTAGGGGTATAGTGTACATTTCAAACCCCCAGGGGTTTCACCAATTTTGATACAACTGGGCTGTGCAAATGAAAAATTACATTTTTTTACACAAAAATGCAGTTCTGGCTCAAAATTTTTCATTTTCACAAGGAATGAAGGAGACAAAGCACCCCAAAATCTGTGCCCCAATTTCTCCCGAGTACGGCAATGCCTCACATGTGACCAAAAAATACCAGTTGGGTGCATGGCAGGACTCAGAAGGGAAGGAGTGATTTTTGGATTTTGCAGCTTAGATTCTGGTGGAATGAATGGTGGGTGCTATGTGGCATTAGCAAGACCCCCGAAGCACGGTGAAATGATGAACCTAATAATCCATAGATGTGTGGTATATTTTAAAACACTCCTTTATACATAGGCCGGGTTTGTCGGGGCAAGTGTCACACTGGAAAATAGTTTGCTTTCTTATTCCCTTTTTATAGCAAACTTTGCACCTTTTTTGTGTCCTGCCCTTTTTTCCAGTGGAGGGGATTTCATCAGGAAAATGCTGCCCTGGTACAATACGGGGGCCAGTACTAGAAGTACTGGGGCCCTCTGCCTGCTGGTTCCCAAATATTAGGCTCTTTATGACTTCCTCTTGAAAGTGCATAAATGTCCCCCTCTGGCTGGTAGAACGGAATAGCACGTAAGCGTTATACAGTGCCATCTGGATGATATACACGGCCAGCTTCTTGTACCAGATTTTTGTTTTCCGCAGGGCACTGTACGGCTTCAGTACCTGATCTGAAAGATCCACTCCACCCATGTACTTATTGTAATCCAGGATACAATTAGGTTTTGAGGTGTGGGTACTGGTACCTCGTACAGGGACGGAGGTGGTACTGTCTCCGTGAATTGTTGTCAGTATAAGGACATCCCTCTTGTCCTTATATTTGACCAACAACATATTTTCGGTGCATATTCCCCTGCTTTCACCCCTTCTCATTACTTGGGCAATGTGCGTTTTTGGGAGGCCTCTTTGGTTCTTGCGCACAGTACCGCAAGCTGCTGTACCTCTTGAACCAAGGGCCTTAAACAGGGGGATTCTAGTGTAAAAGTTATCCACATAGAGGTGATAACCTTTATCCAGGAAGGGGTGCACTAAATCCCAGACAGTTTTTCCACTAACACCTACGAGGGAGGGGGGGCATTCTGGCGGTTCAATTCTTGAATCCTTCCCTTCATATACCCTAAACCTGTGAGTGTACCCTGAGGTGCTTTCACACAGCTTATACATTTTTATGCCATACCTTGCCCTCTTACTGGGAAGGTACTGGCGGAATTTAACCCTTCCTTTAAAATGTATAAGGGACTCGTCTATGCAAATGAATTTATCTGGGATGTACATCTCTGGAAATTTGGCACTGAAATGATCAATGACCGGCCTGACTTTGAATAGCCGGTCAAAGGTGGGATCATCTCTGGGTGGGCACTGTGCATTATCGTTGTAATGCAAAAATTTAAGGATTAACTCAAAACGAGTCCGGGTCATGGCCATACGGTAAAGTGGGGTGCTGTACAGAACATCTGTACTCCAATATTGCCTAATTTCTGGCTTTTTTACTATGCCGATATGAAACACCAGACCCCAAAACGTCATCATCTCTACTGCATCTACAGGGGTCCACCTAGCAAATGATGACGTGGGGTTTTGAGCAATAAACTGCTGGGCATATAAATTAGTTTGGTCCACTATTAAATTTATAAAATCATCAGAGAAAAATAATTTGAAAAAGTCAATTTCTCTGAGACCTGTGGAATCAAATTGGATTCCTGGGATGGCCAAAAACTCAGGAACCTGGGGCTCAAAATTGTCTGGTGGTGGGGTCCATACGAGATCAATTATTGGGGGGGGGGTCTCAGCTGCTCTACGGGGGCGTCTTTGAGGGGGTCCCTCATCACTAGAGGAGGAAGAGGAGCTTAAGATGAATCCTTCAAATTCCCCGCTTGCCTCACTGGCTGTGTCAGAGTCAGAGGCAAGCATGGCATATGCCTCCTCCGCTGAATACATTCTTCTGGATGACTGGGATGACATTTGGGATGACATTTGGGATGCCATTTTTATTTTTGTGTTTCTGGTAGTGAAATGTTTCAACACGTGTATAGTGTAGGGGGGGTACAAACTTTATTTCAACCCGGGGGGTATGTAGTGTGTAGTGTGTATGTAGTGCAGAAAAAAAAAAGGTCCTGCGCCAAAAATTGAGCACAGATGTTGGTCAGTAACGTCCGTCACTGAACAGCGCTCAAAGGCAACAGGAATTTGATCAAAAAAAAAAAAAATAGATCAACCCTGTGCCGAAAAAGCTGATCAGTGATGTACGTCACTGATCAGCGCACAGTGGCCACAGGACACCCACAAAATCACAGTGTGTGTAAAAAAAAAAGGTACTTATGTAGTATCTGGGCTGCCGATTTTTTGATTGTATGCCTTAAGTTAAGGCATACAATCAGATGCGATGCGATGCGATATCGCATCGCATCGCATCCGATATCGGATGCGATATCGGATGCGATGACCCGATTTTTCCATAGGAATCAATGTTAAAATGATTCCTATGGAAAAATGGGTCCTTTTCATACCCCTACTATCCAAGTGGGCATGGAGTTGGATATAAACCTGTGGCGAGCGTAGCGAGCCACCGAGCCCGAAGCGTGGCGAGCGAAGCGAGCCCCGCGAGGGGACGGTATTCGTCCCCTCGCGGGGCTCGCTTCGCTCGCCACGCTTCGGGCTCGGTGGCTCGCTACGCTCGCCACAGGTTTATATCCAACTCCATGCCCACTTGGATAGTAGGGGTATGAAAAGGACCCATTTTTCCCATTGAATTCCATGTTAAAATGGACTCAGTCCATTTTAACATTGATTCCTATGGAAAAATCGGGTCATCGCATCGCATCGCATCGCATCGAATCGCATGGTCGCATGCGATGCGATGCGATCTCCCGATCCGACCCGATTTAGAAATCGGCAGCCCAGATACTACATAAGTACCAAAAAAAATTAAAAAAAGACACCACAGCACCCTCAAAAAAAAAAAAAAAGGTGATCAGTGATGCGACACTGATTACCAGTGAGGGGCAGCAGGTGCACAACCTTTGGTGCAACTGACAGTGCAACTGGCAGCAACTGACAGGTATATATAAAAAAAAAAAAACCCTGCACCCCCAAAAAGTTGCTGATCAGCACAGATATACTGATCAGCACAAAAGGGGGGGTAGCAGACACAAAATATAGCATTCTCTATCACTCTCTGTCACTATCTCTCTCTATCTCTCTATCTCTCACTATCTATCACTATCTATCACTCTATGACACTGCAGCAGCAGCACTGACAGTTATATATATAAAAAAGCCCCTGCACCCCCAAAAAGTTGCTGTTCAGCACAGATATACTGATCAGCACAAAAGGGGGGTAGCAGACACAAAATATAGCACTCTCTATCACTCTCTGTCACTATCTCTCTCTATCTCTCTATCTCTAACTATCTATCACTCTATGGCACTGCAGCAGCAGCACTGCACCCCCAAAAAGTTGCTGATCAGTTAATGTATACTGACCAGCACAAAAGGGGGGGCAGCAGTCAGTTGCACACGCAGCACAGCTGTATATATATATAAAAAAAACCCAGCACCCCCAAAAAGTTGCTGATCAGCACAGATATACTGATCAGCACAACAGGGGGGGGGGGGGCAGCAGACACAAAATATAGCACTCTCTGTCACTATCTCTCTCTATCTCTCTCTATCTCTCTCTATCTCTCTCTATCTCTCTATCTATAACTCTTTCACAATGCAGCAGCAGCAGCACAACACAGGAAGTCACAAGAAGTCAGATCCAGGAAGCATCCAGCACGCTACAAGCAGTGATCAGGTGATCAGGTAAGTATTTGCAAGGATCAGGTCAGTATATCACGGCAGATAGGCACGGTGACCGCACTGCACGCAATTCCAGACCGGAATGGCGTCTGCAGTGCAGTCACCGTTAGTTTAAATCACCCTCCATGGCTGTGATTGGTCCGTCGGTCCGAAGGACCAATCACGGCCTTTGGGGGCGGGTGGGGTGAGGTGGGGTGACACCAGTGTCACCCTTACACCCCGTGGTGATTGGTGCTGTACTTTACAGCACCAATCACCACCGATCCCTGTGTCACCGGCGAACGTTATTCGCCGGTACACAGAAAACGCTGTAATTGGCTGTTCACATTTAAACAGCCAATCACAGCGATCGCCGACGGGGGGGAGGCATCGCCACCCCCCCTGGGCATGCAGGGACATGTCTGCTGTCAGGGACAGCAGACATGTTTAAACTGTCACCGCGTCTATAGACGCGGTGACAGTTTAAAGCCATGACGTACATTTATGCCATGCGTCGGGAAGTACATCCCGGCCATGACGTAAATGTACGTCAAATGTCGGGAAGGGGTTAAAAGGTGATTTCTACGATACCCCACTTTTGCGCGTCGGACCTCAACTTTTCCCGTAAACGCAGAAAAACCGCAATTTTCAGGAGAAACGAGACAGACATCCCCTCCCTCTGCCACCCACCCGCCCAACTGACAGCCAGCCATTAGACATGCACAGATAGTTCTGAGGGTCTGTCTGTGATGTCATAAAGGGCCTGCTGATCAATGGGCAGCTTTCTGATTGGCTGCTGTATTTGATTGACAGATGGAAGCTGGCAGCTGATTGGCTGTCTAGCCTAAAGTGCTTTACATACCTCCCCGATGGTACCACTGGCTAAGACTCCACCTCAGCTCATTGGGTAATGAAAAATTTAGAACAATTGATGGATGAAAGCAGGCAGGCCGGCCATTTTGGGACGCTCATTGGACTTGTTTAATGCAATGCACCTTTGTATATTCACATGCATTCGCTTAATGCTGTAACCACTGTGCATAAAAATTTGGAAACATGGCATACAGTGTATCATTTGGTGTCTAAGTCATGTTTCCCATATTTTCCCTTTCCAGATACAAGCCCGTTTGAGTGTTTGGGGCACTTTTTAGCTAAAATCATCCTACGGGGCCTAACTGCATATGGTAAAGCCTGCCTATTTTGAATGGTGTAGTGGCCCCTGCAACCTCCAAAAATTTCAGGACTTACTTCCCCAATAACCTGCTAACTCACCCCTGAAATACATACTTAATCACCCTATTTTGTTCATTGGACTCATTTCTAATTTGAAATGCCCATTTTTGGGGGGCCATAAATATGCGACTTTAAAAGGTGATTTTTACGATACCCCACTTTTGCGCGTCGGACCTCAACTTTTCCCGTAAACGCAGAAAAACCGCAATTTTCAGGAGAAACGAGACAGACATCCCCTCCCTCTGCCACCCACCCGCCCAACTTACAGCCAGCCATTAGACATGCACAGATAGTTCTGAGGGTCTGTCTGTGATGTCATAAAGGGCCTGCTGATCAATGGGCAGCTTTCAAATTGGCTGCTGTATTTGATTGACAGATGGAAGCTGGCAGCTGATTGGCTGTCTAGCCTAAAGTGCTTTACACACCTCCCTGATGGTACCACTGGCTAAGACTCCACCTCAGCTCATTGGGTAATGAAAAATTTAGAACAATTGATGGATGAAAGCAGGCAGGCCGGCCATTTTGGGACGCTCATTGGACTTGTTTAATGCAATGCACCTTTGTATTTTCACATGCATTCGCTTCATGCTGTAACCACTGTGCATAAAAATTTGGAAACATGGCATACAGTGTATCATTTGGTGTCTAAATCATGTTTCCCATGTTTTTCCTTCCCAGATACTAGCCATTTGAGTGTTTGGAGCACTTTTTAGCTAAAATCCTCCTACGGGGCCTAACTGCATATGCTAAAGCGTGCCTATTTTGAATGGTCTAGTGGCCCCTGCAACCTCCAAAAATATCAGGACTTACTTCCCCAATAACCTGCTAACTCACCCCTGAAATACATACTTATTCACCCTATTTTGTTAATTGGACTCATTTCTCATTTAAAATGCCAGTTTTTGGAGGGCCAGAAATCTGCGTCTTTAAAAGGTGATTTCTACTATACCCCACTTTTGCGCGTCGGACCTCAACTTTTCCCGTAAACGCAGAAAAGCCGCAATTTTCAGGAGAAACGAGACAGACATCCCCTCCCTCTGCCACCCACCCGCCCACTTGACAGCCAGCCAATAGACATGCACAGATAGTTCTGAGGGTCTGTCTGTGATGTCATAAAGGGCCTGCTGATCAATGGGCAGCTTTCTGATTGGCTGCTGTATTTGATTGACAGATGGAAGCTGGCAGCTGATTGGCTGTCTAGCCTAAAGTGCTTTACACACCTCCCTGATGATACCACTGGCTAAGACTCCACCTCAGCTCATTGGGTAATGAAAAATATAGAACAATTGATGGATGAAAGCAGGCAGGCCGGCCATTTTGGGACGCTCATTGGACTTGTTTAATGCAATGCACCTTTGTATTTTCACATGCATTCGCTTCATGCTGTAACCACTGTGCATAAAAATTTGGAAACATGGCATACAGTGTATCATTTGGTGTCTAAGTCATGTTTCCCATATTTTCCCTTCCCAGATACAAGCCCGTTTGAGTGTTTGGGGCACTTTTTAGCTAAAATCATCCTACGGGGCCTAACTGCATATGCTAAAGCCTTCCTTTTTTTGAATGGTGTAGTTGCCCCTGCAACCTCCAAAAATATTAGGACTTACTTCCACAATAACCTGCTAACTCACCCCTGAAATACATACTTATTCAACCTATTTTGTTCATTGGACTCATTTCTCATTTGAAATGCCCATATTTGGGGAGCCAGAAATGTGCGTCTTTAAAAGGTGATTTCTACGATACCCCACTTTTGCGCGTCAGACCTCAACTTTTCCCGTAAACGCAGAAAAACCGCAATTTTCAGGAGAAACGAGACAGACATCCCCTCCCTCTGCCACCCACCCGCCCAACTGACAGCCAGCCATTAGACATGCACAGATAGTTCTGAGGGTCTGTCTGTGATGTCATAAAGGGCCTGCTGATCAATGGGCAGCTTTCTGATTGGCTGCTGTATTTGATTGACAGATGGAAGCTGGCAGCTGATTGGCTGTCTAGCCTAAAGTGCTTTACATACCTCCCCGATGGTACCACTGGCTAAGACTCCACCTCAGCTCATTGGGTAATGAAAAATTTAGAACAATTGATGGATGAAAGCAGGCAGGCCGGCCATTTTGGGACGCTCATTGGACTTGTTTAATGCAATGCACCTTTGTATATTCACATGCATTCGCTTAATGCTGTAACCACTGTGCATAAAAATTTGGAAACATGGCATACAGTGTATCATTTGGTGTCTAAGTCATGTTTCCCATATTTTCCCTTTCCAGATACAAGCCCGTTTGAGTGTTTGGGGCACTTTTTAGCTAAAATCATCCTACGGGGCCTAACTGCATATGGTAAAGCCTGCCTATTTTGAATGGTGTAGTGGCCCCTGCAACCTCCAAAAATTTCAGGACTTACTTCCCCAATAACCTGCTAACTCACCCCTGAAATACATACTTAATCACCCTATTTTGTTCATTGGACTCATTTCTAATTTGAAATGCCCATTTTTGGGGGGCCATAAATGTGCGACTTTAAAAGGTGATTTTTACGATACCCCACTTTTGCGCGTCGGACCTCAACTTTTCCCGTAAACGCAGAAAAACCGCAATTTTCAGGAGAAACGAGACAGACATCCCCTCCCTCTGCCACCCACCCGCCCAACTTACAGCCAGCCATTAGACATGCACAGATAGTTCTGAGGGTCTGTCTGTGATGTCATAAAGGGCCTGCTGATCAATGGGCAGCTTTCAAATTGGCTGCTGTATTTGATTGACAGATGGAAGCTGGCAGCTGATTGGCTGTCTAGCCTAAAGTGCTTTACACACCTCCCTGATGGTACCACTGGCTAAGACTCCACCTCAGCTCATTGGGTAATGAAAAATTTAGAACAATTGATGGATGAAAGCAGGCAGGCCGGCCATTTTGGGATGCTCATTGGACTTGTTTAATGCAATGCACCTTTGTATTTTCACATGCATTCGCTTCATGCTGTAACCACTGTGCATAAAAATTTGGAAACATGGCATACAGTGTATCATTTGGTGTCTAAATCATGTTTCCCATGTTTTTCCTTCCCAGATACTAGCCATTTGAGTGTTTGGAGCACTTTTTAGCTAAAATCCTCCTACGGGGCCTAACTGCATATGCTAAAGCGTGCCTATTTTGAATGGTCTAGTGGCCCCTGCAACCTCCAAAAATATCAGGACTTACTTCCCCAATAACCTGCTAACTCACCCCTAAAATACATACTTATTCACCCTATTTTGTTAATTGGACTCATTTCTCATTTAAAATGCCAGTTTTTGGGGGGCCAGAAATCTGCGTCTTTAAAAGGTGATTTCTACTATACCCCACTTTTGCGCGTCGGACCTCAACTTTTCCCGTAAACGCAGAAAAGCCGCAATTTTCAGGAGAAACGAGACAGACATCCCCTCCCTCTGCCACCCACCCGCCCACTTGACAGCCAGCCAATAGACATGCACAGATAGTTCTGAGGGTCTGTCTGTGATGTCATAAAGGGCCTGCTGATCAATGGGCAGCTTTCTGATTGGCTGCTGTATTTGATTGACAGATGGAAGCTGGCAGCTGATTGGCTGTCTAGCCTAAAGTGCTTTACACACCTCCCTGATGATACCACTGGCTAAGACTCCACCTCAGCTCATTGGGTAATGAAAAATATAGAACAATTGATGGATGAAAGCAGGCAGGCCGGCCATTTTGGGACGCTCATTGGACTTGTTTAATGCAATGCACCTTTGTATTTTCAAATGCATTCACTTCATGCTGTAACCACTGTGCATAAAAATTTGGAAACATGGCATACAGTGTATCATTTGGTGTCTAAGTCATGTTTCCCATATTTTCCCTTCCCAGATACAAGCCCGTTTGAGTGTTTGGGGCACTTTTTAGCTAAAATCATCCTACGGGGCCTAACTGCATATGCTAAAGCCTTCCTTTTTTTGAATGGTGTAGTTGCCCCTGCAACCTCCAAAAATATTAGGACTTACTTCCACAATAACCTGCTAACTCACCCCTGAAATACATACTTATTCAACCTATTTTGTTCATTGGACTCATTTCTCATTTGAAATGCCCATATTTGGGGAGCCAGAAATGTGCGTCTTTAAAAGGTGATTTCTATGATACCCCACTTTTGCGCGTCGGACCTCAACTTTTCCCGTAAACGCAGAAAAACCGCAATTTTCAGGAGAAACGAGACAGACATCCCCTCCCTCTGCCACCCACCCGCCCAACTGACAGCCAGCCATTAGACATGCACAGATAGTTCTGAGGGTCTGTCTGTGATGTCATAAAGGGCCCTCTAATCAATGGGCAGCTTTCTGATTGGCTGCTGTATTTGATTGACAGATGGAAGCTGGCAGCTGATTGGCTGTCTAGCCTAAAGTGCTTTACACACCTCCCTGATGGTACCACTGGCTAAGACTCCACCTCAGCTCATTGGGTAATGAAAAATTTAGAACAATTGATGGATGAAAGCAGGCAGGCCGGCCATTTTGGGACGCTCAGTGGACTTGTTTAATGCAATGCACCTTTGTGTATTCACATGCATTCGCTTCATGCTGTAACCACTGTGCATAAAAATTTGGAAACATGGCATACAGTGTATCATTTGGTGTCTAAGTCATGTTTCCCATATTTTCCCTTCCCAGATACAAGCCCGTTTGAGTGTTTGGGACACTTTTTAGCTAAAATCATCCTACGGGGCCTAACTGCATATGGTAAAGCCTGCCTATTTTGAATGGTCTAGTGGCCCCTGCAACCTCCAAAAATATCAGGATTTACTTCCCCAATAGCCTGCTAACTCACCCCTGAAATACATACTTATTCACCCTATTTTGTTAATTGGACTCATTTCTCATTTGAAATGCCCATATTTGGGGGGCCAGAAATGTGCGTCTTTAAAAGGTGATTTCTACGATACCCCACTTTTGCGCGTCGGACCTCAACTTTTCCCGTAAACGCAGAAAAACCGCAATTTTCAGGAGAAACGAGACAGACATCCCCTCCCTCTGCCACCCACCCGCCCAACTGACAGCCAGCCATTAGACATGCACAGATAGTTCTGAGGGTCTGTCTGTGATGTCATAAAGGGCCTGCTGATCAATTGGCAGCTTTCTGATTGGCTGCTGTATTTGATTGACAGATGGAAGCTGGCAGCTGATTGGCTGTCTAGCCTAAAGTGCTTTACACACCTCCCTGATGGTACCACTGGCTAAGACTCCACCTCAGCTCATTGGGTAATAAAAAATTTAGAACAATTGATGGATGAAAGCAGGAAGGCCGGCCATTTTGGGACGCTCAGTGGACTTGTTTAATGCAATGCACCTTTGTATATTCACATGCATTCGCTTCATGCTGTAATCACTGTGCATAAAAATTTGGAAACATGGCATACAGTGTATCATTTGGTGTCTAAGTCATGTTTCCCATGTTTTTCCTTCCCAGATACTAGCCCGTTTGAGTGTTTGGGGCACTTTTTAGCTAAAATCATCCTACGGGGCCTAACTGCATATGGTAAAGCCTGCCTATTTTGAATGGTCTAGTGGCCCCTGCAACCTCCAAAAATATCAGGACTTACTTCCCCAATAACCTGCTAACTCACCCCTGAAATACATACTTATTCACCCTATTTTGTTCATTGGACTCATTTCTCATTTGAAATGCCCATTTTTGGGGGGCCAGAAATGTGCGTCTTTAAAAGGTGGTTTCTACGATACCCCACTTTTGCGCGTCGGACCTCAACTTTTCCCGTAAACGCAGAAAAACCGCAATTTTCAGGAGAAACGAGACAGTCATCCCCTCCCTCTGCCACCCACCCGCCCAACTGACAGCCAGCCATTAGACATGCACAGATAGTTCTGAGGGTCTGTCTGTGATGTCATAAAGGGCCTGCTGATCAATGGGCAGCTTTCTGATTGGCTGCTGTATTTGATTGACAGATGGAAGCTGGCAGCTAATTGGCTGTCTAGCCTAAAGTGCTTTACACACCTCCCTGATGGTACCACTGGCTAAGACTCCACCTCAGCTCATTGGGTAATGAAAAATTTAGAACAATTGATGGATGAAAGCAGGCAGGCCGGCCATTTTGGGACGCTCAGTGGACTTGTTTAATGCAATGCACCTTTGTGTATTCACATGCATTCGCTTCATGCTGTAACCACTGTGCATAAAAATTTGGAAACATGGCATACAGTGTATCATTTGGTGTCTAAGTCATGTTTCCCATATTTTCCCTTCCCAGATACAAGCCCGTTTGAGTGTTTGGGACACTTTTTAGCTAAAATCATCCTACAGGGCCTAACTGTATATGCTAAAGCCTGCCTATTTTGAATGGTGTAGTGGCCACTGCAACCTCCAAAAATATCAGGACTTACTTCCCCAATAACCTGCTAACTCACCCCTGAAATACATACTTATTCACCCTATTTTGTTCATTGGACTAATTTCTCATTTGAAATGCCCATTTTTGGGGAGCCAGAAATGTGCGTCTGTAAAAGGTGATTTCTACGATACCCCACTTTTGCGCGTCGGACCTCAACTTTTCCCGTAAACGCAGAAAAACCGCAATTTTCAGGAGAAACGAGACAGACATCCCCTCCCTCTGCCACCCACCCGCCCAACTGACAGCCAGCCATTAGACATGCACAGATAGTTCTGAGGGTCTGTCTGTGATGTCATAAAGGGCCTGCTGATCAATTGGCAGCTTTCTGATTGGCTGCTGTATTTGATTGACAGATGGAAGCTGGCAGCTGATTGGCTGTCTAGCCTAAAGTGCTTTACACACCTCCCTGATGGTACCACTGGCTAAGACTCCACCTCAGCTCATTGGGTAATAAAAAATTTAGAACAATTGATGGATGAAAGCAGGCAGGCCGGCCATTTTGGGACGCTCAGTGGACTTGTTTAATGCAATGCACCTTTGTATATTCACATGCATTCGCTTCATGCTGTAATCACTGTGCATAAAAATTTGGAAACATGGCATACAGTGTATCATTTGGTGTCTAAGTCATGTTTCCCATGTTTTTCCTTCCCAGATACTAGCCCGTTTGAGTGTTTGGGGCACTTTTTAGCTAAAATCATCCTACGGGGCCTAACTGCATATGGTAAAGCCTGCCTATTTTGAATGGTCTAGTGGCCCCTGCAACCTCCAAAAATATCAGGACTTACTTCCCCAATAACCTGCTAACTCACCCCTGAAATACATACTTATTCACCCTATTTTGTTCATTGGACTCATTTCTCATTTGAAATGCCCATTTTTGGGGGGCCAGAAATGTGCGTCTTTAAAAGGTGGTTTCTACGATACCCCACTTTTGCGCGTCGGACCTCAACTTTTCCCGTAAACGCAGAAAAACCGCAATTTTCTGGAGAAACGAGACAGACATCCCCTCCCTCTGCCACCCACCCGCCCAACTGACAGCCAGCCATTAGACATGCACAGATAGTTCTGAGGGTCTGTCTGTGATGTCATAAAGGGCCTGCTGATCAATGGGCAGCTTTCTGATTGGCTGCTGTATTTGATTGACAGATGGAAGCTGGCAGCTAATTGGCTGTCTAGCCTAAAGTGCTTTACACACCTCCCTGATGGTACCACTGGCTAAGACTCCACCTCAGCTCATTGGGTAATGAAAAATTTAGAACAATTGATGGATGAAAGCAGGCAGGCCGGCCATTTTGGGACACTCATTGGACTTGTTTAATGCAATGCACCTTTGTATATTCACATGCATTCGCTTCATGCTGTAACCACTGTGCATAAAAATTTGGAAACATGGCATACAGTGTATCATTTGGTGTCTAAGTCATGTTTCCCATATTTTCCCTTCCCAGATACAAGCCCGTTGGAGTGTTTGGGGCACTTTTTAGCTAAAATCATCCTACGGGCCCTAACTGCATATGCTAAAGCCTGCCTATTTTGAATGGTGTAGTGGCCCCTGCAACCTCCAAAAATATTAGGACTTACTTCCACAATAACCTGCTAACTCACCCCTGAAATACATACTTATTCAACCTATTTTGTTCATTGGACTCATTTCTCATTTGAAATGCCCATATTTGGGGGGCCAGAAATGTGCGTCTTTAAAAGGTGATTTCTACGATACCCCACTTTTGCGCGTCGGACCTCAACTTTTCCCGTAAACGCAGAAAAACCGCAATTTTCAGGAGAAACGAGACAGACATCCCCTCCCTCTGCCACCCACCCGCCCAACTGACAGCCAGCCATTAGACATGCACAGATAGTTCAGAGGGTCTGTCTGTGATGTCATAAAGGGCCCTCTAATCAATGGGCAGCTTTCTGATTGGCTGCTGTATTTGATTGACAGATGGAAGCTGGCAGCTGATTGGCTGTCTAGCCTAAAGTGCTTTACACACCTCCCTGATGGTACCACTGGCTAAGACTCCACCTCAGCTCATTGGGTAATGAAAAATTTAGAACAATTGATGGATGAAAGCAGGCAGGCCGGCCATTTTGGGACGCTCAGTGGACTTGTTTAATGCAATGCACCTTTGTGTATTCACATGCATTCGCTTCATGCTGTAACCACTGTGCATAAAAATTTGGAAACATGGCATACAGTGTATCATTTGGTGTCTAAGTCATGTTTCCCATATTTTCCCTTCCCAGATACAAGCCCGTTTGAGTGTTTGGGACACTTTTTAGCTAAAATCATCCTACAGGGCCTAACTGTATATGCTAAAGCCTGCCTATTTTGAATGGTGTAGTGGCCACTGCAACCTCCAAAAATATCAGGACTTACTTCCCCAATAACCTGCTAACTCACCCCTGAAATACATACTTATTCACCCTATTTTGTTCATTGGACTAATTTCTCATTTGAAATGCCCATTTTTGGGGAGCCAGAAATGTGCGTCTGTAAAAGGTGATTTCTACGATACCCCACTTTTGCGCGTCGGATCTCAACTTTTCCCGTAAACGCAGAAAAACCGCAATTTTCAGGAGAAACGAGACAGACATCCCCTCCCTCTGCCACCCACCCGCCCAACTGACAGCCAGCCATTAGACATGCACAGATAGTTCTGAGGGTCTGTCTGTGATGTCATAAAGGGCCTGCTGATCAATTGGCAGCTTTCTGATTGGCTGCTGTATTTGATTGACAGATGGAAGCTGGCAGCTGATTGGCTGTCTAGCCTAAAGTGCTTTACACACCTCCCTGATGGTACCACTGGCTAAGACTCCACCTCAGCTCATTGGGTAATGAAAAATTTAGAACAATTGATGGATGAAAGCAGGAAGGCCGGCCATTTTGGGACGCTCAGTGGACTTGTTTAATGCAATGCACCTTTGTATATTCACATGCATTCGCTTCATGCTGTAACCACTGTGCATAAAAATTTGGAAACATGGCATACAGTGTATCATTTGGTGTCTAAGTCATGTTTCCCATGTTTTTCCTTCCCAGATACTAGCCCGTTTGAGTGTTTGGGGCACTTTTTAGCTAAAATCATCCTACGGGGCCTAACTGCATATGGTAAAGCCTGCCTATTTTGAATGGTCTAGTGGCCCCTGCAACCTCCAAAAATATCAGGACTTACTTCCCCAATAACCTGCTAACTCACCCCTGAAATACATACTTATTCACCCTATTTTGTTCATTGGACTCATTTCTCATTTGAAATGCCCATTTTTGGGGGGCCAGAAATGTGCGTCTTTAAAAGGTGGTTTCTACGATACCCCACGTTTGCGTGTCGGACCTCAACTTTTCCCGTAAACGCAGAAAAACCGCAATTTTCTGGAGAAACGAGACAGACATCCCCTCCCTCTGCCACCCACCCGCCCAACTGACAGCCAGCCATTAGACATGCACAGATAGTTCTGAGGGTCTGTCTGTGATGTCATAAAGGGCCTGCTGATCAATGGGCAGCTTTCTGATTGGCTGCTGTATTTGATTGACAGATGGAAGCTGGCAGCTAATTGGCTGTCTAGCCTAAAGTGCTTTACACACCTCCCTGATGGTACCACTGGCTAAGACTCCACCTCAGCTCATTGGGTAATTAAAAATTTAGAACAATTGATGGATGAAAGCAGGCAGGCCGGCCATTTTGGGACACTCATTGGACTTGTTTAATGCAATGCACCTTTGTATATTCACATGCATTCGCTTCATGCTGTAACCACTGTGCATAAAAATTTGGAAACATGGCATACAGTGTATCATTTGGTGTCTAAGTCATGTTTCCCATATTTTCCCTTCCCAGATACAAGCCCGTTGGAGTGTTTGGGGCACTTTTTAGCTAAAATCATCCTACGGGGCCTAACTGCATATGCTAAAGCCTGCCTATTTTGAATGGTGTAGTGGCCCCTGCAACCTCCAAAAATATCAGGACTTACTTCCCCAATAACCTGCTAACTCACCCCTGAAATACATACTTATTCACCCTATTTTGTTCATTGGACTCATTTCTCATTTGAAATGCCCATTTTTGGGGGGCCAGAAATGTGCGTCTTTAAAAGGTGGTTTCTACGATACCCCACGTTTGCGTGTCGGACCTCAACTTTTCCCGTAAACGCAGAAAAACCGCAATTTTCTGGAGAAACGAGACAGACATCCCCTCCCTCTGCCACCCACCCGCCCAACTGACAGCCAGCCATTAGACATGCACAGATAGTTCTGAGGGTCTGTCTGTGATGTCATAAAGGGCCTGCTGATCAATGGGCAGCTTTCTGATTGGCTGCTGTATTTGATTGACAGATGGAAGCTGGCAGCTAATTGGCTGTATAGCCTAAAGTGCTTTACACACCTCCCTGATGGTACCACTGGCTAAGACTCCACCTCAGCTCATTGGGTAATGAAAAATTTAGAACAATTGATGGATGAAAGCAGGCAGGCCGGCCATTTTGGGACACTCATTGGACTTGTTTAATGCAATGC
Source organism: Crinia signifera (assembly GCF_055691185.1). NCBI lineage: Eukaryota > Metazoa > Chordata > Amphibia > Anura > Myobatrachidae > Crinia > Crinia signifera. Next base: position 51,541,012 of record NC_139222.1, read on the forward strand.
ACCTTTGTATATTCACATGCATTCGCTTCATGCTGTAACCACTGTGCATAAAAATTTGGAAACATGGCATACAGTGTATCATTTGGTGTCTAAGTCATGTTTCCCATATTTTCCCTTCCCAGATACAAGCCCGTTGGAGTGTTTGGGGCACTTTTTAGCTAAAATCATCCTACGGGGCCTAACTGCATATGCTAAAGCCTGCCTATTTTGAATGGTGTAGTGGCCCCTGCAACCTCCAAAAATATCAGGACTTACTTCCCCAATAACCTGCTAACTCACCCCTGAATTACATACTTATTCACCCTATTTTGTTCATTGGACTAATTTCTCATTTGAAATGCCCATTTTTGGGGAGCCAGAAATGTGCGTCTGTAAAAGGTGATTTCTACGATACCCCACTTTTGCGCGTCGGATCTCAACTTTTCCCGTAAACGCAGAAAAACCGCAATTTTCAGGAGAAACGAGACAGACATCCCCTCCCTCTGCCACCCACCCGCCCAACTGACAGCCAGCCATTAGACATGCACAGATAGTTCTGAGGGTCTGTCTGTGATGTCATAAAGGGCCTGCTGATCAATTGGCAGCTTTCTGATTGGCTGCTGTATTTGATTGACAGATGGAAGCTGGCAGCTGATTGGCTGTCTAGCCTAAAGTGCTTTACACACCTCCCTGATGGTACCACTGGCTAAGACTCCACCTCAGCTCATTGGGTAATGAAAAATTTAGAACAATTGATGGATGAAAGCAGGACGGCCGGCCATTTTGGGACGCTCAGTGGACTTGTTTAATGCAATGCACCTTTGTATATTCACATGCATTCGCTTCATGCTGTAACCACTGTGCATAAAAATTTGGAAACATGGCATACAGTGTATCATTTGGTGTCTAAGTCATGTTTCCCATGTTTTTCCTTCCCAGATACTAGCCCGTTTGAGTGTTTGGGGCACTTTTTAGCTAAAATCATCCTACGGGGCCTAACTGCATATGGTAAAGCCTGCCTATTTTGAATGGTCTAGTGGCCCCTGCAACCTCCAAAAATATCAGGACTTACTTCCCCAATAACCTGCTAACTCACCCCTGAAATACATACTTATTCACCCTATTTTGTTCATTGGACTCATTTCTCATTTGAAATGCCCATTTTTGGGGGGCCAGAAATGTGCGTCTTTAAAAGGTGGTTTCTACGATACCCCACTTTTGCGCGTCGGATCTCAACTTTTCCCGTAAACGCAGAAAAACCGCAATTTTCAGGAGAAACGAGACAGACATCCCCTCCCTCTGCCACCCACCCGCCCAACTGACAGCCAGCCATTAGACATGCACAGATAGTTCTGAGGGTCTGTCTGTGATGTCATAAAGGGCCCTCTAATCAATGGGCAGCTTTCTGATTGGCTGCTGTATTTGATTGACAGATGGAAGCTGGCAGCTGATTGGCTGTCTAGCCTAAAGTGCTTTACACACCTCCCTGATGGTACCACTGGCTAAGACTCCACCTCAGCTCATTGGGTAATGAAAAATTTAGAACAATTGATGGATGAAAGCAGGCAGGCCGGCCATTTCGGGACGCTCAGTGGACTTGTTTAATGCAATGCACCTTTGTGTATTCACATGCATTCGCTTCATGCTGTAACCACTGTGCATAAAAATTTGGAAACATGGCATACAGTGTATCATTTGGTGTCTAAGTCATGTTTCCCATATTTTCCCTTCCCAGATACAAGCCCGTTTGAGTGTTTGGGACACTTTTTAGCTAAAATCATCCTACAGGGCCTAACTGCATATGCTAAAGCCTGCCTATTTTGAATGGTGTAGTGGCCACTGCAACCTCCAAAAATATCAGGACTTACTTCCCCAATAACCTGCTAACTCACCCCTGAAATACATACTTATTCACCCTATTTTGTTCATTGGACTAATTTCTCATTTGAAATGCCCATTTTTGGGGGGGCCAGAAATGTGCGTCTTTAAAAGGTGATTTCTACGATACCCCACTTTTGCGCGTCAGACCTCAACTTTTCCCGTAAACGCAGAAAAAACGCAATTTTCAGGAGAAACGAGACAGACATCCCCTCCCTCTGCCACCCACCCGCCCAACTGACAGCCAGCCATTAGACATGCACAGATAGTTCTGAGGGTCTGTCTGTGATGTCATAAAGGGCCTGCTGATCAATGGGCAGCTTTCTGATTGGCTGCTGTATTTGATTGACAGATGGAAGCTGGCAGCTGATTGGCTGTCTAGCCTAAAGTGCTTTACACACCTCCCTGATGGTACCACTGGCTAAGACTCCACCTCAGCTCATTGAGTAATGAAAAATTTAGAACAATTGATGGATGAAAGCAGGCAGGCCGGCCATTTTGGGATGGTCAGTGGACTTGTTTAATGCAATGAAGCTTTGTATATTCACATGCATTCGCTTCATGCTGTAACCACTGTGCATACAAATTTGGAAACATGGCATACAGTGTATCATTTGGTGTCTAAGTCATGTTTCCCATGTTTTTCCTTCCCAGATACTAGCCCGTTTGAGTGTTTGGGGCACTTTTAAGCTAAAATCATCCTACGGGGCCTAACTGCATATGGTAAAGCCTGCCTATTTTGAATGGTCTAGTGGCCCCTGCAACCTCCAAAAATATCAGGACTTACTTCCCCAATAACCTGCTAACTCACCCCTGAAATACATACTTATTCACCCTATTTTGTTCATTGGACTCATTTCTCATTTGAAATGCCCATTTTTGGGGGGCCAGAAATGTGCGTCTTTAAAAGGTGGTTTCTACGATACCCCACTTTTGCGCGTCGGACCTCAACTTTTCCCGTAAACGAGGAAAAAACCGCAATTTTCAGGAGAAACGAGACAGACATCCCCTCCCTCTGCCACCCACCCGCCCAACTGACAGCCAGCCATTAGACATGCACAGATAGTTCTGAGGGTCTGTCTGTGATGTCATAAAGGGCCCTCTAATCAATAAGCAGCTTTCTGATTGGCTGCTGTATTTGATTGACAGATGGAAGCTGGCAGCTGATTGGCTGTCTAGCCTAAAGTGCTTTACACACCTCCCTGATGGTACCACTGGCTAAGACTCCACCTCAGCTCATTGGGTAATGAAAAATTTAGAACAATTGATGGATGAAAGCAGGCAGGCCGGCCATTTTGGGACGCTCAGTGGACTTGTTTAATGCAATGCACCTTTGTGTATTCACATGCATTCGCTTCATGCTGTAACCACTGTGCATAAAAATTTGGAAACATGGCATACAGTGTATCATTTGGTGTCTAAGTCATGTTTCCCATATTTTCCCTTCCCAGATACAAGCCCGTTTGAGTGTTTGGGACACTTTTTAGCTAAAATTATCCTACAGGGCCTAACTGCATATGCTAAAGCCTGCCTATTTTGAATGGTGTAGTGGCCACTGCAACCTCCAAAAATATCAGGACTTACTTCCCCAATAACCTGCTAACTCACCCCTGAAATACATACTTATTCACCCTATTTTGTTCATTGGACTAATTTCTCATTTGAAATGCCCATTTTTGGGGGGCCAGAAATGTGCGTCTTTAAAAGGTGATTTCTACGATACCCAACTTTTGCGCGTCAGACCTCAACTTTTCCCGTAAACGCAGAAAAAACGCAATTTTCAGGAGAAACGAGACAGACATCCCCTCCCTCTGCCACCCACCCGCCCAACTGACAGCCAGCCATTAGACATGCACAGATAGTTCTGAGGGTCTGTCTGTGATGTCATAAAGGGCCTGCTGATCAATGGGCAGCTTTCTGATTGGCTGCTGTATTTGATTGACAGATGGAAGCTGGCAGCTGATTGGCTGTCTAGCCTAAAGTGCTTTACACACCTCCCTGATGGTACCACTGGCTAAGACTCCACCTCAGCTCATTGAGTAATGAAAAATTTAGAACAATTGATGGATGAAAGCAGGCAGGCCGGCCATTTTGGGATGGTCAGTGGACTTGTTTAATGCAATGAAGCTTTGTATATTCACATGCATTCGCTTCATGCTGTAACCACTGTGCATAAAAATTTGGAAACATGGCATACAGTGTATCATTTGGTGTCTAAGTCATGTTTCCCATGTTTTTCCTTCCCAGATACTAGCCCGTTTGAGTGTTTGGGGCACTTTTAAGCTAAAATCATCCTACGGGGCCTAACTGCATATGGTAAAGCCTGCCTATTTTGAATGGTCTAGTGGCCCCTGCAACCTCCAAAAATATCAGGACTTACTTCCCCAATAACCTGCTAACTCACCCCTGAAATACATACTTATTCACCCTATTTTGTTCATTGGACTCATTTCTCATTTGAAATGCCCATTTTTGGGGGGCCAGAAATGTGCGTCTTTAAAAGGTGGTTTCTACGATACCCCACTTTTGCGCGTCGGACCTCAACTTTTCCCGTAAACGAGGAAAAAACCGCAATTTTCAGGAGAAACGAGACAGACATCCCCTCCCTCTGCCACCCACCCGCCCAACTGACAGCCAGCCATTAGACATGCACAGATAGTTCTGAGGGTCTGTCTGTGATGTCATAAAGGGCCCTCTAATCAATGGGCAGCTTTCTGATTGGCTGCTGTATTTGATTGACAGATGGAAGCTGGCAGCTGATTGGCTGTCTAGCCTAAAGTGCTTTACACACCTCCCTGATGGTACCACTGGCTAAGACTCCACCTCAGCTCATTGGGTAATGAAAAATTTAGAACAATTGATGGATGAAAGCAGGCAAGCCGGCCATTTTGGGACGCTCAGTGGACTTGTTTAATGCAATGCACCTTTGTGTATTCTCATGCATTCGCTTCATGCTGTAACCACTGTGCATAAAAATTTGGAAACATGGCATACAGTGTATCATTTGGTGTCTAAGTCATGTTTCCCATATTTTCCCTTCCCAGATACAAGCCCGTTTGAGTGTTTGGGACACTTTTTAGCTAAAATTATCCTACAGGGCCTAACTGCATATGCTAAAGCCTGCCTATTTTGAATGGTGTAGTGGCCACTGCAACCTCCAAAAATATCAGGACTTACTTCCCCAATAACCTGCTAACTCACCCCTGAAATACATACTTATTCACCCTATTTTGTTCATTGGACTAATTTCTCATTTGAAATGCCCATTTTTGGGGGGCCAGAAATGTGCGTCTTTAAAAGGTGATTTCTACGATACCCCACTTTTGCGCGTCAGACCTCAACTTTTCCCGTAAACGCAGAAAAACCGCAATTTTCAGGAGAAACGAGACAGACATCCCCTCCCTCTGCCACCCACCCGCCCAACTGACAGCCAGCCATTAGACATGCACAGATAGTTCTGAGGGTCTGTCTGTGATGTCATAAAGGGCCTGCTGATCAATGGGCAGCTTTCTGATTGGCTGCTGTATTTGATTGACAGATGGAAGCTGGCAGCTGATTGGCTGTCTAGCCTAAAGTGCTTTACACACCTCCCTGATGGTACCACTGGCTAAGACTCCACCTCAGCTCATTTAGTAATGAAAAATTTAGAACAATTGATGGATGAAAGCAGGCAGGCCGGCCATTTTGGGATGGTCAGTGGACTTGTTTAATGCAATGAAGCTTTGTATATTCACATGCATTCGCTTCATGCTGTAACCACTGTGCATAAAAATTTGGAAACATGGCATACAGTGTATCATTTGGTGTCTAAGTCATGTTTCCCATGTTTTTCCTTCCCAGATACTAGCCCGTTTGAGGGTTTGGGGCACTTTTTAGCTAAAATCATCCTACGGGGCCTAACTGCATATGGTAAAGCCTGCCTATTTTGAATGGTCTAGTGGCCCCTGCAACCTCCAAAAATATCAGGACTTACTTCCCCAATAACCTGCTAACTCACCCCTGAAATACATACTTATTCACCCTATTTTGTTCATTGGACTCATTTCTCATTTGAAATGCCCATTTTTGGGGGGCCAGAAATGTGCATCTTTAAAAGGTGGTTTCTACGATACCCCACTTTTGCGCGTCAGACCTCAACTTTTCCCGTAAACGCAGAAAAACCGCAATTTTCAGGAGAAACGAGACAGACATCCCCTCCCTCTGCCACCCACCCGCCCAACTGACAGCCAGCCATTAGACATGCACAGATAGTTCTGAGGGTCTGTCTGTGATGTCATAAAGGGCCCTCTAATCAATGGGCAGCTTTCTGATTGGCTGCTGTATTTGATTGACAGATGGAAGCTGGCAGCTGATTGGCTGTCTAGCCTAAAGTGCTTTACACACCTCCCTGATGGTACCACTGGCTAAGACTCCACCTCAGCTCATTGGGTAATGAAAAATTTAGAACAATTGATGGATGAAAGCAGGCAGGCCGGCCATTTTGGGACGCTCAGTGGACTTGTTTAATGCAATGCACCTTTGTGTATTCACATGCATTCGCTTCATGCTGTAACCACTGTGCATAAAAATTTGGAAACATGGCATACAGTGTATCATTTGGTGTCTAAGTCATGTTTCCCACATTTTCCCTTCCCAGATACAAGCCCGTTTGAGTGTTTGGGACACTTTTTAGCTAAAATCATCCTACAGGGCCTAACTGCATATGCTAAAGCCTGCCTATTTTGAATGGTGTAGTGGCCACTGCAACCTCCAAAAATATCAGGACTTACTTCCCCAATAACCTGCTAACTCACCCCTGAAATACATACTTATTCACCCTATTTTGTTCATTGGACTAATTTCTCATTTGAAATGCCCATTTTTGGGGAGCCAGAAATGTGTGTCTGTAAAAGGTGATTTCTACGATACCCCACTTTTGCGCGTCGGATCTCAACTTTTCCCGTAAACGCAGAAAAACCGCAATTTTCAGGAGAAACGAGACAGACATCCCCTCCCTCTGCCACCCACCCGCCCAACTGACAGCCAGCCATTAGACATGCACAGATAGTTCTGAGGGTCTGTCTGTGATGTCATAAAGGGCCTGCTGATCAATTGGCAGCTTTCTGATTGGCTGCTGTATTTGATTGACAGATGGAAGCTGGCAGCTGATTGGCTGTCTAGCCTAAAGTGCTTTACACACCTCCCTGATGGTACCACTGGCTAAGACTCCACCTCAGCTCATTGGGTAATGAAAAATTTAGAACAATTGATGGATGAAAGCAGGAAGGCCGGCCATTTTGGGACGCTCAGTGGACTTGTTTAATGCAATGCACCTTTGTATATTCACATGCATTCGCTTCATTCTGTAACCACTGTGCATAAAAATTTGGAAACATGGCATACAGCGTATCATTTGGTGTCTAAGTCATGTTTCCCATATTTTCCCTTCCCAGATACAAGCCCGTTTGAGTGTTTGGGACACTTTTTAGCTAAAATCATCCTACAGGGCCTAACTGCATATGCTAAAGCCTGCCTATTTTGAATGGTCTAGTGGCCCCTGCAACCTCCAAAAATATCAGGACTTATATCCCCAATAACCTGCTAACTCACCCCTGAAATACATACTTATTCACCCTATTTGTTCATTGGACTCATTTCTCATTTGAAATGCCCATTTTTGGGGGGCCAGAAATGTGCATCTTTAAAAGGTGATTTCTACGATACCCCACTTTTGCGCGTCAGACCTCAACTTTTCCCGTAAACGCAGAAAAACCGCAATTTTCAGGAGAAACGAGACAGACATCCCCTCCCTCTGCCACCCACCCGCCCAACTGACAGCCAGCCATTAGACATGCACAGATAGTTCTGAGGGTCTGTCTGTGATGTCATAAAGGGCCTGCTGATCAATGGGCAGCTTTCTGATTGGCTGCTGTATTTGATTGACAGATGGAAGCTGGCAGCTGATTGGCTGTCTAGCCTAAAGTGCTTTACACACCTCCCTGATGGTACCACTGGCTAAGACTCCACCTCAGCTCATTGGGTAATGAAAAATTTAGAACAATTGATGGATGAAAGCAGGCAGGCCGGCCATTTTGGGACACTCATTGGACTTGTTTAATGCAATGCACCTTTGTATATTCACATGCATTCGCTTCATGCTGTAACCACTGTGCATAAAAATTTGAAAACATGGCATACAGTGTATCATTTGGTGTCTAAGTCATGTTTCCCATATTTTCCCTTCCCAGATACAAGCCCGTTTGAGTGTTTGGGACACTTTTTAGCTAAAATCATCCTACAGGGCCTAACTGCATATGCTAAAGCCTGCCTATTTTGAATGGTGTAGTGGCCCTTGCAACCTCCAAAAATATCACGACTTACTTCCCCAATAACCTGCTAACTCACCCCTGAATTACATACTTATTCACCCTATTTTGTTCATTGGACTAATTTCTCATTTGAAATGCCCATTTTTGGGGAGCCAGAAATGTGCGTCTTTAAAAGGTGATTTCTACGATACCCCACTTTTGCGCGTCGGACCTCAACTTTTCCCGTAAACGCAGAAAAACCGCAATTTTCAGGAGAAACGAGACAGACATCCCCTCCCTCTGCCACCCACCCGCCCAACTGACAGCCAGCCATTAGACATGCACAGATAGTTCTGAGGGTCTGTCTGTGATGTCATAAAGGGCCCTCTAATCAATGGGCAGCTTTCTGATTGGCTGCTGTATTTGATTGACAGATGGAAGCTGGCAGCTGATTGGCTGTCTAGCCTAAAGTGCTTTACACACCTCCCTGATGGTACCACTGGCTAAGACTCCACCTCAGCTCATTGGGTAATGAAAAATTTAGAACAATTGATGGATGAAAGCAGGCAGGCCGGCCATTTTGGGACGCTCAGTGGACTTGTTTAATGCAATGCACCTTTGTGTATTCACATGCATTCGCTTCATGCTGTAACCACTGTGCATAAAAATTTGGAAACATGGCATACAGTGTATCATTTGGTGTCTAAGTCATGTTTCCCATATTTTCCCTTCCCAGATACAAGCCCGTTTGAGTGTTTGGGACACTTTTTAGCTAAAATCATCCTACAGGGCCTAACTGCATATGCTAAAGCCTGCCTATTTTGAATGGTGTAGTGGCCACTGCAACCTCCAAAAATATCAGGACTTACTTCCCCAATAACCTGCTAACTCACCCCTGAAATACATACTTATTCACCCTATTTTGTTCATTGGACTAATTTCTCATTTGAAATGCCCATTTTTGGGGAGCCAGAAATGTGCGTCTGTAAAAGGTGATTTCTACGATACCCCACTTTTGCGCGTCGGATCTCAACTTTTCCCGTAAACGCAGAAAAACCGCAATTTTCAGGAGAAACGAGACAGACATCCCCTCCCTCTGCCACCCACCCGCCCAACTGACAGCCAGCCATTAGACATGCACAGATAGTTCTGAGGGTCTGTCTGTGATGTCATAAAGGGCCTGCTGATCAATTGGCAGCTTTCTGATTGGCTGCTGTATTTGATTGACAGATGGAAGCTGGCAGCTGATTGGCTGTCTAGCCTAAAGTGCTTTACACACCTCCCTGATGGTACCACTGGCTAAGACTCCACCTCAGCTCATTGGGTAATGAAAAATTTAGAACAATTGATGGATGAAAGCAGGAAGGCCGGCCATTTTGGGACGCTCAGTGGACTTGTTTAATGCAATGCACCTTTGTATATTCAAATGCATTCGCTTCATGCTGTAACCACTGTGCATAAAAATTTGGAAACATGGCATACAGCGTATCATTTGGTGTCTAAGTCATGTTTCCCATATTTTCCCTTCCCAGATACAAGCCCGTTTGAGTGTTTGGGACACTTTTTAGCTAAAATCATCCTACAGGGCCTAACTGCATATGCTAAAGCCTGCCTATTTTGAATGGTCTAGTGGCCCCTGCAACCTCCAAAAATATCAGGACTTATATCCCCAATAACCTGCTAACTCACCCCTGAAATACATACTTATTCACCCTATTTGTTCATTGGACTCATTTCTCATTTGAAATGCCCATTTTTGGGGGGCCAGAAATGTGCGTCTTTAAAAGGTGATTTCTACGATACCCCACTTTTGCGCGTCAGACCTCAACTTTTCCCGTAAACGCAGAAAAACCGCAATTTTCAGGAGAAACGAGACAGACATCCCCTCCCTCTGCCACCCACCCGCCCAACTGACAGCCAGCCATTAGACATGCACAGATAGTTCTGAGGGTCTGTCTGTGATGTCATAAAGGGCCTGCTGATCAATGGGCAGCTTTCTGATTGGCTGCTGTATTTGATTGACAGATGGAAGCTGGCAGCTGATTGGCTGTCTAGCCTAAAGTGCTTTACACACCTCCCTGATGGTACCACTGGCTAAGACTCCACCTCAGCTCATTGAGTAATGAAAAATTTAGAACAATTGATGGATGAAAGCAGGCAGGCCGGCCATTTTGGGACACTCATTGGACTTGTTTAATGCAATGCACCTTTGTATATTCACATGCATTCGCTTCATGCTGTAACCACTGTGCATAAAAATTTGGAAACATGGCATACAGTGTATCATTTGGTGTCTAAGTCATGTTTCCCATATTTTCCCTTCCCAGATACAAGCCCGTTGGAGTGTTTGGGGCACTTTTTAGCTAAAATCATCCTACGGGGCCTAACTGCATATGCTAAAGCCTGCCTATTTTGAATGGTGTAGTGGCCCCTGCAACCTCCAAAAATATCAGGACTTACTTCCCCAATAACCTGCTAACTCACCCCTGAATTACATACTTATTCACCCTATTTTGTTCATTTGACTAATTTCTCATTTGAAATGCCCATTTTTGGGGAGCCAGAAATGTGCGTCTGTAAAAGGTGATTTCTACGATACCCCACTTTTGCGCGTCGGATCTCAACTTTTCCCGTAAACGCAGAAAAACCGCAATTTTCAGGAGAAACGAGACAGACATCCCCTCCCTCTGCCACCCACCCGCCCAACTGACAGCCAGCCATTAGACATGCACAGATAGTTCTGAGGGTCTGTCTGTGATGTCATAAAGGGCCTGCTGATCAATTGGCAGCTTTCTGATTGGCTGCTGTATTTGATTGACAGATGGAAGCTGGCAGCTGATTGGCTGTCTAGCCTAAAGTGCTTTACACACCTCCCTGATGGTACCACTGGCTAAGACTCCACCTCAGCTCATTGGGTAATGAAAAATTTAGAACAATTGATGGATGAAAGCAGGAAGGCCGGCCATTTTGGGACGCTCAGTGGACTTGTTTAATGCAATGCACCTTTGTATATTCACATGCATTCGCTTCATGCTGTAACCACTGTGCATAAAAATTTGGAAACATGGCATACAGCGTATCATTTGGTGTCTAAGTCATGTTTCCCATATTTTCCCTTCCCAGATACAAGCCCGTTTGAGTGTTTGGGACACTTTTTAGCTAAAATCATCCTACAGGGCCTAACTGCATATGCTAAAGCCTGCCTATTTTGAATGGTCTAGTGGCCCCTGCAACCTCCAAAAATATCAGGACTTATATCCCCAATAACCTGCTAACTCACCCCTGAAATACATACTTATTCACCCTATTTGTTCATTGGACTCATTTCTCATTTGAAATGCCCATTTTTGGGGGGCCAGAAATGTGCGTCTTTAAAAGGTGATTTCTACGATACCCCACTTTTGCGCGTCAGACCTCAACTTTTCCCGTAAACGCAGAAAAAACGCAATTTTCAGGAGAAACGAGACAGACATCCCCTCCCTCTGCCACCCACCCGCCCAACTGACAGCCAGCCATTAGACATGCACAGATAGTTCTGAGGGTCTGTCTGTGATGTCATAAAGGGCCTGCTGATCAATGGGCAGCTTTCTGATTGGCTGCTGTATTTGATTGACAGATGGAAGCTGGCAGCTGATTGGCTGTCTAGCCTAAAGTGCTTTACACACCTCCCTGATGGTACCACTGGCTAAGACTCCACCTCAGCTCATTGAGTAATGAAAAATTTAGAACAATTGATGGATGAAAGCAGGCAGGCCGGCCATTTTGGGATGGTCAGTGGACTTGTTTAATGCAATGAAGCTTTGTATATTCACATGCATTCGCTTCATGCTGTAACCACTGTGCATAAAAATTTGGAAACATGGCATACAGTGTATCATTTGGTGTCTAAGTCATGTTTCCCATGTTTTTCCTTCCCAGATACTAGCCCGTTTGAGTGTTTGGGGCACTTTTTAGCTAAAATCATCCTACGGGGCCTAACTGCATATGGTAAAGCCTGCCTATTTTGAATGGTCTAGTGGCCCCTGCAACCTCCAAAAATATCAGGACTTACTTCCCCAATAACCTGCTAACTCACCCCTGAAATACATACTTATTCACCATATTTTGTTCATTTGACTCATTTCTCATTTGAAATGCCCATTTTTGGGGGGCTAGAAATGTGCGTCTTTAAAAGGTGGTTTCTACGATACCCCACTTTTGCGCGTCAGACCTCAACTTTTCCCGTAAACGCAGAAAAAACGCAATTTTCAGGAGAAACGAGACAGACATCCCCTCCCTCTGCCACCCACCCGCCAAACTGACAGCCAGCCATTAGACATGCACAGATAGTTCTGAGGGTCTGTCTGTGATGTCATAAAGGGCCTGCTGATCAATGGGCAGCTTTCTGATTGGCTGCTGTATTTGATTGACAGATGGAAGCTGGCAGCTGATTGGCTGTCTAGCCTAAAGTGCTTTACACACCTCCCTGATGGTACCACTGGCTAAGACTCCACCTCAGCTCATTGGGGAATGAAAAATTTAGAACAATTGATGGATGAAAGCAGGCAGGCCGGCCATTTTGGGACTCTCATTGGACTTGTTTAATGCAATGCACCTTTGTATATTCACATGCATTCGCTTCATGCTGTAACCACTGTGCATAAAAATTTGGAAACATGGCATACAGTGTATCATTTGGTGTCTAAGTCATGTTTCCCATATTTTCCCTTCCCAGATACAAGCCCGTTGGAGTGTTTGGGGCACTTTTTAGCTAAAATCATCCTACAGGGCCTAACTGCATATGCTAAAGCCTGCCTATTTTGAATGTTGTAGTGGCCCCTGCAACCTCCAAAAATATCAGGACTTCCCCAATAACCTGCTAACTCACCCCTGAATTACATACTTATTCACCCTACTTTGTTCATTGGACTCATTTCTCATTTGAAATGCCCATTTTGGGGTGCCAGAAATGTGCGTCTTTAAAAGGTGATTTCTACGATACCCCACTTTTGCGCGTCGGACCTCAACTTTTCTCGTAAACGCAGAAAATCCGCAATTTTCAGGAGAAACGAGACAGACATCCCCTCCCTCTGCCACCCACCCGCCCAACTTACAGCCAGCCATTAGACATGCACAGATAGTTCTGAGGGTCTGTCTGTGATGTCATAAAGGGCCTGCTGATCAATGGGCAGCTTTCTGATTGGCTGCTGTATTTGATTGACAGATGGAAGCTGGCAGCTGATTGGCTGTCTAGCCTAAAGTGCTTTACACACCTCCCTGATGGTACCACTGGCTAAGACTCCATCTCAGCTCATTGGGTAATGAAAAATTTAGAACAATTGATGGATGAAAGCAGGCAGGCCGGCCATTTTGGGACGCTCAGTGAACTTGTTTAATGCAATGCACCTTTGTATATTCACATGCATTTGCTTCATGCTGTAACCACTGTGCATAAAAATTTGGAAACATGGCATACAGTGTATCATTTGGTGTCTAAGTCATGTTTCCCATATTTTCCCTTCCCAGATACAAGCCCGTTTGGGACACTTTTTAGCTAAAATCATCCCACAGGGCCTAACTGCATATGCTAAAGCCTGCCTATTTTGAATGGTGTAGTGGCCCCTGCAACCTCCAAAAATATCAGGACTTACTTCCCCAATAACCTGCTAACTCACCCCTGAAATACATACTTATTCACCCTATTTTGTTCATTGGACTAATTTCTCATTTGAAATGCCCATTTTTGGGGAGCCAGAAATGTGCGTCTTTAAAAGGTGATTTCTACGATACCCCACTTTTGCCCGTCGGATCTCAACTTTTCCCGTAAACGCAGAAAAACCGCAATTTTCAGGAGAAACGAGACAGACATCCCCTCCCTCTGCCACCCACCCGCCCAACTGAAAGCCAGCCATTAGACATGCACAGATAGTTCTGAGGGTCTGTCTGTGATGTCATAAAGGGCCTGCTGATCAATGGGCAGCTTTCTGATTGGCTGCTGTATTTGATTGACAGATGGAAGCTGGCAGCTGATTGGCTGTCTAGCCTAAAGTGCTTTACACACCTCCCTGATGGTACCACTGGCTAAGACTCCACCTCAGCTCATTGGGTAATGAAAAATTTAGAACAATTGATGGATGAAAGCAGGCAGGCCGGCCATTTTGGGACACTCATTGGACTTGTTTAATGCAATGCACCTTTGTATATTCACATGCATTCGCTTCATTCTGTAACCACTGTGCATAAAAATTTGGAAACATGGCATACAGTGTATCATTTGGTGTCTAAGTCATGTTTCCCATATTTTCCCTTCCCAGATACAAGCCCGTTGGAGTGTTTGGGGCACTTTTTAGCTAAAATCATCCTACGGGGCCTAACTGCATATGCTAAAGCCTGCCTATTTTGAATGGTGTAGTGGCCCCTGCAACCTCCAAAAATATCAGGACTTACTTCCCCAATAACCTGCTAACTCACCCCTGAATTACATACTTATTCACCCTATTTTGTTCATTGGACTCATTTCTCATTTGAAATGCCCATTTTTGGGGCACCAGAAATGTGCGTCTTTAAAAGGTGATTTCTACGATACCCCACTTTTGCACGTCGGACCTCAACTTTTCCCGTAAACGCAGAAAAACCGCAATTTTCAGGAGAAACGAGACAGACATCCCCTCCCTCTGCCACCCACCCGCCCAACTGAAAGCCAGCCATTAGACATGCACAGATAGTTCTGAGGGTCTGTCTGTGATGTCATAAAGGGCCTGCTGATCAATGGGCAGCTTTCTGATTGGCTGCTGTATTTGATTGACAGATGGAAGCTGGCAGCTGATTGGCTGTCTAGCCTAAAGTGCTTTACACACCTCCCTGATGGTACCACTGGCTAAGACTCCACCTCAGCTCATTGGGTAATGAAAAATTTAGAACAATTGATGGATGAAAGCAGGCAGGCCGGCCATTTTGGGACGCTCAGTGGACTTGTTTAATGCAATGCACCTTTGTATATTCACATGCATTTGCTTCATGCTGTAACCACTGTGCATAAAAATTTGGAAACATGGCATACAGTGTATCATTTGGTGTCTAAGTCATGTTTCCCATATTTTCCCTTCCCAGATACAAGCCCGTTTGGGACACTTTTTAGCTAAAATCATCCTACAGGGCCTAACTGCATATGCTAAAGCCTGCCTATTTTGAATGGTGTAGTGGCCCCTGCAACCTCCAAAAATATCAGGACTTACTTCCCCAATAACCTGCTAACTCACCCCTGAAATACATACTTATTCAACCTATTTTGTTCATTGGACTCATTTCTCATTTGAAATGCCCATATTTGGGGGGCCAGAAATGTGCGTCTTTAAAAGGTGATTTCTACGATACCCCACTTTTGCGCGTCGGACCTCAACTTTTCCCGTAAACGCAGAAAAACCGCAATTTTCAGGAGAAACGAGACAGACATCCCCTCCCTCTGCCACCCACCCGCCCAACTGACAGCCAGCCATTAGACATGCACAGATAGTTCAGAGGGTCTGTCTGTGATGTCATAAAGGGCCCTCTAATCAATGGGCAGCTTTCTGATTGGCTGCTGTATTTGATTGACAGATGGAAGCTGGCAGCTGATTGGCTGTCTAGCCTAAAGTGCTTTACACACCTCCCTGATGGTACCACTGGCTAAGACTCCACCTCAGCTCATTGGGTAATGAAAAATTTAGAACAATTGATGGATGAAAGCAGGCAGGCCGGCCATTTTGGGACGCTCAGTGGACTTGTTTAATGCAATGCACCTTTGTGTATTCACATGCATTCGCTTCATGCTGTAACCACTGTGCATAAAAATTTGGAAACATGGCATACAGTGTATCATTTGGTGTCTAAGTCATGTTTCCCATATTTTCCCTTCCCAGATACAAGCCCGTTTGAGTGTTTGGGACACTTTTTAGCTAAAATCATCCTACAGGGCCTAACTGTATATGCTAAAGCCTGCCTATTTTAAATGGTGTAGTGGCCACTGCAACCTCCAAAAATATCAGGACTTACTTCCCCAATAACCTGCTAACTCACCCCTGAAATACATACTTATTCACCCTATTTTGTTCATTGGACTAATTTCTCATTTGAAATGCCCATTTTTGGGGAGCCAGAAATGTGCGTCTGTAAAAGGTGATTTCTACGATACCCCACTTTTGCGCGTCGGATCTCAACTTTTCCCGTAAACGCAGAAAAACCGCAATTTTCAGGAGAAACGAGACAGACATCCCCTCCCTCTGCCACCCACCCGCCCAACTGACAGCCAGCCATTAGACATGCACAGATAGTTCTGAGGGTCTGTCTGTGATGTCATAAAGGGCCTGCTGATCAATTGGCAGCTTTCTGATTGGCTGCTGTATTTGATTGACAGATGGAAGCTGGCAGCTGATTGGCTGTCTAGCCTAAAGTGCTTTACACACCTCCCTGATGGTACCACTGGCTAAGACTCCACCTCAGCTCATTGGGTAATGAAAAATTTAGAACAATTGATGGATGAAAGCAGGAAGGCCGGCCATTTTGGGACGCTCAGTGGACTTGTTTAATGCAATGCACCTTTGTATATTCACATGCATTCGCTTCATGCTGTAACCACTGTGCATTAAAATTTGGAAACATGGCATACAGTGTATCATTTGGTGTCTAAGTCATGTTTCCCATGTTTTTCCTTCCCAGATACTAGCCCGTTTGAGTGTTTGGGGCACTTTTTAGCTAAAATCATCCTACGGGGCCTAACTGCATATGGTAAAGCCTGCCTATTTTGAATGGTCTAGTGGCCCCTGCAACCTCCAAAAATATCAGGACTTACTTCCCCAATAACCTGCTAACTCACCCCTGAAATACATACTTATTCACCCTATTTTGTTCATTGGACTCATTTCTCATTTGAAATGCCCATTTTTGGGGGGCCAGAAATGTGCGTCTTTAAAAGGTGGTTTCTACGATACCCCACTTTTGCGCGTCGGACCTCAACTTTTCCCGTAAACGCAGAAAAAACGCAATTTTCTGGAGAAACGAGAGACATCCCCTCCCTCTGCCACCCACCCGCCCAACTGACAGCCAGCCATTAGACATGCACAGATAGTTCTGAGGGTCTGTCTGTGATGTCATAAAGGGCCTGCTGATCAATGGGCAGCTTTCTGATTGGCTGCTGTATTTGATTGACAGATGGAAGCTGGCAGCTAATTGGCTGTCTAGCCTAAAGTGCTTTACACACCTCCCTGATGGTACCACTGGCTAAGACTCCACCTCAGCTCATTGGGTAATGAAAAATTTAGAACAATTGATGGATGAAAGCAGGCAGGCCGGCCATTTTGGGACGCTCAGTGGACTTGTTTAATGCAATGCACCTTTGTGTATTCACATGCATTCGCTTCATGCTGTAACCACTGTGCATAAAAATTTGGAAACATGGCATACAGTGTATCATTTGGTGTCTAAGTCATGTTTCCCATATTTTCCCTTCCCAGATACAAGCCCGTTTGAGTGTTTGGGACACTTTTTAGCTAAAATCATCCTACAGGGCCTAACTGCATATGCTAAAGCCTGCCTATTTTGAATGGTGTAGTGGCCACTGCAACCTCCAAAAATATCAGGACTTACTTCCCCAATAACCTGCTAACTCACCCCTGAAATACATACTTATTCACCCTATTTTGTTCATTGGACTAATTTCTCATTTGAAATGCCCATTTTTGGGGGGCCAGAAATGTGCGTCTTTAAAAGGTGATTTCTACGATACCCCACTTTTGCGCGTCAGACCTCAACTTTTCCCGTAAACGCAGAAAAAACGCAATTTTCAGGAGAAACGAGACAGACATCCCCTCCCTCTGCCACCCACCCGCCCAACTGACAGCCAGCCATTAGACATGCACAGATAGTTCTGAGGGTCTGTCTGTGATGTCATAAAGGGCCTGCTGATCAATGGGCAGCTTTCTGATTGGCTGCTGTATTTGATTGACAGATGGAAGCTGGCAGCTGATTGGCTGTCTAGCCTAAAGTGCTTTACACACCTCCCTGATGGTACCACTGGCTAAGACTCCACCTCAGCTCATTGAGTAATGAAAAATTTAGAACAATTGATGGATGAAAGCAGGCAGGCCGGCCATTTTGGGATGGTCAGTGGACTTGTTTAATGCAATGAAGCTTTGTATATTCACATGCATTCGCTTCATGCTGTAACCACTGTGCATAAAAATTTGGAAACATGGCATACAGTGTATCATTTGGTGTCTAAGTCATGTTTCCCATGTTTTTCCTTCCCAGATACTAGCCCGTTTGAGTGTTTGGGGCACTTTTAAGCTAAAATCATCCTACGGGGCCTAACTGCATATGGTAAAGCCTGCCTATTTTGAATGGTCTAGTGGCCCCTGCAACCTCCAAAAATATCAGGACTTACTTCCCCAATAACCTGCTAACTCACCCCTGAATTACATACTTATTCACCCTATTTTGTTCATTGGACTAATTTCTCATTTGAAATGCCCATTTTTGGGGGGCCAGAAATGTGCGTCTTTAAAAGGTGGTTTCTACGATACCCCACTTTTGCGCGTCGGACCTCAACTTTTCCCGTAAACGAGGAAAAAAACGCAATTTTCAGGAGAAACGAGACAGACATCCCCTCCCTCTGCCACCCACCCGCCCAACTGACAGCCAGCCATTAGACATGCACAGATAGTTCTGAGGGTCTGTCTGTGATGTCATAAAGGGCCTGCTGATCAATTGGCAGCTTTCTGATTGGCTGCTGTATTTGATTGACAGATGGAAGCTGGCAGCTGATTGGCTGTCTAGCCTAAAGTGCTTTACACACCTCCCTGATGGTACCACTGGCTAAGACTCCACCTCAGCTCATTGGGTAATGAAAAATTTAGAACAATTGATGGATGAAAGCAGGAAGGCCGGCCATTTTGGGACGCTCAGTGGACTTGTTTAATGCAATGCACCTTTGTATATTCACATGCATTCGCTTCATGCTGTAACCACTGTGCATAAAAATTTGGAAACATGGCATACAGTGTATCATTTGGTGTCTAAGTCATGTTTCCCATGTTTTTCCTTCCCAGATACTAGCCCGTTTGAGTGTTTGGGGCACTTTTTAGCTAAAATCATCCTACGGGGCCTAACTGCATATGGTAAAGCCTGCCTATTTTGAATGGTCTAGTGGCCCCTGCAACCTCCAAAAATATCAGGACTTACTTCCCCAATAACCTGCTAACTCACCCCTGAAATACATACTTATTCACCCTATTTTGTTCATTGGACTCATTTCTCATTTGAAATGCCCATTTTTGGGGGGCCAGAAATGTGCGTCTTTAAAAGGTGGTTTCTACGATACCCCACTTTTGCGCGTCGGATCTCAACTTTTCCCGTAAACGCAGAAAAACCGCAATTTTCAGGAGAAACGAGACAGACATCCCCTCCCTCTGCCACCCACCCGCCCAACTGACAGCCAGCCATTAGACATGCACAGATAGTTCTGAGGGTCTGTCTGTGATGTCATAAAGGGCCCTCTAATCAATGGGCAGCTTTCTGATTGGCTGCTGTATTTGATTGACAGATGGAAGCTGGCAGCTGATTGGCTGTCTAGCCTAAAGTGCTTTACACACCTCCCTGATGGTACCACTGGCTAAGACTCCACCTCAGCTCATTGGGTAATGAAAAATTTAGAACAATTGATGGATGAAAGCAGGCAGGCCGGCCATTTTGGGACGCTCAGTGGACTTGTTTAATGCAATGCACCTTTGTGTATTCACATGCATTCGCTTCATGCTGTAACCACTGTGCATAAAAATTTGGAAACATGGCATACAGTGTATCATTTGGTGTCTAAGTCATGTTTCCCATATTTTCCCTTCCCAGATACAAGCCCGTTTGAGTGTTTGGGACACTTTTTAGCTAAAATCATCCTACAGGGCCTAACTGCATATGCTAAAGCCTGCCTATTTTGAATGGTGTAGTGGCCACTGCAACCTCCAAAAATATCAGGACTTACTTCCCCAATAACCTGCTAACTCACCCCTGAAATACATACTTATTCACCCTATTTTGTTCATTGGACTAATTTCTCATTTGAAATGCCCATTTTTGGGGGGCCAGAAATGTGCGTCTTTAAAAGGTGATTTCTACGATACCCCACTTTTGCGCGTCAGACCTCAACTTTTCCCGTAAACGCAGAAAAAACGCAATTTTCAGGAGAAACGAGACAGACATCCCCTCCCTCTGCCACCCACCCGCCCAACTGACAGCCAGCCATTAGACATGCACAGATAGTTCTGAGGGTCTGTCTGTGATGTCATAAAGGGCCTGCTGATCAATGGGCAGCTTTCTGATTGGCTGCTGTATTTGATTGACAGATGGAAGCTGGCAGCTGATTGGCTGTCTAGCCTAAAGTGCTTTACACACCTCCCTGATGGTACCACTGGCTAAGACTCCACCTCAGCTCATTGAGTAATGAAAAATTTAGAACAATTGATGGATGAAAGCAGGCAGGCCGGCCATTTTGGGATGGTCAGTGGACTTGTTTAATGCAATGAAGCTTTGTATATTCACATGCATTCGCTTCATGCTGTAACCACTGTGCATAAAAATTTGGAAACATGGCATACAGTGTATCATTTGGTGTCTAAGTCATGTTTCCCATGTTTTTCCTTCCCAGATACTAGCCCGTTTGAGTGTTTGGGGCACTTTTAAGCTAAAATCATCCTACGGGGCCTAACTGCATATGGTAAAGCCTGCCTATTTTGAATGGTCTAGTGGCCCCTGCAACCTCCAAAAATATCAGGACTTACTTCCCCAAAAACCTGCTAACTCACCCCTGAAATACATACTTATTCACCCTATTTTGTTCATTGGACTCATTTCTCATTTGAAATGCCCATTTTTGGGGGGCCAGAAATGTGCGTCTTTAAAAGGTGGTTTCTACGATACCCCACTTTTGCGCGTCGGACCTCAACTTTTCCCGTAAACGAGGAAAAAACCGCAATTTTCAGGAGAAACGAGACAGACATCCCCTCCCTCTGCCACCCACCCGCCCAACTGACAGCCAGCCATTAGACATGCACAGATAGTTCTGAGGGTCTGTCTGTGATGTCATAAAGGGCCCTCTAATCAATGGGCAGCTTTCTGATTGGCTGCTGTATTTGATTGACAGATGGAAGCTGGCAGCTGATTGGCTGTCTAGCCTAAAGTGCTTTACACACCTCCTTGATGGTACCACTGGCTAAGACTCCACCTCAGCTCATTGGGTAATGAAAAATTTAGAACAATTGATGGATGAAAGCAGGCAGGCCGGCCATTTTGGGACGCTCAGTGGACTTGTTTAATGCAATGCACCTTTGTGTATTCACATGCATTCGCTTCATGCTGTAACCACTGTGCATAAAAATTTGGAAACATGGCATACAGTGTATCATTTGGTGTCTAAGTCATGTTTCCCATATTTTCCCTTCCCAGATACAAGCCCGTTTGAGTGTTTGGGACACTTTTTAGCTAAAATTATCCTACAGGGCCTAACTGCATATGCTAAAGCCTGCCTATTTTGAATGGTGTAGTGGCCACTGCAACCTCCAAAAATATCAGGACTTACTTCCCCAATAACCTGCTAACTCACCCCTGAAATACATACTTATTCACCCTATTTTGTTCATTGGACTAATTTCTCATTTGAAATGCCCATTTTTGGGGGGCCAGAAATGTGCGTCTTTAAAAGGTGATTTCTACGATACCCCACTTTTGCGCGTCAGACCTCAACTTTTCCCGTAAACGCAGAAAAACCACAATTTTCAGGAGAAACGAGACAGACATCCCCTCCCTCTGCCACCCACCCGCCCAACTGACAGCCAGCCATTAGACATGCACAGATAGTTCTGAGGGTCTGTCTGTGATGTCATAAAGGGCCTGCTGATCAATGGGCAGCTTTCTGATTGGCTGCTGTATTTGATTGACAGATGGAAGCTGGCAGCTGATTGGCTGTCTAGCCTAAAGTGCTTTACACACCTCCCTGATGGTACCACTGGCTAAGACTCCACCTCAGCTCATTGAGTAATGAAAAATTTAGAACAATTGATGGATGAAAGCAGGCAGGCCGGCCATTTTGGGATGGTCAGTGGACTTGTTTAATGCAATGAAGCTTTGTATATTCACATGCATTCGCTTCATGCTGTAACCACTGTGCATAAAAATTTGGAAACATGGCATACAGTGTATCATTTGGTGTCTAAGTCATGTTTCCAATGTTTTTCCTTCCCAGATACTAGCCCGTTTGAGGGTTTGGGGCACTTTTTAGCTAAAATCATCCTACGGGGCCTAACTGCATATGGTAAAGCCTGCCTATTTTGAATGGTCTAGTGGCCCCTGCAACCTCCAAAAATATCAGGACTTACTTCCCCAATAACCTGCTAACTCACCCCTGAAATACATACTTATTCACCCTATTTTGTTCATTGGACTCATTTCTCATTTGAAATGCCCATTTTTGGGGGGCCAGAAATGTGCGTCTTTAAAAGGTGGTTTCTACGATACCCCACTTTTGCGCGTCAGACCTCAACTTTTCCCGTAAACGCAGAAAAACCGCAATTTTCAGGAGAAACGAGACAGACATCCCCTCCCTCTGCCACCCACCCGCCCAACTGACAGCCAGCCATTAGACATGCACAGATAGTTCTGAGGGTCTGTCTGTGATGTCATAAAGGGCCCTCTAATCAATGGGCAGCTTTCTGATTGGCTGCTGTATTTGATTGACAGATAGAAGCTGGCAGCTGATTGGCTGTCTAGCCTAAAGTGCTTTACACACCTCCCTGATGGTACCACTGGCTAAGACTCCACCTCAGCTCATTGGGTAATGAAAAATTTAGAACAATTGATGGATGAAAGCAGGCAGGCCGGCCATTTTGGGACGCTCAGTGGACTTGTTTAATGCAATGCACCTTTGTGTATTCACATGAATTCGCTTCATGCTGTAACCACTGTGCATAAAAATTTGGAAACATGGCATACAGTGTATCATTTGGTGTCTTAGTCATGTTTCCCATATTTTCCCTTCCCAGATACAAGCCCGTTTGAGTGTTTGGGATACTTTTTAGCTAAAATCATCCTACAGGGCCTAACTGCATATGCTAAAGCCTGCCTATTTTGAATGGTCTAGTGGCCCCTGCAACCTCCAAAAATATCAGGACTTATATCCCCAATAACCTGCTAACTCACCCCTGAAATACATACTTATTCACCCTATTTGTTTATTGGACTCATTTCTCATTTGAAATGCCCATTTTTGGGGGGCCAGAAATGTGCGTCTTTAAAAGGTGGTTTCTACGATACCCCACTTTTGCGCGTCGGACCTCAACTTTTCCCGTAAACGCAGAAAAACCGCAATTTTCAGGAGAAACGAGACAGACATCCCCTCCCTCTGCCACCCACCCGCCCAACTGACAGCCAGCCATTAGACATGCACAGATAGTTCTGAGGGTCTGTCTGTGATGTCATAAAGGGCCTGCTGATCAATGGGCAGCTTTCTGATTGGCTGCTGTATTTGATTGACAGATGGAAGCTGGCAGCTGATTGGCTGTCTAGCCTAAAGTGCTTTACACACCTCCCTGATGGTACCACTGGCTAAGACTCCACCTCAGCTCATTGGGTAATGAAAAATTTAGAACAATTGATGGATGAAAGCAGGCAGGCCGGCCATTTTGGGACACTCATTGGACTTGTTTAATGCAATGCACCTTTGTATATTCACATGCATTCGCTTCATGCTGTAACCACTGTGCATAAAAATTTGGAAACATGGCATACAGTGTATCATTTGGTGTCTAAGTCATGTTTCCCATATTTTCCCTTCCCAGATACAAGCCCGTTGGAGTGTTTGGGGCACTTTTTAGCTAAAATCATCCTACGGGGCCTAACTGCATATGCTAAAGCCTGCCTATTTTGAATGGTGTAGTGGCCCCTGCAACCTCCAAAAATATCAGGACTTACTTCCCCAATAACCTGCTAACTCACCCCTGAATTACATACTTATTCACCCTATTTTGTTCATTGGACTAATTTCTCATTTGAAATGCCCATTTTTGGGGAGCCAGAAATGTGCGTCTGTAAAAGGTGATTTCTACGATACCCCACTTTTGCGCGTCGGATCTCAACTTTTCCCGTAAACGCAGAAAAACCGCAATTTTCAGGAGAAACGAGACAGACATCCCCTCCCTCTGCCACCCACCCGCCCAACTGACAGCCAGCCATTAGACATGCACAGATAGTTCTGAGGGTCTGTCTGTGATGTCATAAAGGGCCTGCTGATCAATTGGCAGCTTTCTGATTGGCTGCTGTATTTGATTGACAGATGGAAGCTGGCAGCTGATTGGCTGTCTAGCCTAAAGTGCTTTACACACCTCCCTGATGGTACCACTGGCTAAGACTCCACCTCAGCTCATTGGGTAATGAAAAATTTAGAACAATTGATGGATGAAAGCAGGAAGGCCGGCCATTTTGGGACGCTCAGTGGACTTGTTTAATGCAATGCACCTTTGTATATTCACATGCATTCGCTTCATGCTGTAACCACTGTGCATAAAAATTTGGAAACATGGCATACAGCGTATCATTTGGTGTCTAAGTCATGTTTCCCATATTTTCCCTTCCCAGATACAAGCCCGTTTGAGTGTTTGGGACACTTTTTAGCTAAAATCATCCTACAGGGCCTAACTGCATATGCTAAAGCCTGCCTATTTTGAATGGTCTAGTGGCCCCTGCAACCTCCAAAAATATCAGGACTTATATCCCCAATAACCTGCTAACTCACCCCTGAAATACATACTTATTCACCCTATTTGTTCATTGGACTCATTTCTCATTTGAAATGCCCATTTTTGGGGGGCCAGAAATGTGCGTCTTTAAAAGGTGATTTCTACGATACCCCACTTTTGCGCGTCAGACCTCAACTTTTCCCGTAAACGCAGAAAAACCACAATTTTCAGGAGAAACGAGACAGACATCCCCTCCCTCTGCCACCCACCCGCCCAACTGACAGCCAGCCATTAGACATGCACAGATAGTTCTGAGGGTCTGTCTGTGATGTCATAAAGGGCCTGCTGATCAATGGGCAGCTTTCTGATTGGCTGCTGTATTTGATTGACAGATGGAAGCTGGCAGCTGATTGGCTGTCTAGCCTAAAGTGCTTTACACACCTCCCTGATGGTACCACTGGCTAAGACTCCACCTCAGCTCATTGAGTAATGAAAAATTTAGAACAATTGATGGATGAAAGCAGGCAGGCCGGCCATTTTGGGATGGTCAGTGGACTTGTTTAATGCAATGAAGCTTTGTATATTCACATGCATTCGCTTCATGCTGTAACCACTGTGCATAAAAATTTGGGAACATGGCATACAGTGTATCATTTGGTGTCTAAGTCATGTTTCCCATGTTTTTCCTTCCCAGATACTAGCCCGTTTGAGTGTTTGGGGCACTTTTTAGCTAAAATCATCCTACGGGGCCTAACTGCATATGGTAAAGCCTGCCTATTTTGAATGGTCTAGTGGCCCCTGCAACCTCCAAAAATATCAGGACTTACTTCCCCAATAACCTGCTAACTCACCCCTGAAATACATACTTATTCACCCTATTTTGTTCATTGGACTCATTTCTCATTTGAAATGCCCATTTTTGGGGGGCCAGAAATGTGCGTCTTTAAAAGGTGGTTTCTACGATACCCCACTTTTGCGCGTCAGACCTCAACTTTTCCCGTAAACGCAGAAAAACCCGCAATTTTCAGGAGAAACGAGACAGACATCCCCTCCCTCTGCCACCCACCCGCCCAACTGACAGCCAGCCATTAGACATGCACAGATAGTTCTGAGGGTCTGTCTGTGATGTCCTAAAGGGCCTGCTGATCAATGGGCAGCTTTCTGATTGGCTGCTGTATTTGATTGACAGATGGAAGCTGGCAGCTGATTGGCTGTCTAGCCTAAAGTGCTTTACACACCTCCCTGATGGTACCACTGGCTAAGACTCCACCTCAGCTCATTGGGGAATGAAAAATTTAGAACAATTGATGGATGAAAGCAGGCAGGCCGGCCATTTTGGGACACTCATTGGACTTGTTTAATGCAATGCACCTTTGTATATTCACATGCATTCGCTTCATGCCGTAACCACTGTGCATAAAAATTTGGAAACATGGCATACAGTGTATCATTTGGTGTCTAAGTCATGTTTCCCATATTTTCCCTTCCCAGATACAAGCCCGTTGGAGTGTTTGGGGCACTTTTTAGCTAAAATCATCCTACAGGGCCTAACTGCATATGCTAAAGCCTGCCTATTTTGAATGGTGTAGTGGCCCCTGCAACCTCCAAAAATATCAGGACTTACTTCCCCAATAACCTGCTAACTCACCCCTGAATTACATACTTATTCACCCTACTTTGTTCATTGGACTCATTTCTCATTTGAAATGCCCATTTTTGGGGCGCCAGAAATGTGCGTCTTTAAAAGGTGATTTCTACGATACCCCACTTTTGCGCGTCGGACCTCAACTTTTCTCGTAAACGCAGAAAAACCGCAATTTTCAGGAGAAACGAGACAGACATCCCCTCCCTCTGCCACCCACCCGCCCAACTTACAGCCAGCCATTAGACATGCACAGATAGTTCTGAGGGTCTGTCTGTGATGTCATAAAGGGCCTGCTGATCAATGGGCAGCTTTCTGATTGGCTGCTGTATTTGATTGACAGATGGAAGCTGGCAGCTGATTGGCTGTCTAGCCTAAAGTGCTTTACACACCTCCCTGATGGTACCACTGGCTAAGACTCCATCTCAGCTCATTGGGTAATGAAAAATTTAGAACAATTGATGGATGAAAGCAGGCAGGCCGGCCATTTTGGGACGCTCAGTGAACTTGTTTAATGCAATGCACCTTTGTATATTCACATGCATTTGCTTCATGCTGTAACCACTGTGCATAAAAATTTGGAAACATGGCATACAGTGTATCATTTGGTGTCTAAGTCATGTTTCCCATATTTTCCCTTCCCAGATACAAGCCCGTTTGGGACACTTTTTAGCTAAAATCATCCCACAGGGCCTAACTGCATATGCTAAAGCCTGCCTATTTTGAATGGTGTAGTGGCCCCTGCAACCTCCAAAAATATCAGGACTTACTTCCCCAATAACCTGCTAACTCACCCCTGAAATACATACTTATTCACCCTATTTTGTTCATTGGACTAATTACTCATTTGAAATGCCCATTTTTGGGGAGCCAGAAATGTGCGTCTTTAAAAGGTGATTTCTACGATACCCCACTTTTGCCCGTCGGATCTCAACTTTTCCCGTAAACGCAGAAAAACCGCAATTTTCAGGAGAAACGAGACAGACATCCCCTCCCTCTGCCACCCACCCGCCCAACTGAAAGCCAGCCATTAGACATGCACAGATAGTTCTGAGGGTCTGTCTGTGATGTCATAAAGGGCCTGCTGATCAATGGGCAGCTTTCTGATTGGCTGCTGTATTTGATTGACAGATGGAAGCTGGCAGCTGATTGGCTGTCTAGCCTAAAGTGCTTTACACACCTCCCTGATGGTACCACTGGCTAAGACTCCACCTCAGCTCATTGGGTAATGAAAAATTTAGAACAATTGATGGATGAAAGCAGGCAGGCCGGCCATTTTGGGACACTCATTGGACTTGTTTAATGCAATGCACCTTTGTATATTCACATGCATTCGCTTCATGCTGTAACCACTGTGCATAAAAATTTGGAAACATGGCATACAGTGTATCATTTGGTGTCTAAGTCATGTTTCCCATATTTTCCCTTCCCAGATACAAGCCCGTTGGAGTGTTTGGGGCACTTTTTAGCTAAAATCATCCTACGGGGCCTAACTGCATATGCTAAAGCCTGCCTATTTTGAATGGTGTAGTGGCCCCTGCAACCTCCAAAAATATCAGGACTTACTTCCCCAATAACCTGCTAACTCACCCCTGAATTACATACTTATTCACCCTATTTTGTTCATTGGACTCATTTCTCATTTGAAATGCCCATTTTTGGGGCGCCAGAAATGTGCGTCTTTAAAAGGTGATTTCTACGATACCCCACTTTTGCGCGTCGGACCTCAACTTTTCCCGTACACGCAGAAAAACCGCAATTTTCAGGAGAAACGAGACAGACATCCCCTCCCTCTGCCACCCACCCGCCCAACTGAAAGCCAGCCATTAGACATGCACAGATAGTTCTGAGGGTCTGTCTGTGATGTCATAAAGGGCCTGCTGATCAATTGGCAGCTTTCTGATTGGCTGCTGTATTTGATTGACAGATGGAAGCTGGCAGCTGATTGGCTGTCTAGCCTAAAGTGCTTTACACACCTCCCTGATGGTACCACTGGCTAAGACTCCACCTCAGCTCATTGGGTAATGAAAAATTTAGAACAATTGATGGATGAAAGCAGGCAGGCCGGCCATTTTGGGACGCTCATTGGACTTGTTTCATGCAATGCACCTTTGTATTTTCACATGCATTCGCTTCATGCTGTAACCACTGTGCATAAAAATTTGGAAACATGGCATACAGTGTATCATTTGGTGTCTAAGTCATGTTTCCCATGTTTTTCCTTCCCAGATACAGTACTAGCCATTTGAGTGTTTGGGGCACTTTTTAGCTAAAATCATCCTACGGGGCCTAACTGCATATGCTAAAGCCTGCCTATTTTGAATGGTCTAGTGGCCCCTGCAACCTCCAAAAATATCAGGACTTACTTCCCCAATAACCTGCTAACTCACCCCTGAAATACATACTTATTCACCCTATTTTGTTAATTGGACTCATTTCTCATTTAAAATGCCAGTTTTTGGGGGGCCAGAAATGTGCGTCTTTAACCCCTTCCTGGCACAGCCAGTTTTTGCCTTCCTGACAGAGCCCTTTTTTTCAAATCTGACATGTATCACTTAAGTGGGGATAACTTTTTTTTGCTTTTACTTATCCCAGTGATTTTGAGATTGTTTTCTCGTGACACATTGTACTTCAAGTTAGTGGTAAATTTGGGTCGATACAGTCTGTGTTTTTTTGTGAAAAATACCAAAATTTCGCAAAAAAATGGAAAATTTAGCAATTTGCAAAATGTTAAATTTTCTGCTTGTGAGACAAATAATCATACCACTCAAAATAGTTAATAACTAACATAGACCATATGTCTACTTTATGTTTCCATCATTATTTCAACTTTCTTTTAAATTTTTTGGACACTAGTAGGCTTAAAATATGAATAGCATATTCTCAAATTTTCAAGAAAATTTCAAACACTGATTTTTTTAGGGACCAGTTCAGTTCTGATGAGACTTTGAGGGACTTGTATGTGAGACACCTCCATAAATGATGCCATTTCAAAAACTGCACCCCTCACAGTATTCAAAACAGAATTTTGGAAGTTTGTTAACCCTTTACGTGTTTCACAGGAATTAAAACAAAGTGTAGGTGAAATTTCAAAATTTCATTTTTTTTTGCAGATTTGCAATTTTAATACATTTTTCTAAGGAACACAGTACATTTTACTAGAGAAATGTGACTAAAAATTGATTCCCCCAATTCTTTTGTTTTCATAAATATCCTATATGTGGCCCTAGTGTGCACGTTGACCAAACCACAGGCTTCATAATAGAAGGAGCACCTACTTGATTTTGGAGCCTCCTTTTTATGAGATTATTTTTTAGGCACCATGTAGGTTTCTAGGCACCATAAGATGCTAAATTGTTAGGAACCCCCCCACAAGTGACCCCATTTTGCAAACTACACCCCTCAGGGAATTCATCTAGGGGTATAATGTACATTTCAAAACCCCAGGGGTTTCACCAATTGTGGTACAACTAGGCAGTGAAAATGAAAAATTAAATTTTTTACACAAAAATGCAGTTCTGGCTCAAAATTTTTCATTTTCACAAGGAATGAAGGAGACAAAGCACCCCAAAATCTGTGCCCCAATTTCTCCCGAGTACGGCAATGCCTCACATGTGACCAAAAAATACCATTTGGGTGCATGGCAGGACTCAGAAGGGAAGGAGTGATTTTTGTATTTTGCAGCTCAGATTCTGGTGGAATTTTGGTGGGTGCTATGTCGCATTAGCAAGACCCCCAAAGCACCAATACAGTGGAAGCCCCCCACAATTGACCCCATTTTGCAAACTACACCCCTCAGGGAATTCATCTAGGGGTATAGTGTACATTTCAAACCCCCAGGGGTTTCACCAATTTTGATACAACTGGGCTGTGCAAATGAAAAATTACATTTTTTACACAAAAATGCAGTTCTGGCTCCAAATTTGTCATTTTCACAAGGAATGAAGGAGACAAAGCACCCCAAAATCTGTGCCCCAATTTCTCCCGAGTACGGCAATGCCTCACATGTGACCAAAAAATACCATTTGGGTGCATGGCAGGACTCAGAAGGGAAGGAGTGATTTTTGTATTTTGCAGCTCAGATTCTGGTGGAATTTTGGTGGGTGCTATGTCGCATTAGCAAGACCCCCAAAGCACCAATACAGTGGAAGCCCCCCACAAGTGACCCCATTTTGCAAACTACACCCCTCAGGGAATTCATCTAGGGGTATAGTGTACATTTCAAACCCCCAGGGGTTTCACCAATTTTGATACAACTGGGCTGTGCAAATGAAAAATTACATTTTTTTACACAAAAATGCAGTTCTGGCTCAAAATTTTTCATTTTCACAAGGAATGAAGGAGACAAAGCACCCCAAAATCTGTGCCCCAATTTCTCCCGAGTACGGCAATGCCTCATATGTGACCAAAAAATACCATTTGGGTGCATGGCAGGACTCAGAATGGAAGGAGTGATTTTTGTATTTTGCAGCTCAGATTCTGGTGGAATTTTGGTGGGTGCTATGTCGCATTAGCAAGACCCCCCAAGCACCAATACAGTGGAACCCCCCCACAAGTGACCCCATTTTGCAAACTACACCCCTCAGGGAATTCATCTAGGGGTATAGTGTACATTTCAAACCCCCAGGGGTTTCACCAATTTTGATACAACTGGGCTGTGCAAATGAAAAATTACATTTTTTTACACAAAAATGCAGTTCTGGCTCAAAATTTTTCATTTTCATAAGGTATGAAGGAGAAAAAGCACCCCAAAATCTGTGCCCCAATTTCTCCCGAGTACGGCAATGTCTCACATGTGACCAAAAAATACCAGTTGGGTGCATGGCAGGACTCAGAAGGGAAGGAGTGATTTTTGGATTTTGCGGCTCAGATTCTGGTGGAATGAATGGTGGGTGCTATGTGGCATTAGCAAGACCCCCGAAGCACGGTGAAATGATGAACCTAATAATCCATAGATGTGTGGTATATTTTAAAACACTCCTTTATACATAGGCCGGGTTTGTCGGGGCAAGTGTCACACTGGAAAATAGTTTGCTTTCTTATTCCCTTTTTATAGCAAACTTTGCACCTTTTTTGTGTCCTGCCCTTTTTTCCAGTGGAGGGGATTTCATCAGGAAAATGCTGCCCTGGTACAATACGGGGGCCAGTACTAGAAGTACTGGGGCCCTCTGCCTGCTGGTTCCCAAATATTAGGCTCTTTATGACTTCCTCTTGAAAGTGCATAAATGTCCTTCTCTGGCTGGTAGAACGGAATAGCACGTAAGCGTTATACAGTGCCATCTGGATGATATACACGGCCAGCTTCTTGTACCAGATTTTTGTTTACCGCAGGGCACTGTAAGGCTTCAGTACCTGATCTGAAAGATCCACTCCGCCCATGTACTTATTGTAATCCAGGATACAATTAGGTTTTGAGGTGTGGGTACTGGTACCTCGTACAGGGACGGAGGTGGTACTGTCTCCGTGAATTGTTGTCAGTATAAGGACATCCCTCTTGTCCTTATATTTGACCAACAACATATTTTCGGTGCATATTCCCCTGCTTTCACCCCTTCTCATTACTTGGGCAATGTGCGTTTTTGGGAGGCCTCTTTGGTTCTTGCGCACAGTACCGCAAGCTGCTGTACCTCTTGAACCAAGGGCCTTAAACAGGGGGATTCTAGTGTAAAAGTTATCCACATAGAGGTGATAACCTTTATCCAGGAAGGGGTGCACTAAATCCCAGACAATTTTTCCACTAACACCTACGAGGGAGGGGGGGCATTCTGGCGGTTAAATTCTTGAATCCTTCCCTTCATATACCCTAAACCTGTGAGTGTACCCTGAGGTGCTTTCACACAGCTTATACATTTTTATGCCATACCTTGCCCTCTTACTGGGAAGGTACTGGCGGAATTTAACCCTTCCTTTAAAATGTATAAGGGACTCGTCTATGCAAATGAATTTATCTGGGATGTACATCTCTGGAAATTTGGCACTGAAATGATCAATGACCGGCCTGACTTTGAATAGCCGGTCAAAGGTGGGATCATCTCTGGGTGGGCACTGTGCATTATCGTTGTAATGCAAAAATTTAAGGATTAACTCAAAACGAGTCCGGGTCATGGCCATACGGTAAAGTGGGGTGCTGTACAGAACATCTGTACTCCAATATTGCCTAATTTCTGGCTTTTTTACTATGCCCATATGAAACACCAGACCCCAAAACGTCATCATCTCTACTGCATCTACAGGGGTCCACCTAGCAAATGATGACGTGGGGTTTTGAGCAATAAACTGCTGGGCATATAAATTAGTTTGGTCCACCATTAAATTTATAAAATCATCAGAGAAAAATAATTTGAAAAAGTCAATTTCTCTGAGACCTGTGGAATCAAATTGGATTCCTGGGATGGCCAAAAACTCAGGAACCTGGGGCTCAAAATTGTCTGGTGGTGGGGTCCATACGAGATCAGTTATTGGGGGGGGTCTCAGCTGCTCTACGGAGGCGTCTTTGAGGGGGTCCCTCATCACTAGAGGAGGAAGAGGAGCTTAAGATGAATCCTTCAAATTCCCCGCTTGCCTCACTGGCTGTGTCAGAGTCAGAGGCAAGCATGGCATATGCCTCCTCCGCTGAATACATTCTTCTGGATGACTGGGATGACATTTGGGATGACATTTGGGATGCCATTTTTATTTTTGTGTTTCTGGTAGTTAAATGTTTCAGCACGTGTATAGTGTAGGGGGGGTACAAACTTTATTTCAACCCGGGGGTTATGTAGTGTGTAGTGTGTATGTAGTGCAAAAAAAAAAAAAAAAGGTCCTGCGCCAAAAATTGAGCACAGATGTTGGTCAGTAACGTCCGTCACTGAACAGCGCTCAAAGGCAACAGGAATTTGATCAAAAAAAAAAAAATAGATCAACCCTGTGCCAAAAAAGCTGATCAGTGATGTACGTCACTGATCAGCGCACAGTGGCCACAGGACACCCACAAAATCACAGTGTGTGTAAAAAAAAAAATTAAAAAAAGACCCCACAGCACCCTCAAAAAAAAAAAAAAGGTGATCAGTGATGCGACACTGATTACCAGTGAGGGGCAGCAGGTGCACAACCTTTGGTGCAACTGACAGTGCAACTGGCAGCAACTGACAGGTATATATAAAAAAAAAAACCCTGCACCCCCAAAAAGTTGCTGATCAGCACAGATATACTGATCAGCACAAAAGGGGGGGTAGCAGACACAAAATATAGCATTCTCTATCACTCTCTGTCACTATCTCTCTCTATCTCTCTATCTCTCACTATCTATCACTATCTATCACTCTATGACACTGCAGCAGCAGCACTGACAGTTATATATATAAAAAAAGCCCCTGCACCCCCAAAAAGTTGCTGTTCAGCACAGATATACTGATCAGCACAAAAGGGGGGTAGCAGACACAAAATATAGCACTCTCTATCACTCTCTGTCACTATCTCTCTCTCTATCTCTCTATCTCTCACTATCTATCACTCTATGGCACTGCAGCAGCAGCACTGCACCCCCTAAAAGTTGCTGATCAGTTCATTTATACTGATCAGCACAAAAGGGGGGGCAGCAGTCAGTTGCACACGCAGCACAGCTGTATATATATATATATATATATATATAAAAAAGCCCCAGCACCCCCAAAAAGTTGCTGATCAGCACAGATATACTGATCAGCACAACAGGGGGGGGGGGGCAGCAGACACAAAATATAGCACTCTCTGTCACTATCTCTCTCTATCTCTCTCTATCTCTCTCTATCTCTCTATCTATAACTCTATCACAATGCAGCAGCACAACACAGGAAGTCACAAGAAGTCAGATCCAGGAAGCATCCAGCACGCTACAAGCAGTGATCAGGTGATCAGGTAAGTATTTGCAAGGATCAGGTCAGTATATCACGGCAGATAGGCACGGTGACCCCACTGCACGCAATTCCAGACCGGAATGGCGTCTGCAGTGCAGTCACCGTTAGTTTAAATCACCCTCCATGGCTGTGATTGGTCCGTCGGTCCGACAGACCAATCACGGCCTTTGGGGGTGGGTGGGGTGAGGTGGGGTGACACCAGTGTCACCCTTACACCCCGTGGTGATTGGTGCTGTACTTTACAGCACCAATCACCACCGATCCCTGTGTCACCGGCGAACGTTATTCGCCGGTACACAGAAAACGCTGTAATTGGCTGTTCACATTTGAACAGCCAATCACAGCGATCGCCGACGGGGGAGGCATCGCCACCCCCCCTGGGCATGCAGGGACATGTCTGCTGTCAGGGACAGCAGACATGTTTAAACTGTCACCGCGTCTATAGACGCGGTGACAGTTTAAAACCATGACGTACATTTATGCCATGCGTCGGGAAGTACATCCCGGCCATGACGTAAATGTACGTCAAATGTCGGGAAGGGGTTAAAAGGTGATTTCTACGATACCCCACTTTTGCGCGTCGGACCTCAACTTTTCCCGTAAACACAGAAAAACCGCAATTTTCAGGAGAAACGAGACAGACATCCCCTCCCAATGCACCTTTGTATATTCACATGCATTCGCTTAATGCTGTAACCACTGTGCATAAAAATTTGGAAACATGGCATACAGTGTATCATTTGGTGTCTAAGTCATGTTTCCCATATTTTCCCTTTCCAGATACAAGCCCGTTTGAGTGTTTGGGGCACTTTTTAGCTAAAATCATCCTACGGGGCCTAACTGCATATGGTAAAGCCTGCCTATTTTGAATGGTGAAGTGGCCCCTGCAACCTCCAAAAATTTCAGGACTTACTTCCCCAATAACCTGCTAACTCACCCCTGAAATACATTCTTAATCACCCTATTTTGTTCATTGGACTCATTTCTAATTTGAAATGCCCATTTTTGGGGGGCCATAAATGTGCGTCTTTAAAAGGTGATTTTTACGATACCCCACTTTTGCGCGTCGGACCTCAACTTTTCCCGTAAACGCAGAAAAAACGCAATTTTCAGGAGAAACGAGACAGACATCCCCTCCCTCTGCCACCCACCCGCCCAACTTACAGCCAGCCATTAGACATGCACAGATAGTTCTGAGGGTCTGTCTGTGATGTCATAAAGGGCCTGCTGATCAATGGGCAGCTTTCAAATTGGCTGCTGTATTTGATTGACAGATGGAAGCTGGCAGCTGATTGGCTGTCTAGCCTAAAGTGCTTTACACACCTCCCTGATGGTACCACTGGCTAAGACTCCACCTCAGCTCATTGGGTAATGAAAAATTTAGAACAATTGATGGATGAAAGCAGGCAGGCAGGCCATTTTGGGACGCTCATTGGACTTGTTTAATGCAATGCACCTTTGTATTTTCACATGCATTCGCTTCATGCTGTAACCACTGTGCATAAAAATTTGGAAACATGGCATACAGTGTATCATTTGGTGTCTAAATCATGTTTCCCATGTTTTTCCTTCCCAGATACTAGCCATTTGAGTGTTTGGAGCACTTTTTAGCTAAAATCCTCCTACGGGGCCTAACTGCATATGCTAAAGCCTGCCTATTTTGAATGGTCTAGTGGCCCCTGCAACCTCCAAAAATATCAGGACTTACTTCCCCAATAACCTGCTAACTCACCCCTGAAATACATACTTATTCACACTATTTTGTTAATTGGACTCATTTCTCATTTAAAATGCCAGTTTTTGGGGGGCCAGAAATCTGCGTCTTTAAAAGGTGATTTCTACGATACCCCACTTTTGCGCGTCCGACCTCAACTTTTCCCGTAAACGCAGAAAAGCCGCAATTTTCAGGAGAAACGAGACAGACATCCCCTCCCTCTGCCACCCACCCGCCCACTTGACAGCCAGCCAATAGACATGCACAGATAGTTCTGAGGGTCTGTCTGTGATGTCATAAAGGGCCTGCTGATCAATGGGCAGCTTTCTGATTGGCTGCTGTATTTGATTGACAGATGGAAGCTGGCAGCTGATTGGCTGTCTAGCCTAAAGTGCTTTACACACCTCCCTGATGGTACCACTGGCTAAGACTCCACCTCAGCTCATTGGGTAATGAAAAATTTAGAACAATTTATGGATGAAAGCAGGCAGGCCGGCCATTTTGGGACGCTCATTGGACTTGTTTAATGCAATGCACCTTTGTATATTCACATGCATTCGCTTCATGCTGTAACCACTGTGCATAAAAATTTGGAAACATGGCATACAGTGTATCATTTGGTGTCTAAGTCATGTTTCCCATATTTTCCCTTCAAAGATACTAGCCCGTTTGAGTGTTTGGGGCACTTTTTAGCTAAAATCATCCTACGGGGCCTAACTGCATATGCTAAAGCCTGCCTATTTTGAATGGTGTAGTGGCCCCTGCAACCTCCAAAAATATCAGGACTTACTTCCCCAATAACCTGCTAACTCACCCCTGAAATACATACTTATTCACCCTATTTTGTTCATTGGACTCATTTCTCATTTGAAATGCCCATATTTGGGGGGCCAGAAATGTGCGTCTTTAAAAGGTGATTTCTACGATACCCCACTTTTGCGCGTCGGACCTCAACTTTTCCCGTAAACGCAGAAAAACCGCAATTTTCAGGAGAAACGAGACAGACATCCCCTCCCTCTGCCACCCACCCGCCAAACTGACAGCCAGCCATTAGACATGCACAGATAGTTCTAAGGGTCTGTCTGTGATGTCATAAAGGGCCTGCTGATCAATGGGCAGCTTTCAAATTGGCTGCTGTATTTGATTGACAGATGGAAGCTGGCAGCTGATTGGCTGTCTAGCCTAAAGTGCTTTACACACCTCCCTGATGATACCACTGGCTAAGACTCCACCTCAGCTTATTGGGTAATGAAAAATATAGAACAATTGATGGATGAAAGCAGGCAGGCAGGCGATTTTGGGACGCTCATTGGACTTGTTTAATGCAATGCACCTTTGTATTTTCACATGCATTCGCTTCATGCTGTAACCACTGTGCATAAAAATTTGGAAACATGGCATACAGTGTATCATTTGGTGTCTAAGTCATGTTTCCCATATTTTCCCTTCCCAGATACAAGCCCGTTTGAGTGTTTGGGGCACTTTTTAGCTAAAATCATCCTACGGGGCCTAACTGCATATGCTAAAGCCTTACTTTTTTTGAATGGTGTAGTTGCCCCTGCAACCTCCAAAAATATTAGGACTTACTTCCACAATAACCTGCTAACTCACCCCTAAAATACATACTTATTCACCCTATTTTGTTCATTGGACTTATTTCTCATTTGAAATGCCCATTTTTGGGGGGCCAGAAATGTGCGTCTTTAAAAGGTGATTTCTACGATACCCCACTTTTGCGCGTC
This sequence comes from Crinia signifera, assembly GCF_055691185.1. Classification (NCBI taxonomy): domain Eukaryota; kingdom Metazoa; phylum Chordata; class Amphibia; order Anura; family Myobatrachidae; genus Crinia; species Crinia signifera. Next base: position 51,578,861 of record NC_139222.1, read on the forward strand.
GGACCTCAACTTTTCCCGTAAACGCAGAAAAAACGCAATTTACAGGAGAAACGAGACAGACATCCCCTCCCTCTGCCACCCACCCGCCCAACTGAAAGCCAGCCATTAGACATGCACAGATAGTTCTGAGGGTCTGTCTGTGATGTCATAAAGGGCCCTCTAATCAATGGGCAGCTTTCTGATTGGCTGCTGTATTTGATTGACAGATGGAAGCTGGCAGCTGATTGGCTGTCTAGCCTAAAGTGCTTTACACACCTCCCTGATGGTACCACTGGCTAAGACTCCACCTCAGCTCATTGGGTAATGAAAAATTTAGAACAATTGATGGATGAAAGCAGGCAGGCCGGCCATTTTGGGACGCTCAGTGGACTTGTTTAATGCAATGCACCTTTGTATATTCACATGCATTTGCTTCATGCTGTAACCACTGTGCATAAAAATTTGGAAACATGGCATACAATGTATCATTTGGTGTCTAAGTCATGTTTCCCATATTTTCCCTTCCCAGATACAAGCCCGTTTGAGTGTTTGGGGCACTTTTTAGCTAAAATCATCCTACGGGGCCTAACTGCATACGCTAAAGCCTTCCTTTTTTTGAATGGTGTAGTTGCCCCTGCAACCTCCAAAAATATTAGGACTTACTTCCACAATAACCTGCTAACTCACCCCTAAAATACATACTTATTCACCCTATTTTGTTCATTGGACTTATTTCTCATTTGAAATGCCCATTTTTGGGGGGCCAGAAATGTGCGTCTTTAAAAGGTGATTTCTACGATACCCCACTTTTGCGCGTCGGACCTCAACTTTTCCCGTAAACGCAGAAAAAACGCAATTTACAGGAGAAACGAGACAGACATCCCCTCCCTCTGAGACCCACCCGCCCAACTGACAGCCAGCCATTAGACATGCACAGATAGTTCTGAGGGTCTGTCTGTGATGTCATAAAGGGCCTGCTGATCAATGGGCAGCTTTCTGATTGGCTGCTGTATTTGATTGACAGATGGAAGCTGGCAGTTGATTGGCTGTCTAGCCTAAAGTGCTTTACACACCTCCCTGATGGTACCACTGGCTAAGACTCCACCTCAGCTCATTGGGTAATGAAAAATTTAGAACAATTGATGGATGAAAGCAGGCAGGCCGGCCATTTTGGGACGCTCAGTGGACTTGTTTAATGCAATGCACCTTTGTATATTCACATGCATTCGCTTCATGCTGTAACCACTGTGCATAAAAATTTGGAAACATGGCATACAGCGTATCATTTGGTGTCTAAGTCATGTTTCCCATATTTTCCCTTCCCAGATACAAGCCCGTTTGAGTGTTTGGGACACTTTTTAGCTAAAATCATCCTACAGGGCCTAACTGCATATGCTAAAGCCTGCCTATTTTGAATGGTGTAGTGGCCCCTGCAACCTCCAAAAATATCAGGACTTACTTCCCCAATAACCTGCTAACTCACCCCTGAAATACATACTTATTCACCCTATTTGTTCATTGGACTCATTTCTCATTTGAAATGCCCATTTTTGGGGGGCCAGAAATGTGCGTCTTTAAAAGTTGATTTCTACGATACCCCACTTTTGCGCGTCAGACCTCAACTTTTCCCGTAAACGCAGAAAAAACGCAATTTTCAGGAGAAACGAGACTGACATCCCCTCCCTCTGCCACCCACCCGCCCAACTGACAGCCAGCCATTAGACATGCACAGATAGTTCTGAGGGTCTGTCTGTGATGTCATAAAGGGCCTGCTGATCAATGGGCAGCTTTCTGATTGGCTGCTGTGTTTGATTGACAGATGGAAGCTGGCAGCTGATTGGCTGTCTAGCCTAAAGTGCTTTACACACCTCCCTGATGGTACCACTGGCTAAGACTCCACCTCAGCTCATTGAGTAATGAAAAATTTAGAACAATTGATGGATGAAAGCAGACAGGCCGGCCATTTTGGGATGGTCAGTGGACTTGTTTAAAGCAATGCACCTTTGTATATTCACATGCATTCGCTTCATGCTGTAACCACTGTGCATAAAAATTTGGAAACATGGCATACAGTGTATCATTTGGTGTCTAAGTCATGTTTCCCATGTTTTTCCTTCCCAGATACTAGCCCGTTTGAGTGTTTGGGGCACTTTTTAGCTAAAATCATCCTACGGGGCCTAACTGCATATGGTAAAGCCTGCCTATTTTGAATGATCTAGTGGCCCCTGCAACCTCCAAAAATATCAGGACTTACTTCCCCAATAACCTGCTAACTCACCCCTGAATTACATACTTATTCACCCTATTTTGTTCATTGGACTCATTTCTCATTTGAAATGCCCATTTTTGGGGCGCCAGAAATGTGCGTCTTTAAAAGGTGATTTCTACGATACCCCACTTTTGCGCGTCGGACCTCAACTTTTCCCGTAAACGCAGAAAAAACGCAATTTTCAGGAGAAACGAGACAGACATCTCCTCCCTCTGACACCCACCCGCCCAACTGACAGCCAGCCATTAGACATGCACAGATAGTTCTGAGGGTCTGTCTGTGATGTCATAAAGGGCCTGCTGATCAATGGGCAGCTTTCAAATTGCTGCTGTATTTGATTGACAGATGGAAGCTGGCAGCTGATTGGCTGTCTAGCCTAAAGTGCTTTACATACCTCCCTGATGGTACCACTGGCTAAGATTCCACCTCAGCTCATTGGGTAATGAAAAATATAGAACAATTGATGGATGAAAGCAGGCAGGCCAGCCATTTTGGGACGCTCAGTGGACTTGTTTAATGCAATGTACTTTTGTTTATTCATATGCATTCGCTTCATGCTGTAACCACTGTGCATAAAAATTTGGAAACATGGCATACAGTGCTTTATTTGGTGTCTAAGTCATGTTTGCCATATTTTCCCTTCCCAGATACAAGCCTGTTTGAGTGTTTGGGGCACTTTTTAGCTAAAATCAACCTACAGGGCCTAACTGCATATGCTAAAGCCTGCCTATTTTGAATGGTGTAGTGGCCCCTGCAACCTCCAAAAATATCAGGACTTACTTCCCGAATAACCTGCTAACTCATGGAAGCTAAGCAGTGTTGGGCCTGGTTAGTACTTGGGTGGGAGACCACGTGGAAACACCAGGTGCTGTAGGTTTTTTCACATTACTTGCAAATTGTTTTTATTCTCTAGCTATTTAAATTGGAAAGTTTTTCTTTTTATTGCCAGCACAGACATTTGGAAGAGGTCAAACAGACACAATAGCCATCACCTAAAGACTTACCACACTGTTTAGGCCCAATTCCAACTGCTTTTGGCAGCTAAACAGTGTTGAGCCTCTTTAGTAGTTTAATTTAAGACCCCCTGCTAATATCATGTCCTGTAGGTCTTTTTACATTACCAACACATGATTTTTTTCAGTAATCCAATACAGTTAGGAAACTTTTTTATTAGCTTACCTGGTGATAGAAGCAGAAGAGGGCAAAAAAGTGCCTGTATCTCACCTACAGCCATACCACATTGGATAGGCCCAATCTCGTCTGATCTTGGAAGTTAAGCAGTGTTGGGCCTGGTTAGTACTTGGGTGGGAGACCAAATGGGAACACCAGGTGCTGTAGGTTTTTTCACATTACTGGCAAATTGTTTTTATTCTCTAGCTATTTAAATTGGAAACTTTTTCTTTTTATTGCCAGCACTGACATTTGGAAGAGGTCAAACAGACACAATAGCCATCACCTAAAGACTTACCACACTGTTTAGGCCCAATTCCAACTGCTTTTGGCAGCTAAACAGTGTTGAGCCTCTTTAGTAGTTTAATTTAAGACCCCCTGCTAATATAATGTCCTGTAGGTCTTTTTACATTACCAACACATGATTTTTTTCAGTAAGCCAATATAGTTAGGAAACTTTTTTAATTAGCTTACCTGGTGATAGAAGTAGAAGAGGGCAAAAAATTGCCTGTATCTCACCTACAGCCATACCACATTGGATAGGCCCAATCTCGTCTGATCTTGGAAGCTTAGCAGTGTTGGGCCTGGTTAGTACTTGGGTGGGAGACCACATGGGAACACCAGGTGCTGTAGGTTTTTTCACATTACAGGCAAATTGTTTTTATTCTCTAGCTATTTAAATTGGAAACTTTTTCTTTTTATTGCCAGTACAGACATTTGGAAGAGGTCAAACAGACACAATAGCCATCACCTAAAGACTTACCACACTGTTTAGGCCCAATTCCAACTGCTTTTGGCAGCTAAACAGTGTTGAGCCTGTTTACTAGTTTATTTTAAGACCCTCTGCTAATATCATGTCCTGTAGGTCTTTTTACATTACCAACACATGATTTTTTTCAGTAAGCCAATACAGTTAGGAAACTTTTTTATTAGCTTACCTGGTGATAGAAGTAGAAGAGGGCAAAAAAGTGCCTGTATCTAACCTACAGCCATACCACATTGGATAGGCCCAATCTCGTCTAATCTTGGAAGCTAAGCAGTGTTGGGCCTGGTTAGTACTTGGGTGGGAGACCACCTGGGAACACCAGGTGCTGTAGGTTTTTTCACATTACTGGCAAATTGTTTTTATTCTCTAGCTATTTAAATTGGAAACTTTTTCTTTTTATTGCCAGCACAGACATTTGGAAGAGGTCAAACAGACACAATAGCCATCACCTAAAGACTTACCACACTGTTTAGGCTCAATTCCAACTACTTTTGGCAGCTAAACAGTGTTGAGCCTCTTTTGTAGTTTAATTTAAGCCCCCCTGCTAATATCATGTCCTGTAGGTCTTTTTACATTACCAACACATGATTTTTTTTAGTAAGCCAATACAGTTAGGAAACTTTTGTATTAGCTTACCTGGTGATAGAAGTAGAAGAGGGCAAAAAAGTGCCTGTATCTCACCTACAGCCATACCACATTGGATAGGCCCAATCTCGTCTGATCTTGGAAGCTAAGCAGTGTTGGGCCTGGTTAGTACTTGGGTGGGAGTCCACCTGGGACTACCAGGTGCTGTAGGTTTTTCACATTACTGGCAAATTGTTTTTATTCTCTAGCTATTTATATTGGAAACTTTTTCTTTTTATTGCCAGCACAGACATTTGGAAGAGGTCAAACAGACACAATAGCCATCACCTAAAGACTTACCACACTGTTTAGGCTCAATTCCAACTGCTTTTGGCAGCTAAACAGTGTTGAGCCTCTTTTGTAGTTTAATTTAAGACCCCCTGCTAATATCATGTCCTGTAGGTCTTTTTACATTACCAACACATGATTTTTTTCAGTAAGCCAATACAGTTAGGAAACTTTTGTATTAGCTTACCAGGTGATAGAAGTAGAAGAGGGCAAAAAAGTGCTTTTAACTCAACTACAGCCATACCACATTGGATAGGCCCAATCTCGTCTGATCTTGGAAGCTAAGCAGTGTTGGGCCTGGTTAGTACTTGGGTGGGAGCCCACATGGGAACACCAAGTGCTGTAGGTTTTTTCACATTACTGGCAAATTGTTTTTATTCTCTAGCTATTTAAATTGGAAACTTTTTCTTTTTATTGCCAGTACAGACATTTGGAAGAGGTCAAACAGACACAATAGCCATCACCTAAAGACTTACCACACTGTTTGGGCCCAATTCCAACTGCTTTTGGCAGCTAAACAGTGTTGAGCCTCTTTAGTAGTTTAATTTAAGACCCCCTGCTAATATCATGTCCTGTAGGTCTTTTTACATTACCAACACATGATTTTTTTCAGTACGCCAATACAGTTAGGAAACTTATTTATTAGCTTACCTGGTGATAGAAGTAGAAGAGGGCAAAAAAGTGCCTGTATCTCACCTACAGCCATACCACATTGGATAGGCCCAATCTCGTCTGATCTTGGAAGCTAAGCAGTGTTGGGCCTGGTTAGTACTTGGGTGGGAGACCACATGGGAACACCAGGTGCTGTAGGTTTTTTCACATTACAGGCAAATTGTTTTTATTCTCTAGCTATTTAAATTGGAAACTTTTTCTTTTTATTGCCAGTACAGACATTTGGAAGAGGTCAAACAGACACAATAGCCATCACCTAATGACTAAACACACTGTTTAGGCCCAATTCCAACTGCTTTTGGCAGCTAAACAGTGTTGAGCCTCTTTAGTAGTTTAATTTAAGACCCCCTGCTAATATCATGTCCTGTAGGTCTTTTTACATTACCAACACATGATTTTTTTTCAGTAAGCCAATACAGTTAGGAAACTTTTTTATTAGCTTACCTGGTGATAGAAGTAGAAGAGGGCAAAAAAGTGCCTGTATTTCACCTACAGCCATACCACATTAGATAGGCCCAATCTCGTCTGATCTTGGAAGCTAAGCAGTGTTGGGCCTGGTTAGTACTTGGGTGGGAGACAACATGGGAACACCAGGTGCTGTAGGTTTTTTCACATTACAGGCAAATTGTTTTTATTCTCTAGCTATTTAAATTGGAAACTTTTTCTTTTTATTGCCAGTACAGACATTTGGAAGAGGTCAAACAGACACAATAGCCATCACCTAAAGACTAAACACACTGTTTAGGCCCAATTCCAACTGCTTTTGGCAGCTAAACAGTGTTGAGCCTCTTTTGTAGTTTAATTTAAGACCCCCTGCTAATATCATGTCCTGTAGGTCTTTTTACATTACCAACACATGATTTTTTTCAGTAAGCCAATACAGTTAGGAAACTTTTTTATTAGCTTACCTGGTGATAGAAGTAGAAGAGGGCAAAAAAGTGCCTGTATCTCACCTACAGCCATACCACATTGCATAGGCCCAATCTCGTCTGATCTTTGAAGCTTAGCAGTGTTGGGCCTGGTTAGTACTTGGGTGGGAGACCACATGGGAACACCAGGTGTTGTAGGTTTTTTCACATTACAGGAAAATTGTTTTTATTCTCTAGCTATTTAAATTGGAAACGTTTTCTTTTTATTGCCAGCACAGACATTTGGAAGAGGTCAAACAGACACAATAGCCATCACCTAAAGACTTACCACACTGTTTAGGCTCAATTCCAACTGCTTTTGGCAGCTAAACAGTGTTGAGCCTCTTTTGTAGTTTCATTTAAGACCCCCTGCTAATATCATGTCCTGTAGGTCTTTTTACATTACCAACACATGATTTTTTTTAGTAAGCCAATACAGTTAGGAAACTTTTATATTAGCTTACCTGGTGATAGAAGTAGAAGAGGGCAAAAAAGTGCCTGTATCTCACCTACAGCCCTACCACATTGGATAAGCCCAATCTCGTCTGATCTTGGAAGCTAAGCAGTGTTGGGCCTGGTTAGTACTTGGGTGGGAGACCACATGGGAACACCAGGTGCTGTAGGTTTTTTCACATTACAGGCAAATTGTTTTTATTCTCTAGCTATTTAAATTGGAAACTTTTTCTTTTTATTGCCAGTACAGACATTTGGAAGAGGTCAAACAGACACAATAGCCATCACCTAAAGACTTACCACACTGTTTAGGCCCAATTCCAACTGCTTTTGGCAGCTAAACAGTGTTGAGCCTGTTTAGTAGTTTAATTTAAGACCCTCTGCTAATATCATGTCCTGTAGGTCTTTTTACATTACCAACACATGATTTTTTTCAGTAAGCCAATACAGTTAGGAAACTTTTTTATTAGCTTACCTGGTGATAGAAGTAGAAGAGGGCAAAAAAGTGCCTGTATCTCACCTACAGCCATACCACATTGGATAGGCCTGATCTTGGAAGCTAAGCAGTGTTGGGCCTGGTTAGTACTTGGGAGGGAGACCACCTGGGAACACCAGGTGCTGTAGGTTTTTTCACATTACTGGCAAATTGTTTTTATTCTCTAGCTATTTAAATTGGAAACTTTTTCTTTTTATTGCCAGCACAGACATTTGGAAGAGGTCAAACAGACACAATAGCCATCACCTAAAGACTTACCACACTGTTTAGGCTCAATTCCAACTGCTTTTGGCAGCTAAACAGTGTTGAGCCTCTTTTGTAGTTTAATTTAAGCCCCCCTGCTAATATCATGTCCTGTAGGTCTTTTTACATTACCAACACATGATTTTTTTTAGTAAGCCAATACAGTTAGGAAACTTTTGTATTAGCTTACCTGGTGATAGAAGTAGAAGAGGGCAAAAAAGTGCCTTTATCTCACCTACAGCCATACCACATTGGATAGGCCCAATCTCGTCTGATCTTGGAAGCTAAGCAGTGTTGGGCCTGGTTAGTACTTGGGTGGGAGACCACCTGGGACTACCAGGTGCTGTAGGTTTTTCACATTACTGGCAAATTGTTTTTATTCTCTAGCTATTTATATTGGAAACTTTTTCTTTTTATTGCCAGCACAGACATTTGGAAGAGGTCAAACAGACACAATAGCCATCACCTAAAGACTTACCACACTGTTTAGGCTCAATTCCAACTGCTTTTGGCAGCTAAACAGTGTTGAGCCTCTTTTGTAGTTTAATTTAAGACCCCCTGCTAATATCATGTCCTGTAGTTCTTTTTACATTACCAACACATGATTTTTTTCAGTAAGCCAATACAGTTAGGAAACTTTTGTATTAGCTTACCAGGTGATAGAAGTAGAAGAGGGCAAAAAAGTGCTTTTAACTCACCTACAGCCATACCACATTGGATAGGCCCAATCTCGTCTGATCTTGGAAGCTAAGCAGTGTTGGGCCTGGTTAGTACTTGGGTGGGAGACCAACTGGGAACACCAGGTGCTGTAGGTTTTTTCACATTACTGGCAAATTGTTTTTATTCTCTAGCTATTTATATTGGAAACTTTTTCTTTTTATTGCCAGCACAGACATTTGGAAGAGGTCAAACAGACACAATAGCCATCACCTAAAGACTTACCACACTGTTTAGGCTCAATTCCAACTGCTTTTAGCAGCTAAACAGTGTTGAGCCTCTTTTGTAGTTTAATTTAAGACCCCCTGCTAATATCATGTCCTGTAGGTCTTTTTACATTACCAACACATGATTTTTTTCAGTAAGCCAATACAGTTAGGAAACTTTTGTATTAGCTTACCTGGTGATAGAAGTAGAAGAGGGCAAAAAAAAGCTTTTAACTCACCTACAGCCATACTACATTGGATAGGCCCAATCTCGTCTGATCTTGGAAGCTAAGCAGTGTTGGGCCTGGTTAGTACTTGGGTGGGAGACCACATGGGAACACCAGGTGCTGTAGGTTTTTTCACATTATTGGCAAATTGTTTTTATTCTCTAGCTATTTAAATTGGAAACTTTTTCTTTTTATTGCCAGTACAGACATTTGGAAGAGGTCAAACTGAAACAATAGCCATCTCCTAAAGACTTACCACACTGTTTAGGCCCAATTCCAACTGCTTTTGGCAGCTAAACAGTGTTGAGCCTCTTTTGTAGTTTAATTTAAGCCCCCCTGCTAATATCATGTCCTGTAGGTCTTTTTACATTACCAACACATGATTTTTTTTAGTAAGCCAATACAGTTAGGAAACTTTTTTATTAGCTTACCTGGTGATAGAAGTAGAAGAGGGCAAAAAAGTGCCTTTATCTAACCCACAGCCATACCACATTGGATAGGCCCAATCTCGTCTAATCTTGGAAGCTAAGCAGTGTTGGGCCTGGTTAGTACTTGGGTGGGAGACCACCTGGGAACACCATGTGCTGTAGGTTTTTTCACATTACTGGCAAATTGTTTTTATTCTCTAGCTATTTAAATTGGAAACTTTTTCTTTTTATTGCCAGCACAGACATTTGGAAGAGGTCAAACAGACACAATAGCCATCACCTAAAGACTTACCACACTGTTTAGGCTCAATTCCAACTGCTTTTGGCAGCTAAACAGTGTTGAGCCTCTTTTGTAGTTTAATTTAAGCCCCCCTGCTAATATCATGTCCTGTAGGTCTTTTTACATTACCAACACATGATTTTTTTTAGTAAGCCAATACAGTTAGGAAACTTTTGTATTAGCTTACCTGGTGATAGAAGTAGAAGAGGGCAAAAAAGTGCCTGTATCTCACCTACAGCCATACCACATTGGATAGGCCCAATCTCGTCTGATCTTGGAAGCTAAGCAGTGTTGGGCCTGGTTAGTACTTGGGTGGGAGTCCACCTGGGACTACCAGGTGCTGTAGGTTTTTCACATTACTGGCAAATTGTTTTTATTCTCTAGCTATTTATATTGGAAACTTTTTCAATTTATTGCCAGCACAGACATTTGGAAGAGGTCAAACAGACACAATAGCCATCACCTAAAGACTTACCACACTGTTTAGGCTCAATTCCAACTGCTTTTGGCAGCTAAACAGTGTTGAGCCTCTTTTGTAGTTTAATTTAAGACCCCCTGCTAATATCATGTCCTGTAGGTCTTTTTACATTACCAACACATGATTTTTTCCGGTAAGCCAATACAGTTAGGAAACTTTTGTATTAGCTTACCAGGTGATAGAAGTAGAAGAGGGCAAAAAAGTGCTTTTAACTCACCTACAGCCATACCACATTGGATAGGCCCAATCTCGTCTGATCTTGGAAGCTAAGCAGTGTTGGGCCTGGTTAGTACTTGGGTGGGAGACCAACTGGGAACACCAGGTGCTGTAGGTTTTTTCACATTACTGGCAAATTGTTTTTATTCTCTAGCTATTTATATTGGAAACTTTTTTTTTTTATTGCCAGCACAGACATTTGGAAGAGGTCAAACAGACACAATAGCCATCACCTAAAGACTTACCACACTGTTTAGGCTCAATTCCAACTGCTTTTGGCAGCTAAACAGTGTTGAGCCTCTTTTGTAGTTTAATTTAAGACCCCCTGCTAATATCATGTCCTGTAGGTCTTTTTACATTACCAACACATGATTTTTTTCAGTAAGCCAATACAGTTAGGAAACTTTTGTATTAGCTTACCTGGTGATAGAAGTAGAAGAGGGCAAAAAAAAGCTTTTAACTCACCTACAGCCATACCACATTGGATAGGCCCAATCTCGTCTGATCTTGGAAGCCAAGCAGTGTTGGGCCTGGTTAGTACTTGGGTGGGAGACCACATGGGAACACCAGGTGCTGTAGGTTTTTTCACATTACTGGCAAATTGTTTTTATTCTCTAGCTATTTAAATTGGAAACTTTTTCTTTTTATTGCCAGTACAGACATTTGGAAGAGGTCAAACTGAAACAATAGCCATCTCCTAAAGACTTACCACACTGTTTAGGCCCAATTCCAACTGCTTTTGGCAGCTAAACAGTGTTGAGCCTGTTTAGTAGTTTAATTTAAGACCCTCTGCTAATATCATGTCCTGTAGGTCTTTTTACATTACCAACACATGATTTTTTTCAGTAAGCCAATACAGTTAGGAAACTTTTTTATTAGCTTACCTGGTGATAGAAGTAGAAGAGGGCAAAAAAGTGCCTGTATCTCACCTACAGCCATACCACATTGGATAGGCCCAATCTCGTCTGATCTTGGAAGCTAAGCAGTGTTGGGCCTGGTTAGTACTTGGGAGGGAGACCACCTGGGAACACCAGGTGCTGTAGGTTTTTTCACATTACTGGCAAATTGTTTTTATTCTCTAGCTATTTAAATTGGAAACTTTTTCTTTTTATTGCCAGCACAGACATTTGGAAGAGGTCAAACAGACACAATAGCCATCACCTAAAGACTTACCACACTGTTTAGGCTCAATTCCAACTGCTTTTGGCAGCTAAACAGTGTTGAGCCTCTTTTGTAGTTTAATTTAAGCCCCCCTGCTAATATAATGTCCTGTAGGTCTTTTTACATTACCAACACATGATTTTTTTTAGTAAGCCAATACAGTTAGGAAACTTTTGTATTAGCTTACCAGGTGATAGAAGTAGAAGAGGGCAAAAAAGTGCTTTTAACTCACCTACAGCCATACCACATTGGATAGGCCCAATCTCGTCTGATCTTGGAAGCTAAGCAGTGTTGGGCCTGGTTAGTACTTGGGTGGGAGACCAACTGGGAACACCAGGTGCTGTAGGTTTTTTCACATTACTGGAAAATTGTTTTTATTCTCTAGCTATTTATATTGGAAACTTTTTCTTTTTATTGCCAGCACAGACATTTGGAAGAGGTCAAACAGACACAATAGCCATCACCTAAAGACTTACCACACTGTTTAGGCTCAATTCCAACTGCTTTTGGCAGCTAAACAGTGTTGAGCCTGTTTAGTAGTTTAATTTAAGACCCTCTGCTAATATCATGTCCTGTAGGTCTTTTTACATTACCAACACATGATTTTTTTCAGTAAGCCAATACAGTTAGGAAACTTTTTTATTAGCTTACCTGGTGATAGAAGTAGAAGAGGGCAAAAAAGTGCCTTTATCTAACCCACAGCCATACCACATTGGATAGGCCCAATCTCGTCTAATCTTGGAAGCTAAGCAGTGTTGGGCCTGGTTAGTACTTGGGTGGGAGACCACCTGGGAACACCATGTGCTGTAGGTTTTTTCACATTACTGGCAAATTGTTTTTATTCTCTAGCTATTTAAATTGGAAACTTTTTCTTTTTATTGCCAGCACAGACATTTGGAAGAGGTCAAACAGACACAATAGCCATCACCTAAAGACTTACCACACTGTTTAGGCTCAATTCCAACTGCTTTTGGCAGCTAAACAGTGTTGAGCCTCTTTTGTAGTTTAATTTAAGCCCCCCTGCTAATATCATGTCCTGTAGGTCTTTTTACATTACCAACACATGATTTTTTTTAGTAAGCCAATACAGTTAGGAAACTTTTGTATTAGCTTACCTGGTGATAGAAGTAGAAGAGGGCAAAAAAGTGCCTGTATCTCACCTACAGCCATACCACATTGGATAGGCCCAATCTCGTCTGATCTTGGAAGCTAAGCAGTGTTGGGCCTGGTTAGTACTTGGGTGGGAGTCCACCTGGGACTACCAGGTGCTGTAGGTTTTTCACATTACTGGCAAATTGTTTTTATTCTCTAGCTATTTATATTGGAAACTTTTTCTATTTATTGCCAGCACAGACATTTGGAAGAGGTCAAACAGACACAATAGCCATCACCTAAAGACTTACCACACTGTTTAGGCTCAATTCCAACTGCTTTTGGCAGCTAAACAGTGTTGAGCCTCTTTTGTAGTTTAATTTAAGACCCCCTGCTAATATCATGTCCTGTAGGTCTTTTTACATTACCAACACATGATTTTTTCCGGTAAGCCAATACAGTTAGGAAACTTTTGTATTAGCTTACCAGGTGATAGAAGTAGAAGAGGGCAAAAAAGTGCTTTTAACTCACCTACAGCCATACCACATTGGATAGGCCCAATCTCGTCTGATCTTGGAAGCTAAGCAGTGTTGGGCCTGGTTAGTACTTGGGTGGGAGACCAACTGGGAACACCAGGTGCTGTAGGTTTTTTCACATTACTGGCAAATTGTTTTTATTCTCTAGCTATTTATATTGGAAACTTTTTCTTTTTATTGCCAGCACAGACATTTGGAAGAGGTCAAACAGACACAATAGCCATCACCTAAAGACTTACCACACTGTTTAGGCTCAATTCCAACTGCTTTTGGCAGCTAAACAGTGTTGAGCCTCTTTTGTAGTTTAATTTAAGACCCCCTGCTAATATCATGTCCTGTAGGTCTTTTTACATTACCAACACATGATTTTTTTCAGTAAGCCAATACAGTTAGGAAACTTTTGTATTAGCTTACCTGGTGATAGAAGTAGAAGAGGGCAAAAAAAAGCTTTTAACTCACCTACAGCCATACCACATTGGATAGGCCCAATCTCGTCTGATCTTGGAAGCTAAGCAGTGTTGGGCCTGGTTAGTACTTGGGTGGGAGACCACATGGGAACACCAGGTGCTGTAGGTTTTTTCACATTACTGGCAAATTGTTTTTATTCTCTAGCTATTTAAATTGGAAACTTTTTCTTTTTATTGCCAGTACAGACATTTGGAAGAGGTCAAACTGAAACAATAGCCATCTCCTAAAGACTTACCACACTGTTTAGGCCCAATTCCAACTGCTTTTGGCAGCTAAACAGTGTTGAGCCTGTTTAGTAGTTTAATTTAAGACCCTCTGCTAATATCATGTCCTGTAGGTCTTTTTACATTACCAACACATGATTTTTTTCAGTAAGCCAATACAGTTAGGAAACTTTTTTATTAGCTTACCTGGTGATAGAAGTAGAAGAGGGCAAAAAAGTGCCTGTATCTCACCTACAGCCATACCACATTGGATAGGCCCAATCTCGTCTGATCTTGGAAGCTAAGCAGTGTTGGGCCTGGTTAGTACTTGGGAGGGAGACCACCTGGGAACACCAGGTGCTGTAGGTTTTTTCACATTACTGGCAAATTGTTTTTATTCTCTAGCTATTTAAATTGGAAACTTTTTCTTTTTATTGCCAGCACAGACATTTGGAAGAGGTCAAACAGACACAATAGCCATCACCTAAAGACTTACCACACTGTTTAGGCTCAATTCCAACTGCTTTTGGCAGCTAAACAGTGTTGAGCCTCTTTTGTAGTTTAATTTAAGCCCCCCTGCTAATATAATGTCCTGTAGGTCTTTTTACATTACCAACACATGATTTTTTTTAGTAAGCCAATACAGTTAGGAAACTTTTGTATTAGCTTACCAGGTGATAGAAGTAGAAGAGGGCAAAAAAGTGCTTTTAACTCACCTACAGCCATACCACATTGGATAGGCCCAATCTCGTCTGATCTTGGAAGCTAAGCAGTGTTGGGCCTGGTTAGTACTTGGGTGGGAGACCAACTGGGAACACCAGGTGCTGTAGGTTTTTTCACATTACTGGAAAATTGTTTTTATTCTCTAGCTATTTATATTGGAAACTTTTTCTTTTTATTGCCAGCACAGACATTTGGAAGAGGTCAAACAGACACAATAGCCATCACCTAAAGACTTACCACACTGTTTAGGCTCAATTCCAACTGCTTTTGGCAGCTAAACAGTGTTGAGCCTCTTTTGTAGTTTAATTTAAGACCCCCTGCTAATATCATGTCCTGTAGGTCTTTTTACATTACCAACACATGATTTTTTTCAGTAAGCCAATACAGTTAGGAAACTTTTGTATTAGCTTACCTGGTGATAGAAGTAGAAGAGGGCAAAAAAAAGCTTTTAACTCACCTACAGCCATACTACATTGGATAGGCCCAATCTCGTCTGATCTTGGAAGCTAAGCAGTGTTGGGCCTGGTTAGTACTTGGGTGGGAGACCACATGGGAACACCAGGTGCTGTAGGTTTTTTCACATTACTGGCAAATTGTTTTTATTCTCTAGCTATTTATATTGGAAACTTTTTCTTTTTATTGCCAGTACAGACATTTGGAAGAGGTCAAACTGAAACAATAGCCATCTCCTAAAACTTACCACACTGTTTAGGCCCAATTCCAACTGCTTTTGGCAGCTAAACAGTGTTGAGCCTGTTTAGTAGTTTAATTTAAGACCCTCTGCTAATATCATGTCCTGTAGGTCTTTTTACATTACCAACACATGATTTTTTTCAGTAAGCCAATACAGTTAGGAAACTTTTGTATTAGCTTACCAGGTGATAGAAGTAGAAGAGGGCAAAAAAGTGCTTTTAACTCACCTACAGCCATACCACATTGGATAGGCCCAATCTCGTCTGATCTTGGAAGCTAAGCAGTGTTGGGCCTGGTTAGTACTTGGGTGGGAGACCAACTGGGAACACCAGGTGCTGTAGGTTTTTTCACATTACTGGCAAATTGTTTTTATTCTCTAGCTATTTATATTGGAAACTTTTTCTTTTTATTGCCAGCACAGACATTTGGAAGAGGTCAAACAGACACAATAGCCATCACCTAAAGACTTACCACACTGTTTAGGCTCAATTCCAACTGCTTTTGGCAGCTAAACAGTGTTGAGCCTCTTTTGTAGTTTAATTTAAGACCCCCTGCTAATATCATGTCCTGTAGGTCTTTTTACATTACCAACACATGATTTTTTTCAGTAAGCCAATACAGTTAGGAAACTTTTGTATTAGCTTACCTGGTGATAGAAGTAGAAGAGGGCAAAAAAAAGCTTTTAACTCACCTACAGCCATACCACATTGGATAGGCCCAATCTCGTCTGATCTTGGAAGCTAAGCAGTGTTGGGCCTGGTTAGTACTTGGGTGGGAGACCACATGGGAACACCAGGTGCTGTAGGTTTTTTCACATTACTGGCAAATTGTTTTTATTCTCTAGCTATTTAAATTGGAAACTTTTTCTTTTTATTGCCAGTACAGACATTTGGAAGAGGTCAAACTGAAACAATAGCCATCTCCTAAAGACTTACCACACTGTTTAGGCCCAATTCCAACTGCTTTTGGCAGCTAAACAGTGTTGAGCCTGTTTAGTAGTTTAATTTAAGACCCTCTGCTAATATCATGTCCTGTAGGTCTTTTTACATTACCAACACATGATTTTTTTCAGTAAGCCAATACAGTTAGGAAACTTTTTTATTAGCTTACCTGGTGATAGAAGTAGAAGAGGGCAAAAAAGTGCCTTTATCTAACCCACAGCCATACCACATTGGATAGGCCCAATCTCGTCTAATCTTGGAAGCTAAGCAGTGTTGGGCCTGGTTAGTACTTGGGTGGGAGACCACCTGGGAACACCATGTGCTGTAGGTTTTTTCACATTACTGGCAAATTGTTTTTATTCTCTAGCTATTTAAATTGGAAACTTTTTCTTTTTATTGCCAGCACAGACATTTGGAAGAGGTCAAACAGACACAATAGCCATCACCTAAAGACTTACCACACTGTTTAGGCTCAATTCCAACTGCTTTTGGCAGCTAAACAGTGTTGAGCCTCTTTTGTAGTTTAATTTAAGCCCCCCTGCTAATATCATGTCCTGTAGGTCTTTTTACATTACCAACACATGATTTTTTTTAGTAAGCCAATACAGTTAGGAAACTTTTGTATTAGCTTACCTGGTGATAGAAGTAGAAGAGGGCAAAAAAGTGCCTGTATCTCACCTACAGCCATACCACATTGGATAGGCCCAATCTCGTCTGATCTTGGAAGCTAAGCAGTGTTGGGCCTGGTTAGTACTTGGGTGGGAGTCCACCTGGGACTACCAGGTGCTGTAGGTTTTTCACATTACTGGCAAATTGTTTTTATTCTCTAGCTATTTATATTGGAAACTTTTTCTATTTATTGCCAGCACAGACATTTGGAAGAGGTCAAACAGACACAATAGCCATCACCTAAAGACTTACCACACTGTTTAGGCTCAATTCCAACTGCTTTTGGCAGCTAAACAGTGTTGAGCCTCTTTTGTAGTTTAATTTAAGACCCCCTGCTAATATCATGTCCTGTAGGTCTTTTTACATTACCAACACATGATTTTTTCCTGTAAGCCAATACAGTTAGGAAACTTTTGTATTAGCTTACCAGGTGATAGAAGTAGAAGAGGGCAAAAAAGTGCTTTTAACTCACCTACAGCCATACCACATTGGATAGGCCCAATCTCGTCTGATCTTGGAAGCTAAGCAGTGTTGGGCCTGGTTAGTACTTGGGTGGGAGACCAACTGGGAACACCAGGTGCTGTAGGTTTTTTCACATTACTGGCAAATTGTTTTTATTCTCTAGCTATTTATATTGGAAACTTTTTCTTTTTATTGCCAGCACAGACATTTGGAAGAGGTCAAACAGACACAATAGCCATCACCTAAAGACTTACCACACTGTTTAGGCTCAATTCCAACTGCTTTTGGCAGCTAAACAGTGTTGAGCCTCTTTTGTAGTTTAATTTAAGACCCCCTGCTAATATCATGTCCTGTAGGTCTTTTTACATTACCAACACATGATTTTTTTCAGTAAGCCAATACAGTTAGGAAACTTTTGTATTAGCTTACCTGGTGATAGAAGTAGAAGAGGGCAAAAAAAAGCTTTTAACTCACCTACAGCCATACCACATTGGATAGGCCCAATCTCGTCTGATCTTGGAAGCTAAGCAGTGTTGGGCCTGGTTAGTACTTGGGTGGGAGACCACATGGGAACACCAGGTGCTGTAGGTTTTTTCACATTACTGGCAAATTGTTTTTATTCTCTAGCTATTTAAATTGGAAACTTTTTCTTTTTATTGCCAGTACAGACATTTGGAAGAGGTCAAACTGAAACAATAGCCATCTCCTAAAGACTTACCACACTGTTTAGGCCCAATTCCAACTGCTTTTGGCAGCTAAACAGTGTTGAGCCTGTTTAGTAGTTTAATTTAAGACCCTCTGCTAATATCATGTCCTGTAGGTCTTTTTACATTACCAACACATGATTTTTTTTCAGTAAGCCAATACAGTTAGGAAACTTTTTTATTAGCTTACCTGGTGATAGAAGTAGAAGAGGGCAAAAAAGTGCCTGTATCTCACCTACAGCCATACCACATTGGATAGGCCCAATCTCGTCTGATCTTGGAAGCTAAGCAGTGTTGGGCCTGGTTAGTACTTGGGAGGGAGACCACCTGGGAACACCAGGTGCTGTAGGTTTTTTCACATTACTGGCAAATTGTTTTTATTCTCTAGCTATTTAAATTGGAAACTTTTTCTTTTTATTGCCAGCACAGACATTTGGAAGAGGTCAAACAGACACAATAGCCATCACCTAAAGACTTACCACACTGTTTAGGCTCAATTCCAACTGCTTTTGGCAGCTAAACAGTGTTGAGCCTCTTTTGTAGTTTAATTTAAGCCCCCCTGCTAATATAATGTCCTGTAGGTCTTTTTACATTACCAACACATGATTTTTTTTAGTAAGCCAATACAGTTAGGAAACTTTTGTATTAGCTTACCTGGTGATAGAAGTAGAAGAGGGCAAAAAAGTGCCTGTATCTCACCTACAGTCATACCACATTGGATAGGCCCAATCTCGTCTGATCTTGGAAGCTAAGCAGTGTTGGGCCTGGTTAGTACTTGGAAGGGAGACCACCTGGGAACACCAGGTGCTGTAGGTTTTTTCACATTACTTTCAAATTGTTTTTATTCTCTAGCTATTTATATTGGAAACTTTTTCTTTTTATTGCCAGCACAGACATTTGGAAGAGGTCAAACAGACACAATAGCCATCACCTAAAGACTTACCACACTGTTTAGGCTCAATTCCAACTGCTTTTGGCAGCTAAACAGTGTTGATCCTCTTTTGTAGTTTAATTTAAGACCCCCTGCTAATATCATGTCCTGTAGTTCTTTTTACATTACCAACACATGATTTTTTTCAGTAAGCCAATACAGTTAGGAAACTTTTGTATTAGCTTACCTGGTGATAGAAGTAGAAGAGGGCAAAAAAAAGATTTAATTCACCTACAGCCATACCACATTGGATAGGCCCAATCTCGTCTGATCTTGGAAGCTAAGCAGTGTTGGGCCTGGTTAGTACTTGGGTGGGAGACCACATGGGAACACCAGGTGCTGTAGGTTTTTTCACATTACTGGCAAATTGTTTTTATTCTCTAGCTATTTATATTGGAAACTTTTTTATTTTTATTGCCAGCACAGACATTTGGAAGAGGTCAAACTGAAACAATAGCCATCTCCTAAAGACTTACCACACTGTTTAGGCCCAATTCCAACTGCTTTTGGCAGCTAAACAGTGTTGAGCCTGTTTAGTAGTTTAATTTAAGACCCTCTGCTAATATCATGTCCTGTAGGTCTTTTTACATTACCAACACATGATTTTTTTCAGTAAGCCAATACAGTTAGGAAACTTTTTTATTAGCTTACCTGGTGATAGAAGTAGAAGAGGGCAAAAAAGGGCCTTTATCTAACCCACAGCCATACCACATTGGATAGGCCCAATCTCGTCTAATCTTGGAAGCTAAGCAGTGTTGGGCCTGGTTAGTACTTGGGTGGGAGACCACCTGGGAACACCATGTGCTGTAGGTTTTTTCACATTACTGGCAAATTGTTTTTATTCTCTAGCTATTTAAATTGGAAACTTTTTCTTTTTATTGCCAGCACAGACATTTGGAAGAGGTCAAACAGACACAATAGCCATCACCTAAAGACTTACCACACTGTTTAGGCTCAATTCCAACTGCTTTTGGCAGCTAAACAGTGTTGAGCCTCTTTTGTAGTTTAATTTAAGCCCCCCTGCTAATATCATGTCCTGTAGGTCTTTTTACATTACCAACACATGATTTTTTTTAGTAAGCCAATACAGTTAGGAAACTTTTGTATTAGCTTACCTGGTGATAGAAGTAGAAGAGGGCAAAAAAGTGCCTGTATCTCACCTACAGCCATACCACATTGGATAGGCCCAATCTCGTCTGATCTTGGAAGCTAAGCAGTGTTGGGCCTGGTTAGTACTTGGGTGGGAGTCCACCTGGGACTACCAGGTGCTGTAGGTTTTTCACATTACTGGCAAATTGTTTTTATTCTCTAGCTATTTATATTGGAAACTTTTTCTATTTATTGCCAGCACAGACATTTGGAAGAGGTCAAACAGACACAATAGCCATCACCTAAAGACTTACCACACTGTTTAGGCTCAATTCCAACTGCTTTTGGCAGCTAAACAGTGTTGAGCCTCTTTTGTAGTTTAATTTAAGACCCCCTGCTAATATCATGTCCTGTAGGTCTTTTTACATTACCAACACATGATTTTTTCCTGTAAGCCAATACAGTTAGGAAACTTTTGTATTAGCTTACCAGGTGATAGAAGTAGAAGAGGGCAAAAAAGTGCTTTTAACTCACCTACAGCCATACCACATTGGATAGGCCCAATCTCGTCTGATCTTGGAAGCTAAGCAGTGTTGGGCCTGGTTAGTACTTGGGTGGGAGACCAACTGGGAACACCAGGTGCTGTAGGTTTTTTCACATTACTGGCAAATTGTTTTTATTCTCTAGCTATTTATATTGGAAACTTTTTCTTTTTATTGCCAGCACAGACATTTGGAAGAGGTCAAACAGACACAATAGCCATCACCTAAAGACTTACCACACTGTTTAGGCTCAATTCCAACTGCTTTTGGCAGCTAAACAGTGTTGAGCCTCTTTTGTAGTTTAATTTAAGACCCCCTGCTAATATCATGTCCTGTAGGTCTTTTTACATTACCAACACATGATTTTTTTCAGTAAGCCAATACAGTTAGGAAACTTTTGTATTAGCTTACCTGGTGATAGAAGTAGAAGAGGGCAAAAAAAAGCTTTTAACTCACCTACAGCCATACCACATTGGATAGGCCCAATCTCGTCTGATCTTGGAAGCTAAGCAGTGTTGGGCCTGGTTAGTACTTGGGTGGAAGACCACATGGGAACACCAGGTGCTGTAGGTTTTTTCACATTACTGGCAAATTGTTTTTATTCTCTAGCTATTTAAATTGGAAACTTTTTCTTTTTATTGCCAGTACAGACATTTGGAAGAGGTCAAACTGAAACAATAGCCATCTCCTAAAGACTTACCACACTGTTTAGGCCCAATTCCAACTGCTTTTGGCAGCTAAACAGTGTTGAGCCTGTTTAGTAGTTTAATTTAAGACCCTCTGCTAATATCATGTCCTGTAGGTCTTTTTACATTACCAACACATGATTTTTTTTCAGTAAGCCAATACAGTTAGGAAACTTTTTTATTAGCTTACCTGGTGATAGAAGTAGAAGAGGGCAAAAAAGTGCCTGTATCTCACCTACAGCCATACCACATTGGATAGGCCCAATCTCGTCTGATCTTGGAAGCTAAGCAGTGTTGGGCCTGGTTAGTACTTGGGAGGGAGACCACCTGGGAACACCAGGTGCTGTAGGTTTTTTCACATTACTGGCAAATTGTTTTTATTCTCTAGCTATTTAAATTGGAAACTTTTTCTTTTTATTGCCAGCACAGACATTTGGAAGAGGTCAAACAGACACAATAGCCATCACCTAAAGACTTACCACACTGTTTAGGCTCAATTCCAACTGCTTTTGGCAGCTAAACAGTGTTGAGCCTCTTTTGTAGTTTAATTTAAGCCCCCCTGCTAATATAATGTCCTGTAGGTCTTTTTACATTACCAACACATGATTTTTTTTAGTAAGCCAATACAGTTAGGAAACTTTTGTATTAGCTTACCTGGTGATAGAAGTAGAAGAGGGCAAAAAAGTGCCTGTATCTCAAATACAGTCATACCACATTGGATAGGCCCAATCTCGTCTGATCTTGGAAGCTAAGCAGTGTTGGGCCTGGTTAGTACTTGGGTGGGAGACCACCTGGGACTACCAGGTGCTGTAGGTTTTTCACATTACTGGCAAATTGTTTTTATTCTCTAGCTATTTATATTGGAAACTTTTTCTTTTTATTGCCAGCACAGACATTTGGAAGAGGTCAAACAGACACAATAGCCATCACCTAAAGACTTACCACACTGTTTAGGCTCAATTCCAACTGCTTTTGGCAGCTAAAGAGTGTTGAGCCTCTTTTGTAGTTTAATTTAAGACCCCCTGCTAATATCATGTCCTGTAGTTCTTTTTACATTACCAACACATGATTTTTTTCAGTAAGCCAATACAGTTAGGAAACTTTTGTATTAGCTTACCAGGTGATAGAAGTAGAAGAGGGCAAAAAAGTGCTTTTAACTCACCTACAGCCATACCACATTGGATAGGCCCAATCTCGTCTGATCTTGGAAGCTAAGCAGTGTTGGGCCTGGTTAGTACTTGGGTGGGAGACCAACTGGGAACACCAGGTGCTGTAGGTTTTTTCACATTACTGGCAAATTGTTTTTATTCTCTAGCTATTTATATTGGAAACTTTTTCTTTTTATTGCCAGCACAGACATTTGGAAGAGGTCAAACAGACACAATAGCCATCACCTAAAGACTTACCACACTGTTTAGGCTCAATTCCAACTGCTTTTGGCAGCTAAACAGTGTTGAGCCTCTTTTGTAGTTTAATTTAAGACCCCCTGCTAATATCATGTCCTGTAGGTCTTTTTACATTACCAACACATGATTTTTTTCAGTAAGCCAATACAGTTAGGAAACTTTTGTATTAGCTTACCTGGTGATAGAAGTAGAAGAGGGCAAAAAAAAGCTTTTAACTCACCTTCAGCCATACCACATTGGATAGGCCCAATCTCGTCTGATCTTGGAAGCTAAGCAGTGTTGGGCCTGGTTAGTACTTGGGTGGGAGACCACATGGGAACACCAGGTGCTGTAGGTTTTTTTACATTACTGGCAAATTGTTTTTATTCTCTAGCTATTTAAATTGGAAACTTTTTCTTTTTATTGCCAGTACAGACATTTGGAAGAGGTCAAACTGAAACAATAGCCATCTCCTAAAGACTTACCACACTGTTTAGGCCCAATTCCAACTGCTTTTGGCAGCTAAACAGTGTTGAGCCTGTTTAGTAGTTTAATTTAAGACCCTCTGCTAATATCATGTCCTGTAGGTCTTTTTACATTACCAACACATGATTTTTTTCAGTAAGCCAATACAGTTAGGAAACTTTTTTATTAGCTTACCTGGTGATAGAAGTAGAAGAGGGCAAAAAAGTGCCTGTATCTAACCCACAGCCATACCACATTGGATAGGCCCAATCTCGTCTGATCTTGGAAGCTAAGCAGTGTTGGGCCTGGTTAGTACTTGGGTGGGAGACCACCTGGGAACACCAGGTGCTGTAGGTTTTTTCACATTACTGGCAAATTTTTTTTATTCTCTAGCTATTTAAATTGGAAACTTTTTCTTTTTATTGCCAGCACAGACATTTGGAAGAGGTCAACCTGACACAATAGCCATCACCTAAAGACTTACCACACTGTTTAGGCTCAATTCCAACTGCTTTTGGCAGCTAAACAGTGTTGAGCCTCTTTTGTAGTTTAATTTAAGCCCCCCTGCTAATATCATGTCCTGTAGGTCTTTTTACATTACCAACACATGATTTTTTTTAGTAAGCCAATACAGTTAGGAAACTTTTGTATTAGCTTACCTGGTGATAGAAGTAGAAGAGGGCAAAAAAGTGCCTGTATCTCACCTACAGCCATACCACATTGGATAGGCCCAATCTCGTCTGATCTTGGAAGCTAAGCAGTGTTGGGCCTGGTTAGTACTTGGGTGGGAGTCCACCTGGGACTGCCAGGTGCTGTAGGTTTTTCACATTACTGGCAAATTGTTTTTATTCTCTAGCTATTTATATTGGAAACTTTTTCTTTTTATTGCCAGCACAGACATTTGGAAGAGGTCAAACAGACACAATAGCCATCACCTAAAGACTTACCACACTGTTTAGGCTCAATTCCAACTGCTTTTGGCAGCTAAACAGTGTTGAGCCTCTTTTGTAGTTTAATTTAAGACCCCCTGCTAATATCATGTCCTGTAGGTCTTTTTACATTACCAACACATGATTTTTTTCAGTAAGCCAATACAGTTAGGAAACTTTTGTATTAGCTTACCAGGTGATAGAAGTAGAAGAGGGCAAAAAAGTGCTTTTAACTCAACTATAGCCATACCACATTGGATAGGCCCAATCTCGTCTAATCTTGGAAGCTAAGCAGTGTTGGGCCTGGTTAGTACTTGGGTGGGAGACCAACTGGGAACACCAGGTGCTGTAGGTTTTTTCACATTACTGGCAAATTGTTTTTATTCTCTAGCTATTTATATTGGAAACTTTTTCTTTTTATTGCCAGCACAGACATTTGGAAGAGGTCAAACAGACACAATAGCCATCACCTAAAGACTTACCACACTGTTTAGGCTCAATTCCAACTGCTTTTGGCAGCTAAACAGTGTTGAGCCTCTTTTGTAGTTTAATTTAAGACCCCCTGCTAATATCATGTCCTGTAGGTCTTTTTACATTACCAACACATGATTTTTTTCAGTAAGCCAATACAGTTAGGAAACTTTTGTATTAGCTTACCTGGTGATAGAAGTAGAAGAGGGCAAAAAAAAGCTTTTAACTCACCTACAGCCATACTACATTGGATAGGCCCAATCTCGTCTGATCTTGGAAGCTAAGCAGTGTTGGGCCAGGTTAGTACTTGGGTGGGAGACCACATGGGAACACCAGGTGCTGTAGGTTTTTTCACATTACTGGCAAATTGTTTTTATTCTCTAGCTATTTAAATTGGAAACTTTTTCTTTTTATTGCCAGTACAGACATTTGGAAGAGGTCAAACTGAAACAATAGCCATCTCCTAAAGACTTACCACACTGTTTAGGCCCAATTCCAACTGCTTTTGGCAGCTAAACAGTGTTGAGCCTGTTTAGTAGTTTAATTTAAGACCCTCTGCTAATATCATGTCCTGTAGGTCTTTTTACATTACCAACACATGATTTTTTTCAGTAAGCCAATACAGTTAGGAAACTTTTTTATTAGCTTACCTGGTGATAGAAGTAGAAGAGGGCAAAAAAGTGCCTTTATCTAACCCACAGCCATACCACATTGGATAGGCCCAATCTCGTCTAATCTTGGAAGCTAAGCAGTGTTGGGCCTGGTTAGTACTTGGGTGGGAGACCACCTGGGAACACCATGTGCTGTAGGTTTTTTCACATTACTGGCAAATTGTTTTTATTCTCTAGCTATTTAAATTGGAAACTTTTTCTTTTTATTGACAGCACAGACATTTGGAAGAGGTCAAACAGACACAATAGCCATCACCTAAAGACTTACCACACTGTTTAGGCTCAATTCCAACTGCTTTTGGCAGCTAAACAGTGTTGAGCCTCTTTTGTAGTTTAATTTAAGCCCCCCTGCTAATATCATGTCCTGTAGGTCTTTTTACATTACCAACACATGATTTTTTTTAGTAAGCCAATACAGTTAGGAAACTTTTGTATTAGCTTACCTGGTGATAGAAGTAGAAGAGGGCAAAAAAGTGCCTGTATCTCACCTACAGCCATACCACATTGGATAGGCCCAATCTCGTCTGATCTTGGAAGCTAAGCAGTGTTGGGCCTGGTTAGTACTTGGGTGGGAGTCCACCTGGGACTACCAGGTGCTGTAGGTTTTTCACATTACTGGCAAATTGTTTTTATTCTCTAGCTATTTATATTGGAAACTTTTTCTATTTATTGCCAGCACAGACATTTGGAAGAGGTCAAACAGACACAATAGCCATCACCTAAAGACTTACCACACTGTTTAGGCTCAATTCCAACTGCTTTTGGCAGCTAAACAGTGTTGAGCCTCTTTTGTAGTTTAATTTAAGACCCCCTGCTAATATCATGTCCTGTAGGTCTTTTTACATTACCAACACATGATTTTTTCCGGTAAGACAATACAGTTAGGAAACTTTTGTATTAGCTTACCAGGTGATAGAAGTAGAAGAGGGCAAAAAAGTGCTTTTAACTCACCTACAGCCATACCACATTGGATAGGCCCAATCTCGTCTGATCTTGGAAGCTAAGCAGTGTTGGGCCTGGTTAGTACTTGGGTGGGAGACCACATGGGAACACCAGGTGCTGTAGGTTTTTTCACATTACAGGCAAATTGTTTTTATTCTCTAGCTATTTAAATTGGAAACTTTTTCTTTTTATTGCCAGTACAGACATTTGGAAGAGGTCAAACAGACACAATAGCCATCACCTAAAGACTTACCACACTGTTTAGGCCCAATTCCAACTGCTTTTGGCAGCTAAACAGTGTTGAGCCTGTTTAGTAGTTTAATTTAAGACCCTCTGCTAATATCATGTCCTGTAGGTCTTTTTACATTACCAACACATGATTTTTTTTAAGTAAGCCAATACAGTTAGGAAACTTTTTTATTAGCTTACCTGGTGATAGAAGTAGAAGAGGGCAAAAAAGTGCCTGTATCTCACCTACAGCCATACCACATTGGATAGGCCCAATCTCGTCTGATCTTGGAAGCTAAGCAGTGTTGGGCCTGGTTAGTACTTGGGTGGGAGACCACCTGGGAACACCAGGTGCTGTAGGTTTTTTCACATTACTGGCAAATTGTTTTTATTCTCTAGCTATTTAAATTGGAAACTTTTTCTTTTTATTGCCAGCACAGACATTTGGAAGAGGTCAAACAGACACAATAGCCATCACCTAAAGACTTACCACACTGTTTAGGCTCAATTCCAACTGCTTTTGGCAGCTAAAGAGTGTTGAGCCTCTTTTGTAGTTTAATTTAAGACCCCCTGCTAATATCATGTCCTGTAGGTCTTTTTACATTACCAACACATGATTTTTTTCAGTAAGCCAATACAGTTAGGAAACTTTTGTATTAGCTTACCAGGTGATAGAATAGAAGAGGGCAAAAAAGTGCTTTTAACTCACCTACAGCCATACCACATTGGATAGGCCCAATCTCGTCTGATCTTGGATGCTAAGCAGTGTTGGGCCTGGTTAGTACTTGGGTGGGAGACCAACTGGGAACACCAGGTGCTGTAGGTTTTTTCACATTACTGGCAAATTGTTTTTATTCTCTAGCTATTTATATTGGAAACTTTTTCTTTTTATTGCCAGCACAGACATTTGGAAGAGGTCAAACAGACACAATAGCCATCACCTAAAGACTTACCACACTGTTTAGGCTCAATTCCAACTGCTTTTGGCAGCTAAACAGTGTTGAGCCTCTTTTGTAGTTTAATTTAAGACCCCCTGCTAATATCATGTACTGTAGGTCTTTTTACATTACCAACACATGATTTTTTTCAGTAAGCCAATACAGTTAGGAAACTTTTGTATTAGCTTACCTGGTGATAGAAGTAGAAGAGGGCAAAAAAGTGCCTTTAACTCACCTACATCCATACCACATTGGATAGGCCCAATCTCGTCTGATCTTGGAAGCTAAGCAGTGTTGGGCCTGGTTAGTACTTGGGTGGGAGACCACATGGGAACACCAGGTGCTGTAGGTTTTTTCACATTACTGGCAAATTGTTTTTATTCTCTAGCTATTTAAATTGGAAACTTTTTCTTTTTATTGCCAGTACAGACATTTGGAAGAGGTCAAACAGACACAATAGCCATCACCTAAAGACTTACCACAATGTTTAGGCCCAATTCCAACTGCTTTCGGCAGCTAAACAGTGTTGAGCCTCTTTAGTAGTTTAATTTAAGAACCCCTGCTAATTTCATGTCCTGTAGGTCTTTTTACATTACCAACACATGATTTTTTTTAAGTAAGCCAATACAGTTAGGAAACTTTTGTATTAGCTTACCTGGTGATAGAAGTAGAAGAGGGCAAAAAAGTGCCTTTAACTCACCTACATCCATACCACATTGGATAGTCCCAATCTCGTCTGATCTTGGAAGCTAAGCAGTGTTGGGCTTGGTTAGTACTTGGGTGGGAGACCACATGGGAACACCAGGTGCTGTAGGTTTTTTCACATTACAGGCAAATTGTTTTTATTCTCTAGCTATTTAAATTGGAAACTTTTTCTTTTTATTGCCAGTACAGACATTTGGAAGAGGTCAAACAGACACAATAGCCATCACCTAAAGACTTACCACACTGTTTAGGCCTAATTCCAACTGCTTTTGGCAGCTAAACAGTGTTGAGCCTCTTTAGTAGTTTAATTTAAGACCCCCTGCTAATATCATGTCCTGTAGGTCTTTTTACATTACCAACACATGATTTTTTTCAGTAAGCCAATACAGTTAGGAAACTTTTTTATTAGCTTACCTGGTGATAGAAGTAGAAGAGGGCAAAAAAGTGCATGTACCTCACCTACAGCCATACCACATTGGATAGGCCCAATCTCGTCTGATCTTGGAAGCTAAGCAGTGTTGGGCCTGGTTAGTACTTGGGTGGGAGACCACATGGGAACACCAGGTGCTGTAGGTTTTTTCACATTACAGGCAAATTGTTTTTATTCTCTAGCTATTTAAATTGGAAACTTTTTCTTTTTATTGCCAGTACAGACATTTGGAAGAGGTCAAACAGACACAATAGCCATCACCTAAAGACTTACCACACTGTTTAGGCCCAATTCCAACTGCTTTTGGCAGCTAAACAGTGTTGAGCCTGTTTAGTAGTTTAATTTAAGACCCCCTGCTAATATCATGTCCTGTAGGTCTTTTTACATTACCAACACATGATTTTTTTTAAGTAAGCCAATACAGTTAGGAAACTTTTTTATTAGCTTACCTGGTGATAGAAGTAGAAGAGGGCAAAAAAGTGCCTGTATCTCACCTACAGCCATACCACATTGGATAGGCCCAATCTCGTCTGATCTTGGAAGCTAAGCAGTATTGGGCCTGGTTAGTACTTGGGTGGGAGACCACCTGGGAACACCAGGTGCTGTAGGTTTTTTCACATTACTGGCAAATTGTTTTTATTCTCTAGCTATTTAAATTGGAAACTTTTTCTTTTTATTGCCAGCACAGACATTTGGAAGAGGTCAAACAGACACAATTGCCATCACCTAAAGACTTACCACACTGTTTTGGCTCAATTCCAACTGCTTTTGGCAGCTAAACAGTGTTGAGCCTCTTTTGTAGTTTAATTTAAGCCCCCCTGCTAATATCATGTCCTGTAGGTATTTTTACATTACCAACACATGATTTTTTTTAGTAAGCCAATACAGTTAGGAAACTTTTGTATTAGCTTACCTGGTGATAGAAGTAGAAGAGGGCAAAAAAGTGCCTGTATCTCACCTATAGCCATACCACATTGGATAGGCCCAATCTTGTCTGATCTTGGAAGCTAAGCAGTGTTGGGCCTGGTTAGTACTTGGGTGGGAGACTACCTGGGAACACCAGGTGCTGTAGGTTTTTTCACATTACTGGCAAATTGTTTTTATTCTCTACCTATTTATATTGGAAACTTTTTCTTTTTATTGCCAGCACAGACATTTGGAAGAGGTCAAACAGACACAATAGCCATCACCTAAAGACTTACCATACTGTTTAGGCTCAATTCCAACTGCTTTTGGCAGCTAAACAGTGTTGAGCCTCTTTTGTAGTTTAATTTAAGACCCCCTGCTAATATCATGTCCTGTAGGTCTTTTTACATTACCAACACATGATTTTTTTCAGTAAGCCAATACAGTTAGGAAACTTTTGTATTAGCTTACCTGGTGATAGAAGTAGAAGAGGGCAAAAAAGTGCTTTTAACTCACCTACAGCCATACCACATTGGATAGGCCCAATCTCGTCTGATCTTGGAAGCTAAGCAGTGTTGGGCCTGGTTAGTACTTGGGTGGGAGACCACATGGGAACACCAGGTGATGTAGGTTTTTTCACATTACTGGCAAATTGTTTTTATTCTCTAGCTATTTAAATTGGAAACTTTTTCTTTTTATTGCCAGTACAGACATTTGGAAGAGGTCAAACAGACACAATAGCCATCACCTAAAGACTTACCACACTGTTTAGGCCCAATTCCAACTGCTTTTTGCAGCTAAACAGTGTTGAGCCTCTTTAGTAGTTTAATTTAAGACCCCCTGCTAATATCATGTCCTGTAGGTCTTTTTACATTACCAACACATGATTTTTTTCAGTAAGCCAATACAGTTAGGAAACTTTTTTTATTAGCTTACCTGGTGATAGAAGTAGAAGAGGGCAAAAAAGTGCCTGTGTCTCACCTACAGCCATACCACATTGGATAGGCCCAATCTCGTCTGATCTTGGAAGCTAAGCAGTGTTGGGCTTGGTTAGTACTTGGGTGGGAGACCACATGGGAACACCAGGTGCTGTAGGTTTTTTCACATTACAGGCAAATTGTTTTTATTCTCTAGCTATTTAAATTGGAAACTTTTTCTTTTTATTGCCAGTACAGACATTTGGAAGAGGTCAAACAGACACAATAGCCATCACCTAAAGACTTACCACACTGTTTAGGCCCAATTCCAACTGCTTTTGGCAGCTAAACAGTGTTGAGCCTCTTTAGTAGTTTAATTTAAGACCCCCTGCTAATATCATGTCCTGTAGGTCTTTTTACATTACCAACACCAGATTTTTTTCAGTAAGCCAATACAGTTAGGAAACTTTTTTATTAGCTTACCTGGTGATAGAAGTAGAAGAGGGCAAAAAAGTGCCTGTATTTCACCTACAGCCATACCACATTGGATAGGCCCAATCTCGTCTGATCTTGGAAGCTAAGCAGTGTTGGGCCTGGTTAGTACTTGGGTGCGAGACCACATGGGAACACCAGGTGCTGTAGGTTTTTTCACATTACAGGCAAATTGTTTTTATTCTCTAGCTATTTAAATTGGAAACTTTTTCTTTTTATTGCCAGTACAGACATTTGGAAGAGGTCAAACAGACACAATAGCCATCACCTAAAGACTTACCACACTGTTTAGGCCCAATTCCAACTGCTTTTGGCAGCTAAACAGTGTTGAGCCTCTTTAGTAGTTTAATTTAAGACCCCCTGCTAATATCATGTCCTGTAGGTCTTTTTACATTACCAACACATGATTTTTTTCAGTAAGCCAATACAGTTAGGAAACTTTTGTATTAGCTTACCTGGTGATAGAAGTAGAAGAGGGCAAAAAAGTGCCTTTATCTCACCTACAGCCATACCACATTGGATAGGCCCAATCTCGTTTGATGTTGGAAGCTAAGCAGTGTTGGGCCTGGTTAGTACTTGGGTGGGAGACCACATGGGAACACATGGTGCTGTAGGTTTTTTCACATTACTGGCAAATTGTTTTTATTCTCTAGCTATTTAAATTGGAAACTTTTTCTTTTTATTGCCAGTACAGACATTTGGAAGAGGTCAAACAGACACAATAGCCATCACCTAAAGACTTACCACACTGTTTAGGCCCAATTCCAACTGCTTTTGGCAGCTAAACAGTGTTGAGCCTCTTTTGTAGTTTAATTTAAGACCCCCTGCTAATATCATGTCCTGTAGGTCTTTTTACATTACCAACACATGATTTTTTTCAGTAAGCCAATACAGTTAGGAAACTTTTGTATTAGCTTACCTGGTGATAGAAGTAGAAGAGGGCAAAAAAGTGCTTTTAACTCACTTACAGCCATACCACATTGGATAGGCCCAATCTCGTCTGATCTTGGAAGCTAAGCAGTGTTGGGCCTGGTTAGTACTTGGGTGGGAGACCACATGGGAACACCAGGTGCTGTAGGTTTTTTCACATTACTGGCAAATTGTTTTTATTCTCTAGCTATTTAAATTGGAAACTTTTTCTTTTTATTGCCAGTACAGACATTTGGAAGAGGTCAAACAGACACAATAGCCATCACCTAAAGACTTACCACACTGTTTAGGCCCAATTCCAACTGCTTTTTGCAGCTAAACAGTGTTGAGCCTCTTTAGTAGTTTAATTTAAGACCCCCTGCTAATATCATGTCCTGTAGGTCTTTTTACATTACCAACACATGATTTTTTTCAGTAAGCCAATACAGTTAGGAAACTTTTGTATTAGCTTACCTGGTGATAGAAGTAGAAGAGGGCAAAAAAGTGCTTTTAACTCACTTACAGCCATACCACATTGGATAGGCCCAATCTCGTCTGATCTTGCAAGCTAAGCAGTGTTGGGCCTGGTTAGTACTTGGGTGGGAGACCACATGGGAACACCAGGTGCTGTAGCTTTTTTCACATTACTGGCAAATTGTTTTTATTCTCTAGCTATTTAAATTGGAAACTTTTTCTTTTTATTGCCAGTACAGACATTTGGAAGAGGTCAAACAGACACAATAGCCATCACCTAAAGACTTACCACACTGTTTAGGCCCAATTCCAACTGCTTTTTGCAGCTAAACAGTGTTGAGCCTCTTTAGTAGTTTAATTTAAGACCCCCTGCTAATATCATGTCCTGTAGGTCTTTTTACATTACCAACACATGATTTTTTTCAGTAAGCCAATACAGTTAGGAAACTTTTTTTATTAGCTTACCTGGTGATAGAAGTAGAAGAGGGCAAAAAAGTGCCTGTGTCTCACCTACAGCCATACCACATTGGATAGGCCCAATCTCGTCTGATCTTGGAAGCTAAGCAGTGTTGGGCCTGGTTAGTACTTGGGTGGGAGACCACATGGGAACACCAGGTGATGTAGGTTTTTTCACATTACTGGCAAATTGTTTTTATTCTCTAGCTATTTAAATTGGAAACTTTTTCTTTTTATTGCCAGTACAGACATTTGGAAGAGGTCAAACAGACACAATAGCCATCACCTAAAGACTTACCACACTGTTTAGGCCCAATTCCAACTGCTTTTTGCAGCTAAACAGTGTTGAGCCTCTTTAGTAGTTTAATTTAAGACCCCCTGCTAATATCATGTCCTGTAGGTCTTTTTACATTACCAACACATGATTTTTTTCAGTAAGCCAATACAGTTAGGAAACTTTTTTTATTAGCTTACCTGGTGATAGAAGTAGAAGAGAGCAAAAAAGTGCCTGTGTCTCACCTACAGCCATACCACATTGGATAGGCCCAATCTCGTCTGATCTTGGAAACTAAGCAGTGTTGGGCTTGGTTAGTACTTGGGTGGGAGACCACATGGGAACACCAGGTGCTGTAGGTTTTTTCACATTACAGGCAAATTGTTTTTATTCTCTAGCTATTTAAATTGGAAACTTTTTCTTTTTATTGCCAGTACAGACATTTGGAAGAGGTCAAACAGACAAAATAGCCATCACCTAAAGACTTACCACACTGTTTAGGCCCAATTCCAACTGCTTTTGGCAGCTAAACAGTGTTGAGCCTCTTTAGTAGTTTAATTTAAGACCCCCTGCTAATATCATATCCTGTAGGTCTTTTTACATTACCAACACCAGATTTTTTTCAGTAAGCCAATACAGTTAGGAAACTTTTTTATTAGCTTACCTGGTGATAGAAGTAGAAGAGGGCAAAAAAGTGCCTCTATTTCACCTACAGCCATACCACATTGGATAGGCCCAATCTTGTCTGATCTTGGAAGCTAAGCAGTGTTGGGCCTGGTTAGTACTTGGGTGCGAGACCACATGGGAACACCAGGTGCTGTAGGTTTTTTCACATTACAGGCAAATTGTTTTTATTCTCTAGCTATTTAAATTGGAAACTTTTTCTTTTTATTGCCAGTACAGACATTTGGAAGAGGTCAAACAGACACAATAGCCATCACCTAAAGACTTACCACACTGTTTAGGCCCAATTCCAACTGCTTTTGGCAGCTAAACAGTGTTGAGCCTCTTTAGTAGTTTAGTTTAAGACCCCCTGCTAATATCATGTCCTGTAGGTCTTTTTACATTACCAACACATGATTTTTTTCAGTAAGCCAATACAGTTAGGAAACTTTTGTATTAGCTTACCTGGTGATAGAAGTAGAAGAGGGCAAAAAAGTGCCTGTATCTCACCTACAGCCATACCACATTGGATAGGCCCAATCTCGTTTGATGTTGGAAGCTAAGCAGTGTTGGGCCTGGTTAGTACTTGGGTGGGAGACCACATGGGAACACCAGGTGCTGTAGGTTTTTTCACATTACTGGCAAATTGTTTTTATTCTCTAGCTATTTAAATTGGAAACTTTTTCTTTTTATTGCCAGTACAGACATTTGGAAGAGGTCAAACAGACACAATAGCCATCACCTAAAGACTTACCACACTGTTTAGGCCCAATTCCAACTGCTTTTGGCAGCTAAACAGTGTTGAGCCTCTTTAGTAGTTTAATTTAAGACCCCCTGCTAATATCATGTCCTGTAGGTCTTTTTACATTACCAACACATGATTTTTTTTTAGTAAGCCAATACAGTTAGGAAACTTTTTTATTAGCTTACCTGGTGATAGAAGTAGAAGAGGGCAAAAAAGTGCCTGTGTCTCACCTACAGCCATACCACATTGGATAGGCCCAATCTCGTCTGATCTTGGAAGCTAAGCAGTGTTGGGCCTGGTTAGTACTTGGGTGGGAGACCACATGGGAACACCAGGTGCTGTAGGTTTTTTCACATTACAGGCAAATTGTTTTTATTCTCTAGCTATTTAAATTGGAAACTTTTTCTTTTTATTGCCAGTACAGACATTTGGAAGAGGTCAAACAGACACAATAGCCATCACCTAAAGACTTACCACACTGTTTAGGCCCAATTCCAACTGCTTTTGGCAGCTAAACAGTGTTGAGCCTCTTTAGTAGTTTAATTTAAGACCCCCTGCTAATATCATGTCCTGTAGGTCTTTTTACATTACCAACACATGATTTTTTTCAGTAAGCCAATACAGTTAGGAAACTTTTTTATTAGCTTACCTGGTGATAGAAGTAGAAGAGGGCAAAAAAGGGCCTGGATTTCACCTACAGCCATACCACATTGGATAGGCCCAATCTCGTCTGATCTTGGAAGCTAAGCAGTGTTGGGCCTGGTTAGTACTTGGGTGGGAGACCACATGGGAACACCAGGTGCTGTAGGTTTTTTCACATTACAGGCAAATTGTTTTTATTCTCTAGCTATTTAAATTGGAAACTTTTCCTTTTTATTGCCAGTACAGACATTTGGAAGAGGTCAAACAGACACAATAGCCATCACCTAAAGACTTACCACACTGTTTAGGCCCAATTCCAACTGCTTTTGGCAGCTAAACAGTGTTGAGCCTCTTTAGTAGTTTAATTTAAGACCCCCTGCTAATATCATGTCCTGTAGGTCTTTTTACATTACCAACACATGATTTTTTTCAGTAAGCCAATACAGTTAGGAAACTTTTGTATTAGCTTACCTGGTGATAGAAGTAGAAGAGGGCAAAAAAGTGCCTGTATCTCACCTACAGCCATACCACATTGGATAGGCCCAATCTCGTTTGATGTTGGAAGCTAAGCAGTGTTGGGCCTGGTTAGTACTTGGGTGGGAGACCACATGGGAACACCAGGTGCTGTAGGTTTTTTCACATTACTGGCAAATTGTTTTTATTCTCTAGCTATTTAAATTGGAAACTTTTTCTTTTTATTGCCAGTACAGACATTTGGAAGAGGTCAAACAGACACAATAGCCATCACCTAAAGACTTACCACACTGTTTAGGCCCAATTCCAACTGCTTTTGGCAGCTAAACAGTGTTGAGCCTGTTTAGTAGTTTAATTTAAGACCCCCTGCTAATATCATGTCCTGTAGGTCTTTTTACATTACCAACACATGATTTTTTTCAGTAAGCCAATACAGTTAGGAAACTTTTTTATTAGCTTACCTAGTGATAGAAGTAGAAGAGGGCAAAAAAGTGCCTGTATCTCACCTACAGTCATACCACATTGGATAGGCCCAATCTCGTCTGATCTTGGAAGCTAAGCAGTGTTGGGCCTGGTTAGTACTTGGAAGGGAGACCACCTGGGAACACCAGGTGCTGTAGGTTTTTTCACATTACTTTCAAATTGTTTTTATTCTCTAGCTATTTATATTGGAAACTTTTTCTTTTTATTGCCAGCACAGACATTTGGAAGAGGTCAAACAGACACAATAGCCATCACCTAAAGAATTACCACACTGTTTAGGCTCAATTCCAACTGCTTTTGGCAGCTAAACAGTGTTGATCCTCTTTTGTAGTTTAATTTAAGACCCCCTGCTAATATCATGTCCTGTAGTTCTTTTTACATTACCAACACATGATTTTTTTCAGTAAGCCAATACAGTTAGGAAACTTTTGTATTAGCTTACCTGGTGATAGAAGTAGAAGAGGGCAAAAAAAAGATTTAATTCACCTACAGCCATACCACATTGGATAGGCCCAATCTCGTCTGATCTTGGAAGCTAAGCAGTGTTGGGCCTGGTTAGTACTTGGGTGGGAGACCACATGGGAACACCAGGTGCTGTAGGTTTTTTCACATTACTGGCAAATTGTTTTTTATTCTCTAGCTATTTAAATTGGAAACTTTTTCTTTTTATTGCCAGTACAGACATTTGGAAGAGGTCAAACATACACAATAGCCATCACCTAAAGACTTACCACACTGTTTAGGCCCAATTCCAACTGCTTTTGGCAGCTAAACAGTGTTGAGCCTCTTTAGTAGTTTAATTTAAGACCCCCTGCTAATATCATGTCCTGTAGGTCTTTTTACATTACCAACACATGATTTTTTTCAGTAAGCCAATACAGTTAGGAAACTTTTTTATTAGCTTACCTGGTGATAGAAGTAGAAGAGGGCAAAAAAGTGCCTGTATCTCACCTACAGCCATACCACATTGGATAGGCCCAATCTCGTCTGATCTTGGAAGCTAAGCAGTGTTGGCCCTGGTTAGTACTTAGGTGGGAGACCACCTGGGAACACCAGGTGCTGTAGGTTTTTTCACATTACTGGCAAATTGGTTTTATTCTCTAGCTATTTAAATTGGAAACTTTTTCTTTTTATTGCCAGCACAGACATTTGGAAGAGGTCAAACAGACACAATAGCCATCACCTAAAGACTTACCACACTGTTTAGGCTCAATTCCAACTGCTTTTGGCAGCTAAACAGTGTTGAGCCTGTTTAGTAGTTTAATTTAAGACCCCCTGCTAATATCATGTCCTGTAGGTCTTTTTACCTTACCAACACATGATTTTTTTCAGTAAGCCAATACAGTTAGGAAACTTTTTTATTAGCTTACCAGGTGATAGAAGTAGAAGAGGGCAAAAAAGTGCCTGTATCTCAACTACAGCCATACCACATTGGGTAGGCCCAATCTCGTCTGATCTTGGAAGCTAAGCAGTGTTGGGCCTGGTTAGTACTTGGGTGGGAGACCACCTGGGAACACCAGGTGCTGTAGGTTTTTTCACATTACTGGCAAATTGTTTTTATTCTCTAGCTATTTATATTGGAAACTTTTTCTTTTTATTGCCAGCACAGACATTTGGAAGAGGTCAAACAGACACAATAGCCATCACCTAAAGACTTACCACACTGTTTAGGCTCAATTCCAACTGCTTTTGGCAGCTAAACAGTGTTGAGCCTGTTTAGTAGTTTAATTTAAGACCCCCTGCTAATATCATGTCCTGTAGGTCTTTTTACATTACCAACACATGATTTTTTTCAGTAAGCCAATACAGTTAGGAAACTTTTTTATTAGCTTACCAGGTGATAGAAGTAGAAGAGGGCAAAAAAGTGCCTGTATCTCACCTACAGCCATACCACATTGGATAGGCCCAATCTCATCTGATCTTGGAAGCTAAGCAGTGTTGGGCCTGGTTAGTACTTAGGTGGGAGATCACATGGGAACACCAGGTGCTGTAGGTTTTTTCACATTACTGGCAAATTGTTTTTATTCTCTAGCTATTTATATTGGAAACTTTTTCGGTACTTGTTTCCTAGAACGGCCACAATCGTGAGTGATCGTGGCTCTTAATTAAGGGACACGATCCTCACGATGTTGCCGATTTTTTACATTTTTTTGCCTTTGATTGACAGAAATCGGGTCAATCGGTCGGTCGCGACCAATTAAAATCGGCCGCGATGCGACCGACCGATTGACCCGATTTTTCCATAGACTTCAATGTTAAAAAATCTTTTAACATTGAAATCGGGAGGATCGTGTCGGTCTTGTGCCATTATAATGGCACAAGATGAGATGGACTTGATTAAGTCCATCTCACATAGGGAAAATTGATAAAAAAGGTGAAATGGGTCAATATGACCCATTTCACATTTTTTATGTGCCCGCCATGACCCCACGATAGACGTGAACCCGAAGCGTGGCGAGCGCAGCGAGCCCGCGAGGGGCGGCGGTACGCGTCCTCCGACCTTTTCATTCCCCTACTATCCACTAGGGCGTGGAGTGAGAATATAATAGTGTGGCGAGCGCAGCGAGCCACCGAGCCCGAAGCGTGGCGAGCGCAGCGAGCCCCGCGAGGGGACGCGTATACCTGTGAAGTTATACGCGTCCCCTCGCGGGGCTCGCTGCGCTCGCCACGCTTCGGGCTCGGTGGCTCGCTGCGCTCGCCACACTATTATATTCTCACTCCACGCCCTAGTGGATAGTAGGGGAATGAAAAGGTCGGAGGACGCGTACCGCCGCCCCTCGCGGGCTCGCTGCGCTCGCCACGCTTCGGGTTCACGTCTATCGTGGGGTCTAGCACACTTACTAACATTTGTGGGGGCAATTAAAAAAAATCTGGTGAAAAAATAAAAAAATCGGGTGAAAAATCGGCCGATCGGATCGGTCGCATCGCATGCGACCAAATCGCATGCGATGCGACCGATCCGATTTTTTATCTTCCGACCACAACGATCTAAATCGTTGTGGCCGTGCTAGGAAACAAGTACCACTTTTTCTTTTTATTGCCAGCACAGACATTTGGAAGAGGTCAAACAGACACAATAGCCATCACCTAAAGACTTACCACATTGTTTAGGCTCAATTAAAACTGCTTTTGGCAGCTAAACAGTGTTGAGCCTCTTTTGTAGTTTAATTTAAGACCCCCTGCTAATATCATGTCCTGTAGGTCTTTTTACATTACCAACACATGATTTTTTTCATTAAGCCAATACAGTTAGGAAACTTTTGTATTACCTTACCTGGTGATAGAAGTAGAAGAGGGCAAAAAAGTGCCTTTATCTCACCTACAGCCATACCACATTGGATAGGCCCAATCTTGTCTGATCTTGAAAGCTAAGCAGTGTTGGGCCTGGTTAGTACTTGGGTGGGAGACCACATGGGAACACCAGGTGCTGTAGGTTTTTTCACATTACTGGCAAATTGTTTTTATTCTCTAGCTATTTAAATTGGAAACTTTTTCTTTTTATTGCCAGTACAGACATTTGGAAGAGGTCAAACAGACACAATAGCCATCACCTAAAGACTTACCACACTGTTTAGGCCCAATTCCAACTGCTTTTGGCAGCTAAACAGTGTTGAGCCTCTTTAGTAGTTTAATTTAAGACCCCCTGCTAATATCATGTCCTGTAGGTCTTTTTACATTACCAACACATGATTTTTTTTCATTAAGCCAATACAGTTAGGAAACTTTTTTATTAGCTTACCTGGTGATAGAAGTAGAAGAGGGCAAAAAAGTGCCTGTATCTCACCTACAGCCATACCGCATTGGATAGGCCCAATCTCGTCTGATCTTGGAAGCTAAGCAGTGTTGGGCCTGGTTAGTACTTGGGTGGGAGACCACATGGGAACACCAGGTGCTGTAGGTTTTTTCACATTACAGGCAAATTGTTTTTATTCTCTAGCTATTTAAATTGGAAACTTTTTCTTTTTATTGCCAGTACAGACATTTGGAAGAGGTCAAACAGACACAATAGTCATCACCTAAAGACTTACCACACTGTTTAGGCCCAATTCCAACTGCTTTTGGCAGCTAAACAGTGTTGAGCCTGTTTAGTAGTTTAATTTAAGACCCCCTGCTAATATCATGTCCTGTAGGTCTTTTTACATTACCAACACATGATTTTTTTTAAGTAAGCCAATACAGTTAGGAAACTTTTTTATTAGCTTACCTGGTGATAGAAGTAGAAGAGGGCAAAAAAGTGCCTGTATCTCACCTACAGCCATACCACATTGGATAGGCCCAATCTCGTCTGATCTTGGTAGCTAAGCAGTGTTGGGCCTGGTTAGTACTTGGGTGGGAGACCACCTGGGAACACCAGGTGCTGTAGGTTTTTTCACATTACTGGCAAATTGTTTTTATTCTCTAGCTATTTAAATTGGAAACTTTTTCTTTTTATTGCCAGCACAGACATTTGGAAGAGGTCAAACAGACACAATAGCCATCACCTAAAGACTTACCACACTGTTTAGGCTCAATTCCAACTGCTTTTGGCAGCTAAACAGTGTTGAGCCTCTTTTGTAGTTTAATTTAAGACCCCTTGCTAATATCATGTCCTGTAGGTCTTTTTACATTACCAACACATGATTTTTTTCAGTAAGCCAATACAGTTAGGAAACTTTTGTATTAGCTTACCTGGTGATAGAAGTAGAAGAGGGCAAAAAAGTACCTGTATCTCACCTACAGCCATACCACATTGGATAGGCCCAATCTCGTCTGATCTTGGAAGCTAAGCAGTGTTGGGCCTGGTTAGTACTTGGGTGGGAGACCACCTGGGAACACCAGGTGCTGTAGGTTTTTTCACATTACAGGCAAATTGTTTTTATTCTCTAGCTATTTAAATTGGAAACTTTTCCTTTTTATTGCCAGTACAGACATTTGGAAGAGGTCAAACAGACACAATAGCCATCACCTAAAGACTTACCACACTGTTTAGGCCCAATTCCAACTGCTTTTGGCAGCTAAACAGTGTTGAGCCTCTTTTGTAGTTTAATTTAGGACCCCCCTGCTAATATCATGTCCTGTAGGTCTTTTTACATTACCAACACATGATTTTTTTCAGTAAGCCAATACAGTTAGGAAACTTTTGTATTAGCTTACCTGGTGATAGAAGTAGAAGAGGGCAAAAAAGTGCCTTTAACTCACCTACAGCCATACCACATTGGATAGGCCCAATCTCGTCTGATCTTGGAAGCTAAGCAGTGTTGGGCCTGGTTAGTACTTGGGTGGGAGACCACATGGGAACACCGGCTGCTGTAGGTTTTTTCACATTACTGGCAAATTGTTTTTATTCTCTAGCTATTTAAATAGGAAACTTTTTCTTTTTATTGCCAGCACAGACATTTGGAAGAGGTCAAACAGACACAATAGCCATCACCTAAAGACTTACCAAACTGTTTAGGCCCAATTCCAACTGCTTTTGGCAGCTAAACAGTGTTGAGCCTCTTTAGTAGTTTAATTTAAGACCCCCTGCTAATATCATGTCCTGTAGGTCTTTTTACATTACCAACACATGATTTTTTTCAGTAAGCCAATAGAGTTAGGAAAATTTTTTATTAGCTTACCTGGTGATAGAAGTAGAAGAGGGCAAAAAAGTGCCTGTATCTCACCTACAGCCATACCACATTGGATAGGCCCAATCTCGTCTGATCTTGGAAGCTAAGCAGTGTTGGGCCTGGTTAGTACTTGGGTGGGAGACCACATGGGAACACCAGGTGCTGTATGTTTTTTCACATTACAGGCAAATTATTTTTATTCTCTAGCTATTTAAATTGGAAACTTTTTATTTTTATTGCCAGTACAGACATTTGGAAGAGGTCAAACAGACACAATAGCCATCACCTAAAGACTTACCACACTGTTTAGGCCCAATTCCAACTGCTTTTGGCAGCTAAACAGTGTTGAGCCTGTTTAGTAGCTTAATTTAAGACCCCCTGCTAATATCATGTCCTGTAGGTCTTTTTACATTACCAACACATGATTTTTTTTAAGTAAGCCAATACAGTTAGGAAACTTTTTTATTAGCTTACCTGGTGATAGAAGTAGAAGAGGGCAAAAAAGTGCCTGTATCTCACCTACAGCCGTACCACATTGGATAGGCCCAATCTCGTCTGATCTTGGAAGCTAAGCAGTGTTGGGCCTGGTTAGTACTTGGGTGGGAGACCACATGGGAACACCAGGTGCTGTAGGTTTTTTCACATTACTGGCAAATTGTTTTTATTCTCTAGCTATTTAAATTGGAAACTTTTTCTTTTTATTGCCAGCACAGACATTTGGAAGAGGTCAAACAGACACAATAGCCATCACCTAAAGACTTACCACACTGTTTAGGCCCAATTCCAACTGCTTTTGGCAGCTAAACAGTGTTGAGCCTCTTTTGTAGTTTCATTTAAGACCCCCTGCTAATATCATGTCCTGTAGGTCTTTTTACATTACCAACACATGATTTTTTTTCAGTAAGCCAATACAGTTAGGAAACTTTTTTATTAGCTTACCTGGTGATAGAAGTAGAAGATGGCAAAAAAGTGCCTGTATCTCACCTACAGCCATACCACATTGGATAGGCCCAATCTCGTCTGATCTTGGAAGCTAAGCAGTGTTGGCCATGGTTAGTACTTGGGTGGGAGACCACCTGGGGACACCAGGTGCTGTAGGTTTTTTTTACGTTACTGGCAAATTGTTTTTATTCTCTAGCTATTTAAATTGGAAACTTTTTCTTTTAATTGCCAGCACAGACATTTGGAAGAGGTCAAACAGACACAATAGCCATCACCTAAAGACTTACCACACTGTTTAGGCTCAATTACAACTGCTTTTGGCAGCTAAACAGTGTTGAGCCTCTTTTGTAGTTTAATTTAAGACCCCCTGCTAATATCATGTCCTGTAGGTCTTTTTACATTACCAACACATGATTTTTTTCAGTAAGCCAATACAGTTAGGAAACTTTTGTATTAGCTTACCTGGTGATACAAGTAGAAGAGGGAAAAAAGTGCCTGTATCTCACCTGCAGCCATACCACATTGGATAGGCCCAATCTCGTCTGATCTTGGAAGCTAAGCAGTGTTGGGCCTGGTTAGTACTTGGGTGGGAGACCACATGGGAACACCAGGTGCTGTAGGTTTTTTCACATTACTGGCAAATTGTTTTTATTCTCTAGCTATTTATATTGGAATCTTTTTCTTTTTATTGCCAGCACAGACATTTGGAAGAGGTCAAACAGACACAATAGCCATCACCTAAAGACTTACCACACTGTTTAGGCTCAATTCCAACTGCTTTTGGCAGCTAAAAAGTGTTGAGCCTCTTTTGTAGTTTAATTTAAGACCCCCTGCTAATATCATGTCCTGTAGGTCTTTTTACATTACCAACACATGATTTTTTTCAGTAAGCCAATACAGTTAGGAAACTTTTGTATTAGCTTACCTGGTGATAGAAGTAGAAGAGGGCAAAAAAGTGCCTTTAACTCACATACAGCCATACCACATTGGATAGGCCCAATCTCGTCTGATCTTGGAAGCTAAGCAGTGTTGGGCCTGGTTAGTACT
Source organism: Crinia signifera (assembly GCF_055691185.1). Lineage (NCBI taxonomy): Eukaryota > Metazoa > Chordata > Amphibia > Anura > Myobatrachidae > Crinia > Crinia signifera. Next base: position 51,622,357 of record NC_139222.1, read on the forward strand.
TGGGTGGGAGACCACATGGGAACACCAGGTGCTGTAGGTTTTTTCACATTACTGGCAAATTGTTTTTATTCTCTAGCTATTTAAATTGGAAACATTTTCTTTTTATTGCCAGCACAGACATTTGGAAGAGGTCAAACAGACACAATAGCCATCACCTAAAGACTTACCACACTGTTTAGGCTCAATTCCAACTGCTTTTGGCAGCTAAACAGTGTTGAGCCTCTTTTGTAGTTTAATTTAAGACCCCCTGCTAATATCATGTCCTTTAGGTCTTTTTACATTACCAACATATGATTTTTTTCAGTAAGCCAATACAGTTAGGAAACTTTTGTATTAGCTTACCTGGTGATAGAAGTAGAAGAGGGCAAAAAAGTGTCTTTAACTCACCTACAGCCATACCACATTGGACAGGCCCAATCTCGTCTGATCTTGGAAGCTAAGCAGTGTTGGGCCTGGTTAGTACTTGGGTGGGAGACCACATGGGAACACCAGGTGCTGTAGGTTTTTTCACATTACTGGCAAATTGTTTTTATTCTCTAGCTATTTAAATTGGAAACATTTTCTTTTTATTGCCAGCACAGACATTTGGAAGAGGTCAAACAGACACAATAGCCATCACCTAAAGACTTACCACACTGTTTAGGCCCAATTCCAACTGCTTTTAGCAGCTAAACAGTGTTGAGCCTCTTTAGTAGTTTAATTTAAGACCCCTGCTAATATCATGTCCTGTAGGTCTTTTTACATTACCAACACATGATTTTTTTCAGTAAGCCAATACAGTTAGGAAACTTTTTTATTAGCTTACTTGGTGATAGAAGTAGAAGAGGGCAAAAAAGTGACAGTATCTCAGCTACAGCCATACCACATTGGATAGGCCCAATCTCGTCTGATCTTGGAAGCTAAGCAGTGTTGGGCCTGGTTAGTACTTGGGTGGGAGACCACATGGGAACACCAGGTGCTGTAGGTTTTTTCACATTACAGGCAAATTGTTTTTATTCTCTAGCTATTTAAATTGGAAACTTTTTCTTTTTATTGCCAGTACAGACATTTGGAAGAGGTCAAACAGATACAATAGCCATCACCTAAAGACTTACCACACTGTTTAGGCTTAATTCCAACTGCTTTTGGCAGCTAAACAGTGTTGAGCCTCTTTAGTAGTTTAATTTAAGACCCCCTGCTAATATCATGTCCTGTAGGTCTTTTTACATTACCAACACATGATTTTTTTCAGTAAGCCAATACAGTTAGGAAACTTTTGCATTAGCTTACCTAGTGATAGAAGTAGAAGAGGGCAAAAAAGTGCCTGTATTTCACCTACAGCCATACCACATTGGATAGGCCCAATCTCGTCTGATCTTGGAAGCTAAGCAGTGTTGGGCCTGGTTAGTACTTGGGTTGGAGACCACATGGGAACACCAGGTGCTGTAGGTTTTTTTCACATTACAGGCAAATTGTTTTTATTCTCTAGCTATTTATATTGGAAACTTTTTCTTTTTATTGCCAGCACAGACATTTGGAAGAGGTCAAACAGACACAATAGCCATCACCTAAAGACTTACCACACTGTTTAGGCTCAATTCCAACTGCTTTTGGCAGCTAAACAGTGTTGAGCCTCTTTTGTAGTTTAATTTAAGACCCCCTGCTAATATCATGTCCTGTAGGTCTTTTTACATTACCAACACATGATTTTTTTCAGTAAGCCAATACAGTTAGGAAACTTTTGTATTAGCTTACCTGGTGATAGAAGTAGAAGAGGGCAAAAAAGTGCCTTTAACTCTCCTACAGCCATACCACATTGGATAGGCCCAATCTCGTCTGATATTGGAAGCTAAGCAGTGTTGGGCCTGGTTAGTACTTGGGTGGGAGACCACATGGGAACACCAGGTGCTGTAGGTTTTTTCACATTACTGGCAAATTGTTTTTATTCTCTAGCTATTTATATTGGAAACTTTTTCTTTTTATTGCCAGCACAGACATTTGGAAGAGGTCAAACAGACACAATAGCCATCACCTAAAGACTTGCCACACTGTTTAGGCTCAATTCCAACTGCTTTTGGCAGCTAAACAGTGTTGAGCCTCTTTTGTAGTTTAATTTAAGACCCCCTGCTAATATCATGTCCTGTAGGTCTTTTTACATTACCAACACATGATTTTTTTCAGTAAGCCAATACAGTTAGGAAACTTTTGTATTAGCTTACCTGGTGATAGAAGTAGAAGAGGGCAAAAAAGTGGCTTGAACTCACCTACAGCCATACCACATTGGATAGGCCCAATCTCGTCTGATCTTGGAAGCTAAGCAGTGTTTGCCCTGGTTAGTACTTGGGTGGGAGACCACATGGGAACACCAGGTGCTGTAGGTTTTTTCACATTACTGGCAAATTGTTTTTATTCTCTAGCTATTTCAATTGGAAACTTTTTCTTTTTATTGCCAGCACAGACATTTGGAAGAGGTCAAACAGACACAATAGCCATCACCTAAAGACTTACCACACTGTTTAGGCCCAATTCCAACTGCTTTTGGCAGCTAAACAGTGTTGAGCCTCTTTTGTAGTTTCATTTAAGACCCCCTGCTAATATCATGTCCAGTAGGTCTTTTTACATTACCAACACATGATTTTTTTCAGTAAGCCAATACAGTTAGGAAACTTTTTTATTAGCTTACCTGGTGATAGAAGTAGAAGATGGCAAAAAAGTGCCTGTATCTCACCTACAGCCATACCACATTGGATAGGCCCAATCTCGTCTGATCTTGAAAGCTAAGCAGTGTTGGGCCTGGTTAGTACTTGGGTGGGAGACCACATGGGAACACCAGGTGCTGTAGGTTTTTTCACATTACTGGCAAATTGTTTTTATTCTCTAGCTATTTATATTGGAAACTTTTTCTTTTTATTGCCAGCACAGACATTTGGAAGAGGTCAAACAGACACAATAGCCATCACCTAAAGACTTACCACACTGTTTAGGCTCAATTCCAACTGCTTTTGGCAGCTAAACAGTGTTGAGCCTCTTTTGTAGTTTAATTTAAGACCCCCTGCTAATATCATGTCCTGTAGGTCTTTTTACATTACCAACACATGATTTTTTTCAGTAAGCCAATACAGTTAGGAAACTTTTTTATTAGCTTACCTGGTGATAGAAGTAGAAGAGGGCAAAAAAGGGCCTGGATTTCACCTACAGCCATACCACATTGGATAGGCCCAATCTCGTCTGATCTTGGAAGCTAAGCAGTGTTGGGCCTGGTTAGTACTTGGGTGGGAGACCACATGGGAACACCAGGTGCTGTAGGTTTTTTCACATTACAGGCAAATTGTTTTTATTCTCTAGCTATTTAAATTGGAAACTTTTTCTTTTTATTGCCAGTACAGACATTTGGAAGAGGTCAAACAGACACAATAGCCATCACCTAAAGTCTTACCACACTGTTTAGGCCCAATTCCAACTGCTTTTGGCAGCTAAACAGTGTTGAGCCTCTTTAGTAGTTTAATTTAAGACCCCCTGCTAATATCATGTCCTGTAGGTCTTTTTACATTACCAACACATGATTTTTTTCAGTAAGCCAATACAGTTAGGAAACTTTTGTATTAGCTTACCTGGTGATAGAAGTAGAAGAGGGCAAAAAAGTGCCTGTATCTCACCTACAGCCATACCACATTGGATAGGCCCAATCTCGTTTGATGTTGGAAGCTAAGCAGTGTTGGGCCTGGTTAGTACTTGGGTGGGAGACCACATGGGAACACCAGGTGCTGTAGGTTTTTTCACATTACTGGCAAATTGTTTTTATTCTCTAGCTATTTAAATTGGAAACTTTTTCTTTTTATTGCCAGTACATACATTTGGAAGAGGTCAAACAGACACAATATCCATCACCTAAAGACTTACCACACTGTTTAGGCCCAATTCCAACTGCTTTTGGCAGCTAAACAGTGTTGAGCCTGTTTAGTAGTTTAATTTAAGACCCCCTGCTAATATCATGTCCTGTAGGTCTTTTTACATTACCAACACATGATTTTTTTCAGTAAACCAATACAGTTAGGAAACTTTTTTATTAGCTTACCTAGTGATAGAAGTAGAAGAGGGCAAAAAAGTGCCTGTATCTCACCTACAGCCGTACCACATTGGATAGGCCCAATCTCGTCTAATCTTGGAAGCTAAGCAGTGTTGGGCCTGGTTAGTACTTGGGTGGGAGACCACCTGGGAACACCAGGTGCTGTAGTTTTTTTCACATTACTGGCAAATTGTTTTTATTCTCTAGCTATTTAAATTGGAAACTTTTTCTTTTTATTGCCAGCACAGACATTTGGAAGAGGTCAAACAGACACAATAGCCATCACCTAAAGACTTACCACACTGTTTAGGCTCAATTCCAACTGCTTTTGGCAGCTAAACAGTGTTGAGCCTCTTTTGTAGTTTAATTTAAGACCCCCTGCTAATATCATGTCCTGTAGGTCTTTTTACATTACCAACACATGATTTTTTTTAGTAAGCCAATACAGTTAGGAAACTTTTGTATTAGCTTACCTGGTGATAGAAGTAGAAGAGGGCAAAAAAGTGCCTGTATCTCACCTACAGTCATACCACATTGGATAGGCCCAATCTCGTCTGATCTTGGAAGCTAAGCAGTGTTGGGCCTGGTTAGTACTTGGAAGGGAGACCACCTGGGAACACCAGGTGCTGTAGGTTTTTTCACATTACTTTCAAATTGTTTTTATTCTCTAGCTATTTATATTGGAAACTTTTTCTTTTTATTGCCAGCACAGACATTTGGAAGAGGTCAAACAGACACAATAGCCATCACCTAAAGACTTACCACACTGTTTAGGCTCAATTCCAACTGCTTTTGGCAGCTAAACAGTGTTGATCCTCTTTTGTAGTTTAATTTAAGACCCCCTGCTAATATCATGTCCTGTAGTTCTTTTTACATTACCAACACATGATTTTTTTCAGTAAGCCAATACAGTTAGGAAACTTTTGTATTAGCTTACCTGGTGATAGAAGTAGAAGAGGGCAAAAAAAAGATTTAATTCACCTACAGCCATACCACATTGGATAGGCCCAATCTCGTCTGATCTTGGAAGCTAAGCAGTGTTGGGCCTGGTTAGTACTTGGGTGGGAGACCACATGGGAACACCAGGTGCTGTAGGCTTTTTTCACATTACTGGCAAATTGTTTTTTATTCTCTAGCTATTTAAATTGGAAACTTTTTCTTTTTATTGCCAGTACAGACATTTGGAAGAGGTCAAACATACACAATAGCCATCACCTAAAGACTTACCACACTGTTTAGGCCCAATTCCAACTGCTTTTGGCAGCTAAACAGTGTTGAGCCTCTTTAGTAGTTTAATTTAAGACCCCCTGCTAATATCATGTCCTGTAGGTCTTTTTACATTACCAACACATGATTTTTTTCAGTAAGCCAATACAGTTAGGAAACTTTTTTATTAGCTTACCTGGTGATAGAAGTAGAAGAGGGCAAAAAAGTGCCTGTATCTCACCTACAGCCATACCACATTGGATAGGCCCAATCTCGTCTGATCTTGGAAGCTAAGCAGTGTTGGCCCTGGTTAGTACTTAGGTGGGAGACCACCTGGGAACACCAGGTGCTGTAGGTTTTTTCACATTACTGGCAAATTGTTTTTATTCTCTAGCTATTTAAATTGGAAACTTTTTCTTTTTATTGCCAGCACAGACATTTGGAAGAGGTCAAACAGACACAATAGCCATCACCTAAAGACTTACCACACTGTTTAGGCTCAATTCCAACTGCTTTTGGCAGCTAAACAGTGTTGAGCCTGTTTAGTAGTTTAATTTAAGACCCCCTGCTAATATCATGTCCTGTAGGTCTTTTTACCTTACCAACACATGATTTTTTTCAGTAAGCCAATACAGTTAGGAAACTTTTTTATTAGCTTACCAGGTGATAGAAGTAGAAGAGGGCAAAAAAGTGCCTGTATCTCAACTACAGCCATACCACATTGGGTAGGCCCAATCTCGTCTGATCTTGGAAGCTAAGCAGTGTTGGGCCTGGTTAGTACTTGGGTGGGAGACCACCTGGGAACACCAGGTGCTGTAGGTTTTTTCACATTACTGGCAAATTGTTTTTATTCTCTAGCTATTTATATTGGAAACTTTTTCTTTTTATTGCCAGCACAGACATTTGGAAGAGGTCAAACAGACACAATAGCCATCACCTAAAGACTTACCACACTGTTTAGGCTCAATTCCAACTGCTTTTGGCAGCTAAACAGTGTTGAGCCTGTTTAGTAGTTTAATTTAAGACCCCCTGCTAATATCATGTCCTGTAGGTCTTTTTACATTACCAACACATGATTTTTTTCAGTAAGCCAATACAGTTAGGAAACTTTTTTATTAGCTTACCAGGTGATAGAAGTAGAAGAGGGCAAAAAAGTGCCTGTATCTCACCTACAGCCATACCACATTGGATAGGCCCAATCTCGTCTGATCTTGGAAGCTAAGCAGTGTTGGGCCTGGTTAGTACTTAAGTGGGAGATCACATGGGAACACCAGGTGCTGTAGGTTTTTTCACATTACTGGCAAATTGTTTTTATTCTCTAGCTATTTATATTGGAAACTTTTTCTTTTTATTGCCAGCACAGACATTTGGAAGAGGTCAAACAGACACAATAGCCATCACCTAAAGACTTACCACATTGTTTAGGCTCAATTAAAACTGCTTTTGGCAGCTAAACAGTGTTGAGCCTCTTTTGTAGTTTAATTTAAGACCCCCTGCTAATATCATGTCCTGTAGGTCTTTTTACATTACCAACACATGATTTTTTTCATTAAGCCAATACAGTTAGGAAACTTTTGTATTACCTTACCTGGTGATAGAAGTAGAAGAGGGCAAAAAAGTGCCTTTATCTCACCTACAGCCATACCACATTGGATAGGCCCAATCTTGTCTGATCTTGAAAGCTAAGCAGTGTTGGGCCTGGTTAGTACTTGGGTGGGAGACCACATGGGAACACCAGGTGCTGTAGGTTTTTTCACATTACTGGCAAATTGTTTTTATTCTCTAGCTATTTAAATTGGAAACTTTTTCTTTTTATTGCCAGTACAGACATTTGGAAGAGGTCAAACAGACACAATAGCCATCACCTAAAGACTTACCACACTGTTTAGGCCCAATTCCAACTGCTTTTGGCAGCTAAACAGTGTTGAGCCTCTTTAGTAGTTTAATTTAAGACCCCCTGCTAATATCATGTCCTGTAGGTCTTTTTACATTACCAACACATGATTTTTTTTCATTAAGCCAATACAGTTAGGAAACTTTTTTATTAGCTTACCTGGTGATAGAAGTAGAAGAGGGCAAAAAAGTGCCTGTATCTCACCTACAGCCATACCACATTGGATAGGCCCAATCTCGTCTGATCTTGGAAGCTAAGCAGTGTTGGGCCTGGTTAGTACTTGGGTGGGAGACCACATGGGAACACCAGGTGCTGTAGGTTTTTTCACATTACAGGCAAATTGTTTTTATTCTCTAGCTATTTAAATTGGAAACTTTTTCTTTTTATTGCCAGTACAGACATTTGGAAGAGGTCAAACAGACACAATAGTCATCACCTAAAGACTTACCACACTGTTTAGGCCCAATTCCAACTGCTTTTGGCAGCTAAACAGTGTTGAGCCTGTTTAGTAGTTTAATTTAAGACCCCCTGCTAATATCATGTCCTGTAGGTCTTTTTACATTACCAACACATGATTTTTTTTAAGTAAGCCAATACAGTTAGGAAACTTTTTTATTAGCTTACCTGGTGATAGAAGTAGAAGAGGGCAAAAAAGTGCCTGTATCTCACCTACAGCCATACCACATTGGATAGGCCCAATCTCGTCTGATCTTGGTAGCTAAGCAGTGTTGGGCCTGGTTAGTACTTGGGTGGGAGACCACCTGGGAACACCAGGTGCTGTAGGTTTTTTCACATTACTGGCAAATTGTTTTTATTCTCTAGCTATTTAAATTGGAAACTTTTTCTTTTTATTGCCAGCACAGACATTTGGAAGAGGTCAAACAGACACAATAGCCATCACCTAAAGACTTACCACACTGTTTAGGCTCAATTCCAACTGCTTTTGGCAGCTAAACAGTGTTGAGCCTCTTTTGTAGTTTAATTTAAGACCCCTTGCTAATATCATGTCCTGTAGGTCTTTTTACATTACCAACACATGATTTTTTTCAGTAAGCCAATACAGTTAGGAAACTTTTGTATTAGCTTACCTGGTGATAGAAGTAGAAGAGGGCAAAAAAGTGCCTGTATCTCACCTACAGCCATACCACATTGGATAGGCCCAATCTCGTCTGATCTTGGAAGCTAAGCAGTGTTGGGCCTGGTTAGTACTTGGGTGGGAGACCACCTGGGAACACCAGGTGCTGTAGGTTTTTTCACATTACAGGCAAATTGTTTTTATTCTCTAGCTATTTAAATTGGAAACTTTTCCTTTTTATTGCCAGTACAGACATTTGGAAGAGGTCAAACAGACACAATAGCCATCACCTAAAGACTTACCACACTGTTTAGGCCCAATTCCAACTGCTTTTGGCAGCTAAACAGTGTTGAGCCTCTTTTGTAGTTTAATTTAGGACCCCCCTGCTAATATCATGTCCTGTAGGTCTTTTTACATTACCAACACATGATTTTTTTCAGTAAGCCAATACAGTTAGGAAACTTTTGTATTAGCTTACCTGGTGATAGAAGTAGAAGAGGGCAAAAAAGTGCCTTTAACTCACCTACAGCCATACCACATTGGATAGGCCCAATCTCGTCTGATCTTGGAAGCTAAGCAGTGTTGGGCCTGGTTAGTACTTGGGTGGGAGACCACATGGGAACACCAGCTGCTGTAGGTTTTTTCACATTACTGGCAAATTGTTTTTATTCTCTAGCTATTTAAATAGGAAACTTTTTCTTTTTATTGCCAGCACAGACATTTGGAAGAGGTCAAACAGACACAATAGCCATCACCTAAAGACTTACCAAACTGTTTAGGCCCAATTCCAACTGCTTTTGGCAGCTAAACAGTGTTGAGCCTCTTTAGTAGTTTAATTTAAGACCCCCTGCTAATATCATGTCCTGTAGGTCTTTTTACATTACCAACACATGATTTTTTTCAGTAAGCCAATAGAGTTAGGAAATTTTTTTATTAGCTTACCTGGTGATAGAAGTAGAAGAGGGCAAAAAAGTGCCTGTATCTCACCTACAGCCATACCACATTGGATAGGCCCAATCTCGTCTGATCTTGGAAGCTAAGCAGTGTTGGGCCTGGTTAGTACTTGGGTGGGAGACCACATGGGAACACCAGGTGCTGTATGTTTTTTCACATTACAGGCAAATTATTTTTATTCTCTAGCTATTTAAATTGGAAACTTTTTATTTTTATTGCCAGTACAGACATTTGGAAGAGGTCAAACAGACACAATAGCCATCACCTAAAGACTTACCACACTGTTTAGGCCCAATTCCAACTGTTTTTGGCAGCTAAACAGTGTTGAGCCTGTTTAGTAGCTTAATTTAAGACCCCCTGCTAATATCATGTCCTGTAGGTCTTTTTACATTACCAACACATGATTTTTTTTAAGTAAGCCAATACAGTTAGGAAACTTTTTTATTAGCTTACCTGGTGATAGAAGTAGAAGAGGGCAAAAAAGTGCCTGTATCTCACCTACAGCCATACCACATTGGATAGGCCCAATCTCGTCTGATCTTGGAAGCTAAGCAGTGTTGGGCCTGGTTAGTACTTGGGTGGGAGACCACATGGGAACACCAGGTGCGGTAGGTTTTTTCACATTACTGGCAAATTGTTTTTATTCTCTAGCTATTTAAATTGGAAACTTTTTCTTTTTATTGCCAGCACAGACATTTGGAAGAGGTCAAACAGACACAATAGCCATCACCTAAAGACTTACCACACTGTTTAGGCCCAATTCCAACTGCTTTTGGCAGCTAAACAGTGTTGAGCCTCTTTTGTAGTTTCATTTAAGACCCCCTGCTAATATCATGTCCTGTAGGTCTTTTTACATTACCAACACATGATTTTTTTCAGTAAGCCAATACAGTTAGGAAACTTTTTTATTAGCTTACCTGGTGATAGAAGTAGAAGATGGCAAAAAAGTGCCTGTATCTCACCTACAGCCATACCACATTGGATAGGCCCAATCTCGTCTGATCTTGGAAGCTAAGCAGTGTTGGTCCTGGTTAGTACTTGGGTGGGAGACCACCTGGGGACACCAGGTGCTGTAGGTTTTTTTTACGTTACTGGCAAATTGTTTTTATTCTCTAGCTATTTAAATTGGAAACTTTTTCTTTTAATTGCCAGCACAGACATTTGGAAGAGGTCAAACAGACACAATAGCCATCACCTAAAGACTTACCACACTGTTTAGGCTCAATTACAACTGCTTTTGGCAGCTAAACAGTGTTGAGCCTCTTTTGTAGTTTAATTTAAGACCCCCTGCTAATATCATGTCCTGTAGGTCTTTTTACATTACCAACACATGATTTTTTTCAGTAAGCCAATACAGTTAGGAAACTTTTGTATTAGCTTACCTGGTGATACAAGTAGAAGAGGGAAAAAAGTGCCTGTATATCACCTGCAGCCATACCACATTGGATAGGCCCAATCTCGTCTTATCTTGGAAGCTAAGCAGTGTTGGGCCTGGTTAGTACTTGGGTGGGAGACCACATGGGAACACCAGGTGCTGTAGGTTTTTTCACATTACTGGCAAATTGTTTTTATTCTCTAGCTATTTATATTGGAATCTTTTTCTTTTTATTGCCAGCACAGACATTTGGAAGAGGTCAAACAGACACAATAGCCATCACCTAAAGACTTACCACACTGTTTAGGCTCAATTCCAACTGCTTTTGGCAGCTAAACAGTGTTGAGCCTCTTTTGTAGTTTAATTTAAGACCCCCTGCTAATATCATGTCCTTTAGGTCTTTTTACATTACCAACATATGATTTTTTTCAGTAAGCCAATACAGTTAGGAAACTTTTGTATTAGCTTACCTGGTGATAGAAGTAGAAGAGGGCAAAAAAGTGACTTTAACTCACCTACAGCCATACCACATTGGACAGGCCCAATCTCGTCTGATCTTGGAAGCTAAGCAGTGTTGGGCCTGGTTAGTACTTGGGTGGGAGACCACATGGGAACACCAGGTGCTGTAGGTTTTTTCACATTACTGGCAAATTGTTTTTATTCTCTAGCTATTTAAATTGGAAACATTTTCTTTTTATTGCCAGCACAGACATTTGGAAGAGGTCAAACAGACACAATAGCCATCACCTAAAGACTTAGCACACTGTTTAGGCCCAATTCCAACTGCTTTTGGCAGCTAAACAGTGTTGAGCCTCTTTAGTAGTTTAATTTAAGACCCCTGCTAATATCATGTCCTGTAGGTCTTTTTACATTACCAACACATGATTTTTTTCAGTAAGCCAATACAGTTAGGAAACTTTTTTATTAGCTTACTTGGTGATAGAAGTAGAAGAGGGCAAAAAAGTGACGGTATCTCAGCTACAGCCATACCACATTGGATAGGCCCAATCTCGTCTGATCTTGGAAGCTAAGCAGTGTTGGGCCTGGTTAGTACTTGGGTGGGAGACCACATGGGAACACCAGGTGCTGTAGGTTTTTTCACATTACAGGCAAATTGTTTTTATTCTCTAGCTATTTAAATTGGAAACTTTTTCTTTTTATTGCCAGTACAGACATTTGGAAGAGGTCAAACAGATACAATAGCCATCACCTAAAGACTTACCACACTGTTTAGGCTTAATTCCAACTGCTTTTGGCAGCTAAACAGTGTTGAGCCTCTTTAGTAGTTTAATTTAAGACCCCCTGCTAATATCATGTCCTGTAGGTCTTTTTACATTACCAACACATGATTTTTTTCAGTAAGCCAATACAGTTAGGAAACTTTTGCATTAGCTTACCTAGTGATAGAAGTAGAAGAGGGCAAAAAAGTGCCTGTATTTCACCTACAGCCATACCACATTGGATAGGCCCAATCTCGTCTGATCTTGGAAGCTAAGCAGTGTTGGGCCTGGTTAGTACTTGGGTTGGAGACCACATGGGAACACCAGGTGCTGTAGGTTTTTTTCACATTACAGGCAAATTGTTTTTATTCTCTAGCTATTTATATTGGAAACTTTTTCTTTTTATTGCCAGCACAGACATTTGGAAGAGGTCAAACAGACACAATAGCCATCACCTAAAGACTTACCACACTGTTTAGGCTCAATTCCAACTGCTTTTGGCAGCTAAACAGTGTTGAGCCTCTTTTGTAGTTTAATTTAAGACCCCCTGCTAATATCATGTCCTGTAGGTCTTTTTACATTACCAACACATGATTTTTTTCAGTAAGCCAATACAGTTAGGAAACTTTTGTATTAGCTTACCTGGTGATAGAAGTAGAAGAGGGCAAAAAAGTGCCTTTAATTCTCCTACAGCCATACCACATTGGATAGGCCCAATCTCGTCTGATATTGGAAGCTAAGCAGTGTTGGGCCTGGTTAGTACTTGGGTTGGAGACCACATGGGAACACCAGGTGCTGTAGGTTTTTTCACATTACTGGCAAATTGTTTTTATTCTCTAGCTATTTATATTGGAAACTTTTTCTTTTTATTGCCAGCACAGACATTTGGAAGAGGTCAAACAGACACAATAGCCATCACCTAAAGACTTGCCACACTGTTTAGGCTCAATTCCAACTGCTTTTGGCAGCTAAACAGTGTTGAGCCTCTTTTTGTAGTTTAATTTAAGACCCCCTGCTAATATCATGTCCTGTAGGTCTTTTTACATTACCAACACATGATTTTTTTCAGTAAGCCAATACAGTTAGGAAACTTTTGTATTAGCTTACCTGGTGATAGAAGTAGAAGAGGGCAAAAAAGTGGCTTGAACTCACCTACAGCCATACCACATTGGATAGGCCCAATCTCGTCTGATCTTGGAAGCTAAGCAGTGTTTGCCCTGGTTAGTACTTGGGTGGGAGACCACATGGGAACACCAGGTGCTGTAGGTTTTTTCACATTACTGGCAAATTGTTTTTATTCTCTAGCTATTTAAATTGGAAACTTTTTCTTTTTATTGCCAGCACAGACATTTGGAAGAGGTCAAACAGACACAATAGCCATCACCTAAAGACTTACCACACTGTTTAGGCCCAATTCCAACTGCTTTTGGCAGCTAAACAGTGTTGAGCCTCTTTTGTAGTTTCATTTAAGACCCCCTGCTAATATCATGTCCAGTAGGTCTTTTTACATTACCAACACATGATTTTTTTCAGTAAGCCAATACAGTTAGGAAACTTTTTTATTAGCTTACCTGGTGATAGAAGTAGAAGATGGCAAAAAAGTGCCTGTATCTCACCTACAGCCATACCACATTGGATAGGCCCAATCTCGTCTGATCTTGAAAGCTAAGCAGTGTTGGGCCTGGTTAGTACTTGGGTGGGAGACCACCTGGGGACACCAGGTGCTGTAGGTTTTTTCACGTTACTGGCAAATTGTTTTTATTCTCTAGCTATTTAAATTGGAAACTTTTTCTTTTTATTGCCAGCACAGACATTTGGAAGAGGTCAAACAGACACAATAGCCATCACCTAAAGACTTACCACACTGTTTAGGCTCAATTACAACTGCTTTTGGCAGCTAAACAGTGTTGAGCCTCTTTTGTAGTTTAATTTAAGACCCCCTGCTAATATCATGTCCTGTAGGTCTTTTTACATTACCAACACATGATTTTTTTCAGTAAGCCAATACAGTTAGGAAACTTTTGTATTAGCTTACCTGGTGATACAAGTAGAAGAGGGCAAAAAAGTGCCTGTATCTCACCTGCAGCCATACCACATTGGATAGGCCCAATCTCGTCTGATCTTGGAAGCTAAGCAGTGTTGGGCCTGGTTAGTACTTGGGTGGGAGACCACATGGGAACACCAGGTGCTGTAGGTTTTTTCACATTACTGGCAAATTGTTTTTATTCTCTAGCTATTTATATTGGAAACTTTTTCTTTTTATTGCCAGCACAGACATTTGGAAGAGGTCAAACAGACACAATAGCCATCACCTAAAGACTTACCACACTGTTTAGGCTCAATTCCAACTGCTTTTGGCAGCTAAACAGTGTTGAGCCTCTTTTGTAGTTTAATTTAAGACCCCTTGCTAATATCATGTCCTGTAGGTCTTTTTACATTTTCAACACATGATTTTTTTCAGTAAGCCAATACAGTTAGGAAACTTTTGTATTAGCTTACCTGGTGATAGAAGTAGAAGAGGGCAAAAAAGTGCCTTTAACTCAGCTACAGCCATACCACATTGGATAGGCCCAATCTCGTCTGATCTTGGAAGCTAAGCAGTGTTGGGCCTGGTTAGTACTTGGGTGGGAGACCACATGGGAACACCAGGTGCTGTAGTTTTTTTTTTACATTACAGGCAAATTGTTTTTATTCTCTAGCTATTTATATTGGAAACTTTTTCTTTTTATTGCCAGCACAGACATTTGGAAGAGGTCAAACAGACACAATAGCCATCACCTAAAGACTTACCACACTGTTTAGGCTCAATTCCAACTGCTTTTGGCAGCTAAACAGTGTTGAGCCTCTTTTGTAGTTTAATTTAAGACCCCCTGCTAATATCATGTCCTGTAGGTCTTTTTACATTACCAACACATGATTTTTTTCAGTAAGCCAATACAGTTAGGAAACTTTTGTATTAGCTTACCTAGTGATAGAAGTAGAAGAGGGCAAAAAAGTGCCTTTAACTCACCTACAGCCATACCACATTGGATAGGCCCAATCTCGTCTGATCTTGGAAGCTAAGCAGTGTTGGGCCTGGTTAGTACTTGGGTGGGAGACCACATGGGAACACCAGGTGCTGTAGGTTTTTTCACATTACTGGCAAATTGTTTTTATTCTCTAGCTATTTATATTGGAAACTTTTTCTTTTTATTGCCAGCACAGACATTTGGAAGAGGTCAAACAGACACAATAGCCATCACCTAAAGACTTACCACACTGTTTAGGCTCAATTCCAACTGCTTTTGGCAGCTAAACAGTGTTGAGCCTCTTTTGTAGTTTAATTTAAGACCCCCTGCTAATATCATGTCCTGTAGGTCTTTTTACATTACCAACACATGATTTTTTTCAGTAAGCCAATACAGTTAGGAAACTTTTGTATTAGCTTACCTGGTGATACAAGTAGAAGAGGGAAAAAAGTGCCTGTATCTCACCTGCAGCCATACCACATTGGATAGGCCCAATCTTGTCTGATCTTGGAAGCTAAGCAGTGTTGGGCCTGGTTAGTACTTGGGTGGGAGACCACATGGGAACACCAGGTGCTGTAGGTTTTTTCACATTACTGGCAAATTGTTTTTATTCTCTAGCTATTTATATTGGAATCTTTTTCTTTTTATTGCCAGCACAGACATTTGGAAGAGGTCAAACAGACACAATAGCCATCACCTAAAGACTTACCACACTGTTTAGGCTCAATTCCAACTGCTTTTGGCAGCTAAACAGTGTTGAGCCTCTTTTGTAGTTTAATTTAAGACCCCCTGCTAATATCATGTCCTGTAGGTCTTTTTACATTACCAACACATGATTTTTTTTTTAGTAAGCCAATACAGTTAGGAAACTTTTGTATTAGCTTACCTGGTGATAGAAGTAGAAGAGGGCAAAAAAGTGCCTTTAACTCACATACAGCCATACCACATTGGATAGGCCCAATCTCGTCTGATCTTGGAAGCTAAGCAGTGTTGGGCCTGGTTAGTACTTGGGTGGGAGACCACATGGGAACACCAGGTGCTGTAGGTTTTTTCACATTACTGGCAAATTGTTTTTATTCTCTAGCTATTTAAATTGGAAACATTTTCTTTTTATTGCCAGCACAGACATTTGGAAGAGGTCAAACAGACACAATAGCCATCACCTAAAGACTTACCACACTGTTTAGGCCCAATTCCAACTGCTTTTGGCAGCTAAACAGTGTTGAGCCTCTTTAGTAGTTTAATTTAAGACCCCCTGCTAATATCATGTCCTGTAGGTCTTTTTACATTACCAACACATGATTTTTTTCAGTAAGCCAATACAGTTAGGAAACTTTTTTATTAGCTTACTTGGTGATAGAAGTAGAAGAGGGCAAAAAAGTGACGGTATCTCAGCTACAGCCATACCACATTGGATAGGCCCGATCTCGTCTGATCTTGGAAGCTAAGCAGTGTTGGGCCTGGTTAGTACTTGGGTGGGAGACCACATGGGAACACCAGGTGCTGTAGGTTTTTTCACATTACAGGCAAATTGTTTTTATTCTCTAGCTATTTAAATTGGAAACTTTTTCTTTTTATTGCCAGTACAGACATTTGGAAGAGGTCAAACAGATACAATAGCCATCACCTAAAGACTTACCACACTGTTTAGGCTTAATTCCAACTGCTTTTGGCAGCTAAACCGTGTTGAGCCTCTTTAGTAGTTTAATTTAAGACCCCCTGCTAATATCATGTCCTGTAGGTCTTTTTACATTACCAACACATGATTTTTTTCAGTAAGCCAATACAGTTAGGAAACTTTTGCATTAGCTTACCTAGTGATAGAAGTAGAAGAGGGCAAAAAAGTGCCTGTATTTCACCTACAGCCATACCACATTGGATAGGCCCAATCTCGTCTGATCTTGGAAGCTAAGCAGTGTTGGGCCTGGTTAGTACTTGGGTTGGAGACCACATGGGAACACCAGGTGCTGTAGGTTTTTTTCACATTACAGGCAAATTGTTTTTATTCTCTAGCTATTTATATTGGAAACTTTTTCTTTTTATTGCCAGCACAGACATTTGGAAGAGGTCAAACAGACACAATAGCCATCACCTAAAGACTTACCACACTGTTTAGGCTCAATTCCAACTGCTTTTGGCAGCTAAACAGTGTTGAGCCTCTTTTGTAGTTTAATTTAAGACCCCCTGCTAATATCATGTCCTGTAGGTCTTTTTACATTACCAACACATGATTTTTTTCAGTAAGCCAATACAGTTAGGAAACTTTTGTATTAGCTTACCTGGTGATAGAAGCAGA
This sequence comes from Crinia signifera, assembly GCF_055691185.1. Lineage (NCBI taxonomy): Eukaryota > Metazoa > Chordata > Amphibia > Anura > Myobatrachidae > Crinia > Crinia signifera. The sequence goes on from NC_139222.1 coordinate 51,639,430, forward strand.
AGAGGGCAAAAAAGTGCCTTTAACTCTCCTACAGCCATACCACATTGGATAGGCCCAATCTCGTCTGATATTGGAAGCTAAGCAGTGTTGGGCCTGGTTAGTACTTGGGTGGGAGACCACATGGGAACACCAGGTGCTGTAGGTTTTTTCACATTACTGGCAAATTGTTTTTATTCTCTAGCTATTTATATTGGAAACTTTTTCTTTTTATTGCCAGCACAGACATTTGGAAGAGGTCAAACAGACACAATAGCCATCACCTAAAGACTTACCACACTGTTTAGGCTCAATTCCAACTGCTTTTGGCAGCTAAACAGTGTTGAGCCTCTTTTGTAGTTTAATTTAAGACCCCCTGCTAATATCATGTCCTGTAGGTCTTTTACATTACCAACACATGATTTTTTTCAGTAAGCCAATACAGTTAGGAAACTTTTGTATTAGCTTACCTGGTGATAGAAGTAGAAGAGGGCAAAAAAGTGGCTTGAACTCACCTACAGCCATACCACATTGGATAGGCCCAATCTCGTCTGATCTTGGAAGCTAAGCAGTGTTGGCCCTGGTTAGTACTTGGGTGGGAGACCACATGGGAACACCAGGTGCTGTAGGTTTTTTCACATTACTGGCAAATTGTTTTTATTCTCTAGCTATTTAAATTGGAAACTTTTTCTTTTTATTGCCAGCACAGACATTTGGAAGAGGTCAAACAGACACAATAGCCATCACCTAAAGACTTACCACACTGTTTAGGCCCAATTCCAACTGCTTTTGGCAGCTAAACAGTGTTGAGCCTCTTTTGTAGTTTCATTTAAGACCCCCTGCTAATATCATGTCCAGTAGGTCTTTTTACATTACCAACACATGATTTTTTTCAGTAAGCCAATACAGTTATGATACTTTTTTATTAGCTTACCTGGTGATAGAAGTAGAAGATGGCAAAAAAGTGCCTGTATCTCACCTACAGCCATACCACATTGGATAGGCCCAATCTCGTCTGATCTTGAAAGCTAAGCAGTGTTGGGCCTGGTTAGGACTTGGGTGGGAGACCACCTGGGGACACCAGGTGCTGTAGGTTTTTTCACGTTACTGGCAAATTGTTTTTATTCTCTAGCTATTTAAATTGGAAACTTTTTCTTTTTATTGCCAGCACAGACATTTGGAAGAGGTCAAACAGACACAATAGCCATCACCTAAAGACTTACCACACTGTTTAGGCTCAATTACAACTGCTTTTGGCAGCTAAACAGTGTTGAGCCTCTTTTGTAGTTTAATTTAAGACCCCCTGCTAATATCATGTCCTGTAGGTCTTTTTACATTACCAACACATGATTTTTTTCAGTAAGCCAATACAGTTAGGAAACTTTTGTATTAGCTTACCTGGTGATACAAGTAGAAGAGGGCAAAAAAGTGCCTGTATCTCACCTGCAGCCATACCACATTGGATAGGCCCAATCTCGTCTGATCTTGGAAGCTAAGCAGTGTTGGGCCTGGTTAGTACTTGGGTGGGAGACCACATGGGAACACCAGGTGCTGTAGGTTTTTTCACATTACTGGCAAATTGTTTTTATTCTCTAGCTATTTATATTGGAAACTTTTTCTTTTTATTGCCAGCATAGACATTTGGAAGAGGTCAAACAGACACAATAGCCATCACCTAAAGACTTACCACACTGTTTAGGCTCAATTCCAACTGCTTTTGGCAGCTAAACAGTGTTGAGCCTCTTTAGTAGTTTAATTTAAGACCCCCTGCTAATATCATGTCCTGTAGGTCTTTTTACATTTTCAACACATGATTTTTTTCAGTAAGCCAATACAGTTAGGAAACTTTTGTATTAGCTTACCTGGTGATAGAAGTAGAAGAGGGCAAAAAAGTGCCTTTAACTCAGCTACAGCCATACCACATTGGATAGGCCCAATCTCGTCTGATCTTGGAAGCTAAGCAGTGTTGGGCCTGGTTAGTACTTGGGTGGGAGACCACATGGGAACACCAGGTGCTGTAGTTTTTTTTTTACATTACAGGCAAATTGTTTTTATTCTCTAGCTATTTATATTGGAAACTTTTTCTTTTTATTGCCAGCACAGACATTTGGAAGAGGTCAAACAGACACAATAGCCATCACCTAAAGACTTACCACACTGTTTAGGCTCAATTCCAACTGCTTTTGGCAGCTAAACAGTGTTGAGCCTCTTTTGTAGTTTAATTTAAGACCCCCTGCTAATATCATGTCCTGTAGGTCTTTTTACATTACCAACACATGATTTTTTTCAGTAAGCCAATACAGTTAGGAAACTTTTGTATTAGCTTACCTAGTGATAGAAGTAGAAGAGGGCAAAAAAGTGCCTTTAACTCACCTACAGCCATACCACATTGGATAGGCCCAATCTCGTCTGATCTTGGAAGCTAAGCAGTGTTGGGCCTGGTTAGTACTTGGGTGGGAGACCACATGGGAACACCAGGTGCTGTAGGTTTTTTCACATTACTGGCAAATTGTTTTTATTCTCTAGCTATTTAAATTGGAAACTTTTTCTTTTTATTGCCAGCACAGACATTTGGAAGAGGTCAAACAGACACAATAGCCATCACCTAAAGACTTACCACACTGTTTAGGCTCAATTCCAACTGCTTTTGGCAGCTAAACAGTGTTGAGCCTCTTTTGTAGTTTAATTTAAGACCCCCTGCTAATATCATGTCCTGTAGGTCTTTTTACATTACCAACACATGATTTTTTTCATTAAGCCAATACAGTTAGGAAACTTTTGTATTAGCTTACCTGGTGATAGAAGTAGAAGAGGGCAAAAAAGTGACTTTAACTCACCTACAGCCATACCACATTGGATAGGCCCAATCTCGTCTGATCTTGGAAGCTAAGCAGTGTTGGGCCTGGTTAGTACTTGGGTGGGAGACCACATGGGAACACCAGGTGCTGTAGGTTTTTTCACATTACTGGCAAATTGTTTTTATTCTCTAGCTATTTATATTGGAAACTTTTTCTTTTTATTGCCAGCACAGACATTTGGAAGAGGTCAAACAGACACAATAGCCATCACCTAAAGACTTACCACACTGTTTAGGCTCAATTCCAACTGCTTTTGGCAGCTAAACAGTGTTGAGCCTCTTTTGTAGTTTAATTTAAGACCCCCTGCTAATATCATGTCCTGTAGGTCTTTTTACATTACCAACACATGATTTTTTTCAGTAAGCCAATACAGTTAGGAAACTTTTGTATTAGCTTACCTGGTGATACGAGTAGAAGAGGGAAAAAAGTGCCTGTATCTCACCTGCAGCCATACCACATTGGATAGGCCCAATCTCGTCTGATCTTGGAAGCTAAGCAGTGTTGGGCCTGGTTAGTACTTGGGTGGGAGACCACATGGGAACACCAGGTGCTGTAGGTTTTTTCACATTACTGGCAAATTGTTTTTATTCTCTAGCTATTTATATTGGAATCTTTTTCTTTTTATTGCCAGCACAGACATTTGGAAGAGGTCAAACAGACACAATAGCCATCACCTAAAGACTTACCACACTGTTTAGGCTCAATTCCAACTGCTTTTGGCAGCTAAACAGTGTTGAGCCTCTTTTGTAGTTTAATTTAAGACCCCCTGCTAATATCATGTCCTGTAGGTCTTTTTACATTACCAACACATGATTTTTTTCAGTAAGCCAATACAGTTAGGAAACTTTTGTATTAGCTTACCTGGTGATACAAGTAGAAGAGGGCAAAAAAGTGCCTTTAACTCACATACAGCCATACCACATTGGATAGGCCCAATCTCGTCTGATCTTGGAAGCTAAGCAGTGTTGGGCCTGGTTAGTACTTGGGTGGGAGACCACATGGGAACACCAGGTGCTGTAGGTTTTTTCACATTACTGGCAAATTGTTTTTATTCTCTAGCTATTTAAATTGAAAACATTTTCTTTTTATTGCCAGCACAGACATTTGGAAGAGGTCAAACAGACACAATAGCCATCACCTAAAGACTTACCACACTGTTTAGGCTCAATTCCAACTGCTTTTGGCAGCTAAACAGTGTTGAGCCTCTTTTGTAGTTTAATTTAAGACCCCCTGCTAATATCATGTCCTGTAGGTCTTTTTACATTACCAACATATGATTTTTTTCAGTAAGCCAATACAGTTAGGAAACTTTTGTATTAGCTTACCTGGTGATAGAAGTAGAAGAGGGCAAAAAAGTGACTTCAACTCACCTACAGCCATACCACATTGGACAGGCCCAATCTCGTCTGATCTTGGAAGCTAAGCAGTGTTGGGCCTGGTTAGTACTTGGGTGGGAGACCACATGGGAACACCAGGTGCTGTAGGTTTTTTCACATTACTGGCAAATTGTTTTTATTCTCTAGCTATTTAAATTGGAAACATTTTCTTTTTATTGCCAGCACAGACATTTGGAAGAGGTCAAACAGACACAATAGCCATCACCTAAAGACTTACCACACTGTTTAGGCCCAATTCCAACTGCTTTTGGCAGCTAAACAGTGTTGAGCCTCTTTAGTAGTTTAATTTAAGACCCCCTGCTAATATCATGTCCTGTAGGTCTTTTTACATTACCAACACATGATTTTTTTCAGTAAGCCAATACAGTTAGGAAACTTTTGTATTAGCTTACCTGGTGATAGAAGTAGAAGAGGGCAAAAAAGTGCCTTTAACTCACATACAGCCATACCACATTGGATAGGCCCAATCTCGTCTGATCTTGGAAGCTAAGCAGTGTTGGGCCTGGTTAGTACTTGGGTGGGAGACCACATGGGAACACCAGGTGCTGTAGGTTTTTTCACATTACTGGCAAATTGTTTTTATTCTCTAGCTATTTAAATTGAAAACATTTTCTTTTTATTGCCAGCACAGACATTTGGAAGAGGTCAAACAGACACAATAGCCATCACCTAAAGACTTACCACACTGTTTAGGCTCAATTCCAACTGCTTTTGGCAGCTAAACAGTGTTGAGCCTCTTTTGTAGTTTAATTTAAGACCCCCTGCTAATATCATGTCCTGTAGGTCTTTTTACATTACCAACATATGATTTTTTTCAGTAAGCCAATACAGTTAGGAAACTTTTGTATTAGCTTACCTGGTGATAGAAGTAGAAGAGAGAAAAAAAGTGACTTCAACTCACCTACAGCCATACCACATTGGACAGGCCCAATCTCGTCTGATCTTGGAAGCTAAGCAGTGTTGGGCCTGGTTAGTACTTGGGTGGGAGACCACATGGGAACACCAGGTGCTGTAGGTTTTTTCACATTACTGGCAAATTGTTTTTATTCTCTAGCTATTTAAATTGGAAACATTTTCTTTTTATTGCCAGCACAGACATTTGGAAGAGGTCAAACAGACACAATAGCCATCACCTAAAGACTTACCACACTGTTTAGGCCCAATTCCAACTGCTTTTGGCAGCTAAACAGTGTTGAGCCTCTTTAGTAGTTTAATTTAAGACCCCCTGCTAATATCATGTCCTGTAGGTCTTTTTACATTACCAACACATGATTTTTTTCAGTAAGCCAATACAGTTAGGAAACTTTTTTATTAGCTTACTTGGTGATAGAAGTAGAAGAGGGCAAAAAAGTGACGGTATCTCAGCTACAGCCATACCACATTGGATAGGCCAATCTCGTCTGATCTTGGAAGCTAAGCAGTGTTGGGCCTGGTTAGTACTTGGGTGGGAGACCACATGGGAACACCAGGTGCTGTAGGTTTTTTCACATTACAGGCAAATTGTTTTTATTCTCTAGCTATTTAAATTGGAAACTTTTTCTTTTTATTGCCAGTACAGACATTTGGAAGAGGTCAAACAGATACAATAGCCATCACCTAAAGACTTACCACACTGTTTAGGCTTAATTCCAACTGCTTTTGGCAGCTAAACAGTGTTGAGCCTCTTTAGTAGTTTAATTTAAGACCCCCTGCTAATATCATGTCCTGTAGGTCTTTTTACATTACCAACACATGATTTTTTTCAGTAAGCCAATACAGTTAGGAAACTTTTTTATTAGCTTACTTGGTGATAGAAGTAGAAGAGGGCAAAAAAGTGACGGTATCTCAGCTACAGCCATACCACATTGGATAGGCCCAATCTCGTCTGATCTTGGAAGCTAAGCAGTGTTGGGCCTGGTTAGTACTTGGGTGGGAGACCACATGGGAACACCAGGTGCTGTAGGTTTTTTCACATTACAGGCAAATTGTTTTTATTCTCTAGCTATTTAAATTGGAAACTTTTTCTTTTTATTGCCAGTACAGACATTTGGAAGAGGTCAAACAGATACAATAGCCATCACCTAAAGACTTACCACACTGTTTAGGCTTAATTCCAACTGCTTTTGGCAGCTAAACAGTGTTGAGCCTCTTTAGTAGTTTAATTTAAGACCCCCTGCTAATATCATGTCCTGTAGGTCTTTTTACATTACCAACACATGATTTTTTTCAGTAAGCCAATACAGTTAGGAAACTTTTGCATTAGCTTACCTAGTGATAGAAGTAGAAGAGGGCAAAAAAGTGCCTGTATTTCACCTACAGCCATACCACATTGGATAGGCCCAATCTCGTCTGATCTTGGAAGCTAAGCAGTGTTGGGCCTGGTTAGTACTTGGGTTGGAGACCACATGGGAACACCAGGTGCTGTAGGTTTTTTTCACATTACAGGCAAATTGTTTTTATTCTCTAGCTATTTACATTGGAAACTTTTTCTTTTTATTGCCAGCACAGACATTTGGAAGAGGTCAAACAGACACAATAGCCATCACCTAAAGACTTACCACACTGTTTAGGCTCAATTCCAACTGCTTTTGGCAGCTAAACAGTGTTGAGCCTCTTTTGTAGTTTAATTTAAGACCCCCTGCTAATATCATGTCCTGTAGGTCTTTTTACATTACCAACACATGATTTTTTTCAGTAAGCCAATACAGTTAGGAAACTTTTGTATTAGCTTACCTGGTGATAGAAGTAGAAGAGGGCAAAAAAGTGCCTTTAACTCTCCTACAGCCATACCACATTGGATAGGCCCAATCTCGTCTGATATTGGAAGCTAAGCAGTGTTGGGCCTGGTTAGTACTTGGGTGGGAGACCACATGGGAACACCAGGTGCTGTAGGTTTTTTCACATTACTGGCAAATTGTTTTTATTCTCTAGCTATTTATATTGGAAACTTTTTCTTTTTATTGCCAGCACAGACATTTGGAAGAGGTCAAACAGACACAATAGCCATCACATAAAGACTTACCACACTGTTTAGGCTCAATTCCAACTGCTTTTGGCAGCTAAACAGTGTTGAGCCTCTTTTGTAGTTTAATTTAAGACCCCCTGCTAATATCATGTCCTGTAGGTCTTTTTACATTACCAACACATGATTTTTTTCAGTAAGCCAATACAGTTAGGAAACTTTTGTATTAGCTTACCTGGTGATAGAAGTAGAAGAGGGCAAAAAAGTGGCTTTAACTCACCTACAGCCATACCACATTGGATAGGCCCAATCTCGTCTGATCTTGGAAGCTAAGCAGTGTTGGGCCTGGTTAGTACTTGGGTGGGAGACCACATGGGAACACCAGGTGCTGTAGGTTTTTTCACATTACTGGCAAATTGTTTTTATTCTCTAGCTATTTATATTGGAAACTTTTTCTTTTTATTGCCAGCACAGACATTTGGAAGAGGTCAAACAGATACAATAGCCATCACCTAAAGACTTACCACACTGTTTAGGCTTAATTCCAACTGCTTTTGGCAGCTAAACAGTGTTGAGCCTCTTTAGTAGTTTAATTTAAGACCCCCTGCTAATATCATGTCCTGTAGGTCTTTTTACATTACCAACACATGATTTTTTTCAGTAAGCCAATACAGTTAGGAAACTTTTGCATTAGCTTACCTAGTGATAGAAGTAGAAGAGGGCAAAAAAGTGCCTGTATTTCACCTACAGCCATACCACATTGGATAGGCCCAATCTCGTCTGATCTTGGAAGCTAAGCAGTGTTGGGCCTGGTTAGTACTTGGGTTGGAGACCACATGGGAACACCAGGTGCTGTAGGTTTTTTTCACATTACAGGCAAATTGTTTTTATTCTCTAGCTATTTATATTGGAAACTTTTTCTTTTTATTGCCAGCACAGACATTTGGAAGAGGTCAAACAGACACAATAGCCATCACCTAAAGACTTACCACACTGTTTAGGCTCAATTCCAACTGCTTTTGGCAGCTAAACAGTGTTGAGCCTCTTTTGTAGTTTAATTTAAGACCCCCTGCTAATATCATGTCCTGTAGGTCTTTTTACATTACCAACACATGATTTTTTTCAGTAAGCCAATACAGTTAGGAAACTTTTGTATTAGCTTACCTGGTGATAGAAGTAGAAGAGGGCAAAAAAGTGCCTTTAACTCTCCTACAGCCATACCACATTGGATAGGCCCGATCTCGTCTGATATTGGAAGCTAAGCAGTGTTGGGCCTGGTTAGTACTTGGGTGGGAGACCACATGGGAACACCAGGTGCTGTAGGTTTTTTCACATTACTGGCAAATTGTTTTTATTCTCTAGCTATTTATATTGGAAACTTTTTCTTTTTATTGCCAGCACAGACATTTGGAAGAGGTCAAACAGACACAATAGCCATCACCTAAAGACTTACCACACTGTTTAGGCTCAATTCCAACTGCTTTTGGCAGCTAAACAGTGTTGAGCCTCTTTTGTAGTTTAATTTAAGACCCCCTGCTAATATCATGTCCTGTAGGTCTTTTTACATTACCAACACATGATTTTTTTCAGTAAGCCAATACAGTTAGGAAACTTTTGTATTAGCTTACCTGGTGATAGAAGTAGAAGAGGGCAAAAAAGTGGCTTTAACTCACCTACAGCCATACCACATTGGATAGGCCCAATCTCGTCTGATCTTGGAAGCTAAGCAGTGTTGGGCCTGGTTAGTACTTGGGTGGGAGACCACATGGGAACACCAGGTGCTGTAGGTTTTTTCACATTACTGGCAAATTGTTTTTATTCTCTAGCTATTTATATTGGAAACTTTTTCTTTTTATTGCCAGCACAGACATTTGGAAGAGGTCAAACAGACACAATAGCCATCACCTAAAGACTTACCACACTGTTTAGGCTCAATTCCAACTGCTTTTGGCAGCTAAACAGTGTTGAGCCTCTTTTGTAGTTTAATTTAAGACCCCCTGCTAATATCATGTCCTGTAGGTCTTTTTACATTACCAACACATGATTTTTTTCAGTAAGCCAATACAGTTAGGAAACTTTTGTATTAGCTTACCTGGTGATACAAGTAGAAGAGGGAAAAAAGTGCCTGTATCTCACCTGCAGCCATACCACATTGGATAGGCCCAATCTCGTCTGATCTTGGAAGCTAAGCAGTGTTGGGCCTGGTTAGTACTTGGGTGGGAGACCACATGGGAACACCAGGTGCTGTAGGTTTTTTCACATTACTGGCAAATTGTTTTTATTCTCTAGCTATTTATATTGGAATCTTTTTCTTTTTATTGCCAGCACAGACATTTGGAAGAGGTCAAACAGACACAATAGCCATCACCTAAAGACTTACCACACTGTTTAGGCTCAATTCCAACTGCTTTTGGCAGCTAAACAGTGTTGAGCCTCTTTTGTAGTTTAATTTAAGACCCCCTGCTAATATCATGTCCTGTAGGTCTTTTTACATTACCAACACATGATTTTTTTCAGTAAGCCAATACAGTTAGGAAACTTTTGTATTAGCTTACCTGGTGATAGAAGTAGAAGAGGGCAAAAAAGTGCCTTTAACTCACATACAGCCATACCACATTGGATAGGCCCAATCTCGTCTGATCTTGGAAGCTAAGCAGTGTTGGGCCTGGTTAGTACTTGGGTGGGAGACCACATGGGAACACCAGGTGCTGTAGGTTTTTTCACATTACTGGCAAATTGTTTTTATTCTCTAGCTATTTAAATTGAAAACATTTTCTTTTTATTGCCAGCACAGACATTTGGAAGAGGTCAAACAGACACAATAGCCATCACCTAAAGACTTACCACACTGTTTAGGCTCAATTCCAACTGCTTTTGGCAGCTAAACAGTGTTGAGCCTCTTTTGTAGTTTAATTTAAGACCCCCTGCTAATATCATGTCCTGTAGGTCTTTTTACATTACCAACATATGATTTTTTTCAGTAAGCCAATACAGTTAGGAAACTTTTGTATTAGCTTACCTGGTGATAGAAGTAGAAGAGGGCAAAAAAGTGATTTTAACTCACCTACAGCCATACCACATTGGACAGGCCCAATCTCGTCTGATCTTGGAAGCTAAGCAGTGTTGGGCCTGGTTAGTACTTGGGTGGGAGACCACATGGGAACACCAGGTGCTGTAGGTTTTTTCACATTACTGGCAAATTGTTTTTATTCTTTAGCTATTTAAATTGGAAACTTTTTCTTTTTATTGCCAGCACAGACATTTGGAAGAGGTCAAACAGACACAATAGCCATCACCTAAAGACTTACCACACTGTTTAGGCTCAATTACAACTGCTTTTGGCAGCTAAACAGTGTTGAGCCTCTTTTGTAGTTTAATTTAAGACCCCCTGCTAATATCATGTCCTGTAGGTCTTTTTACATTACCAACACATGATTTTTTTCAGTAAGCCAATACAGTTAGGAAACTTTTGTATTAGCTTACCTGGTGATACAAGTAGAAGAGGGCAAAAAAGTGCCTGTATCTCACCTGCAGCCATACCACATTGGATAGGCCCAATCTCGTCTGATCTTGGAAGCTAAGCAGTGTTGGGCCTGGTTAGTACTTGGGTGGGAGACCACATGGGAACACCAGGTGCTGTAGGTTTTTTCACATTACTGGCAAATTGTTTTTATTCTCTAGCTATTTATATTGGAAACTTTTTCTTTTTATTGCCAGCACAGACATTTGGAAGAGGTCAAACAGACACAATAGCCATCACCTAAAGACTTACCACACTGTTTAGGCTCAATTCCAACTGCTTTTGGCAGCTAAACAGTGTTGAGCCTCTTTAGTAGTTTAATTTAAGACCCCCTGCTAATATCATGTCCTGTAGGTCTTTTTACATTTTCAACACATGATTTTTTTCAGTAAGCCAATACAGTTAGGAAACTTTTGTATTAGCTTACCTGGTGATAGAAGTAGAAGAGGGCAAAAAAGTGCCTTTAACTCAGCTACAGCCATACCACATTGGATAGGCCCAATCTCGTCTGATCTTGGAAGCTAAGCAGTGTTGGGCCTGGTTAGTACTTGGGTGGGAGACCACATGGGAACACCAGGTGCTGTAGGTTTTTTTTTACATTACAGGCAAATTGTTTTTATTCTCTAGCTATTTATATTGGAAACTTTTTCTTTTTATTGCCAGCACAGACATTTGGAAGAGGTCAAACAGACACAATAGCCATCACCTAAAGACTTACCACACTGTTTAGGCTCAATTCCAACTGCTTTTGGCAGCTAAACAGTGTTGAGCCTCTTTTGTAGTTTAATTTAAGACCCCCTGCTAATATCATGTCCTGTAGGTCTTTTTACATTACCAACACATGATTTTTTTCAGTAAGCCAATACAGTTAGGAAACTTTTGTATTAGCTTACCTGGTGATAGAAGTAGAAGAGGGCAAAAAAGTGGCTTTAACTCTCCTACAGCCATACCACATTGGATAGGCCCAATCTCGTCTGATATTGGAAGCTAAGCAGTGTTGGGCCTGGTTAGTACTTGGGTGGGAGACCACATGGGAACACCAGGTGCTGTAGGTTTTTTCACATTACTGGCAAATTGTTTTTATTCTCTAGCTATTTATATTGGAAACTTTTTCTTTTTATTGCCAGCACAGACATTTGGAAGAGGTCAAACAGACACAATAGCCATCACCTAAAGACTTACCACACTGTTTAGGCTCAATTCCAACTGCTTTTGGCAGCTAAACAGTGTTGAGCCTCTTTTGTAGTTTAATTTAAGACCCCCTGCTAATATCATGTCCTGTAGGTCTTTTACATTACCAACACATGATTTTTTTCAGTAAGCCAATACAGTTAGGAAACTTTTGTATTAGCTTACCTGGTGATAGAAGTAGAAGAGGGCAAAAAAGTGGCTTGAACTCACCTACAGCCATACCACATTGGATAGGCCCAATCTCGTCTGATCTTGGAAGCTAAGCAGTGTTGGCCCTGGTTAGTACTTGGGTGGGAGACCACATGGGAACACCAGGTGCTGTAGGTTTTTTCACATTACTGGCAAATTGTTTTTATTCTCTAGCTATTTAAATTGGAAACTTTTTCTTTTTATTGCCAGCACAGACATTTGGAAGAGGTCAAACAGACACAATAGCCATCACCTAAAGACTTACCACACTGTTTAGGCCCAATTCCAACTGCTTTTGGCAGCTAAACAGTGTTGAGCCTCTTTTGTAGTTTCATTTAAGACCCCCTGCTAATATCATGTCCAGTAGGTCTTTTTACATTACCAACACATGATTTTTTTCAGTAAGCCAATACAGTTAGGAAACTTTTTTATTAGCTTACCTGGTGATAGAAGTAGAAGATGGCAAAAAAGTGCCTGTATCTCACCTACAGCCATACCACATTGGATAGGCCCAATCTCGTCTGATCTTGAAAGCTAAGCAGTGTTGGGCCTGGTTAGTACTTGGGTGGGAGACCACCTGGGGACACCAGGTGCTGTAGGTTTTTTCACGTTACTGGCAAATTGATTTTATTCTCTAGCTATTTAAATTGGAAACTTTTTCTTTTTATTGCCAGCACAGACATTTGGAAGAGGTCAAACAGACACAATAGCCATCACCTAAAGACTTACCACACTGTTTAGGCTCAATTACAACTGCTTTTGGCAGCTAAACAGTGTTGAGCCTCTTTTGTAGTTTAATTTAAGACCCCCTGCTAATATCATGTCCTGTAGGTCTTTTTACATTACCAACACATGATTTTTTTCAGTTAACCAATACAGTTAGGAAACTTTTGTATTAGCTTACCTGGTGATACAAGTAGAAGAGGGCAAAAAAGTGCCTGTATCTCACCTGCAGCCATACCACATTGGATAGGCCCAATCTCGTCTGATCTTGGAAGCTAAGCAGTGTTGGGCCTGGTTAGTACTTGGGTGGGAGACCACATGGGAACACCAGGTGCTGTAGGTTTTTTCACATTACTGGCAAATTGTTTTTATTCTCTAGCTATTTATATTGGAAACTTTTTCTTTTTATTGCCAGCACAGACATTTGGAAGAGGTCAAACAGACACAATAGCCATCACCTAAAGACTTACCACACTGTTTAGGCTCAATTCCAACTGCTTTTGGCAGCTAAACAGTGTTGAGCCTCTTTAGTAGTTTAATTTAAGACCCCCTGCTAATATCATGTCCTGTAGGTCTTTTTACATTTTCAACACATGATTTTTTTCAGTAAGCCAATACAGTTAGGAAACTTTTGTATTAGCTTACCTGGTGATAGAAGTAGAAGAGGGCAAAAAAGTGCCTTTAACTCAGCTACAGCCATACCACATTGGATAGGCCCAATCTCGTCTGATCTTGGAAGCTAAGCAGTGTTGGGCCTGGTTAGTACTTGGGTGGGAGACCACATGGGAACACCAGGTGCTGTAGTTTTTTTTTTACATTACAGGCAAATTGTTTTTATTCTCTAGCTATTTATATTGGAAACTTTTTCTTTTTATTGCCAGCACAGACATTTGGAAGAGGTCAAACAGACACAATAGCCATCACCTAAAGACTTACCACACTGTTTAGGCTCAATTCCAACTGCTTTTGGCAGCTAAACAGTGTTGAGCCTCTTTTGTAGTTTAATTTAAGACCCCCTGCTAATATCATGTCCTGTAGGTCTTTTTACATTACCAACACATGATTTTTTTCAGTAAGCCAATACAGTTAGGAAACTTTTGTATTAGCTTACCTAGTGATAGAAGTAGAAGAGGGCAAAAAAGTGCCTTTAACTCACCTACAGCCATACCACATTGGATAGGCCCAATCTCGTCTGATCTTGGAAGCTAAGCAGTGTTGGGCCTGGTTAGTACTTGGGTGGGAGACCACATGGGAACACCAGGTGCTGTAGGTTTTTTCACATTACTGGCAAATTGTTTTTATTCTCTAGCTATTTATATTGGAAACTTTTTCTTTTTATTGCCAGCACAGACATTTGGAAGAGGTCAAACAGACACAATAGCCATCACCTAAAGACTTACCACACTGTTTAGGCTCAATTCCAACTGCTTTTGGCAGCTAAACAGTGTTGAGCCTCTTTTGTAGTTTAATTTAAGACCCCCTGCTAATATCATGTCCTGTAGGTCTTTTTACATTACCAACACATGATTTTTTTCAGTAAGCCAATACAGTTAGGAAACTTTTGTATTAGCTTACCTGGTGATAGAAGTAGAAGAGGGCAAAAAAGTGGCTTTAACTCACCTACAGCCATACCACATTGGATAGGCCCAATCTCGTCTGATCTTGGAAGCTAAGCAGTGTTGGGCCTGGTTAGTACTTGGGTGGGAGACCACATGGGAACACCAGGTGCTGTAGGTTTTTTCACATTACTGGCAAATTGTTTTTATTCTCTAGCTATTTAAATTGGAAACTTTTTCTTTTTATTGCCAGCACAGACATTTGGAAGAGGTCAAACAGACACAATAGCCATCACCTAAAGACTTACCACACTGTTTAGGCTCAATTCCAACTGCTTTTGGCAGCTAAACAGTGTTGAGCCTCTTTTGTAGTTTAATTTAAGACCCCCTGCTAATATCATGTCCTGTAGGTCTTTTTACATTACCAACACATGATTTTTTTCATTAAGCCAATACAGTTAGGAAACTTTTGTATTAGCTTACCTGATGATAGAAGTAGAAGAGGGCAAAAAAGTGACTTTAACTCACCTACAGCCATACCACATTGGATAGGCCCAATCTCGTCTGATCTTGGAAGCTAAGCAGTGTTGGGCCTGGTTAGTACTTGGGTGGGAGACCACATGGGAACACCAGGTGCTGTAGGTTTTTTCACATTACTGGCAAATTGTTTTTATTCTCTAGCTATTTATATTGGAAACTTTTTCTTTTTATTGCCAGCACAGACATTTGGAAGAGGTCAAACAGACACAATAGCCATCACCTAAAGACTTACCACACTGTTTAGGCTCAATTCCAACTGCTTTTGGCAGCTAAACAGTGTTGAGCCTCTTTAGTAGTTTAATTTAAGACCCCCTGCTAATATCATGTCCTGTAGGTCTTTTTACATTACCAACACATGATTTTTTTCAGTAAGCCAATACAGTTAAGAAACTTTTTTATTAGCTTACCTGGTGATAGAAGTAGAAGAGGGCAAAAAAGTGCCTGTATCTCACCTACAGCCATACCACATTGGATAGGCCCAATCTCGTCTGATCTTGGAAGCTAAGCAGTGTTGGGCCTGGTTAGTACTTGGGTGGGAGACCACATGGGAACACCAGGTGCTGTAGGTTTTTTCACATTACTGGCAAATTGTTTTTATTCTCTAGATATTTATATTGGAATCTTTTTCTTTTTATTGCCAGCACAGACATTTGGAAGAGGTCAAACAGACACAATAGCCATCACCTAAAGACTTACCACACTGTTTAGGCTCAATTCCAACTGCTTTTGGCAGCTAAACAGTGTTGAGCCTCTTTTGTAGTTTAATTTAAGACCCCCTGCTAATATCATGTCCTGTAGGTCTTTTTACATTACCAACACATGATTTTTTTCAGTAAGCCAATACAGTTAGGAAACTTTTGTATTAGCTTACCTGGTGATAGAAGTAGAAGAGGGCAAAAAAGTGCCTTTAACTCACATACAGCCATACCACATTGGATAGGCCCAATCTCGTCTGATCTTGGAAGCTAAGCAGTGTTGGGCCTGGTTAGTACTTGGGTGGGAGACCACATGGGAACACCAGGTGCTGTAGGTTTTTTCACATTACTGGCAAATTGTTTTTATTCTCTAGCTATTTAAATTGAAAACATTTTCTTTTTATTGCCAGCACAGACATTTGGAAGAGGTCAAACAGACACAATAGCCATCACCTAAAGACTTACCACACTGTTTAGGCTCAATTCCAACTGCTTTTGGCAGCTAAACAGTGTTGAGCCTCTTTTGTAGTTTAATTTAAGACCCCCTGCTAATATCATGTCCTGTAGGTCTTTTTACATTACCAACATATGATTTTTTTCAGTAAGCCAATACAGTTAGGAAACTTTTGTATTAGCTTACCTGGTGATAGAAGTAGAAGAGGGCAAAAAAGTGACTTCAACTCACCTACAGCCATACCACATTGGACAGGCCCAATCTCGTCTGATCTTGGAAGCTAAGCAGTGTTGGGCCTGGTTAGTACTTGGGTGGGAGACCACATGGGAACACCAGGTGCTGTAGGTTTTTTCACATTACTGGCAAATTGTTTTTATTCTCTAGCTATTTAAATTGGAAACATTTTCTTTTTATTGCCAGCACAGACATTTGGAAGAGGTCAAACAGACACAATAGCCATCACCTAAAGACTTACCACACTGTTTAGGCCCAATTCCAACTGCTTTTGGCAGCTAAACAGTGTTGAGCCTCTTTAGTAGTTTAATTTAAGACCCCCTGCTAATATCATGTCCTGTAGGTCTTTTTACATTACCAACACATGATTTTTTTCAGTAAGCCAATACAGTTAGGAAACTTTTGTATTAGCTTACCTGGTGATAGAAGTAGAAGAGGGCAAAAAAGTGCCTTTAACTCACATACAGCCATACCACATTGGATAGGCCCAATCTCGTCTGATCTTGGAAGCTAAGCAGTGTTGGGCCTGGTTAGTACTTGGGTGGGAGACCACATGGGAACACCAGGTGCTGTAGGTTTTTTCACATTACAGGCAAATTGTTTTTATTCTCTAGCTATTTAAATTGGAAACTTTTTCTTTTTATTGCCAGTACAGACATTTGGAAGAGGTCAAACAGATACAATAGCCATCACCTAAAGACTTACCACACTGTTTAGGCTTAATTCCAACTGCTTTTGGCAGCTAAACAGTGTTGAGCCTCTTTAGTAGTTTAATTTAAGACCCCCTGCTAATATCATGTCCTGTAGGTCTTTTTACATTACCAACACATGATTTTTTTCAGTAAGCCAATACAGTTAGGAAACTTTTGCATTAGCTTACCTAGTGATAGAAGTAGAAGAGGGCAAAAAAGTGCCTGTATTTCACCTACAGCCATACCACATTGGATAGGCCCAATCTCGTCTGATCTTGGAAGCTAAGCAGTGTTGGGCCTGGTTAGTACTTGGGTTGGAGACCACATGGGAACACCAGGTGCTGTAGGTTTTTTCACATTACAGGCAAATTGTTTTTATTCTCTAGCTATTTATATTGGAAACTTTTTCTTTTTATTGCCAGCACAGACATTTGGAAGAGGTCAAACAGACACAATAGCCATCACCTAAAGACTTACCACACTGTTTAGGCTCAATTCCAACTGCTTTTGGCAGCTAAACAGTGTTGAGCCTCTTTTGTAGTTTAATTTAAGACCCCCTGCTAATATCATGTCCTGTAGGTCTTTTTACATTACCAACACATGATTTTTTTCAGTAAGCCAATACAGTTAGGAAACTTTTGTATTAGCTTACCTGGTGATAGAAGTAGAAGAGGGCAAAAAAGTGCCTTTAACTCACATACAGCCATACCACATTGGATAGGCCCAATCTCGTCTGATCTTGGAAGCTAAGCAGTGTTGGGCCTGGTTAGTACTTGGGTGGGAGACCACATGGGAACACCAGGTGCTGTAGGTTTTTTCACATTACTGGCAAATTGTTTTTATTCTCTAGCTATTTAAATTGGAAACATTTTCTTTTTATTGCCAGCACAGACATTTGGAAGAGGTCAAACAGACACAATAGCCATCACCTAAAGACTTACCACACTGTTTAGGCCCAATTCCAACTGCTTTTGGCAGCTAAACAGTGTTGAGCCTCTTTAGTAGTTTAATTTAAGACCCCCTGCTAATATCATGTCCTGTAGGTCTTTTTACATTACCAACACATGATTTTTTTCAGTAAGCCAATACAGTTAGGAAACTTTTTTATTAGCTTACTTGGTGATAGAAGTAGAAGAGGGCAAAAAAGTGACGGTATCTCAGCTACAGCCATACCACATTGGATAGGCCCAATCTCGTCTGATCTTGGAAGCTAAGCAGTGTTGGGCCTGGTTAGTACTTGGGTGGGAGACCACATGGGAACACCAGGTGCTGTAGGTTTTTTCACATTACAGGCAAATTGTTTTTATTCTCTAGCTATTTAAATTGGAAACTTTTTCTTTTTATTGCCAGTACAGACATTTGGAAGAGGTCAAACAGATACAATAGCCATCACCTAAAGACTTACCACACTGTTTAGGCTTAATTCCAACTGCTTTTGGCAGCTAAACAGTGTTGAGCCTCTTTAGTAGTTTAATTTAAGACCCCCTGCTAATATCATGTCCTGTAGGTCTTTTTACATTACCAACACATGATTTTTTTCAGTAAGCCAATACAGTTAGGAAACTTTTGCATTAGCTTACCTAGTGATAGAAGTAGAAGAGGGCAAAAAAGTGCCTGTATTTCACCTACAGCCATACCACATTGGATAGGCCCAATCTCGTCTGATCTTGGAAGCTAAGCAGTGTTGGGCCTGGTTAGTACTTGGGTTGGAGACCACATGGGAACACCAGGTGCTGTAGGTTTTTTTCACATTACAGGTAAATTGTTTTTATTCTCTAGCTATTTATATTGGAAACTTTTTCTTTTTATTGCCAGCACAGACATTTGGAAGAGGTCAAACAGACACAATAGCCATCACCTAAAGACTTACCACACTGTTTAGGCTCAATTCCAACTGCTTTTGGCAGCTAAACAGTGTTGAGCCTCTTTTGTAGTTTAATTTAAGACCCCCTGCTAATATCATGTCCTGTAGGTCTTTTTACATTACCAACACATGATTTTTTTCAGTAAGCCAATACAGTTAGGAAACTTTTGTATTAGCTTACCTGGTGATAGAAGTAGAAGAGGGCAAAAAAGTGCCTTTAACTCTCCTACAGCCATACCACATTGGATAGGCCCAATCTCGTCTGATATTGGAAGCTAAGCAGTGTTGGGCCTGGTTAGTACTTGGGTGGGAGACCACATGGGAGCACTAGGTGCTGTAGGTTTTTTCACATTACTGGCAAATTGATTTTATTCTCTAGCTATTTATATTGGAAACTTTTTCTTTTTATTGCCAGCACAGACATTTGGAAGAGGTCAAACAGACACAATAGCCATCACCTAAATACTTACCACACTGTTTAGGCTCAATTCCAACTGCTTTTGGCAGCTAAACAGTGTTGAGCCTCTTTTGTAGTTTAATTTAAGACCCCCTGCTAATATCATGTCCTGTAGGTCTTTTACATTACCAACACATGATTTTTTTCAGTAAGCCAATACAGTTAGGAAACTTTTGTATTAGCTTACCTGGTGATAGAAGTAGAAGAGGGCAAAAAAGTGGCTTGAACTCACCTACAGCCATACCACATTGGATAGGCCCAATCTCGTCTGATCTTGGAAGCTAAGCAGTGTTGGCCCTGGTTAGTACTTGGGTGGGAGACCACATGGGAACACCAGGTGCTGTAGGTTTTTTCACATTACTGGCAAATTGTTTTTATTCTCTAGCTATTTAAATTGGAAACTTTTTCTTTTTATTGCCAGCACAGACATTTGGAAGAGGTCAAACAGACACAATAGCCATCACCTAAAGACTTACCACACTGTTTAGGCCCAATTCCAACTGCTTTTGGCAGCTAAACAGTGTTGAGCCTCTTTTGTAGTTTCATTTAAGACCCCCTGCTAATATCATGTCCAGTAGGTCTTTTTACATTACCAACACATGATTTTTTTCAGTAAGCCAATACAGTTAGGAAACTTTTTTATTAGCTTACCTGGTGATAGAAGTAGAAGATGGCAAAAAAGTGCCTGTATCTCACCTACAGCCATACCACATTGGATAGGCCCAATCTCGTCTGATCTTGAAAGCTAAGCAGTGTTGGGCCTGGTTAGTACTTGGGTGGGAGACCACCTGGGGACACCAGGTGCTGTAGGTTTTTTCACGTTACTGGCAAATTGTTTTTATTCTCTAGCTATTTAAATTGGAAACTTTTTCTTTTTATTGCCAGCACAGACATTTGGAAGAGGTCAAACAGACACAATAGCCATCACCTAAAGACTTACCACACTGTTTAGGCTCAATTACAACTGCTTTTGGCAGCTAAACAGTGTTGAGCCTCTTTTGTAGTTTAATTTAAGACCCCCTGCTAATATCATGTCCTGTAGGTCTTTTTACATTACCAACACATGATTTTTTTCAGTAAGCCAATACAGTTAGGAAACTTTTGTATTAGCTTACCTGGTGATACAAGTAGAAGAGGGCAAAAAAGTGCCTGTATCTCACCTGCAGCCATACCACATTGGATAGGCCCAATCTCGTCTGATCTTGGAAGCTAAGCAGTGTTGGGCCTGGTTAGTACTTGGGTGGGAGACCACATGGGAACACCAGGTGCTGTAGGTTTTTTCACATTACTGGCAAATTGTTTTTATTCTCTAGCTATTTATATTGGAAACTTTTTCTTTTTATTGCCAGCACAGACATTTGGAAGAGGTCAAACAGACACAATAGCCATCACCTAAAGACTTACCACACTGTTTAGGCTCAATTCCAACTGCTTTTGGCAGCTAAACAGTGTTGAGCCTCTTTAGTAGTTTAATTTAAGACCCCCTGCTAATATCATGTCCTGTAGGTCTTTTTACATTTTCAACACATGATTTTTTTCAGTAAGCCAATACAGTTAGGAAACTTTTGTATTAGCTTACCTGGTGATAGAAGTAGAAGAGGGCAAAAAAGTGCCTTTAACTCAGCTACAGCCATACCACATTGGATAGGCCCAATCTCGTCTGATCTTGGAAGCTAAGCAGTGTTGGGCCTGGTTAGTACTTGGGTGGGAGACCACATGGGAACACCAGGTGCTGTAGGTTTTTTTTTACATTACAGGCAAATTGTTTTTATTCTCTAGCTATTTATATTGGAAACTTTTTCTTTTTATTGCCAGCACAGACATTTGGAAGAGGTCAAACAGACACAATAGCCATCACCTAAAGACTTACCACACTGTTTAGGCTCAATTCCAACTGCTTTTGGCAGCTAAACAGTGTTGAGCCTCTTTTGTAGTTTAATTTAAGACCCCCTGCTAATATCATGTCCTGTAGGTCTTTTTACATTACCAACACATGATTTTTTTCAGTAAGCCAATACAGTTAGGAAACTTTTGTATTAGCTTACCTAGTGATAGAAGTAGAAGAGGGCAAAAAAGTGCCTTTAACTCACCTACAGCCATACCACATTGGATAGGCCCAATCTCGTCTGATCTTGGAAGCTAAGCAGTGTTGGGCCTGGTTAGTACTTGGGTGGGAGACCACATGGGAACACCAGGTGCTGTAGGTTTTTTCACATTACTGGCAAATTGTTTTTATTCTCTAGCTATTTATATTGGAAACTTTTTCTTTTTATTGCCAGCACAGACATTTGGAAGAGGTCAAACAGACACAATAGCCATCACCTAAAGACTTACCACACTGTTTAGGCTCAATTCCAACTGCTTTTGGCAGCTAAACAGTGTTGAGCCTCTTTTGTAGTTTAATTTAAGACCCCCTGCTAATATCATGTCCTGTAGGTCTTTTTACATTACCAACACATGATTTTTTTCAGTAAGCCAATACAGTTAGGAAACTTTTGTATTAGCTTACCTGGTGATAGAAGTAGAAGAGGGCAAAAAAGTGGCTTTAACTCACCTACAGCCATACCACATTGGATAGGCCTGATCTTGGAAGCTAAGCAGTGTTGGGCCTGGTTAGTACTTGGGTGGGAGACCACATGGGAACACCAGGTGCTGTAGGTTTTTTCACATTACTGGCAAATTGTTTTTATTCTCTAGCTATTTAAATTGGAAACTTTTTCTTTTTATTGCCAGCACGGACATTTGGAAGAGGTCAAACAGACACAATAGCCATCACCTAAAGACTTACCACACTGTTTAGGCTCAATTCCAACTGCTTTTGGCAGCTAAACAGTGTTGAGCCTCTTTTGTAGTTTAATTTAAGACCCCCTGCTAATATCATGTCCTGTAGGTCTTTTTACATTACCAACACATGATTTTTTTCAGTAAGCCAATGCAGTTAGGAAACTTTTGTATTAGCTTACCTGGTGATAGAAGTAGAAGAGGGCAAAAAAGTGCCTGTATCTCACCTGCAGCCATACCACATTGGATAGGCCCAATCTCGTCTGATCTTGGAAGCTAAGCAGTGTTGGGCCTGGTTAGTACTTGGGTGGGAGACCACCTGGGAACACCAGGTGCTGTAGGTTTTTTCACATTACTGGCAAATTGTTTTTATTCTCTAGCTATTTATATTGGAAACTTTTTCTTTTTATTGCCAGCACAGACATTTGGAAGAGGTCAAACAGACACAATAGCCATCACCTAAAGACTTACCACACTGTTTAGGCTCAATTCCAACTGCTTTTGGCAGCTAAACAGTGTTGAGCCTCTTTTGTAGTTTAATTTAAGACCCCCTGCTAATATCATGTCCTGTAGGTCTTTTTACATTACCAACACATGATTTTTTTCATTAAGCCAATACAGTTAGGAAACTTTTGTATTAGCTTACCTGGTGATAGAAGTAGAAGAGGGCAAAAAAGTGCCTTTAACTCACCTACAGCCATACCACATTGGATAGGCCCAATCTCGTCTGATCTTGGAAGCTAAGCAGTGTTGGGCCTGGTTAGTACTTGGGTGGGAGACCACATGGGAACACCAGGTGCTGTAGGTTTTTTCACATTACTGGCAAATGGTTTTTATTCTCTAGCTATTTATATTGAAAACATTTTCTTTTTATTGCCAGCACAGACATTTGGAAGAGGTCAAACAGACACAATAGCCATCACCTAAAGACTTACCACACTGTTTAGGCTCAATTCCAACTGCTTTTGGCAGCTAAACAGTGTTGAGCCTCTTTTGTAGTTTAATTTAAGACCCCCTGCTAATATCATGTCCTGTAGGTCTTTTTACATTACCAACATATGATTTTTTTCAGTAAGCCAATACAGTTAGGAAACTTTTGTATTAGCTTACCTGGTGATAGAAGTAGAAGAGGGCAAAAAAGTGATTTTAACTCACCTACAGCCATACCACATTGGACAGGCCCAATCTCGTCTGATCTTGGAAGCTAAGCAGTGTTGGGCCTGGTTAGTACTTGGGTGGGAGACCACATGGGAACACCAGGTGCTGTAGGTTTTTTCACATTACTGGCAAATTGTTTTTATTCTCTAGCTATTTAAATTGGAAACATTTTCTTTTTATTGCCAGCACAGACATTTGGAAGAGGTCAAACAGACACAATAGCCATCACCTAAAGACTTACCACACTGTTTAGGCCCAATTCCAACTGCTTTTGGCAGCTAAACAGTGTTGAGCCTCTTTAGTAGTTTAATTTAAGACCCCCTGCTAATATCATGTCCTGTAGGTCTTTTTACATTACCAACACATGATTTTTTTCAGTAAGCCAATACAGTTAGGAAACTTTTTTATTAGCTTACTTGGTGATAGAAGTAGAAGAGGGCAAAAAAGTGACGGTATCTCAGCTACAGCCATACCACATTGGATAGGCCCAATCTCGTCTGATCTTGGAAGCTAAGCAGTGTTGGGCCTGGTTAGTACTTGGGTGGGAGACCACATGGGAACACCAGGTGCTGTAGGTTTTTTCACATTACAGGCAAATTGTTTTTATTCTCTAGCTATTTAAATTGGAAACTTTTTCTTTTTATTGCCAGTACAGACATTTGGAAGAGGTCAAACAGATACAATAGCCATCACCTAAAGACTTACCACACTGTTTAGGCTTAATTCCAACTGCTTTTGGCAGCTAAACAGTGTTGAGCCTCTTTAGTAGTTTAATTTAAGACCCCCTGCTAATATCATGTCCTGTAGGTCTTTTTACATTACCAACACATGATTTTTTTCAGTAAGCCAATACAGTTAGGAAACTTTTGCATTAGCTTACCTAGTGATAGAAGTAGAAGAGGGCAAAAAAGTGCCTGTATTTCACCTACAGCCATACCACATTGGATAGGCCCAATCTCGTCTGATCTTGGAAGCTAAGCAGTGTTGGGCCTGGTTAGTACTTGGGTTGGAGACCACATGGGAACACCAGGTGCTGTAGGTTTTTTTCACATTACAGGCAAATTGTTTTTATTCTCTAGCTATTTATATTGGAAACTTTTTCTTTTTATTGCCAGCACAGACATTTGGAAGAGGTCAAACAGACACAATAGCCATCACCTAAAGACTTACCACACTGTTTAGGCTCAATTCCAACTGCTTTTGGCAGCTAAACAGTGTTGAGCCTCTTTTGTAGTTTAATTTAAGACCCCCTGCTAATATCATGTCCTGTAGGTCTTTTTACATTACCAACACATGATTTTTTTCAGTAAGCCAATACAGTTAGGAAACTTTTGTATTAGCTTACCTGGTGATAGAAGTAGAAGAGGGCAAAAAAGTGCCTTTAACTCTCCTACAGCCATACCACATTGGATAGGCCCAATCTCGTCTGATATTGGAAGCTAAGCAGTGTTGGGCCTGGTTAGTACTTGGGTGGGAGACCACATGGGAGCACTAGGTGCTGTAGGTTTTTTCACATTACTGGCAAATTGTTTTTATTCTCTAGCTATTTATATTGGAAACTTTTTCTTTTTATTGCCAGCACAGACATTTGGAAGAGGTCAAACAGACACAATAGCCATCACCTAAAGACTTACCACACTGTTTAGGCTCAATTCCAACTGCTTTTGGCAGCTAAACAGTGTTGAGCCTCTTTTGTAGTTTAATTTAAGACCCCCTGCTAATATCATGTCCTGTAGGTCTTTTACATTACCAACACATGATTTTTTTCAGTAAGCCAATACAGTTAGGAAACTTTTGTATTAGCTTACCTGGTGATAGAAGTAGAAGAGGGCAAAAAAGTGGCTTGAACTCACCTACAGCCATACCACATTGGATAGGCCCAATCTCGTCTGATCTTGGAAGCTAAGCAGTGTTGGCCCTGGTTAGTACTTGGGTGGGAGACCACATGGGAACACCAGGTGCTGTAGGTTTTTTCACATTACTGGCAAATTGTTTTTATTCTCTAGCTATTTAAATTGGAAACTTTTTCTTTTTATTGCCAGCACAGACATTTGGAAGAGGTCAAACAGACACAATAGCCATCACCTAAAGACTTACCACACTGTTTAGGCCCAATTCCAACTGCTTTTGGCAGCTAAACAGTGTTGAGCCTCTTTTGTAGTTTCATTTAAGACCCCCTGCTAATATCATGTCCAGTAGGTCTTTTTACATTACCAACACATGATTTTTTTCAGTAAGCCAATACAGTTAGGAAACTTTTTTATTAGCTTACCTGGTGATAGAAGTAGAAGATGGCAAAAAAGTGCCTGTATCTCACCTACAGCCATACCACATTGGATAGGCCCAATCTCGTCTGATCTTGAAAGCTAAGCAGTGTTGGGCCTGGTTAGTACTTGGGTGGGAGACCACCTGGGGACACCAGGTGCTGTAGGTTTTTTCACGTTACTGGCAAATTGTTTTTATTCTCTAGCTATTTAAATTGGAAACTTTTTCTTTTTATTGCCAGCACAGACATTTGGAAGAGGTCAAACAGACACAATAGCCATCACCTAAAGACTTACCACACTGTTTAGGCTCAATTACAACTGCTTTTGGCAGCTAAACAGTGTTGAGCCTCTTTTGTAGTTTAATTTAAGACCCCCTGCTAATATCATGTCCTGTAGGTCTTTTTACATTACCAACACATGATTTTTTTCAGTAAGCCAATACAGTTAGGAAACTTTTGTATTAGCTTACCTGGTGATACAAGTAGAAGAGGGCAAAAAAGTGCCTGTATCTCACCTGCAGCCATACCACATTGGATAGGCCCAATCTCGTCTGATCTTGGAAGCTAAGCAGTGTTGGGCCTGGTTAGTACTTGGGTGGGAGACCACATGGGAACACCAGGTGCTGTAGTTTTTTTCACATTACTGGCAAATTGTTTTTATTCTCTAGCTATTTATATTGGAAACTTTTTCTTTTTATTGCCAGCACAGACATTTGGAAGAGGTCAAACAGACACAATAGCCATCACCTAAAGACTTACCACACTGTTTAGGCTCAATTCCAACTGCTTTTGGCAGCTAAACAGTGTTGAGCCTCTTTAGTAGTTTAATTTAAGACCCCCTGCTAATATCATGTCCTGTAGGTCTTTTTACATTTTCAACACATGATTTTTTTCAGTAAGCCAATACAGTTAGGAAACTTTTGTATTAGCTTACCTGGTGATAGAAGTAGAAGAGGGCAAAAAAGTGCCTTTAACTCAGCTACAGCCATACCACATTGGATAGGCCCAATCTCGTCTGATCTTGGAAGCTAAGCAGTGTTGGGCCTGGTTAGTACTTGGGTGGGAGACCACATGGGAACACCAGGTGCTGTAGGTTTTTTTTTACATTACAGGCAAATTGTTTTTATTCTCTAGCTATTTATATTGGAAACTTTTTCTTTTTATTGCCAGCACAGACATTTGGAAGAGGTCAAACAGACACAATAGCCATCACCTAAAGACTTACCACACTGTTTAGGCTCAATTCCAACTGCTTTTGGCAGCTAAACAGTGTTGAGCCTCTTTTGTAGTTTAATTTAAGACCCCCTGCTAATATCATGTCCTGTAGGTCTTTTTACATTACCAACACATGATTTTTTTCAGTAAGCCAATACAGTTAGGAAACTTTTGTATTAGCTTACCTAGTGATAGAAGTAGAAGAGGGCAAAAAAGTGCCTTTAACTCACCTACAGCCATACCACATTGGATAGGCCCAATCTCGTCTGATCTTGGAAGCTAAGCAGTGTTGGGCCTGGTTAGTACTTGGGTGGGAGACCACATGGGAACACCAGGTGCTGTAGGTTTTTTCACATTACTGGCAAATTGTTTTTATTCTCTAGCTATTTATATTGGAAACTTTTTCTTTTTATTGCCAGCACAGACATTTGGAAGAGGTCAAACAGACACAATAGCCATCACCTAAAGACTTACCACACTGTTTAGGCTCAATTCCAACTGCTTTTGGCAGCTAAACAGTGTTGAGCCTCTTTTGTAGTTTAATTTAAGACCCCCTGCTAATATCATGTCCTGTAGGTCTTTTTACATTACCAACACATGATTTTTTTCAGTAAGCCAATACAGTTAGGAAACTTTTGTATTAGCTTACCTGGTGATAGAAGTAGAAGAGGGCAAAAAAGTGGCTTTAACTCACCTACAGCCATACCACATTGGATAGGCCCAATCTCGTCTGATCTTGGAAGCTAAGCAGTGTTGGGCCTGGTTAGTACTTGGGTGGGAGACCACATGGGAACACCAGGTGCTGTAGGTTTTTTCACATTACTGGCAAATTGTTTTTATTCTCTAGCTATTTAAATTGGAAACTTTTTCTTTTTATTGCCAGCACAGACATTTGGAAGAGGTCAAACAGACACAATAGCCATCACCTAAAGACTTACCACACTGTTTAGGCTCAATTCCAACTGCTTTTGGCAGCTAAACAGTGTTGAGCCTCTTTTGTAGTTTAATTTAAGACCCCCTGCTAATATCATGTCCTGTAGGTCTTTTTACATTACCAACACATGATTTTTTTCAGTAAGCCAATGCAGTTAGGAAACTTTTGTATTAGCTTACCTGGTGATAGAAGTAGAAGAGGGCAAAAAAGTGCCTGTATCTCACCTGCAGCCATACCACATTGGATAGGCCCAATCTCGTCTGATCTTGGAAGCTAAGCAGTGTTGGGCCTGGTTAGTACTTGGGTGGGAGACCACCTGGGAACACCAGGTGCTGTAGGTTTTTTCACATTACTGGCAAATTGTTTTTATTCTCTAGCTATTTATATTGGAAACTTTTTCTTTTTATTGCCAGCACAGACATTTGGAAGAGGTCAAACAGACACAATAGCCATCACCTAAAGACTTACCACACTGTTTAGGCTCAATTCCAACTGCTTTTGGCAGCTAAACAGTGTTGAGCCTCTTTTGTAGTTTAATTTAAGACCCCCTGCTAATATCATGTCCTGTAGGTCTTTTTACATTACCAACACATGATTTTTTTCATTAAGCCAATACAGTTAGGAAACTTTTGTATTAGCTTACCTGGTGATAGAAGTAGAAGAGGGCAAAAAAGTGCCTTTAACTCACCTACAGCCATACCACATTGGATAGGCCCAATCTCGTCTGATCTTGGAAGCTAAGCAGTGTTGGGCCTGGTTAGTACTTGGGTGGGAGACCACATGGGAACACCAGGTGCTGTAGGTTTTTTCACATTACTGGCAAATGGTTTTTATTCTCTAGCTATTTATATTGGAAACTTTTTCTTTTTATTGCCAGCACAGACATTTGGAAGAGGTCAAACAGACACAATAGCCATCACCTAAAGACTTACCACACTGTTTAGGCTCAATTCCAACTGCTTTTGGCAGCTAAACAGTGTTGAGCCTCTTTTGTAGTTTAATTTAAGACCCCCTGCTAATATCATGTCCTGTAGGTCTTTTTTCATTACCAACACATGATTTTTTTCAGTAAGCCAATACAGTTAGGAAACTTTTGTATTAGCTTACCTGGTGATAGAAGTAGAAGAGGGCAAAAAAGTGCCATTAACTCGCCTACATACATACCACATTGGATAGGCCCAATCTCGTCTGATCTTGGAAGCTAAGCAGTGTTGGGCCTGGTTAGTACTTGGGTGGGAGACCACATGGGAACACCAGGTGCTGTAGGTTTTTTCACATTACAGGCAAATTGTTTTTATTCTCTAGCTATTTAAATTGGAAACTTTTTCTTTTTATTGCCAGGACAGACATTTGGAAGAGGTCAAACAGACACAATAGCCATCACCTAAAGACTTACCACACTGTTTAGGCCCAATTCCAACTGCTTTTGGCAGCTAAACAGTGTTGAGCCTCTTTTGTAGTTTAATTTAAGACCCCCTGCTAATATCATGTCCTGTAGGTCTTTTTACATTACCAACACATGATTTTTTTCAGTAAGCCAATACAGTTAGGAAACTTTTGTATTAGCTTACCTAGTGATAGAAGTAGAAGAGGGCAAAAAAGTGCCTTTAGCTCACCTACAGCCATACCACATTGGATAGGCCCAATCTCGTCTGATCTTGGAAGCTAAGCAGTGTTGGGCCTGGTTAGTACTTGGGTGGGAGACCACCTGGGAACACCAGGTGCTGTAGGTTTTTTCACATTACTGGCAAATTGTTTTTATTCTCTAGCTATTTATATTGGAAACTTTTTCTTTTTATTGCCAGCACAGACATTTGGAAGAGGTCAAACAGACACAATAGCCATCACCTAAAGACTTACCACACTGTTTAGGCTCAATTCCAACTGCTTTTGGCAGCTAAACAGTGTTGAGCCTCTTTTGTAGTTTAATTTAAGACCCCCTGCTAATATCATGTCCTGTAGGTCTTTTTACATTACCAACACATGATTTTTTTCATTAAGCCAATACAGTTAGGAAACTTTTGTATTAGCTTACCTGGTGATAGAAGTAGAAGAGGGCAAAAAAGTGCCTTTAACTCACCTACAGCCATACCACATTGGATAGGCCCAATCTCGTCTGATCTTGGAAGCTAAGCAGTGTTGGGCCTGGTTAGTACTTGGGTGGGAGACCACATGGGAACACCAGGTGCTGTAGGTTTTTTCACATTACTGGCAAATGGTTTTTATTCTCTAGCTATTTATATTGGAAACTTTTTCTTTTTATTGCCAGCACAGACATTTGGAAGAGGTCAAACAGACACAATAGCCATCACCTAAAGACTTACCACACTGTTTAGGCTCAATTCCAACTGCTTTTGGCAGCTAAACAGTGTTGAGCCTC
The DNA here is from genome assembly GCF_055691185.1 of Crinia signifera. Taxonomy (NCBI): domain Eukaryota; kingdom Metazoa; phylum Chordata; class Amphibia; order Anura; family Myobatrachidae; genus Crinia; species Crinia signifera. The sequence continues at coordinate 51,669,451 of NC_139222.1, forward strand.
TTTTGTAGTTTAATTTAAGACCCCCTGCTAATATCATGTCCTGTAGGTCTTTTTTCATTACCAACACATGATTTTTTTCAGTAAGCCAATACAGTTAGGAAACTTTTGTATTAGCTTACCTGGTGATAGAAGTAGAAGAGGGCAAAAAAGTGCCGTTAACTCGCCTACATACATACCACATTGGATAGGCCCAATCTCGTCTGATCTTGGAAGCTAAGCAGTGTTGGGCCTGGTTAGTACTTGGGTGGGAGACCACATGGGAACACCAGGTGCTGTAGGTTTTTTCACATTACAGGCAAATTGTTTTTATTCTCTAGCTATTTAAATTGGAAACTTTTTCTTTTTATTGCCAGGACAGACATTTGGAAGAGGTCAAACAGACACAATAGCCATCACCTAAAGACTTACCACACTGTTTAGGCTTAATTCCAACTGCTTTTGGCAGCTAAACAGTGTTGAGCCTCTTTAGTAGTTTAATTTAAGACCCCCTGCTAATATCATGTCCTGTAGGTTTTTTTACATTACCAACACATGATTTTTTTCAGTAAGCCAATACAGTTAGGAAACTTTTTCATTAGCTTACCTGGTGATAGAAGTAGAAGAGGGCAAAAAAGTGCCTGTATTTCACCTACAGCCATACCACATTGGATAGGCCCAATCTCGTCTGATCTTGAAAGCTGAGCAGTGTTGGGCCTGGTTAGTACTTGGGTTGGAGACCACATGGGAACACCAGGTGCTGTAGGTTTTTTCACATTACAGGCAAATTGTTTTTATTCTCTAGCTATTTATATTGGAAACTTTTTCTTTTTATTGCCAGCACAGACATTTGGAAGAGGTCAAACAGACACAATAGCCATCACCTAAAGACTTACCACACTGTTTAGGCTCAATTCCAACTGCTTTTGGCAGCTAAACAGTGTTGAGCCTCTTTTGTAGTTTAATTTAAGACCCCCTGCTAATATCATGTCCTGTAGGTCTTTTTACATTACCAACACATGATTTTTTTCAGTAAGCCAATACAGTTAGGAAACTTTTCTATTAGCTTACTTGGTGATAGAAGTAGAAGAGGGCAAAAAAGTTCAATTTGACTCACCTACAGCCATACCACATTGGATAGGCCCAATCTCATCTGATCTTGGAAGCTAAGCAGTGTTGGGCCTGGTTAGTACTTGGGTGGGAGACCACATGGGAACACCAGGTGCTGTACGTTTTTTCACATTACTGGCAAATTGTTTTTATTCTCTAGCTATTTAAATTGGAAACATTTTCTTTTTATTGCCAGCACAGACATTTGGAAGAGGTCAAACAGACACAATAGCCATCACCTAAAGACTTACCACACTGTTTAGGCTCAATTCCAACTGCTTTTGGCAGCTAAACAGTGTTGAGCCTCTTTAGTAGTTTAATTTAAGACCCCCTGCTAATATCATGTCCTGTAGGTCTTTTTACATTACCAACACATGATTTTTTTCAGTAAGCCAATACAGTTAGGAAACTTTTTCATTAGCTTACCTGGTGATAGAAGTAGAATAGGGCAAAAAAGTGCCTGTATTTCACCTACAGCCATACCACATTGGATAGGCCCAATCTCGTCTGATCTTGGAAGCTAAGCAGTGTTGGGCCTGGTTAGTACTTGGGTTGGAGACCACATGGGAACACCAGGTGCTGTAGGTTTTTTTTTACATTACAGGCAAATTGTTTTTATTCTCTAGCTATTTATATTGGAAACTTTTTCTTTTTATTGCCAGCACAGACATTTGGAAGAGGTCAAACAGACACAATAGCCATCACCTAAAGACTTACCACACTGTTTAGGCTCAATTCCAACTGCTTTTGGCAGCTAAACAGTGTTGAGCCTCTTTTGTAGTTTAATTTAAGACCCCCTGCTAATATCATGTCCTGTAGGTCTTTTTACATTACCAACACATGATTTTTTTCAGTAAGCCAATACAGTTAGGAAACTTTTGTATTAGCTTACCTGGTGATAGAAGTAGAAGAGGGCAAAAAAGTGGCTTTAACTCACCTACAGCCATACCACATTGGATAGGCCCAATCTCGTCTGATCTTGGAAGCTAAGCAGTGTTGGGCCTGGTTAGTACTTGGGTGGGAGACCACATGGGAACACCAGGTGCTGTAGGTTTTTTCACATTACTGGCAAATTGTTTTTATTCTCTAGCTATTTAAATTGGAAACTTTTTCTTTTTATTGCCAGCACAGACATTTGGAAGAGGTCAAACAGACACAATAGCCATCACCTAAAGACTTACCACACTGTTTAGGCCCAATTCCAACTGCTTTTGGCAGCTAAACAGTGTTGAGCCTCTTTAGTAGTTTAATTTAAGACCCCCTGCTAATATCATGTCCTGTAGGTCTTTTTACATTACCAACACATGATTTTTTTTAGTAAGCCAATTTAGTTAGGAAACTTTTTTATTAGCTTACCTGGTGATAGAAGTAGAAGATGGCAAAAAAGTGCCCGTATCTCACCTACAGCCATACCACATTGGATAGGCCCAATCTCGTCTGATCTTGGAAGCTAAGCAGTGTTGGGCCTGGTTAGTACTTGGGTGGGAGACCACCTGGGGACACCAGGTGCTGTAGGTTTTTTCACATTACTGGCAAATTGTTTTTATTCTCTAGCTATTTAAATGGGAAACTTTTTCTTTTTATTGCCAGCACAGACATTTGGAAGAGGTCAAACAGACACAATAGCCATCACCTAAAGACTTACCACACTGTTTAGGCTCAATTCCAACTGCTTTTGGCAGCTAAACAGTGTTGAGCCTCTTTTGTAGTTTAATTTTAGACCCCCTGCTAATATCATGTCCTGTAGGTCTTTTTACATTACCAACACATGATTTTTTTCAGTAAGCCAATGCAGTTAGGAAACTTTTGTATTAGCTTACCTGGTGATAGAAGTAGAAGAGGGCAAAAAAGTGCCTGTATCTCATCTGCAGCCATACCACATTGGATAGGCCCAATCTCGTCTGATCTTGGAAGCTAAGCAGTGTTGGGCCTGGTTAGTACTTGGGTGGGAGACCACCTGGGAACACCAGGTGCTGTAGGTTTTTTCACATTACTGGCAAATTGTTTTTATTCTCTAGCTATTTATATTGGAAACTTTTTCTTTTTATTGCCAGCACAGACATTTGGAAGAGGTCAAACAGACACAATAGCCATCACCTAAAGACTTACCACACTGTTTAGGCTCAATTCCAACTGCTTTTGGCAGCTAAACAGTGTTGAGCCTCTTTTGTAGTTTAATTTAAGACCCCCTGCTAATATCATGTCCTGTAGGTCTTTTTACATTACCAACACATGATTTTTTTTCATTAAGCCAATACAGTTAGGAAACTTTTGTATTAGCTTACCTGGTGATAGAAGTAGAAGAGGGCAAAAAAGTGCCTTTAACTCACCTACAGCCATACCACATTGGATAGGCCCAATCTCGTCTGATCTTGGAAGCTAAGCAGTGTTGGGCCTGGTTAGTACTTGGGTGGGAGACCACATGGGAACACCAGGTGCTGTAGGTTTTTTCACATTACTGGCAAATGGTTTTTATTCTCTAGCTATTTATATTGGAAACTTTTTCTTTTTATTGCCAGCACAGACATTTGGAAGAGGTCAAACAGACACAATAGCCATCACCTAAAGACTTACCACACTGTTTAGGCTCAATTCCAACTGCTTTTGGCAGCTAAACAGTGTTGAGCCTCTTTTGTAGTTTAATTTAAGACCCCCTGCTAATATCATGTCCTGTAGGTCTTTTTTCATTACCAACACATGATTTTTTTCAGTAAGCCAATACAGTTAGGAAACTTTTGTATTAGCTTACCTGGTGATAGAAGTAGAAGAGGGCAAAAAAGTGCCATTAACTCACCTACATACATACCACATTGGATAGGCCCAATCTCGTCTGATCTTAAAAGCTAAGCAGTGTTGGGCCTGGTTAGTACTTGGGTGGGAGACCACATGGGAACACCAGGTGCTGTAGGTTTTTTCACATTACTGGCAAATTGCTTTTATTCTCTAGCTATTTATATTGGAAACTTTTTTTTTTCATTGCCAGCACAGACATTTGGAAGAGGTCAAACAGACACAATAGCCATCACCTAAAGACTTACCACACTGTTTAGGCTCAATTCCAACTGCTTTTGGCAGCTAAACAGTGTTGAGCCTCTTTTGTAGTTTAATTTAAGACCCCCTGCTAATATCATGTCCTGTAGGTCTTTTTACATTACCAACACATGATTTTTTTCAGTAAGCCAATACAGTTAGGAAACTTTTGTATTAGCTTACCTGGTGATAGAAGTAGAAGAGGGCAAAAAAGTGGCTTTAACTCACCTACAGCCATACCACATTGGATAGGCCCAATCTCGTCTGATCTTGGAAGCTAAGCAGTGTTGGGCCTGGTTAGTACTTGGGTGGGAGACCACATGGGAACACCAGGTGCTGTAGGTTTTTTCACATTACAGGCAAATTGTTTTTATTCTCTAGCTATTTAAATTGGAAACTTTTTCTTTTTATTGCCAGTACAGACATTTGGAAGAGGTCAAACAGACACAATAGCCATCACCTAAAGACTTACCACACTGTTTAGGCTTAATTCCAACTGCTTTTGGCAGCTAAACAGTGTTGAGCCTCTTTAGTAGTTTAATTTAAGACCCCCTGCTAATATCATGTCCTGTAGGTCTTTTTACATTACCAACACATGATTTTTTTCAGTAAGCCAATACAGTTAGGAAACTTTTTCATTAGCTTACCTGGTGATAGAAGTAGAAGAGGGCAAAAAAGTGCCTGTATTTCACCTACAGCCATACCACATTGGATAGGCCCAATCTCGTCTGATTTTAAAAGCTAAGCAGTGTTGGGCCTGGTTAGTACTTGGGTTGGAGACCACATGGGAACACCAGGTGCTGTAGGTTTTTTCACATTACAGGCAAATTGTTTTTATTCTCTAGCTATTTAAATTGGAAACTTTTTCTTTTTATTGCCAGGACAGACATTTGGAAGAGGTCAAACAGACACAATAGCCATCACCTAAAGACTTACCACACTGTTTAGGCTTAATTCCAACTGCTTTTGGCAGCTAAACAGTGTTGAGCCTCTTTAGTAGTTTAATTTAAGACCCCCTGCTAATATCATGTCCTGTAGGTTTTTTTACATTACCAACACATGATTTTTTTCAGTAAGCCAATACAGTTAGGAAACTTTTTCATTAGCTTACCTGGTGATAGAAGTAGAAGAGGGCAAAAAAGTGCCTGTATTTCACCTACAGCCATACCACATTGGATAGGCCCAATCTCGTCTGATCTTGAAAGCTGAGCAGTGTTGGGCCTGGTTAGTACTTGGGTTGGAGACCACATGGGAACACCAGGTGCTGTAGGTTTTTTCACATTACAGGCAAATTGTTTTTATTCTCTAGCTATTTATATTGGAAACTTTTTCTTTTTATTGCCAGCACAGACATTTGGAAGAGGTCAAACAGACACAATAGCCATCACCTAAAGACTTACCACACTGTTTAGGCTCAATTCCAACTGCTTTTGGCAGCTAAACAGTGTTGAGCCTCTTTTGTAGTTTAATTTAAGACCCCCTGCTAATATCATGTCCTGTAGGTCTTTTTACATTACCAACACATGATTTTTTTCAGTAAGCCAATACAGTTAGGAAACTTTTCTATTAGCTTACTTGGTGATAGAAGTAGAAGAGGGCAAAAAAGTTCAATTTGACTCACCTACAGCCATACCACATTGGATAGGCCCAATCTCATCTGATCTTGGAAGCTAAGCAGTGTTGGGCCTGGTTAGTACTTGGGTGGGAGACCACATGGGAACACCAGGTGCTGTACGTTTTTTCACATTACTGGCAAATTGTTTTTATTCTCTAGCTATTTAAATTGGAAACATTTTCTTTTTATTGCCAGCACAGACATTTGGAAGAGGTCAAACAGACACAATAGCCATCACCTAAAGACTTACCACACTGTTTAGGCTCAATTCCAACTGCTTTTGGCAGCTAAACAGTGTTGAGCCTCTTTAGTAGTTTAATTTAAGACCCCCTGCTAATATCATGTCCTGTAGGTCTTTTTACATTACCAACACATGATTTTTTTCAGTAAGCCAATACAGTTAGGAAACTTTTTCATTAGCTTACCTGGTGATAGAAGTAGAATAGGGCAAAAAAGTGCCTGTATTTCACCTACAGCCATACCACATTGGATAGGCCCAATCTCGTCTGATCTTGGAAGCTAAGCAGTGTTGGGCCTGGTTAGTACTTGGGTTGGAGACCACATGGGAACACCAGGTGCTGTAGGTTTTTTTTTACATTACAGGCAAATTGTTTTTATTCTCTAGCTATTTATATTGGAAACTTTTTCTTTTTATTGCCAGCACAGACATTTGGAAGAGGTCAAACAGACACAATAGCCATCACCTAAAGACTTACCACACTGTTTAGGCTCAATTCCAACTGCTTTTGGCAGCTAAACAGTGTTGAGCCTCTTTTGTAGTTTAATTTAAGACCCCCTGCTAATATCATGTCCTGTAGGTCTTTTTACATTACCAACACATGATTTTTTTCAGTAAGCCAATACAGTTAGGAAACTTTTGTATTAGCTTACCTGGTGATAGAAGTAGAAGAGGGCAAAAAAGTGGCTTTAACTCACCTACAGCCATACCACATTGGATAGGCCCAATCTCGTCTGATCTTGGAAGCTAAGCAGTGTTGGGCCTGGTTAGTACTTGGGTGGGAGACCACATGGGAACACCAGGTGCTGTAGGTTTTTTCACATTACTGGCAAATTGTTTTTATTCTCTAGCTATTTAAATTGGAAACTTTTTCTTTTTATTGCCAGCACAGACATTTGGAAGAGGTCAAACAGACACAATAGCCATCACCTAAAGACTTACCACACTGTTTAGGCCCAATTCCAACTGCTTTTGGCAGCTAAACAGTGTTGAGCCTCTTTAGTAGTTTAATTTAAGACCCCCTGCTAATATCATGTCCTGTAGGTCTTTTTACATTACCAACACATGATTTTTTTTAGTAAGCCAATTTAGTTAGGAAACTTTTTTATTAGCTTACCTGGTGATAGAAGTAGAAGATGGCAAAAAAGTGCCCGTATCTCACCTACAGCCATACCACATTGGATAGGCCCAATCTCGTCTGATCTTGGAAGCTAAGCAGTGTTGGGCCTGGTTAGTACTTGGGTGGGAGACCACCTGGGGACACCAGGTGCTGTAGGTTTTTTCACATTACTGGCAAATTGTTTTTATTCTCTAGCTATTTAAATGGGAAACTTTTTCTTTTTATTGCCAGCACAGACATTTGGAAGAGGTCAAACAGACACAATAGCCATCACCTAAAGACTTACCACACTGTTTAGGCTCAATTCCAACTGCTTTTGGCAGCTAAACAGTGTTGAGCCTCTTTTGTAGTTTAATTTTAGACCCCCTGCTAATATCATGTCCTGTAGGTCTTTTTACATTACCAACACATGATTTTTTTCAGTAAGCCAATGCAGTTAGGAAACTTTTGTATTAGCTTACCTGGTGATAGAAGTAGAAGAGGGCAAAAAAGTGCCTGTATCTCATCTGCAGCCATACCACATTGGATAGGCCCAATCTCGTCTGATCTTGGAAGCTAAGCAGTGTTGGGCCTGGTTAGTACTTGGGTGGGAGACCACCTGGGAACACCAGGTGCTGTAGGTTTTTTCACATTACTGGCAAATTGTTTTTATTCTCTAGCTATTTATATTGGAAACTTTTTCTTTTTATTGCCAGCACAGACATTTGGAAGAGGTCAAACAGACACAATAGCCATCACCTAAAGACTTACCACACTGTTTAGGCTCAATTCCAACTGCTTTTGGCAGCTAAACAGTGTTGAGCCTCTTTTGTAGTTTAATTTAAGACCCCCTGCTAATATCATGTCCTGTAGGTCTTTTTACATTACCAACACATGATTTTTTTTCATTAAGCCAATACAGTTAGGAAACTTTTGTATTAGCTTACCTGGTGATAGAAGTAGAAGAGGGCAAAAAAGTGCCTTTAACTCACCTACAGCCATACCACATTGGATAGGCCCAATCTCGTCTGATCTTGGAAGCTAAGCAGTGTTGGGCCTGGTTAGTACTTGGGTGGGAGACCACATGGGAACACCAGGTGCTGTAGGTTTTTTCACATTACTGGCAAATGGTTTTTATTCTCTAGCTATTTATATTGGAAACTTTTTCTTTTTATTGCCAGCACAGACATTTGGAAGAGGTCAAACAGACACAATAGCCATCACCTAAAGACTTACCACACTGTTTAGGCTCAATTCCAACTGCTTTTGGCAGCTAAACAGTGTTGAGCCTCTTTTGTAGTTTAATTTAAGACCCCCTGCTAATATCATGTCCTGTAGGTCTTTTTTCATTACCAACACATGATTTTTTTCAGTAAGCCAATACAGTTAGGAAACTTTTGTATTAGCTTACCTGGTGATAGAAGTAGAAGAGGGCAAAAAAGTGCCATTAGCTCACCTACATACATACCACATTGGATAGGCCCAATCTCGTCTGATCTTAAAAGCTAAGCAGTGTTGGGCCTGGTTAGTACTTGGGTGGGAGACCACATGGGAACACCAGGTGCTGTAGGTTTTTTCACATTACTGGCAAATTGCTTTTATTCTCTAGCTATTTATATTGGAAACTTTTTTTTTTCATTGCCAGCACAGACATTTGGAAGAGGTCAAACAGACACAATAGCCATCACCTAAAGACTTACCACACTGTTTAGGCTCAATTCCAACTGCTTTTGGCAGCTAAACAGTGTTGAGCCTCTTTTGTAGTTTAATTTAAGACCCCCTGCTAATATCATGTCCTGTAGGTCTTTTTACATTACCAACACATGATTTTTTTCAGTAAGCCAATACAGTTAGGAAACTTTTGTATTAGCTTACCTGGTGATAGAAGTAGAAGAGGGCAAAAAAGTGGCTTTAACTCACCTACAGCCATACCACATTGGATAGGCCCAATCTCGTCTGATCTTGGAAGCTAAGCAGTGTTGGGCCTGGTTAGTACTTGGGTGGGAGACCACATGGGAACACCAGGTGCTGTAGGTTTTTTCACATTACAGGCAAATTGTTTTTATTCTCTAGCTATTTAAATTGGAAACTTTTTCTTTTTATTGCCAGTACAGACATTTGGAAGAGGTCAAACAGACACAATAGCCATCACCTAAAGACTTACCACACTGTTTAGGCTTAATTCCAACTGCTTTTGGCAGCTAAACAGTGTTGAGCCTCTTTAGTAGTTTAATTTAAGACCCCCTGCTAATATCATGTCCTGTAGGTCTTTTTACATTACCAACACATGATTTTTTTCAGTAAGCCAATACAGTTAGGAAACTTTTTCATTAGCTTACCTGGTGATAGAAGTAGAAGAGGGCAAAAAAGTGCCTGTATTTCACCTACAGCCATACCACATTGGATAGGCCCAATCTCGTCTGATTTTAAAAGCTAAGCAGTGTTGGGCCTGGTTAGTACTTGGGTTGGAGACCACATGGGAACACCAGGTGCTGTAGGTTTTTTCACATTACAGGCAAATTGTTTTTATTCTCTAGCTATTTATATTGGAAACTTTTTCTTTTTATTGCCAGCACAGACATTTGGAAGAGGTCAAACAGACACAATAGCCATCACCTAAAGACTTACCACACTGTTTAGGCTTAATTCCAACTGCTTTTGGCAGCTAAACAGTGTTGAGCCTCTTTAGTAGTTTAATTTAAGACCCCCTGCTAATATCATGTCCTGTAGGTCTTTTTACATTACCAACACATGATTTTTTTCAGTAAGCCAATACAGTTAGGAAACTTTTTCATTAGCTTACCTGGTGATAGAAGTAGAAGAGGGCAAAAAAGTGCCTGTATCTCACCTACAGCCATACCACATTGGATAGGCCCAATCTCATCTGATCTTGAAAGCTAAGCAGTGTTGGGCCTGGTTAGTACTTGGGTTGGAGACCACATGGGAACACCAGGTGCTGTAGGTTTTTTCACATTACAGGCAAATTGTTTTTATTCTCTAGCTATTTATATTGGAAACTTTTTCTTTTTATTGCCAGCACAGACATTTGGAAGAGGTCAAACAGACACAATAGCCATCACCTAAAGACTTACCACACTGTTTAGGCTCAATTCCAACTGCTTTTGGCAGCTAAACAGTGTTGAGCCTCTTTTGTAGTTTAATTTAAGACCCCCTGCTAATATCATGTCCTGTAGGTCTTTTTACATTACCAACACATGATTTTTTTCAGTAAGCCAATACAGTTAGGAAACTTTTGTATTAGCTTACCTGGTGATAGAAGTAGAAGAGGGCAAAAAAGTGCCTTTAACTCACCTACATCCATACCACATTGGATAGGCCCAATCTCGTCTGATCTTGGAAGCTAAGCAGTGTTGGGCCTGGTTAGTACTTGCGTGGGAGACCACATGGGAACACCAGGTGCTGTAGGTTTTTTCACATTACTAGCAAATTGTTTTTATTCTCTAGCTATTTAAATTGGAAACTTTTTCTTTTTATTGCCAGCACAGACATTTGGAAGAGGTCAGACACAATAGCCATCACCTAAAAACTTACCACACTGTTTAGGCCCAATTCCAACTGCTTTTGGCAGCTAAACAGTGTTGAGCCTCTTTAGTAGTTTAATTTAAGACCCCCTGCTAATATCATGTCCTGTAGGTCTTTTTACATTACCAACACATGATTTTTTTCAGTAAGCCAATACAGTTAGGAAACTTTTGTATTAGCTTACCTGGTGATAGAAGTAGAAGAGGGCAAAAAAGTGACTGTGTCTCACCTACAGCCATACCACATTGGATAGGCCCAATCTTGTCTGATCTTGGAAGCTAAGCAGTGTTGGGCCTGGTTAGTACTTGGGTGGGAGACCACCTGGAAACACCAGGTGCTGTAGGTTTTTTCACATTACAGGCAAATTGTTTTTATTCTCTAGCTATTTAAATTGGAAACTTTTTCTTTTTATTGCCAGCACAGACATTTGGAAGAGGTCAAACAGACACAATAGCCATCACCTAAAGACTTACCACACTGTTTAGGCTCAATTCCAACTGCTTTTGGCAGCTAAACAGTGTTGAGCCTCTTTTGTAGTTTAATTTAAGACCCCCTGCTAATATCATGTCCTGTAGGTCTTTTTACATTACCAACACATGATTTTTTTCAGTAAGCCAATACAGTTAGGAAACTTTTGTATTAGCTTACCTGGTGATAGAAGTAGAAGAGGGCAAAAAAGTGCCTTTAACTCACCTACATCCATACCACATTGGATAGGCCCAATCTCGTCTGATCTTGGAAGCTAAGCAGTGTTGGGCCTGGTTAGTACTTGGGTGGGAGACCACATGGGAACACCAGGTGCTGTAGGTTTTTTCACATTACTAGCAAATTGTTTTTATTCTCTAGCTATTTAAATATGAAACTTTTTCTTTTTATTGCCAGCACAGACATTTGGAAGAGGTCAAACAGACACAATAGCCATCACCTAAAGACTTACCACACTGTTTAGGCCCAATTCCAACTGCTTTTGGCAGCTAAACAGTGTTGAGCCTCTTTAGTAGTTTAATTTAAGACCCCCTGCTAATATCATGTCCTGTAGGTCTTTTTACATTACCAACACATGATTTTTTTCAGTAAGCCAATACAGTTAGGAAACTTTTGTATTAGTTTACCTGGTGATAAAAGTAGAAGAGGGCAAAAAAGTGGCTTTAACTCACCTACAGCCATACCACATTGGATAGGCCTGATCTTGGAAGCTGAGCAGTGTTGGGCCTGGTTAGTACTTGGGTGGGAGACCACATGGGAACACCAGGTGCTGTAGGTTTTTTCACATTACTGGCAAGTTGTTTTTATTCTCTAGCTATTTATATTGGAAACTTTTTCTTTTTATTGCCAGCACAGACATTTGGAAGAGGTCAAACAGACACAATAGCCATCACCTAAAGACTTACCACACTGTTTATGCTCAATTCCAACTGCTTTTGGCAGCTAAACAGTGTTGAGCCTCTTTTGTAGTTTAATTTAAGACCCCCTGCTAATATCATGTACTGTATGTCTTTTTACATTACCAACACATGATTTTTTTCAGTAAGCCAATACAGTTAGGAAACTTTTGTATTAGCTTACCTGGTGATAGAAGTAGAAGAGGGCAAAAAAGTGACTGTATCTCACCTACAGCCATACCACATTGGATAGGCCCAATCTCGTCTGATCTTGGAAGCTAAGCAGTGTTGGGCCTGGTTAGTACTTGGGTGGGAGACCACCTGGAAACACCAGGTGCTGTAGGTTTTTTCACATTACAGGCAAATTGTTTTTATTCTCTAGCTATTTAAATTGGAAATTTTTTCTTTTTATTGCCAGCACAGACATTTGGAAGAGGTCAAACAGACACAATAGCCATCACCTAAAGACTTACCACACTGTTTAGGCTCAATTCCAACTGCTTTTGGCAGCTAAACAGTGTTGAGCCTCTTTTGTAGTTTAATTTAAGACCCCCTGCTAATATCATGTCCTGTAGGTCTTTTTACATTACCAACACATGATTTTTTTCAGTAAGCCAATACAGTTAGGAAACTTTTGTATTAGCTTACCTGGTGATAGAAGTAGAAAAATGCAAAAAAGTGCCTTTAACTCAACTACAGCAATACCACATTGGATAGGCCCAATCTCGTCTGATCTTGGAAGCTAAGCAGTGTTGGGCCTGGTTAGTACTTGGGTGGGAGACCACATGGGAACACCAGGTGCTGTAGGTTTTTTCACATTACTGGCAAATTGTTTTTATTCTCTAGCTATTTATATTGGAAACTTTTTCTTTTTATTGCCAGCACAGACATTTGGAAGAGGTCAAAAAGACACAATAGCCATCACCTAAAGACTTACCACACTGTTTAGGCTCAATTCCAACTGCTTTTGGCAGCTAAACAGTGTTGAGCCTCTTTTGTAGTTTAATTTAAGACCCCCTGCTAATATCATGTCCTGTAGGTCTTTTTACATTACCAACACATGATTTTTTTCAGTAAGCCAATACAGTTAGGAAACTTTTGTATTAGCTTACCTGGTGATAGAAGTAGAAGAGGGCAAAAAAGTGGCTTTAACTCACCTACAGCCATACCACATTGGATAGGCCCAATCTCGTCTGATCTTGGAAGCTAAGCAGTGTTGGGCCTGGTTAGTACTTGGGTGGGAGACCACATGGGAACACCAGGTGCTGTAAGTTTTTTCACATTACTGGCAAATTGTTTTTATTCTCTAGCTATTTAAATAGGAAACTTTTTCTTTTTATTGCCAGCACAGACATTTGGAAGAGGTCAAACAGACACAATAGCCATCACCTAAAGACTTACCACACTGTTTAGGCCCAATTCCAACTGCTTTTGGCAGCTAAACAGTGTTGAGCCTCTTTAGTAGTTTAATTTAAGACCCCCTGCTAATATCATGTCCTGTAGGTCTTTTTACATTACCAACACATGATTTTTTTCAGTAAGCCAATACAGTTAGGAAACTTTTTTATTAGCTTACCTGGTGATAGAAGTAGAAGAGGGCAAAAAAGTGCCTGTATTTCACCTACAGCCATACCACATTGGATAGGCCCAATCTCATCTGATCTTGGAAGCTAAGCAGTGTTGGGCCTGGTTAGTACTTGGGTGGGAGACCACATGGGAACACCAGGTGCTGTAGGTTTTTTCACATTACAGGCAAATTGTTTTTATTCTCTAGCTATTTATATTGGAAACTTTTTCTTTTTATTGCCAGCACAGACATTTGGAAGAGGTCAAACAGACACAATAGCCATCACCTAAAGACTTACCACACTGTTTAGGCTCAATTCCAACTGCTTTTGGCAGCTAAACAGTGTTGAGCCTCTTTTGTAGTTTAATTTAAGACCCCCTGCTAATATCATGTCCTGTAGGTCTTTTTACATTACCAACACATGATTTTTTTCAGTAAGCCAATACAGTTAGGAAACTTTTGTTTTAGCTTACCTGGTGACAGAAGTAGAAGAGGGCAAAAAAGTGCCTTTAACTCACCTACAGCCATACCACATTGGATAGGCCCAATCTCGTCTGATCTTGGAAGCTAAGCAGTGTTGGGCCTGGTTAGTACTTGGGTGGGAGACCACATGGGAACACCAGGTGCTGTAGGTTTTTTCACATTACTGGCAAATTGTTTTTATTCTCTAGCTATTTAAATAGGAAACTTTTTCTTTTTATTGCCAGCACAGACATTTGGAAGAGGTCAAACAGACACAATAGCCATCACCTAAAGACTTACCACACTGTTTAGGCCCAATTCCAACTGCTTTTGGCAGCTAAACAGTGTTGAGCCTCTTTAGTAGTTTAATTTAAGACCCCCTGCTAATATCATGCCCTGTAGGTCTTTTTACATTACCAACACATGATTTTTTTCAGTAAGCCAATACAGTTAGGAAACTTTTTTTATTAGCTTACCTGGTGATAGAAGTAGAAGAGGGCATAAAAGTGCCTGTATCTCACCTACAGCCATACCACATTGGATAGGCCCAATCTCGTCTGATCTTGGAAGCTAAGCAGTGTTGGGCCTGGTTAGTACTTGGGTGGGAGACCACATGGGAACACCAGGTGCTGTAGGTTTTTTCACATTACAGGCAAATTGTTTTTATTCTCTAGCTATTTAAATTGGAAACTTTTTCTTTTTATTGCCAGTACAGACATTTGGAAGAGGTCAAACAGACACAATAGCCATCACCTAAAGACTTACCACACTGTTTAGGCCCAATTCCAACTGCTTTTGGCAGCTAAACAGTGTTGAGCCGGTTTAGTAGTTAAATTTAAAACCCCTGCTAATATCATGTCCTGTAGGTCTTTTTACATTACCAACACATGATTTTTTTCAGTAAGCCAATACAGTTAGGAAACTTTTTTATTAGCTTACCTGGTGATAGAAGTAGAAGAGGGCAAAAAAGTGCCTGTTTCTCACCTACAGCCATACCACATTGGATAGGCCCAATCTCGTCTGATCTTGGAAGCTAAGCAGTGTTGGCCCTGGTTAGTACTTGGGTGGGAGACCACCTGGGAACACCAGGTGCTGTAGGTTTTTTCACATTACTGGCAAATTGTTTTTATTCTCTAGCTATTTAAATTTGAAACTTTTTCTTTTTATTGCCAGCACAGACATTTGGAAGAGGTCAAACAGACACAATAGCCATCACCTAAAGACTTACCACACTGTTTAGGCTCAATTCCAACTGCTTTTGGCAGCTAAGCAGTGTTGAGCCTCTTTTGTAGTTTAATTTAAGACCCCCTGCTAATATCATGTCCTGTATGTCTTTTTACATTACCAACACATGATTTTTTTCAGTAAGCCAATACAGTTAGGAAACTTTTGTATTAGCTTACCTGGTGATAGAAGTAGAAGAGGGCAAAAAAGTGCCTTTAACTCATCTACAGCCTTACCACATTGGATAGGCCCAATCTCGTCTGATCTTGGAAGCTAAGCAGTGTTGGGCCTGGTTAGCACTTGGGTGGGAGAACACATGGGAACACCAGGTGCTGTAGGTTTTTTCACATTACTGGCAAATTGTTTTTATTCTCTAGCTATTTATATTGGAAACTATTTCTTTTTATTGCCAGCACAGACATTTGGAAGAGGTCAAACAGACACAATAGCCATCACCTAAAGACTTACCACACTGTTTAGGCTCAATTCCAACTGCTTTTGGCAGCTAAACAGTGTTGAGCCTCTTTTGTAGTTTAATTTAAGACCCCCTGCTAATATCATGTCCTGAAGGTCTTTTTACATTACCAACACATGATTTTTTTCAGTAAGCCAATACAGTTAGGAAACTTTTGTATTAGCTTACCTGGTGATAGAAGTAGAAGAGGGCAAAAAAGTGGCTTTAACTCAGCTACAGCCATACCACATTGGATATGCCCAATCTCGTCTGATCTTGGAAGCTAAGCAGTGTTGGGCCTGGTTAGTACTTGGGTGGGAGACCACCTGGGAACACCAGGTGCTGTAGGTTTTTTCACATTACTGGCAAATTGTTTTTATTCTCTAGCTATTTAAATAGGAAACTTTTTCTTTTTATTGCCAGCACAGACATTTGGAAGAGGTCAAACAGACACAATAGCCATCACCTAAAGACTTACCACACTGTTTAGGCCCAATTCCAACTGCTTTTGGCAGCTAAACAGTGTTGAGCCTGTTTAGTAGTTAAATTTAAGACCCCCTGCTAATATCATGTCCTGTAGGTCTTTTTACATTACCAACACATGATTTTTTTTAAGTAAGCCAATACAGTTAGGAAACTTTTTTATTAGCTTACCTGGTGATAGAAGTAGAAGAGGGCAAAAAAGTGCCTGTATCTCACCTACAGCCATACCACATTGGATAGGCCCAATCTCGTCTGATCTTGGAAGCTAAGCAGTGTTGGGCCTGGTTAGTACTTGGGTGGGAGACCACCTGGGAACACCAGGTGCTGTAGGTTTTTTCACATTACTGGCAAATTGTTTTTATTTTCTAGCTATTTAAATTGGAAACTTTTTCTTTTTATTGCCAGCACAGACATTTGGAAGAGGTCAAACAGACACAATAGCCATCACCTAAAGACTTACCACACTGTTTAGGCCCAATTCCAACTGCTTTTGGCAGCTAAACAGTGTTGAGCCTCTTTAGTAGTTTAATTTAAGACCCCCTGCTAATATCATGTCCTGTAGGTCTTTTTACATTACCAACACATGATTTTTTCAGTAAGCCAATACAGTTAGGAAACTTTTTTATTAGCTTACCTGGTGATAGAAGTAGAAGAGTGCATAAAAGTGCCTGTATCTCACCTACAGCCATACCACATTGGATAGACCCAATCTTGTCTGATCTTGGAAGCTAAGCAGTGTTGGGCCTCGTTAGTACTTGGGTGGGAGACCACATGGGAACACCAGGTGCTGTAGGTTTTTTCACATTACAGGCAAATTGTTTTTATTCTCTAGCTATTTAAATTGGAAACTTTTTCTTTTTATTGCCAGCACAGACATTTGGAAGAGGTCAAACAGACACAATAGCCATCACCTAAAGACTTACCACACTGTTTAGGCCCAATTCCAACTGCTTTTGGCAGCTAAACAGTGTTGAGCCTGTTTAGTAGTTAAATTTAAGACCCCCTGCTAATATCATGTCCTGTAGGTCTTTTTACATTACCAACACATGATTTTTTTTAAGTAAGCCAATACAGTTAGGAAACTTTTTTATTAGCTTACCTGGTGATAGAAGTAGAAGAGGGCAAAAAAGTGCCTGTTTCTCACCTACAGCCATACCACATTGGGTAGGCCCAATCTCGTCTGACCTTGGAAGCTAAGCAGTGTTGGGCCTGGTTAGTACTTGGGTGGGGGAACACCAGGTGCTGTAGGTTTTTTCACATTACTGGCAAATTGTTTTTATTCTCTAGCTATTTAAATAGGAAACTTTTTCTTTTTATTGCCAGCACAGACATTTGGAAGAGGTCAAACAGACACAATAGCCATCACCTAAAGACTTACCACACTGTTTAGGCCCAATTCCAACTGCTTTTGGCAGCTAAACAGTGTTGAGCCTCTTTAGTAGTTTAATTATAGACCCCCTGCTAATATCATGTCCTGTAGGTCTTTTTACATTACCAACACATGATTTTTTTCAGTAAGCCAATACAGTTAGGAAACTTTTGTATTAGCTTACCTGGTGATAGAAGTAGAAGAGGGCAAAAAAGTGCCTTTAACTCACCTATAGCCATACCACAATGTATAGGCCCAATCTCATCTGATCTTGGAAGCTAAGCAGTGTTGGGCCTGGTTAGCACTTGGGTGGGAGACCACATGGGAACACCAGGTGCTGTAGGTTTTTTCACATTACTGGCAAATTGTTTTTATTCTCTAGCTATTTAAATAGGAAACTTTTTATTTTTATTGCCAGCACAGACATTTGGAAGAGGTCAAACAGACACAATAGCCATCACCTAAAGACTTACCACACTGTTTAGGCCCAATTCCAACTGCTTTTGGCAGCTAAACAGTGTTGAGCCTGTTTAGTAGTTAAATTTAAGACCCCCTGCTAATATCATGTCCTGTAGGTCTTTTTACATTACCAACACATGATTTTTTTTAAGTAAGCCAATACAGTTAGGAAACTTTTTTATTAGCTTACCTGGTGATAGAAGTAGAAGAGGGCAAAAAAGTGCCTGTATCTCACCTACAGCCATACCACATTGGATAGGCCCGATCTCGTCTGATCTTGGAAGCTAAGCAGTGTTGGGCCTGGTTAGTACTTGGGTGGGAGACCACCTGGGAACACCAGGTGCTGTAGGTTTTTTCACATTACTGGCAAATTGTTTTTATTCTCTAGCTATTTAAATTGGAAACTTTTTTCTTTTTATTGCCAGCACAGACATTTGGAAGAGGTCAAACAGACACAATAGCCATCACCTAAAGACTTACCACACTGTTTAGGCTCAATTCCAACTGCTTTTGGCAGCTAAACAGTGTTGAGCCTCTTTTGTAGTTTAATTTAAGACCCCCTGCTAATATCATGTCCTGTAGGTCTTTTTACATTACCAACACATGATTTTTTTCAGTAAGCCAATACAGTTAGGAAACTTTTGTATTAGCTTACCTGGTGATAGAAGTAGAAGAGGGCAAAAAAGTGGCTTTAACTCACCTACAGCCATACCACATTGGATAGGCCCAATCTCGTCTGATCTTGGAAGCTAAGCAGTGTTGGGCCTGGTTAGTACTTGGGTGGGAGACCACATGGGAACACCAGGTGCTGTAAGTTTTTTCACATTACTGGCAAATTGTTTTTATTCTCTAGCTATTTAAATAGGAAACTTTTTCTTTTTATTGCCAGCACAGACATTTGGAAGAGGTCAAACAGACACAATAGCCATCACCTAAAGACTTACCACACTGTTTAGGCCCAATTCCAACTGCTTTTGGCAGCTAAACAGTGTTGAGCCTCTTTAGTAGTTTAATTTAAGACCCCCTGCTAATATCATGTCCTGTAGGTCTTTTTACATTACCAACACATGATTTTTTTCAGTAAGCCAATACAGTTAGGAAACTTTTTTATTAGCTTACCTGGTGATAGAAGTAGAAGAGGGCAAAAAAGTGCCTGTATTTCACCTACAGCCATACCACATTGGATAGGCCCAATCTCATCTGATCTTTGAAGCTAAGCAGTGTTGGGCCTGGTTAGTACTTGGGTGGGAGACCACATGGGAACACCAGGTGCTGTAGGTTTTTTCACATTACAGGCAAATTGTTTTTATTCTCTAGCTATTTATATTGGAAACTTTTTCTTTTTATTGCCAGCACAGACATTTGGAAGAGGTCAAACAGACACAATAGCCATCACCTAAAGACTTACCACACTGTTTAGGCTCAATTCCAACTGCTTTTGGCAGCTAAACAGTGTTGAGCCTCTTTTGTAGTTTAATTTAAGACCCCCTGCTAATATCATGTCCTGTAGGTCTTTTTACATTACCAACACATGATTTTTTTCAGTAAGCCAATACAGTTAGGAAACTTTTGTATTAGCTTACCTGGTGACAGAAGTAGAAGAGGGCAAAAAAGTGCCTTTAATTCACCTACAGCCATACCACATTGGATAGGCCCAATCTCGTCTGATCTTGGAAGCTAAGCAGTGTTGGGCCTGGTTAGTACTTGGGTGGGAGACCACATGGGAACACCAGGTGCTGTAGGTTTTTTCACATTACTGGCAAATTGTTTTTATTCTCTAGCTATTTAAATAGGAAACTTTTTCTTTTTATTGCCAGCACAGACATTTGGAAGAGGTCAAACAGACACAATAGCCATCACCTAAAGACTTACCACACTGTTTAGGCCCAATTCCAACTGCTTTTGGCAGCTAAACAGTGTTGAGCCTCTTTAGTAGTTTAATTTAAGACCCCCTGCTAATATCATGTCCTGTAGGTCTTTTTACATTACCAACACATGATTTTTTTCAGTAAGCCAATACAGTTAGGAAACTTTTTTTATTAGCTTACCTGGTGATAGAAGTAGAAGAGGGCATAAAAGTGCCTGTATCTCACCTACAGCCATACCACATTGGATAGGCCCAATCTCGTCTGATCTTGGACGCTAAGCAGTGTTGGGTCTGGTTAGTACTTGGGTGGGAGACCACATGGGAACACCAGGTGCTGTAGGTTTTTTCACATTACAGGCAAATTGTTTTTATTCTCTAGCTATTTAAATTGGAAACTTTTTCTTTTTATTGCCAGTACAGACATTTGGAAGAGGTCAAACAGACACAATAGCCATCACCTAAAGACTTACCACACTGTTTAGGCCCAATTCCAACTGCTTTTTGCAGCTAAACAGTGTTGAGCCGGTTTAGTAGTTAAATTTAAGACCCCCTGCTAATATCATGTCCTGTAGGTCTTTTTACATTACCAACACATGATTTTTTTTAAGTAAGCCAATACAGTTAGGAAACTTTTGTATTAGCTTACCTGGTGATAGAAGTAGAAGAGGGCAAAAAAGTGCCTTTAACTCATCTACAGCCATACCACATTGGATAGGCCCAATCTCGTCTGATCTTGGAAGCTAAGCAGTGTTGGGCCTGGTTAGCACTTGGGTGGGAGAACACATGGGAACACCAGGTGCTGTAGGTTTTTTCACATTACTGGCAAATTGTTTTTATTCTCTAGCTATTTATATTGGAAACTTTTACTTTTTATTGCCAGCACAGACATTTGGAAGAGGTCAAACAGACACAATAGCCATCACCTAAAGACTTACCACACTGTTTAGGCTCAATTCCAACTGCTTTTGGCAGCTAAACAGTGTTGAGCCTCTTTTGTAGTTTAATTTAAGACCCCCTGCTAATATCATGTCCTGAAGGTCTTTTTACATTACCAACACATGATTTTTTTCAGTAAGCCAATACAGTTAGGAAACTTTTGTATTAGCTTACCTGGTGATAGAAGTAGAAGAGGGCAAAAAAGTGGCTTTAACTCAGCTACAGCCATACCACATTGGATATGCCCAATCTCGTCTGATCTTGGAAGCTAAGCAGTGTTGGGCCTGGTTAGTACTTGGGTGGGAGACCAGGTGCTGTAGGTTTTTTCACATTACTGGCAAATTGTTTTTATTCTCTAGCTATTTAAATAGGAAACTTTTTCTTTTTATTGCCAGCACAGACATTTGGAAGAGGTCAAACAGACACAATAGCCATCACCTAAAGACTTACCACACTGTTTAGGCCCAATTCCAACTGCTTTTGGCAGCTAAACAGTGTTGAGCCTCTTTAGTAGTTTAATTTAAGACCCCCTGCTAATATCATGTCCTGTAGGTCTTTTTACATTACCAACACATGATTTTTTTCAGTAAGCCAATACAGTTAGGAAACTTTTTTATTAGCTTACCTGGTGATAGAAGTAGAAGAGGGCATAAAAGTGCCTGTATCTCACCTACAGCCATACCACATTGGATAGGCCCAATCTCGTCTGATCTTGGAAGCTATGCAGTGTTGGGCCTGGTTAGTACTTGGGTGGGAGACCACATGGGAACACCAGGTGCTGTAGGTTTTTTCACATTACAGGCAAATTGTTTTTATTCTCTAGCTATTTAAAAGCGAAACTTTTTCTTTTTATTGCCAGTACAGACATTTGGAAGAGGTCAAACAGACACAATAGCCATCACCTAAAGACTTACCACACTGTTTAGGCCCAATTCCAACTGCTTTTGGCAGCTAAACAGTGTTGAGCCTGTTTAGTAGTTAAATTTAAGACCCCCTGCTAATATCATGTCCTGTAGGTCTTTTTACATTACCAACACATGATTTTTTTTAAGTAAGCCAATACAGTTAGGAAACTTTTTTATTAGCTTACCTGGTGATAGAAGTAGAAGAGGGCAAAAAAGTGCCTGTATCTCACCTACAGCCATACCACATTGGATAGGCCCAATCTCGTCTGATCTTGGAAGCTAAGCAGTGTTGGGCCTGGTTAGTACTTGGGTGGGAGACCACCTGGGAACACCAGGTGCTGTAGGTTTTTTCACATTACTGGCAAATTGTTTTTATTCTCTAGCTATTTAAATTGGAAACTTTTTCTTTTTATTGCCAGCACAGACATTTGGAAGAGGTCAAACAGACACAATAGCCATCACCTAAAGACTTACCACACTGTTTAGGCCCAATTCCAACTGCTTTTGGCAGCTAAACAGTGTTGAGCCTCTTTAGTAGTTTAATTTAAGACCCCCTGCTAATATCATGTCCTGTAGGTCTTTTTACATTACCAACACATGATTTTTTTCAGTAAGCCAATACAGTTAGGAAACTTTTTTATTAGCTTACCTGGTGATAGAAGTAGAAGAGTGCATAAAAGTGCCTGTATCTCACCTACAGCCATACCACATTGGATAGACCCAATCTCGTCTGATCTTGGAAGCTAAGCAGTGTTGGGCCTGGTTAGTACTTGGGTGGGAGACCACATGGGAACACCAGGTGCTGTAGGTTTTTTCACATTACAGGCAAATTGTTTTTATTCTCTAGCTATTTAAATTGGAAACTTTTTCTTTTTATTGCCAGTACAGACATTTGGAAGAGGTCAAACAGACACAATAGCCATCACCTAAAGACTTACCACACTGTTTAGGCCCAATTCCAACTGCTTTTGGCAGCTAAACAGTGTTGAGCCTGTTTAGTAGTTAAATTTAAGACCCCCTGCTAATATCATGTCCTGTAGGTCTTTTTACATTACCAACACATGATTTTTTTTAAGTAAGCCAATACAGTTAGGAAACTTTTTTATTAGCTTACCTGGTGATAGAAGTAGAAGAGGGCAAAAAAGTGCCTGTTTCTCACCTACAGCCATACAACATTGGGTAGGCCCAATCTCGTCTGACCTTGGAAGCTAAGCAGTGTTGGGCCTGGTTAGTACTTGGGTGGGGGAACACCAGGTGCTGTAGGTTTTTTCACATTACTGGCAAATTGTTTTTATTCTCTAGCTATTTAAATTGGAAACTTTTTCTTTTTATTGCCAGCACAGACATTTGGAAGAGGTCAAACAGACACAATAGCCATCACCTAAAAACTTACCACACTGTTTAGGCTCAATTCCAACTGCTTTTGGCAGCTAAACTGTGTTGAGCCTCTTTTGTAGTTTAATTTAAGACCCCCTGCTAATATCATGTCCTGTAGGTCTTTTTACATTACCAACACATGATTTTTTTCAGTAAGCCAATACAGTTAGGAAACTTTTGTATTAGCTTACCTGGTGATAGAAGTAGAAGAGGGCAAAAAAGTGCCTTTAACTCACCTACAGCCATACCACATTGGATAGGCCCAATCTCGTCTGATCTTGGAAGCTAAGCAGTGTTGGGCCTGGTTAGCACTTGGGTGGGAGACCACATGTGAACACCAGGTGCTGTAGGTTTTTTCACATTACTGGCAAATTGTTTTTATTCTCTAGCTATTTAAATAGGAAACTTTTTATTTTTATTGCCAGCACAGACATTTGGAAGAGGTCAAACAGACACAATAGCCATCACCTAAAGACTTGCCACACTGTTTAGGCCCAATTCCAACTGCTTTTGGCAGCTAAACAGTGTTGAGCCTGTTTAGTAGTTAAATTTAAGACCCCCTGCTAATATCATGTCCTGTAGGTCTTTTTACATTACCAACACATGATTTTTTTTAAGTAAGCCAATACAGTTAGGAAACTTTTTTATTAGCTTACCTGGTGATAGAAGTAGAAGAGGGCAAAAAAGTGCCTGTATCTCACCTACAGCCATACCACATTGGATAGGCCCAATCTCGTCTGATCTTGGAAGCTAAGCAGTGTTGGGCCTGGTTAGTACTTGGGTGGGAGACCACCTGGGAACACCAGGTGCTGTAGGTTTTTTCACATTACTGGCAAATTGTTTTTATTCTCTAGCTATTTAAATTGGAAACTTTTTTCTTTTTATTGCCAGCACAGACATTTGGAAGAGGTCAAACAGACACAATAGCCATCACCTAAAGACTTACCACACTGTTTAGGCTTAATTCCAACTGCTTTTGGCAGCTAAACAGTGTTGAGCCTCTTTTGTAGTTTAATTTAAGACCCCCTGCTAATATCATGTCCTGTAGGTCTTTTTACATTACCAACACATGATTTTTTTCAGTAAGCCAATACAGTTAGGAAACTTTTGTATTAGCTTACCTGGTGATAGAAGTAGAAGAGGGCAAAAAAGTGCCTGTATCTCACCTACAGCCATACCACATTGGATAGGCCCAATCTCGTCTGATCTTGGAAGCTAAACAGTATTGGGCCTGGTTAGTACTTGGGTGGGAGACCACCTGGGAACACCAGGTGTTGTAGGTTTTTTCACATTACTGGCAAATTGTTTTTATTCTCTAGCTATTTAAATTGGAAACTTTTTCTTTTTATTGCCAGCACAGACATTTGGAAGAGGTCAAACAGACACAATAGCCATCACCTAAAAACTTACCACACTGTTTAGGCTCAATTCCAACTGCTTTTGGCAGCTAAACAGTGTTGAGCCTCTTTTGTAGTTTAATTTAAGACCCCCTGCTAATATCATGTCCTGTAGGTCTTTTTACATTACCAACACATGATTTTTTTCAGTAAGCCAATACAGTTAGGAAACTTTTGTATTAGCTTACCTGGTGATAGAAGTAGAAGAGGGCAAAAAAGTGCCTGTATCTCACCTACAGCCATACCACATTGGATAGGCCCAATCTCGTCTGATCTTGGAAGCTAAGCAGTGTTGGGCCTGGTTAGTACTTGGGTGGGAGACCACCTGGAACACCAGGTGCTGTAGGTTTTTTCACATTACTGGCAAATTGTTTTTATTCTCTAGCTATTTATATTGGAAACTTTTTCTTTTTATTGCCAGCACAGACATTTGGAAGAGGTCAAACAGACACAATAGCCATCACCTAAAGACTTACCACACTGTTTAGGCCCAATTCCAACTGCTTTTGGCAGCTAAACAGTGTTGAGCCTGTTTAGTAGTTAAATTTAAGACCCCCTGCTAATATCATGTCCTGTAGGTCTTTTTACATTACCAACACATGATTTTTTTTAAGTAAGCCAATACAGTTAGGAAACTTTTTTATTAGCTTACCTGGTGATAGAAGTAGAATAGGGCAAAAAAGTGCCTGTTTCTCACCTACAGCCATACCACATTGGATAGGCCCAATATCGTCTGATCTTGAAAGCTAAGCAGTGTTGGGCCTGGTTAGTACTTGGGTGGGAGACCACCTGGGAACACCAGGTGCTGTAGGTTTTTTCACATTACTGGCAAATTGTTTTTATTCTCTAGCTATTTAAATTGGAAACTTTTTCTTTTTATTGCCAGCACAGACATTTGGAAGAGGTCAAACAGACACAATAGCCATCACCTAAAAACTTACCACACTGTTTAGGCTCAATTCCAACTGCTTTTGGCAGCTAAACAGTGTTGAGCCTCTTTTGTAGTTTAATTTAAGACCCCCTGCTAATATTATGTCCTGTAGGTCTTTTTACATTACCAACACATGATTTTTTTCAGTAAGCCAATACAGTTAGGAAACTTTTGAATTAGCTTACCTGGTGATAGAAGTAGAAGAGGGCAAAAAAGTGCCTTTAACTCACCTACAGCCATACCACATTGGATAGGCCCAATCTCGTCTGATCTTGGAAGCTAAGCAGTGTTGGGCCTGGTTAGCACTTGGGTGGGAGACCACATGGGAACACCAGGTGCTGTAGGTTTTTTCACATTACTGGCAAATTGTTTTTATTCTCTAGCTATTTATATTGGAAACTTTTTCTTTTTATTGCCAGCACAGACATTTGGAAGAGGTCAAACAGACACAATAGCCATCACCTAAAGACTTACCACACTGTTTAGGCTCAATTTCAACTGCTTTTGGCAGCTAAACAGTGTTGAGCCTTTTTTTGTAGTTTAATTTAAGACCCCCTGCTAATATCATGTCCTGTAGGTCTTTTTACATTACCAACACATGATTTTTTTCAGTAAGCCAATACAGTTTGGAAACTTTTGTATTAGCTTACCTGGTGATAGAAGTAGAAGAGGGCAAAAAAGTGGCATTAACTCACCTACAGCCATACCACTTTGGATATGCCCAATCTCGTCTGATCTTGGAAGCTAAGCAGTGTTGGGCCTGGTTAGTACTTGGGTGTGAGACCACATGGGAACACCAGGTGCTGTAGGTTTTTTCACATTACTGGCAAATTGTTTTTATTCTCTAGCTATTTAAATAGGAAACTTTTTCTTTTTATTGCCAGCACAGACATTTGGAAGAGGTCAAACAGACACAATAGCCATCACCTAAAGACTTACCACACTGTTTAGGCCCAATTCCAACTGCTTTTGGCAGCTAAACAGTGTTGAGCCTCTTTAGTAGTTTAATTTAAGACCCCCTGCTAATATCATGTCCTGTAGGTCTTTTTACATTACCAACACATGATTTTTTTCAGTAAGCCAATACAGTTAGGAAACTTTTTTATTAGCTTACCTGGTGATAGAAGTAGAAGAGGGCATAAAAGTGCCTGTATCTCACCTACAGCCATACCACATTGGATAGGCCCAATCTCGTCTGATCTTGGAAGCTAAGCAGTGTTGGGCCTGGTTAGTACTTGGGTGGGAGACCACCTGGGAACACCAGGTGCTGTAGGTTTTTTCACATTACTGGCAAATTGTTTTTATTCTCTAGCTATTTAAATTGGAAACTTTTTCTTTTTATTGCCAGCACAGACATTTGGAAGAGGTCAAACAGACACAATAGCCATCACCTAAAGACTTACCACACTGTTTAGGCTCAATTCCAACTGCTTTTGGCAGCTAAACAGTGTTGAGCCTCTTTTGTTTTTTTGAATCAAGTGTTTTTTATTGAGTTTTTTCAAATTGCATGTATTACATTACATTTACTTAACTAACCATACAAAACAAAAACAAAAAATAAAACAATAAAAGTATTAAGCTTAAACATTACTTGTGTGTTACATTATTCCAAATTGGGAAGCGGATAGAGCATATTTGATGTGCTCAAACATATACATCTGCATTTTTTCTTTTTTCCCTTAATCAGCATTTATTACAGGTGGTGTATACAATGGCATCAGTGGAGAGGATATAACAAGGTTTCAAAGGGTCTCAACCGAGCTACAAACCGAGTCAAGGGCTCATCAGCTCTGTAGGTGTAGGGAGGGTTCAGTGAGTCACTAGCATGGGTCTTGTAAATACAGGGCGGATGCTTGCCATAGGCTCCAAATTTTATTGTATTTCCCCAGGCAGTTCCTTTTAGTATACATAAAACGTTCATGGGATATGGTGGTGTTAACCAGGGTCACCCACATAGCATGCGATGGGGGGGAGGGACCCATCCAAGTCCTAGCGACACACACACGGGCCAGAGTGAAAAGAACATTGACATAGATTCTGTGATATTTAGGGAGTAGTTCCTCCAATTCCAGGCCGAAGATACAGACACGGGGGTCAGTAAGCGGGGCCTGTATACCCGTGTCCTGGACACTAGTCAAGACAGTCTCCCAAAAGGAGTGTACCTGTGGACATTGCCATAGTAGGTGCCAGAAATCTGCATCAGGACTCCTGCACTTGGGACACGTGTCAGATCCGATACCACCCATCCGCATCAATCTATGAGGGGTCCAGTAAACCCGGTGTAGGATATATAACTGAATCTGCTGGAACCGTGCAAATGCCGTGGCCTCCCTGGGTGAGCTCAGCATATGAGACCATTCCTCATCCTCGATGGGCCCCAGGTCCAACACCCACCTAGCCCGTAGGCCCTCCAACCGATCTACCCCCGAGAAGGTGAGAAGAGGGGAGTACAGAGCGGAAACCCTCCCTCGATCTGGAAGTTTACTGATCAGTGTACGCACCGGGGATGTAGCAATGTCGGGCATATTCCCTCTCCATTGTGCATTCACTGCATGTCTGAGCTGGAGGTACTTATAGAAGTACTGTCTTGGTACTGCATATTTGGCTACCATTTGGTCAAAGGAGTAAAATGTCCCGTCTTGAAAGAGGTGGCCTATCTCAGAGACACCAAATGACTTCCAGTCTGGGCCTGCCCTTAATTTGTAAAGCTCAGGGAATTTTCTATTCCTCCATATGGGAGAGCAGGAGTCTACTATTGGGTCTCCCCGTATGGTCCCCACCGTCTCCCATACTCTATGAGCCTGCTGTAAAAGGGGGGGAAGCGTCTTTAGCGTGGTTTTTGCCAGGAGGAATTGCAAGGGTGTAAAAAACAAATTTGCCCTGCTCAATAGAGCAGTAGGTAAATTCCCGTAATGCGCTGGTGTAATCCATTCAACTAATTGGGCCAGTTGTGCCGCCAAGTAATACAGCCTTAGATCTGGGAGTGCCAAGCCTCCATCACATCTAGATCGGCATAGAGTTCTAGCTGCCACCCGGGAACGTTTGCCCCCCCATATAAAGGAGACTATGTGCCTAGTAATGAGCTTAAAGCAGGAGACAGGTATATATGTGGGTGAGTTCTGCAGTACGTATAGAAATTTGGGCTGGACCGTCATTTTAATGAGGTTCACCCTGCCCGTCACCGACAAAGGGAGCGTCTGCCATGTGCGAGCTCTCTGACGTAGGTAATCAATCTGTGGAGTCAGGTTCAGGGATATAAATTCGGTGGGGGAATGGGAAATCTGGATACCTAGGTATTTAAATTGTGTGCACCAGCGTAGAGGGCCACTATAAGACAGGGGCTGCTGTGTAGTAGGAAGCAGGGGAAACACCAGCGACTTATCCCAGTTTATTCCTACCCCCGAAAATCGGGCATATTCTGTCATCAGGGCGAGTAATGCTGGGAGGGAAGAGGTCATGTCAGATAGGTACAAGATCATGTCGTCTGCGTATAACCCAATTTTTTCCTCAGTGTCGCCTACCCGAAACCCTTTAATTGAGGGGCATGCCCTGATATAGCAGGCCAGTGGCTCCACTGCAAGTGCAAAAAGCAGGGGGGAAAGGGGACACCCCTGTCTGGTTCCCCTGCCCAGCTTAAAGGAGGCCGTGGTAAAGCCGTTAACCATCACTCGGGCGGTCGGTCCAGAGTACAACAACCTGACCCATGAAAGGAAATTTGGGCCTATTCCAAACTTACTCAACACCTCCCACAAATAGCACCACTCAACTGAATCAAAAGCGCGGGCTGCGTCTAAGGAGACTACGACTGCATCCTCCATCCCCTCCCGGGCCCACTGCAGATAGGTAAAAAGGCGACGCAGGTTAAGTGTTGTCGATCTGCCGGGCATAAAGCCGGTCTGGTCAGCATGCACCACCTGGAGCACGACCGTGTTCAAACGTATTGCCAGTAATTTAGCCAGTATTTTGACATCAGTAGACAGTAAGGAGATGGGTCGATAAGAGTCAGGGGATAGTGGGTCTTTGCCAGGTTTTGGAATAAGGGCTATCAGGGCCTCTGCCATAGACGCAGGTAGTGAGCCCTGTCTCAGCAGATGGTTATAGAGGGCTAATAATCTGGGGGCAAAGAATGTTATGTGGGTTTTGTATAATTCAATGGGTAGCCCATCCACCCCCGGGGACTTAGAATTAGGAAAGGCTTTAATTGCCGCCTCCACCTCCTCCAAGGTGAAAGGGGCGTCCAAAAATTCCCTAGATTCGGTGCTCAGACTGGGGGTCCTGATCTTGTTGAGATAATTAGTCAATTCTATCGGGTTGTAGGTTACGCGGGATTCATATACCCTCTCAAAATGATTATAGAAGGAAGTCGCCACTGGGAGAGTCCCTGTACATATCACACCGTCCTCCTGCCGTACACTGTGTACTATTGTAGGTGGAAGGTTTTCCCTTGCCAAGTAAGCTAAAAATTTACCCGATCTGTCACCCTGTGTGTAGAAGTCATGCGATTGAAACAAGAGACGTCGCTTGGATTTGTCCAGCAGCATCTCGTTCCATTGTTTATGGACAATAAGCCATTCCACACGGTCCACTGCAAGCCCAGATATCAGATATTTCTGTTCAAGCTCTGTACTCCGCCTCTCCAATTCAGCCTCAGCCCTGCGGCTAAAGACCTTAAGTTGTGCAACCCGGGAGATCAACGAGCCACGCAAGAACGCCTTGAATGTATCCCAAACCAGGGAGGTCTCCCCCTCCACAGGATTATTTACAAAAAATTCCTCCCACAACGCCAACAACTCAGAGGCCGCTCCCATCTGCGTCAGCCAAAAAGGATTAAAGCGCCAGAATTTTGCGCCCCTGGTGCCCTCCAGCTCCACCTCAAGACATATTGGGGAGTGGTCAGAGACACCTCGGGGCAAATATTCAATGGCCGTCACAGAGGGGACCAGCCGTCTAGAAATCAGGGCCATATCGATACGTGAGAAGACCCCATGAGTACTTGAAAAACATGAAAAGCAGCTAGCCGTCGGATATCTTAATCTCCATACATCTACCAAGCCCACCTCTCTGACAAGTCTAGCAAAGGGTGTTGCCCCACTCCGCCCTCCTCCGGGAACAGGTCTCCACCTGTCCAAAGACTCATCCATCACCGCGTTGAAGTCCCCCACACATATAACGGCATAAGATGGGAAGTCTTGCATAAAAGTGCATGCTTTATTGATTATAGTGGGTTGGTACGGGGGTGGGTTATAAATGGCCAGCAGTACAAGGGGAGAGTCATACAGAGTGCCTGCCAGAAACACATAGCAACCTCTAGAGTCTGTTTGCACTTTTTGGCATCTGAAGCCCATACGTTTGTGTATTAACACAGAGACTCCTCTAGAGTTAGGATGAAAGACTGAGTGGAAGGACCACCCCACCCAAGGTTTTTTAAGTGCAAGTACTCGGCTACCCACAAGATGGGTCTCAAAAAGGCATGCGATCCCTGTGGAGCGAGCCCTAAGTTGGTTCATTACCAGGGTACGTTTAACTCGGTCGTTAAGACCCCTAACATTCCATCCTATAACGTTCACCATTGTATGACACAAGGGGAGGTAGTGGATAGGAGAAGGCAGCACACAATGAGAATCTCATGTCAAGCCGTCCCATTCCATCCAGCATCCAGGAGCAGATATGTAGGAACAATGCACACACTTCAATAATAATAAAAAAACTACTATATACAAGAAAATCCCAACCCACCCGGCATACCCACCCCAACATAGGTACACTTTTTCCCCCTAACATTAACCCCAAATCGACTCCTCTAAGGAGACGTTTTCAACCAAAAATAGTCAAAAAGAAATAAACCCTTAGGGGGCAACTACTATTTATGACCCAAAGAACATGGTTGTCCTGACCGAGATACAGATTCATTCGATCGGGTAGGAGAGCATATCTCTTAGTATAGAATCATCTCTAAATAACATAGCCTATACTTTAAACAATACCAGTAGGGGTGCCTGTGAAAAAAAGAAGAAAGATTATACACAGATTGGACAGTCCCCATCGGGCACACCAGGGGATCAGTTTCAGGGAGGAAGTTCCCGCGGGGCCGGCTGTGTGTCCATCCATGTCGAGGCCGCCTGGGGTGTATCAAAGAAGTGGGTACGAGTGCCAGCAACCACTCTCAGCCGTGCCGGATAAAGCATGGAATATTTCAGTTGGAGGGAGCGCAGGCGTTGTTTAACTCCAGTAAACTGAGATCGGGATTTCTGGACCTCAACAGAAAAATCTTGGAAGGCTGCCACCCGTTGACCCTCGTATTCAAGGGGACCATTTACTCTTGCTAGTCGAAGAACAGCGTCACGGTCCTTATAATGGAGAAACTTTGCAATAAATGTGCGTGGTGGTGCACCAGGAGGCAGCGGGCGTGTGGGTACTCTATGTGCCCTCTCCACTGCGAACTGTGGGGTGAAGGCGTCCTTTCCAAACAGGGATATCAGCCAAGTCTCAAGGAAGGATTCAGGGTTTGTACCCTCCGCCTTCTCAGGAAGACCAACAAATCTCACATTATTCCTCCTCAGCCTCCCCTCCATATCTGTCAGTTTCTGCTGACATGTTGACATTTGGGACTCCAGCGTGGAGAGGCGGTTGGGGATAGGTGCAGTGGTGTCCTCCAGCATAGAGATTCGGGTCTCAGTCTCTTCGACCCGGTCCCTCAATTTCTGCATATCTTGCCTTATAAAAGATATATCAATTTTTACCTCCGCAACTTTACCAGCGAGCCTCTTCTCCGAATCAGTGATGGCCTGCAAAAGTTGTGCCAGCGTTACCTCTGGGGATTCCGCCATCTCGGACTCTGGGGATGGGGCCTCAGCAGGGGGTAGTGCGGGGTCCTGTCTAGCGAATTTTGCCAGCTTTGCCGCAGCAGCTGGTGTATTTCTGCGGGACATAGGGCAGGATGAGTCTTGACAAGTAGGAAGAAAAGGAGTCCAGCAGTCCCTCACAATAGGTGTTAAATTTGTCAGTTATAGTGGCACGGTGTTAGGGCAATCAGGGTGCAGGACAGGTCATGCAGTATATTCCACTACAGGGTGTAGTAGTGGAGAGGGGAGGGGAAGACACAGGTGAAAGCTCAATATGTTAAAACAGAGGTGTAGCTGTTGAGTGGGGGTAGCACCAGCCACCACCCTATTCGTCCAGGGGGTCCTTGACAGAAAAGCAGGGTCTGTGTACAAAGCAGCTTGTAGAAAGCACCAGACGCTGCGTCTTATTCACATGTACAGACAGGCGGCCATTTTATATATACAGGGAGGGGGGGTGGGGGTCGACAGACCAAACAGGGGTGTCACTCCAGCAGGCAGTCTTTTAGTATAAACGAATAGAAAGCAGGGGGGTAGACGCTGTGCAGTAAAATATTCTTTCCCCTGTGGGTTCAGTGCCCAACAGAGGGGACCACAGTGTGCATCAGTAGCAGTCCCTGTTCATGGGGTGTGGGTCTCTCTGTGGGTCATATGACCTCAGGGGCACGCAATGGGCGCTGTGTCACCTCTAATCCCCCAACTCAAGATGGCGGCAGGTCACTCACCACTCCTCCCTTGCGGATAAAGGCTGCTGGATAATCTGCAGCCTCGTATGTCAGTGCCTCCCCGTCACTCCGTTCCGTCCCCGGCGTCTCAGAAGGGGCGCTCGATCAGAGAGGTACTCTCCTCGCGCCGCGTCTCCCTCCGGGCCTGCAGCGTCTGTACAGCGGGTCTCAGGGCTGCGGGGGGTGGCGAATCCACGATAGCGGAGGGGAGCCTTATGAGCCGCAGTCACCGCCAAGGTGTCCGCTTCCTCCCCGGCGCCGCGGTCTCTCTCCGGCGTCGCAGCGTCCCACGATGTCCTCTCCTGCAAGATGGCGCCGGGCAGCGTGTCTCAGGAGGGGCGGACGCCTCGGAGCCAAATATCAGGCGTTCTGGGTAGCACAAGCACCCCAACTCCGGGCAGCACAATCAGGGGTATGTAGGCTGGCAGAATTTAGTTATTTAGAGGTTCTCCTCGTCGACTTAGGATATGTGCAGGAGTATGCGGTCAGGAGCTTAGTAGGGACACGTCCTACTCCATATGCCGCTAGGCCACGCCCCCCGTTGAGCCTCTTTTGTAGTTTAATTTAAGACCCCCTGCTAATATCATGTCCTGTAGGTCTTTTTACATTACCAACACATGATTTTTTTCAGTAAGCCAATACAGTTAGGAAACTTTTGTATTAGCTTACCTGGTGATAGAAGTAGAAGAGGGCAAAAAAGTGCCTTTAACTCACCTATAGCCATACCACAATGTATAGGCCCAATCTCGTCTGATCTTGGAAGCTAAGCAGTGTTGGGCCTGGTTAGCACTTGGGTGGGAGACCACATGGGAACACCAGGTGCTGTAAGTTTTTTCACATTACTGGCAAATTGTTTTTATTCTCTAGCTATTTAAATAGGAAACTTTTTCTTTTTATTGCCAGCACAGACATTTGGAAGAGGTCAAACAGACACAATAGCCATCACCTAAAGACTTACCACACTGTTTAGGCCCAATTCCAACTGCTTTTGGCAGCTAAACAGTGTTGAGCCTCTTTAGTAGTTTAATTTAAGACCCCCTGCTAATATCATGTCCTGTAGGTCTTTTTACATTACCAACACATGATTTTTTTCAGTAAGCCAATACAGTTAGGAAACTTTTTTATTAGCTTACCTGGTGATAGAAGTAGAAGAGTGCATAAAAGTGCCTGTATCTCACCTACAGCCATACCACATTGGATAGGCCCAATCTCGTCTGATCTTGGAAGCTAAGCAGTGTTGGGCCTGGTTAGTACTTGGGTGGGAGACCACATGGGAACACCAGGTGCTGTAGGTTTTTTCACATTACAGGCAAATTGTTTTTATTCTCTAGCTATTTAAATTGGAAACTTTTTCTTTTTATTGCCAGTACAGACATTTGGAAGAGGTCAAACAGACACAATAGCCATCACCTAAAGACTTACCACACTGTTTAGGCCCAATTCCAACTGCTTTTGGCAGCTAAACAGTGTTGAGCCTGTTTAGTAGTTAAATTTAAGACCCCCTGCTAATATCATGTCCTGTAGGTCTTTTTACATTACCAACACATGATTTTTTTTAAGTAAGCCAATACAGTTAGGAAACTTTTTTATTAGCTTACCTGGTGATAGAACAGAAGAGGGCAAAAAAGTGCCTGTTTCTCACCTACAGCCATACAACATTGGGTAGGCCCAATCTCGTCTGACCTTGGAAGCTAAGCAGTGTTGGGCCTGGTTAGTACTTGGGTGGGGGAACACCAGGTGCTGTAGGTTTTTTCACATTACTGGCAAATTGTTTTTATTCTCTAGCTATTTAAATTGGAAACTTTTTCTTTTTATTGCCAGCACAGACATTTGGAAGAGGTCAAACAGACACAATAGCCATCACCTAAAAACTTACCACACTGTTTAGGCTTAATTCCAACTGCTTTTGGCAGCTAAACAGTGTTGAGCCTCTTTTGTAGTTTAATTTAAGACCCCCTGCTAATATCATGTCCTGTAGGTCTTTTTACATTACCAACACATGATTTTTTTCAGTAAGCCAATACAGTTAGGAAACTTTTGTATTAGCTTACCTGGTGATAGAAGTAGAAGAGGGCAAAAAAGTGCCTTTAACTCACCTACAGCCATACCACATTGGATAGGCCCAATCTCGTCTGATCTTGGAAGCTAAGCAGTGTTGGGCCTGGTTAGCACTTGGGTGGGAGACCACATGTGAACACCAGGTGCTGTAGGTTTTTTCACATTACTGGCAAATTGTTTTTATTCTCTAGCTATTTAAATAGGAAACTTTTTATTTTTATTGCCAGCACAGACATTTGGAAGAGGTCAAACAGACACAATAGCCATCACCTAAAGACTTGCCACACTGTTTAGGCCCAATTCCAACTGCTTTTGGCAGCTAAACAGTGTTGAGCCTGTTTAGTAGTTAAATTTAAGACCCCCTGCTAATATCATGTCCTGTAGGTCTTTTTACATTACCAACACATGATTTTTTTTAAGTAAGCCAATACAGTTAGGAAACTTTTTTATTAGCTTACCTGGTGATAGAAGTAGAAGAGGGCAAAAAAGTGCCTGTATCTCACCTACAGCCATACCACATTGGATAGGCCCAATCTCGTCTGATCTTGGAAGCTAAGCAGTGTTGGGCCTGGTTAGTACTTGGGTGGGAGACCACCTGGGAACACCAGGTGCTGTAGGTTTTTTCACATTACTGGCAAATTGTTTTTATTCTCTAGCTATTTAAATTGGAAACTTTTTTCTTTTTATTGCCAGCACAGACATTTGGAAGAGGTCAAACAGACACAATAGCCATCACCTAAAGACTTACCACACTGTTTAGGCTCAATTCCAACTGCTTTTGGCAGCTAAACAGTGTTGAGCCTCTTTTGTAGTTTAATTTAAGACCCCCTGCTAATATCATGTCCTGTAGGTCTTTTTACATTACCAACACATGATTTTTTTCAGTAAGCCAATACAGTTAGGAAACTTTTGTATTAGCTTACCTGGTGATAGAAGTAGAAGAGGGCAAAAAAGTGCCTGTATCTCACCTACAGCCATACCACATTGGATAGGCCCAATCTCGTCTGATCTTGGAAGCTAAACAGTATTGGGCCTGGTTAGTACTTGGGTGGGAGACCACCTGGGAACACCAGGTGCTGTAGGTTTTTTCACATTACTGGCAAATTGTTTTTATTCTCTAGCTATTTAAATTGGAAACTTTTTCTTTTTATTGCCAGCACAGACATTTGGAAGAGGTCAAACAGACACAATAGCCATCACCTAAAAACTTACCACACTGTTTAGGCTCAATTCCAACTGCTTTTGGCAGCTAAACAGTGTTGAGCCTCTTTTGTAGTTTAATTTAAGACCCCCTGCTAATATCATGTCCTGTAGGTCTTTTTACATTACCAACACATGATTTTTTTCAGTAAGCCAATACAGTTAGGAAACTTTTGAATTAGCTTACCTGGTGATAGAAGTAGAAGAGGGCAAAAAAGTGCCTTTAACTCACCTACAGCCATACCACATTGGATAGGCCCAATCTCGTCTGACCTTGGAAGCTAAGCAGTGTTGGGCCTGGTTAGTACTTGGGTGGGTGACCACATGGGAACACCAGGTGCTGTAGGTTTTTTCACATTACTGGCAAATTGTTTTTATTCTCTAGCTATTTATATTGGAAACTTTTTCATTGTATTGCCAGCACAGACATTTGGAAGAGGTCAAACAGACACAATAGCCATCACCTAAAGACTTACCACACAGTTTAGGCTCAATTCCAACTGCTTTTGGCAGCTAAACAGTGTTGAGCCTTTTTTTGTAGTTTAATTTAAGACCCCCTGCTAATATCATGTCCTGTAGGTCTTTTTACATTACCAACTCATGATTTTTTTCAGTAAGCCAATACAGTTTGGAAACTTTTGTATTAGCTTACCTGGTGATAGAAGTAGAAGAGGGCAAAAAAGTGGCATTAACTTAGCTACAGCCATACCACATTGGATATGCCCAATCTCGTCTGATCTTGGAAGATAAGCAGTGTTGGGCCTGGTTAGTACTTGGGTGTGAGACCACATGGGAACACCAGGTGCTGTAGGTTTTTTCACATTACTGGCAAATTGTTTTTATTCTCTAGCTATTTAAATAGGAAACTTTTTCTTTTTATTGCCAGCACAGACATTTGGAAGAGGTCAAACAGACACAATAGCCATCACCTAAAGACTTACCACACTGTTTAAGCCCAATTCCAACTGCTTTTGGTAGCTAAACAGTGTTGAGCCTGTTTAGTAGTTAAATTTAAGACCCCCTGCTAATATCATGTCCTGTAGGTCTTTTTACATTACCAACACATGATTTTTTTTAAGTAAGCCAATACATTTAGGAAACTTTTTTATTAGCTTACCTGGTGATAGAAGTAGAAGAGGGCAAAAAAGTGCCTGTATCTCACCTACAGCCATACCACATTGGATAGGCCCAATCTCATCTGATCTTGGAAGCTAAGCAGTGTTGGGCCTGGTTAGTACTTGGGTGGGAGACCACCTGGGAACACCAGGTGCTGTAGGTTTTTTCACATTACTGGCAAATTGTTTTTATTCTCTAGCTATTTAAATTGGAAACTTTTTCTTTTTATTGCCAGCACAGACATTTGGAAAAGGTCAAACAGACACAATAGCCATCACCTAAAGACTTACCACACTGTTTAGGCTCAATTCCAACTGCTTTTGGCAGCTAAACAGTGTTGAGCCTCTTTTGTAGTTTAATTTAAGACCCCCTGCTAATATCATGTCCTGTAGGTCTTTTTACATTACCAACACATGATTTTTTTCAGTAAGCCAATACAGTTAGGAAACTTTTGTATTAGCTTACCTGGTGATAGAAGTAGAAGAGGGCAAAAAAGTGCCTGCATCTCACCTACAGCCATACCACATTGGATAGGCCCAATCTCGTCTGATCTTGGAAGCTAAGCAGTGTTGGGCCTGGTTAGTACTTGGGTGGGAGACCACCTGGGAACACCAGGTACTGTAGGTTTTTTCACATTACTGGCAAATTGTTTTTATTCTCTAGCTATTTATATTGGAAACTTTTTCTTTTTATTGCCAGCACAGACATTTGGAAGAGGTCAAACAGACACAATAGCCATCACCTAAAGACTTACAACACTGTTTAGGCTCAATTCCAACTGCTTTTGGCAGCTAAACAATGTTGAGCCTCTTTTGTAGTTTAATTTAAGACCCCCTGCTAATATCATGTCCTGTAGGTCTTTTTACATTACCAACACATGATTTTTTTCAGTAAGCCAATACAGTTAGGAAACTTTTGTATTAGCTTACCTGGTGATAGAAGTAGAAGAGGGCAAAAAAGTGCCTTTAACTCACCTACAGCCATACCACATTGGATAGGCCCAATCTCGTCTGATCTTGGAAGCTAAGCAGTGTTGGGCCTGGTTAGTACTTGGGTGGGAGACCACCTGGGAACACCAGGTGCTGTAGGTTTTTTCACATTACTGGCAAATTGTTTTTATTCTCTAGCTATTTATATTGGAAACTTTTTCTTTTTATTGCCAGCACAGACATTTGGAAGAGGTCAAACAGACACAATAGCCATCACCTAAAGACTTACCACACTGTTTAGGCTCAATTCCAACTGCTTTTGGCAGCTAAACAGTGTTGAGCCTCTTTTGTAGTTTAATTTAAGACCCCCTGCTAATATCATGTCCTGTAGGTCTTTTTACATTACCAACACATGATTTTTTTCAGTAAGCCAATACAGTTAGGAAACTTTTGTATTAGCTTACCTGGTGATAGAAGTAGAAGAGGGAAAAAAAGTGCCTGTATTTCACCTACAGCCATACGACATTGGATAGGCCCAATCTCGTCTGTTCTTGGAAGCTAAGCAGTGTTGGGCCTGGTTAGTAATTGGGTGGGAGACCACATGGGAACACCAGGTGCTGTAGGTTTTTTCACATTACAGGCAAATTGTTTTTATTCTCTAGCTATTTATATTGGAAACTTTTTCTTTTTATTGCCAGCACAGACATTTGGAAGAGGTCAAACAGACACAATAGCCATCACCTAAAGACTTACCACACTGTTTAGGCTCAATTCCAACTGCTTTTGGCAGCTAAACAGTGTTGAGCCTCTTTTGTAGTTTAATTTAAGACCCCCTGCTAATATCATGTCCTGTAGGTCTTTTTACATTACCAACACATGATTTTTTTCAGTAAGCCAATACAGTTAGGAAACTTTTGTATTAGCTTACCTGGTGATAGAATTAGAAGAGGGCAAAAAAGTGTCTTTAACTCACCTACAGCCATACCACATTGGATAGGCCCAATCTCGTCTGATCTTGGAAGCTAAGCAGTGTTGGGCCTGGTTAGTACTTGGGTGGGAGACCACATGGGAACACCAGGTGCTGTAGGTTTTTTCACATTACTGGCAAATTGTTTTTATTCTCTAGCTATTTAAATAGGAAACTTTTTCTTTTTATTGCCAGCACAGACATTTGGAAGAGGTCAAACAGACACAATAGCCATCACCTAAAGACTTACCACACTGTTTAGGCCCAATTCCAACTGCTTTTGGCAGCTAAACAGTGTTGAGCCTCTTTAGTAGTTTAATTTAAGACCCCCTGCTAATATCATGTCCTGTAGGTCTTTTTACATTACCAACACATGATTTTTTTCAGTAAGCCAATACAGTTAGGAAACTTTTGTATTAGCTTACCTGGTGATAGAAGTAGAAGAGGGCAAAAAAGTGCCTGTATCTCACCTACAGCCATACCACATTGGATAGGCCCAATCTCGTCTGATCTTGGAAGCTAAGCAGTGTTGTGCCTGGTTAGTACTTGGGTGGGAGACCACATGGGAACACCAGGTGCTGTAGGTTTTTTCACATTACAGGTAAATTGTTTTTATTCTCTAGCTATTTAAATTGGAAACTTTTTCTTTTTATTGCCAGTACAGACATTTGGAAGAGGTCAAACAGACACAATAGCCATCACCTAAAGACTTACCACACTGTTTAGGCCCAATTCCAACTGCTTTTGGCAGCAAAACAGTGTTGAGCCTCTTTAGTAGTTTAATTTAAGACCCCCTGCTAATATCATGTCCTGTAGGTCTTTTTACATTACCAACACATGATTTTTTTCAGTAAGCCAATACAGTTAGGAAACTTTTTTATTAGCTTACCTGGTGATAGAAGTAGAAGAGGGCATAAAAGTGCCTGTATCTCACCTACAGCCATACCACATTGGATAGGCCCAATCTCGTCTGATCTTGGAAGCTAAGCAGTGTTGGGCCTGGTTAGTACTTGGGTGGGAGACCACATGGGAACACCAGGTGTTGTAGGTTTTTTCACATTACAGGCAAATTGTTTTTAATCTCTAGCTATTTAAATTGGAAACTTTTTCTTTTTATTGCCAGTACAGACATATGGAAGAGGTCAAACAGACACAATAGCCATCACCTAAAGACTTACCACACTGTTTAGGCCCAATTCCAACTGCTTTTGGCAGCTAAACAGTGTTGAGCCTGTTTAGTAGTTAAATTTAAGACCCCCTGCTAATATCATGTCCTGTAGGTCTTTTTACATTACCAGCACATGATTTTTTTCAGTAAGCCAATACAGTTAGGAAACTTTTGTATTAGCTTACCTGGTGATAGAAGTAGAAGAGGGCAAAAAAGTGCCTTTAACTCACCTACAGCCATACCACATTGGATAGGCCCAATCTCGTCTGATCTTGGAAGCTAAGCAGTGTTGGGCCTTGTTAGTACTTGGGTGGGAGACCACCTGGGAACACCAGGTGCTGTAGGTTTTTTCACATTACTGGCAAATTGTTTTTATTCTCTAGCTATTTATATTGGAAACTTTTTCTTTTTTTTGCCAGCACAGACATTTGGAAGAGGTCA
Organism: Crinia signifera; assembly: GCF_055691185.1. Taxonomy (NCBI): domain Eukaryota; kingdom Metazoa; phylum Chordata; class Amphibia; order Anura; family Myobatrachidae; genus Crinia; species Crinia signifera. The sequence goes on from NC_139222.1 coordinate 51,710,318, forward strand.
AACAGACACAATAGCCATCACCTAAAGACTTACCACACTGTTTAGGCTCAATTCCAACTGCTTTTGGCAGCTAAACAGTGTTGAGCCTCTTTTGTAGTTTAATTTAAGACCCCCTGCTAATATCATGTCCTGTAGGTCTTTTTACATTACCAACACATGATTTTTTTCAGTAAGCCAATACAGTTAGGAAACTTTTGTATTAGCTTACCTGGTGATAGAAGTAGAAGAGGGCAAACAAGTGGCTTTAACTCACCTACAGCCATACCACATTGGATAGGCCCAATCTCGTCTGATCTTGGAAGCTAAGCAGTGTTGGGCCTGGTTAGTAGTTGGGTGGGAGACCACATGGGAACACCAGGTGCTGTAGGTTTTTTCACATTACTGGCAAATTGTTTTTATTCTCTAGCTATTTAAATTGGAAACTTTTTCTTTTTATTGCCAGCACAGACATTTGGAAGAGGTCAAACAGACACAATAGCCATCACCTAAAGACTTACCACACTGTTTAGGCCCAATTCCAACTGCTTTTGGCAGCTAAACAGTGTTGAGCCTCTTTAGTAGTTTAATTTAAGACCCCCTGCTAATATCATGTCCTGTAGGTCTTTTTCCATTACCAACACATGATTTTTTTCAGTAAGCCAATACAGTTAGGAAACTTTTTTATTAGCTTACCTGGTGATAAAAGTAGAAGAGGGCAAAAAAGTGCCTGTATCTCACCTACAGCCATACCACATTGGATAGGCCCAATCTCGTCTGATCTTGGAAGCTAAGCAGTGTTGGGCCTGGTTAGTACTTGGGTGGGAGACCACATGGAAACACCAGGTGCTGTAGGTTTTTTCACATTACAGGCAAATTGTTTTTATTCTCTAGCTATTTAAATTGGAAACTTTTTCTTTTTATTGCCAGTACAGACATTTGGAAGAGGTCAAACAGACACAATAGCCATCACCTAAAGACTTACCACACTGTTTAGGCCCAATTCCAACTGCTTTTGGCAGCTAAACAGTGTTGAGCCTCTTTTGTAGTTTAATTTAAGACCCCCTGCTAATATCATGTCCTGTAGGTCTTTTTACATTACCAACACATGATTTTTTTCAGTAAGCCAATACAGTTAGGAAACTTTTGTATTAGCTTACCTGGTGATAGAAGTAGAAGAGGGCAAAAAAGTGCCTGCATCTCACCTACAGCCATACCACATTGGATAGGCCCAATCTCGTCTGATCTTGGAAGCTAAGCAGTGTTGGGCCTGGTTAGTACTTGGGTGGGAGACCACCTGGGAACACCAGGTACTGTAGGTTTTTTCACATTACTGGCAAATTGTTTTTATTCTCTAGCTATTTATATTGGAAACTTTTTCTTTTTATTGCCAGCACAGACATTTGGAAGAGGTCAAACAGACACAATAGCCATCACCTAAAGACTTACAACACTGTTTAGGCTCAATTCCAACTGCTTTTGGCAGCTAAACAGTGTTGAGCCTCTTTTGTAGTTTAATTTAAGACCCCCTGCTAATATCATGTCCTGTAGGTCTTTTTACATTACCAACACATGATTTTTTTCAGTAAGCCAATACAGTTAGGAAACTTTTGTATTAGCTTACCTGGTGATAGAAGTAGAAGAGGGCAAAAAAGTGCCTTTAACTCACCTACAGCCATACCACATTGGATAGGCCCAATCTCGTCTGATCTTGGAAGCTAAGCAGTGTTGGGCCTGGTTAGTACTTGGGTGGGAGACCACCTGGGAACACCAGGTGCTGTAGGTTTTTTCACATTACTGGCAAATTGTTTTTATTCTCTAGCTATTTATATTGGAAACTTTTTCTTTTTATTGCCAGCACAGACATTTGGAAGAGGTCAAACAGACACAATAGCCATCACCTAAAGACTTACCACACTGTTTAGGCTCAATTCCAACTGCTTTTGGCAGCTAAACAGTGTTGAGCCTCTTTTGTAGTTTAATTTAAGACCCCCTGCTAATATCATGTCCTGTAGGTCTTTTTACATTACCAACACATGATTTTTTTCAGTAAGCCAATACAGTTAGGAAACTTTTGTATTAGCTTACCTGGTGATAGAAGTAGAAGAGGGAAAAAAAGTGCCTGTATTTCACCTACAGCCATACGACATTGGATAGGCCCAATCTCGTCTGTTCTTGGAAGCTAAGCAGTGTTGGGCCTGGTTAGTAATTGGGTGGGAGACCACATGGGAACACCAGGTGCTGTAGGTTTTTTCACATTACAGGCAAATTGTTTTTATTCTCTAGCTATTTATATTGGAAACTTTTTCTTTTTATTGCCAGCACAGACATTTGGAAGAGGTCAAACAGACACAATAGCCATCACCTAAAGACTTACCACACTGTTTAGGCTCAATTCCAACTGCTTTTGGCAGCTAAACAGTGTTGAGCCTCTTTTGTAGTTTAATTTAAGACCCCCTGCTAATATCATGTCCTGTAGGTCTTTTTACATTACCAACACATGATTTTTTTCAGTAAGCCAATACAGTTAGGAAACTTTTGTATTAGCTTACCTGGTGATAGAATTAGAAGAGGGCAAAAAAGTGTCTTTAACTCACCTACAGCCATACCACATTGGATAGGCCCAATCTCGTCTGATCTTGGAAGCTAAGCAGTGTTGGGCCTGGTTAGTACTTGGGTGGGAGACCACATGGGAACACCAGGTGCTGTAGGTTTTTTCACATTACTGGCAAATTGTTTTTATTCTCTAGCTATTTAAATAGGAAACTTTTTCTTTTTATTGCCAGCACAGACATTTGGAAGAGGTCAAACAGACACAATAGCCATCACCTAAAGACTTACCACACTGTTTAGGCCCAATTCCAACTGCTTTTGGCAGCTAAACAGTGTTGAGCCTCTTTAGTAGTTTAATTTAAGACCCCCTGCTAATATCATGTCCTGTAGGTCTTTTTACATTACCAACACATGATTTTTTTCAGTAAGCCAATACAGTTAGGAAACTTTTGTATTAGCTTACCTGGTGATAGAAGTAGAAGAGGGCAAAAAAGTGCCTGTATCTCACCTACAGCCATACCACATTGGATAGGCCCAATCTCGTCTGATCTTGGAAGCTAAGCAGTGTTGTGCCTGGTTAGTACTTGGGTGGGAGACCACATGGGAACACCAGGTGCTGTAGGTTTTTTCACATTACAGGTAAATTGTTTTTATTCTCTAGCTATTTAAATTGGAAACTTTTTCTTTTTATTGCCAGTACAGACATTTGGAAGAGGTCAAACAGACACAATAGCCATCACCTAAAGACTTACCACACTGTTTAGGCCCAATTCCAACTGCTTTTGGCAGCAAAACAGTGTTGAGCCTCTTTAGTAGTTTAATTTAAGACCCCCTGCTAATATCATGTCCTGTAGGTCTTTTTACATTACCAACACATGATTTTTTTCAGTAAGCCAATACAGTTAGGAAACTTTTTTATTAGCTTACCTGGTGATAGAAGTAGAAGAGGGCATAAAAGTGCCTGTATCTCACCTACAGCCATACCACATTGGATAGGCCCAATCTCGTCTGATCTTGGAAGCTAAGCAGTGTTGGGCCTGGTTAGTACTTGGGTGGGAGACCACATGGGAACACCAGGTGTTGTAGGTTTTTTCACATTACAGGCAAATTGTTTTTAATCTCTAGCTATTTAAATTGGAAACTTTTTCTTTTTATTGCCAGTACAGACATATGGAAGAGGTCAAACAGACACAATAGCCATCACCTAAAGACTTACCACACTGTTTAGGCCCAATTCCAACTGCTTTTGGCAGCTAAACAGTGTTGAGCCTGTTTAGTAGTTAAATTTAAGACCCCCTGCTAATATCATGTCCTGTAGGTCTTTTTACATTACCAACACATGATTTTTTTCAGTAAGCCAATACAGTTAGGAAACTTTTGTATTAGCTTACCTGGTGATAGAAGTAGAAGAGGGCAAAAAAGTGCCTTTAACTCACCTACAGCCATACCACATTGGATAGGCCCAATCTCGTCTGATCTTGGAAGCTAAGCAGTGTTGGGCCTTGTTAGTACTTGGGTGGGAGACCACCTGGGAACACCAGGTGCTGTAGGTTTTTTCACATTACTGGCAAATTGTTTTTATTCTCTAGCTATTTATATTGGAAACTTTTTCTTTTTTTTGCCAGCACAGACATTTGGAAGAGGTCAAACAGACACAATAGCCATCACCTAAAGACTTACCACACTGTTTAGGCTCAATTCCAACTGCTTTTGGCAGCTAAACAGTGTTGAGCCTCTTTTGTAGTTTAATTTAAGACCCCCTGCTAATATCATGTCCTGTAGGTCTTTTTACATTACCAACACATGATTTTTTTCAGTAAGCCAATACAGTTAGGAAACTTTTGTATTAGCTTACCTGGTGATAGAAGTAGAAGAGGGCAAACAAGTGGCTTTAACTCACCTACAGCCATACCACATTGGATAGGCCCAATCTCGTCTGATCTTGGAAGCTAAGCAGTGTTGGGCCTGGTTAGTACTTGGGTGGGAGACCACATGGGAACACCAGGTGCTGTAGGTTTTTTCACATTACTGGCAAATTGTTTTTATTCTCTAGCTATTTAAATTGGAAACTTTTTCTTTTTATTGCCAGCACAGACATTTGGAAGAGGTCAAACAGACACAATAGCCATCACCTAAAGACTTACCACACTGTTTAGGCCCAATTCCAACTGCTTTTGGCAGCTAAACAGTGTTGAGCCTCTTTAGTAGTTTAATTTAAGACCCCCTGCTAATATCATGTCCTGTAGGTCTTTTTCCATTACCAACACATGATTTTTTTCAGTAAGCCAATACAGTTAGGAAACTTTTTTATTAGCTTACCTGGTGATAAAAGTAGAAGAGGGCAAAAAAGTGCCTGTATCTCACCTACAGCCATACCACATTGGATAGGCCCGATCTCGTCTGATCTTGGAAGCTAAGCAGTGTTGGGCCTGGTTAGTACTTGGGTGGGAGACCACATGGAAACACCAGGTGCTGTAGGTTTTTTCACATTACAGGCAAATTGTTTTTATTCTCTAGCTATTTAAATTGGAAACTTTTTCTTTTTATTGCCAGTACAGACATTTGGAAGAGGTCAAACAGACACAATAGCCATCACCTAAAGACTTACCACACTGTTTAGGCCCAATTCCAACTGCTTTTGGCAGCTAAACAGTGTTGAGCCTCTTTAGTAGTTTAATTTAAGACCCCCTGCTAATATCATGTCCTGTAGGTCTTTTTACATTACCAACACATGATTTTTTTCAGTAAGCCAATACAGTTAGGAAACTTTTTTATTAGCTTACCTGGTGATAGAAGTAGAAGAGGGCAAAAAAGTGCCTGTATCTCACCTACAGCCATACCACATTGGATAGGCCCAATCTCGTCTGATCTTGGAAGCTAAGCAGTGTTGGGCCTGGTTAGTACTTGGATGGGAGACCACCTGGGAACACCAGGTGCTGTAGGTTTTTTCACATTACTGGCAAATTGTTTTTATTCTCTAGCTATTTATATTGGAAACTTTTTCTTTTTATTGCCAGCACAGACATTTGGAAGAGGACAAACAGACACAATAGCCATCACCTAAAGACTTACCACACTGTTTAGGCTCAATTCCAACTGCATTTGGCAGCTAAACAGTGTTGAGCCTCTTTTGTAGTTTAATTTAAGACCCCCTGCTAATATCATGTCCTGTAGGTCTTTTTACATTACCAACACATGATTTTTTTCAGTAAGCCAATACAGTTAGGAAACTCTTGTATTAGCTTACCTGGTGATAGAAGTAGAAGAGGGCAAAAAAGTGTCATTAACTCACTTACAGCCATACCACAATGGATAGGCCCAATCTCGTCTGATCTTGGAAGCTAAGCAGTGTTGGGCCTGGTTAGTACTTGGGTGGGAGACCACCTGGGAACACCAGGTGCTGTAGGTTTTTTCACATTACTGGCAAATTGTTTTTATTCTCTAGCTATTTATTTTGGAAACTTTTTCTTTTTATTGCCAGCACAGACATTTGGAAGAGGTCAAACAGACACAATAGCCATCACCTAAAGACTTACCACACTGTTTAGGCTCAATTCAAACTGCTTTTGGCAGCTAAACAGTGTTGAGCCTCTTTTGTAGTTTAATTTAAGACCCCCTGCTAATATCATGTCCTGTAGGTCTTTTTACATTACCAACACATGATTTTTTTTCAGTAAGCCAATACAGTTAGGAAACTTTTGTATTAGCTTACCTGGTGATAGAAGTAGAAGAGGGCAAAAAAGAGAATTTAACTCACCTACAGCCATACCACATTGGATAGGCCCAATCTCGTCTGACCTTGGAAGCTAAGCAGTGTTGGGCCTGGTTAGTACTTGGGTGGGTGACCACATGGGAACACCAGGTGCTGTAGGTTTTTTCACATTACTGGCAAATTGTTTTTATTCTCTAGCTATTTATATTGGAAACTTTTTCATTGTATTGCCAGCACAGACATTTGGAAGAGGTCAAACAGACACAATAGCCATCACCTAAAGACTTACCACACTGTTTAGGCTCAATTCCAACTGCTTTTGGCAGCTAAACAGTGTTGAGCCTCTTTTGTAGTTTAATTTAAGACCCCCTGCTAATATCATGTCCTGTAGGTCTTTTTACATTACCAACACATGATTTTTTTCAGTAAGCCAATACAGTTAGGAAACTTTTTTATTAGCTTACCTGGTGATAGAAGTAGAAGAGGGCAAAAAAGTGCCTGTATCTCACCTACAGCCATACCACATTGGATAGCCCCAATCTCGTCTGATCTTGGAAGCTAAGCAGTGTTGGGCCTGGTTAGTACTTGGGTGGGAGACCACCTGCGAACACCAGGTGCTGTAGGTTTTTTCACATTACTGGCAAATTGTTTTTATTCTCTAGCTATTTATATTGGAAACTTTTTCTTTTGATTGCCAGCACAGACATTTGGAAGAGGTCAAACAGACACAATAGCCATCACCTAAAGACTTACCACACTGTTTAGGCTCAATTCCAACTGCTTTTGGCAGCTAAACAGTGTTGAGCCTCTTTTGTAGTTTAATTTAAGACCCCCTGCTAATATCATGTCCTGTAGGTCTTTTTACATTACCAACACATGATTTTTTTCAGTAAGCCAATACAGTTAGGAAACTTTTGTATTAGCTTACCTGGTGATAGAAGTAGAAGAGGGAAAAAAAGTGCCTGTATTTCACCTACAGCCATACGACATTGGATAGGCCCAATCTCGTCTGTTCTTGGAAGCTAAGCAGTGTTGGGCCTGGTTAGTAATTGGGTGGGAGACCACATGGGAACACCAGGTGCTGTAGGTTTTTTCACATTACAGGAAAATTGTTTTTATTCTCTAGCTATTTATATTGGAAACTTTTTCTTTTTATTGCCAGCACAGACATTTGGAAGAGGTCAAACAGACACAATAGCCATCACCTAAAGACTTACCACACTGTTTAGGCTCAATTCCAACTGCTTTTGGCAGCTAAACAGTGTTGAGCCTCTTTTGTAGTTTAATTTAAGACCCCCTGCTAATATCATGTCCTGTAGGTCTTTTTACATTACCAACACATGATTTTTTTCAGTAAGCCAATACAGTTAGGAAACTTTTGTATTAGCTTACCTGGTGATAGAATTAGAAGAGGGCAAAAAAGTGTCTTTAACTCACCTACAGCCATACCACATTGGATAGGCCCAATCTCGTCTGATCTTGGAAGCTAAGCAGTGTTGGGCCTGGTTAGTACTTGGGTGGGGGTCCACATGGGAACACCAGGTGCTGTAGGTTTTTTCACATTACTGGCAAATTGTTTTTATTCTCTAGCTATTTAAATAGGAAACTTTTTCTTTTTATTGCCAGCACAGACATTTGGAAGAGGTCAAACAGACACAATAGCCATCACCTAAAGACTTACCACACTGTTTAGGCCCAATTCCAACTGCTTTTGGCAGCTAAACAGTGTTGAGCCTCTTTAGTAGTTTAATTTAAGACCCCCTGCTAATATCATGTCCTGTAGGTCTTTTTACATTACCAACACATGATTTTTTTCAGTAAGCCAATACAGTTAGGAAACTTTTGTATTAGCTTACCTGGTGATAGAAGTAGAAGAGGGCAAAAAAGTGCCTGTATCTCACCTACAGCCATACCACATTGGATAGGCCCAATCTCGTCTGATCTTGGAAGCTAAGCAGTGTTGTGCCTGGTTAGTACTTGGGTGGGAGACCACATGGGAACACCAGGTGCTGTAGGTTTTTTCACATTACAGGCAAATTGTTTTTATTCTCTAGCTATTTAAATTGGAAACTTTTTCTTTTTATTGCCAGTACAGACATTTGGAAGAGGTCAAACAGACACAATAGCCATCACCTAAAGACTTACCACACTGTTTAGGCCCAATTCCAACTGCTTTTGGCAGCAAAACAGTGTTGAGCCTCTTTAGTAGTTTAATTTAAGACCCCCTGCTAATATCATGTCCTGTAGGTCTTTTTACATTACCAACACATGATTTTTTTCAGTAAGCCAATACAGTTAGGAAACTTTTTTATTAGCTTACCTGGTGATAGAAGTAGAAGAGGGCATAAAAGTGCCTGTATCTCACCTACAGCCATACCACATTGGTTAGGCCCAATCTCGTCTGATCTTGGAAGCTAAGCAGTGTTGGGCCTGGTTAGTACTTGGGTGGGAGACCACATGGGAACACCAGGTGTTGTAGGTTTTTTCACATTACAGGCAAATTGTTTTTAATCTCTAGCTATTTAAATTGGAAACTTTTTCTTTTTATTGCCAGTACAGACATATGGAAGAGGTCAAACAGACACAATAGCCATCACCTAAAGACTTACCACACTGTTTAGGCCCAATTCCAACTGCTTTTGGCAGCTAAACAGTGTTGAGCCTGTTTAGTAGTTAAATTTAAGACCCCCTGCTAATATCATGTCCTGTAGGTCTTTTTACATTACCAACACATGATTTTTTTCAGTAAGCCAATACAGTTAGGAAACTTTTGTATTAGCTTACCTGGTGATAGAAGTAGAAGAGGGCAAAAAAGTGCATTTAACTCACCTACAGCCATACCACATTGGATAGGCCCAATCTCGTCTGATCTTGGAAGCTAAGCAGTGTTGGGCCTTGTTAGTACTTGGGTGGGAGACCACCTGGGAACACCAGGTGCTGTAGGTTTTTTCACATTACTTGCAAATTGTTTTTATTCTCTAGCTATTTATATTGGAAACTTTTTCTTTTTTTTGCCAGCACAGACATTTGGAAGAGGTCAAACAGACACAATAGCCATCACCTAAAGACTTACCACACTGTTTAGGCTCAATTCCAACTGCTTTTGGCAGCTAAACAGTGTTGAGCCTCTTTTGTAGTTTAATTTAAGACCCCCTGCTAATATCATGTCCTGTAGGTCTTTTTACATTACCAACACATGATTTTTTTCAGTAAGCCAATACAGTTAGGAAACTTTTGTATTAGCTTACCTGGTGATAGAAGTAGAAGAGGGCAAAAAAGTGGCTTTAACTCACCTACAGCCATACCACATTGGATAGGCCCAATCTCGTCTGATCTTGGAAGCTAAGCAGTGTTGGGCCTGGTTAGTACTTGGGTGGGCGACCACATGGGAACACCAGGTGCTGTAGGTTTTTTCACATTACTGGCAAATTGTTTTTATTCTCTAGCTGTTTAAATTGGAAACTTTTTATTTTTATTGCCAGTACAGACATTTGGAAGAGGTCAAACAGACACAATAGCCATCACCTAAAGACTTACCACACTGTTTAGGCCCAATTCCAACTGCTTTTGGCAGCTAAACAGTGTTGAGCCTCTTTAGTAGTTTAATTTAAGACCCCCTGCTAATATCATGTCCTGTAGGTCTTTTTACATTACCAACACATGATTTTTTTCAGTAAGCCAATACAGTTAGGAAACTCTTGTATTAGCTTACCTGGTGATAGAAGTAGAAGAGGGCAAAAAAGTGTCATTAACTCACTTACAGCCATACCACAATGGATAGGCCCAATCTCGTCTGGTCTTGGAAGCTAAGCAGTGTTGGGCCTGGTTAGTACTTGGGTGGGAGACCACCTGGGAACACCAGGTGCTGTAGGTTTTTTCACATTACTGGCAAATTGTTTTTATTCTCTAGCTATTTATTTTGGAAACTTTTTCTTTTTATTGCCAGCACAGACATTTGGAAGAGGTCAAACAGACACAATAGCCATCACCTAAAGACTTACCACACTGTTTAGGCTCAATTCAAACTGCTTTTGGCAGCTAAACAGTGTTGAGCCTCTTTTGTAGTTTAATTTAAGACCCCCTGCTAATGTCATGTCCTGTAGGTCTTTTTACATTACCAACACATGATTTTTTTTCAGTAAGCCAATACAGTTAGGAAACTTTTGTATTAGCTTACCTGGTGATAGAAGTAGAAGAGGGCAAAAAAGAGAATTTAACTCACCTACAGCCATACCACATTGGATAGGCCCACTCTCGTCTGACCTTGGAAGCTAAGCAGTGTTGGGCCTGGTTAGTACTTGGGTGGGTGACCACATGGGAACACCAGGTGCTGTAGGTTTTTTCACATTACTGGCAAATTGTTTTTATTCTCTAGCTATTTATATTGGAAACTTTTTCATTGTATTGCCAGCACAGACATTTGGAAGAGGTCAAACAGACACAATAGCCATCACCTAAAGACTTACCACACTGTTTAGGCTCAATTCCAACTGCTTTTGGCAGCTAAACAGTGTTGAGCCTCTTTTGTAGTTTAATTTAAGACCCCCTGCTAATATCATGTCCTGTAGGTCTTTTTACATTACCAACACATGATTTTTTTCAGTAAGCCAATACAGTTAGGAAACTTTTTTATTAGCTTACCTGGTGATAGAAGTAGAAGAGGGCAAAAAAGTGCCTGTATCTCACCTACAGCCATACCACATTGGATAGCCCCAATCTCGTCTGATCTTGGAAGCTAAGCAGTGTTGGGCCTGGTTAGTACTTGGGTGGGAGACCACCTGCGAACACCAGGTGCTGTAGGTTTTTTCACATTACTGGCAAATTGTTTTTATTCTCTAGCTATTTATATTGGAAACTTTTTCTTTTGATTGCCAGCACAGACATTTGGAAGAGGTCAAACAGACACAATAGCCATCACCTAAAGACTTACCACACTGTTTAGGCTCAATTCCAACTGCTTTTGGCGGCTAAACAGTGTTGAGCCTCTTTTGTAGTTTAATTTAAGACCCCCTGCTAATATCATGTCCTGTAGGTCTTTTTACATTACCAACACATGATTTTTTTCAGTAAGCCAATACAGTTAGGAAACTTTTGTATTAGCTTACCTGGTGATAGAAGTAGAAGAGGGCAAAAAAGTGGCTTTAATTCACGTACAGCCATACCACATTGGATAGGCCCAATCTCGTCTGATCTTGGAAGCTAAGCAGTGTTGGGCCTGGTTAGTACTTGGGTGGGAGACCACATGGGAACACCAGGTGCTGTAGGTTTTTTCACATTACTGGCAAATTGTTTTTATTCTCTAGCTATTTAAATTGGAAACTTTTTCTTTTTATTGCCAGCACAGACATTTGGAAGAGGTCAAACAGACACAATAGCCATCACCTAAAGACTTACCACACTGTTTAGGCCCAATTCCAACTGCTTTTGGCAGCTAAACAGTGTTGAGCCTCTTTAGTAGTTTAATTTAAGACCCACTGCTAATATCATGTCCTGTAGGTCTTTTTACATTACCAACACAAAGGTTTTTTATCAGTAAGCCTATACAGTTAGGAAACTTTTTTATTAGCTTACCTGGTGATAGAAGTAGAAGAGGGCAAAAAAGTGCCTGTATCTCACCTACAGCCATACCACATTGGATAGGCCCAATCTCGTCTGATCTTGGAAGCTAAGCAGTGTTGGGCCTGGTTAGTACTTAGGTGGGAGACCACATGGGAACACCAGGTGCTGTAGGTTTTTTCACATTACAGGCAAATTGTTTTTATTCTCTAGCTATTTAAATTGGAAACTTTTTCTTTTTATTGCCAGTACAGACATTTGGAAGAGGTCAAACAGACACAATAGCCATCACCTAAAGACTTACCACACTGTTTAGGCCCAATTCCAACTGCTTTTGGCAGCTAAACAGTGTTGAGCCTCTTTAGTAGTTTAATTTAAGACCCCCTGCTAATATCATGTCCTGTAGGTCTTTTTACATTACCAACACATGATTTTTTTCAGTAAGCCAATACAGTTAGGAAACTTTTTTATTAGCTTACCTGGTGATAGAAGTAGAAGAGGGCAAAAAAGTGCCTGTATCTCACCTACAGCCATACCACATTGGATAGGCCCAATCTCGTCTGATCTTGGAAGCTAAGCAGTGTTGGGCCTGGTTAGTACTTGGGTGGGAGACCACCTGGGAACACCAGGTGCTGTAGGTTTTTTCACATTACTGGCAAATTGTTTTTATTCTCTAGCTATTTATATTGGAAACTTTTTCTTTTTATTGCCAGCACAGACATTTGGAAGAGGTCAAACAGACACAATAGCCATCACCTAAAGACTTACCACACTGTTTAGGCTCAATTCCAACTGCTTTTGGCAGCTAAACAGTGTTGAGCCTCTTTTGTAGTTTAAGTTAAGACACCCTGCTAATATCATGTCCTGTAGGTCTTTTTACATTACCAACACATGATTTTTTTCAGTAAGCCAATACAGTTAGGAAACTCTTGTATTAGCTTACCTGGTGATAGAAGTAGAAGAGGGCAAAAAAGTGTCTTTAACTCACTTACAGCCATACCACAATGGATAGGCCCAATCTCGTCTGATCTTGGAAGCTAAGCAGTGTTGGGCCTGGTTAGTACTTGGGTGGGAGACCACCTGGGAACACCAGGTGCTGTAGGTTTTTTCACATTACTGGCAAATTGTTTTTATTCTCTAGCTATTTATTTTGGAAACTTTTTCATTTTATTGCCAGCACAGACATTTGGAAGAGGTCAAACAGACACAATAGCCATCACCTAAAGACTTACCACACTGTTTAGGCTCAATTCAAACTGCTTTTGGCAGCTAAACAGTGTTGAGCCTCTTTTGTAGTTTAATTTAAGACCCCCTGCTAATATCATGTCCTGTAGGTCTTTTTACATTACCAACACATGATTTTTTTTCAGTAAGCCAATACAGTTAGGAAACTTTTGTATTAGCTTACCTGGTGATAGAAGTAGAAGAGGGCAAAAAAGAGAATTTAACTCACCTACAGCCATACAACATTGGATAGGCCCAATCTCGTCTGACCTTGGAAGCTAAGCAGTGTTGGGCCTGGTTAGTACTTGGGTGGGTGACCACATGGGAACACCAGGTGCTGTAGTTTTTTTCACATTACTGGCAAATTGTTTTTATTCTCTAGCTATTTATATTGGAAACTTTTTCATTTTATTGCCAGCACAGACATTTGGAAGAGGTCAAACAGACACAATAGCCATCATCTAAAGACTTACCACACTGTTTAGGCCCAATTCCAACTGCTTTTGGCAGCTAAACAGTGTTGAGCATCTTTTGTAGTTTAATTTAAGACCCCCTGCTAATATCATGTCCTGTAGGTCTTTTTACATTACCAACACATGATTTTTTTCAGTAAGCCAATACAGTTAGGAAACTTTTTTATTAGCTTACCTGGTGATAGAAGTAGAAGAGGGCAAAAAAGTGCCTATATCTCACCTACAGCCATACCACATTGGATAGCCCCAATCTCGTCTGATCTTGGAAGCTAAGCAGTGTTGGGCCTGGTTAGTACTTGGGTGGGAGACCACCTGGGAACACCAGGTGCTGTAGGTTTTTTCACATTACTGGCAAATTGTTTTTATTCTCTAGCTATTTATATTGGAAACTTTTTCTTTTGATTGCCAGCACAGACATTTGGAAGAGGTCAAACAGACACAATAGCCATCACCTAAAGACTTACCACACTGTTTAGGCTCAATTCCAACTGCTTTTGGCAGCTAAACAGTGTTGAGCCTCTTTTGTAGTTTAATTTAAGACCCCCTGCTAATATCATGTCCTGTAGGTCTTTTTACATTACCAACACATGATTTTTTTCAGTAAGCCAATACAGTTAGGAAACTTTTGTATTAGCTTACCTGGTGATAGAAGTAGAAGAGGGCAAAAAAGTGCCTTTCACACACTTATAGCCATACCACATTGGATAGGCCCAATCTCGTCTGATCTTGGAAGCTAAGCAGTGTTGGGCCTGGTTAGTACTTGGGTGGGAGACCACCTGGGAACACCAGGTGCTGTAGGTTTTTTCACATTACTGGCAAATTGTTTTTATTCTCTAGCTATTTATATTGGAAACTTTTTCTTTTTATTGCCAGCACAGACATTTGGAAGAGGTCAAACAGACACAATAGCCATCACCTAAAGACTTACCACACTGTTTAGGCTCAATTCAAACTGCTTTTGGCAGCTAAACAGTGTTGAGCCTCTTTTGTAGTTTAATTTAAGACCCCCTGCTAATATCATGTCCTGTAGGTCTTTTTACATTACCAACACATGATTTTTTTCAGTAAGCCAATACAGTTAGGAAACTTTTGTATTAGCTTACCTGGTGATAGAAGTAGAAGAGGGCAAAAAAGTGAATTTAACTCACCTACAGCCATACCACATTGGATAGGCCCAATCTCGTCTGATCTTGGAAGCTAAGCAGTGTTGGGCCTGGTTAGTACTTGGGTGGGAGACCACATGTGAACACCAGGTGCTGTAGGTTTTTTCACATTACAGGCAAATTGTTTTTATTCTCTAGCTATTTATATTGGAAACTTTTTCATTTTATTGCCAGCACAGACATTTGGAAGAGGTCAAACAGACACAATAGCCATCACCTAAAGACTTACCACACTGTTTAGGCTCAATTCCTATTGCTTTTGGCAGCTAAACAGTGTTGAGCCTCTTTTGTAGTTTAATTTAAGACCCCCTGCCAATATCATGTCCTGTAGGTCTTTTTACATTACCAACACATGATTTTTTTCAGTTAGCCAATACAGTTAGGAAACTTTTGTATTAGCTTACCTGGTAATAGAAGTAGAAGAGGGCAAAAAAGTGGCTTTAACTCACCTACAGCCATACCACATTGGATAGGCCCAATCTCGTCTGATCTTGGAAGCTAAGCAGTGTTGGACCTGGTTAGTACTTGGGTGGGAGACCACATGGGAACACCAGGTGCTGTAGGTTTTTTCACATTACTGGCAAATTGTTTTTATTCTCTAGCTATTTAAATTGGAAACTTTTTCTTTTTATTGCCAGCACAGACATTTCGAAGAGGTCAAACAGACACAATAGCCATTACCTAAAGACTTACCACACTGTTTAGGCCCAATTCCAACTGCTTTTGGCAGCTAAACAGTGTTGAGCCTCTTTAGTAGTTCAATTTAAGACCCCCTGCTAATATCATGTCCTGTAGGTCTTTTTACATTACCAACACATGATTTTTTTCAGTAAGCCAATACAGTTAGGAAACTTTTTTATTAGCTTACCTGGTGATAGAAGTAGAAGAGGGCAAAAAAGTGCCTGTATCTCACCTACAGCCATACCACATTGTATAGGCCCAATCTCGTCTGATCTTGGAAGCTAAGCAGTGTTGGGCCTGGTTAGTACTTGGGTGGGAGACCACCTGGGAACACCAGGTGCTGTAGGATTTTTCACATTACTGGCAAATTGTTTTTATTCTCTAGCTATTTATATTGGAAACTATTTCTTTTTATTGCCAGCACAGACATTTGTAAGAGGTCAAACAGACACACTAGCCATCACCTAAAGACTTACCACACTGTTTAGGCTCAATTCCAACTGCTTTTGGCAGCTAAACAGTGTTGAGCCTCTTTTGTAGTTTAATTTAAGACCCCCTGCTAATATCATGTCCTGTAGGTCTTTTTACATTACCAACACATGATTTTTTTCAGTAAGCCAATACAGTTAGGAAACTTTTGTATTAGCTTACCTGGTGATAGAAGTAGAAGAGGGCAAAAAAGTGCCTGTACCTCATCTACAGCCATACCACATTGGATAGGCCCAATCTCGTCTGATCTTGGAAGCTAAGCAGTGTTGGGCCTGGTTAGTACTTGGGTGGGAGACCACATGGGAACACCAGGTGCTGTAGGTTTTTTCACATTACTGGCAAATTGTTTTTATTCTCTAGCTATTTAAATTGGAAACTTTTTCTTTTTATTGCCAGTACAGACATTTGGAAGAGGTCAAACAGACACAATAGCCATCACCTAAAGACTTACCACACTGTTTAGGCCCAATTCCAACTGCTTTTGGCAGCTAAACAGTGTTGAGCCTCTTTAGTAGTTTAATTTAAGACCCCCTGCTAATATCATGTCCTGTAGGTCTTTTTACATTACCAACACATGATTTTTTTCAGTAAGCCAATACAGTTAGGAAACTTTTTTATTAGCTTACCTGGTGATAGAAGTAGAAGAGGGCAAAAAAGTGCCTGTATCTCACCTACAGCCATACCAAATTGGATAGGCCCAATCTCGTCTGATCTTGGAAGCTAAGCAGTGTTGGGCCTGGTTAGTACTTGGGTGGGAGACCACATGGGAACACCAAGTGCAGTAGGTTTTTTCACATTACTGGCAAATTGTTTTTATTCTCTAGCTATTTAAATTGGAAACTTTTTCTTTTTATTGCCAGCACAGACATTTGGAAGAGGTCAAACAGACACAATAGCCATTACCTAAAGACTTACCACACTGTTTAGGCCCAATTCCAACTGCTTTTGGCAGCTAAACAGTGTTGAGCCTCTTTAGTAGTTCAATTTAAGACCCCCTGCTAATATCATGTCCTGTAGGTCTTTTTACATTACCAACACATGATTTTTTTCAGTAAGCCAATACAGTTAGGAAACTTTTTTATTAGCTTACCTGGTGATAGAAGTAGAAGAGGGCAAAAAAGTGCCTGTATCTCACCTACAGCCATACCACATTGTATAGGCCCAATCTCGTCTGATCTTGGAAGCTAAGCAGTGTTGGGCCTGGTTAGTACTTGGGTGGGAGACCACCTGGGAACACCAGGTGCTGTAGGATTTTTCACATTACTGGCAAATTGTTTTTATTCTCTAGCTATTTATATTGGAAACTATTTCTTTTTATTGCCAGCACAGACATTTGTAAGAGGTCAAACAGACACACTAGCCATCACCTAAAGACTTACCACACTGTTTAGGCTCAATTCCAACTGCTTTTGGCAGCTAAACAGTGTTTAGCCTCTTTTGTAGTTTAATTTAAGACCCCCTGCTAATATCATGTCCTGTAGGTCTTTTTACATTACCAACACATGATTTTTTTCAGTAAGCCAATACAGTTAGGAAACTTTTGTATTAGCTTACCTGGTGATAGAAGTAGAAGAGGGCAAAAAAGTGCCTGTATCTCACCTACAGCCATACCACATTGGATAGGCCCAATCTCGTCTGATCTTGGAAGCTAAGCAGTGTTGGGCCTGGTTAGTACTTGGGTGGGAGACCACATGGGAACACCAGGTGCTGTAGGTTTTTTCACATTACTGGCAAATTGTTTTTATTCTCTAGCTATTTAAATTGGAAACTTTTTCTTTTTATTGCCAGTACAGACATTTGGAAGAGGTCAAACAGACACAATAGCCATCACCTAAAGACTTACCATACTGTTTAGGCCCAATTCCAACTGCTTTTGGCAGCTAAACAGTGTTGAGCCTCTTTAGTGGTTTAATTTAAGACCCCCTGCTAATATCATGTCCTGTAGGTCTTTTTACATTACCAACACATGATTTTTTTCAGTAAGCCAATACAGTTAGGAAACTTTTTTATTAGCTTACCTGGTGATAGAAGTAGAAGAGGGCAAAAAAGTGCCTGTATCTCACCTACAGCCATACCACATTGGATAGGCCCAATTTCGTCTGATCTTGGAAGCTAAGCAGTGTTGGGCCTGGTTAGTACTTGGGTGGGAGACCACCTGGGAACACCAGGTGCTGTAGGTTTTTTCACATTACTGGCAAATTGTTTTTATTCTCTAGCTATTTAAATTGGAAACTTTTTCTTTTTATTGCCAGCACAGACATTTGGAAGAGGTCAAACAGACACAATAGCCATCACCTAAAGACTTACCACACTGTTTAGGCTCAATTCCAACTGCTTTTGGCAGCTAAACATTGTTGAGCCTCTTTTGTAGTTTAATTTAAGACCCCCTGCTAATATCATGTCCTGTAGGTCTTTTTACATTACCAACACATGATTTTTTTCAGTAAGCCAATACAGTTAGGAAACTTTTGTATTTGCTTACCTGGTGATAGAAGTAGAAGAGGGCAAAAAAGTGCTTTTAACTCACCTACAGCCATACCACATTGGATAGGCCCAATCTCGTGTGATCTTGGAAGCTAAGCAGTGTTGGGCCTGGTTAGTACTTGGGTGAGAGACCACATGGGAACACCAGGTGCTGTAGGTTTTTTCACATTACTGGCAAATTGTTTTTATTCTCTAGCTATTTAAATTGGAAACTTTTTCTTTTTATTGCCAGTACAGACATTTGGAAGAGGTCAAACAGACACAATAGCCATCACCTAAAGACTTACCACACTGTTTAGGCCCAATTCCAACTGCTTTTGGCAGCTAAACAGTGTTGAGCCTCTTTAGTAGTTTAATTTAAGACCCACTGCTAATATCATGTCCTGTAGGTCTTTTTACATTACCAACACATGATTTTTTTCAGTAAGCCAATACAGTTAGGAAACTTTTTTATTAGCTTACCTGGTGATAGAAGTAGAAGAGGGCAAAAAAGAGCCTGTATCTCACCTACAGCCATACCACATTGTATAGGCCCAATCTCGTCTGATCTTGGAAGCTAAGCAGTGTTGGGCCTGGTTAGTACTTGGGTGGGAGACCACCTGGGAACACCAGGTGCTGTAGGTTTTTTCACATTACTGGTAAATTGTTTTTATTCTCTAAATATTTATATTGGAAACGATTTCTTTTTATTGCCAGCACAGACATTTGTAAGAGGTCAAACAGAGACACTAGCCATCACCTAAAGACTTACCACACTGTTTAGGCTCAATTCCAACTGCTTTTGGCAGCTTAACAGTGTTGAGCCTCTTTTGTAGTTTAATTTAAGACCCCCTGCTAATATCATGTCCTGTAGGTCTTTTTACATTACCAACACATGATTTTTTTCAGTAAGCCAATACAGTTAGGAAACTTTTGTATTAGCTTACCTGGTGATAGAAGTAGAAGAGGGCAAAAAAGTGCCTGTATCTCACCTACAGCCATACCACATTGGATAGGCCCAATCTCGTCTGATCTTGGAAGCTAAGCAGTGTTGTGCCTGGTTAGTACTTGGGTGGGAGACCACATGGGAACACCAGGTGCTGTAGGTTTTTTCACATTACTGGCAAATTGTTTTTATTCTCTAGCTATTTAAATTGGAAACTTTTTCTTTTTATTGCCAGTACAGACATTTGGAAGAGGTCAAACAGACACAATAGCCATCACCTAAAGACTTACCACACTGTTTAGGCCCAATTCCAACTGCTTTTGGCAGCTAAACAGTGTTGAGCCTCTTTAGTAGTTTAATTTAAGACCCCCTGCTAATATCATGTCCTGTAGGTCTTTTTACATTACCAACACATGATTTTTTTCAGTAAACCAATACAGTTAGGAAACTTTTTTATTAGCTTACCTGGTGATAGAAGTAGAAGAGGGCAAAAAAGTGCCTGTATCTCACCTACAGCCATACCAAATTGGATAGGCCCAATCTCGTCTGATCTTGGAAGCTAAGCAGTGTTGGGCCTGGTTAGTACTTCGGTGGGAGACCACATGGGAACACCATGTGCTGTAGGTTTTTTCACATTACAGGCAAATTGTTTTTATTCTCTAGCTATTTAAATTGGAAACTTTTTCTTTTTATTGCCAGTACAGACATTTGGAAGAGGTCAAACAGACACAATAGCCATCACCTAAAGACTTACCACACTGTTTAGGCCCAATTCCAACTGCTTTTGGCAGCTAAACAGTGTTGAGCCTGTTTAGTAGTTTAATTTAAGACCCCCTGCTAATATCATGTCCTGTAGGTCTTTTTACATTACCAACACATGATTTTTTTTTAAGTAAGCCAATACAGTTAGGAAACTTTTTTATTAGCTTACCTGGTGATAGAAGTAGAAGAGGGCAAAAAAGTGCCTGTATCTCACCTACAGCCATACCACATTGGATAGGCCCAATTTCGTCTGATCTTGGAAGCTAAGCAGTGTTGGGCCTGGTTAGTACTTGGGTGGGAGACCACCTGGGAACACCAGGTGCTGTAGGTTTTTTCACATTACTGGCAAATTGTTTTTATTCTCTAGCTATTTAAATTGGAAACTTTTTCTTTTTATTGCCAGCACAGACATTTGGAAGAGGTCAAACAGACACAATAGCCATCACCTAAAGACTTACCACACTGTTTAGGCTCAATGCCAACTGCTTTTGGCAGCTAAACATTGTTGAGCCTCTTTTGTAGTTTAATTTAAGACCCCCTGCTAATATCATGTCCTGTAGGTCTTTTTACATTACCAACACATGATTTTTTTCAGTAAGCCAATACAGTTAGGAAACTTTTGTATTAGCTTACCTGGTGATAGAAGTAGAAGAGGGCAAAAAAGTGCTTTTAACTCATCTACAGCCATACCACATTGGATAGGCCCAATCTCGTGTGATCTTGGAAGCTAAGCAGTGTTGGGCCTGGTTAGTACTTGGGTGGGAGACCACATGGGAACACCAGGTGCTGTAGGTTTTTTCACATTACTGGCAAATTGTTTTTATTCTCTAGCTATTTAAATTGGAAACTTTTTCTTTTTATTGCCAGCACAGACATTTGGAAGAGGTCAAACAGACACAATAGCCATCACCTAAAGACTTACCACACTGTTTAGGCTCAATTCCAACTGCTTTTGGCAGCTAAACATTGTTGAGCCTCTTTTGTAGTTTAATTTAAGACCCCCTGCTAATATCATGTCCTGTAGGTCTTTTTACATTACCAACACATGATTTTTTTCAGTAAGCCAATACAGTTAGGAAACTTTTGTATTTGCTTACCTGGTGATAGAAGTAGAAGAGGGCAAAAAAGTGCTTTTAACTCACCTACAGCCATACCACATTGGATAGGCCCAATCTCGTGTGATCTTGGAAGCTAAGCAGTGTTGGGCCTGGTTAGTACTTGGGTGAGAGACCACATGGGAACACCAGGTGCTGTAGGTTTTTTCACATTACTGGCAAATTGTTTTTATTCTCTAGCTATTTAAATTGGAAACTTTTTCTTTTTATTGCCAGTACAGACATTTGGAAGAGGTCAAACAGACACAATAGCCATCACCTAAAGACTTACCACACTGTTTAGGCCCAATTCCAACTGCTTTTGGCAGCTAAACAGTGTTGAGCCTCTTTAGTAGTTTAATTTAAGACCCACTGCTAATATCATGTCCTGTAGGTCTTTTTACATTACCAACACATGATTTTTTTCAGTAAGCCAATACAGTTAGGAAACTTTTTTATTAGCTTACCTGGTGATAGAAGTAGAAGAGGGCAAAAAAGAGCCTGTATCTCACCTACAGCCATACCACATTGTATAGGCCCAATCTCGTCTGATCTTGGAAGCTAAGCAGTGTTGGGCCTGGTTAGTACTTGGGTGGGAGACCACCTGGGAACACCAGGTGCTGTAGGTTTTTTCACATTACTGGTAAATTGTTTTTATTCTCTAAATATTTATATTGGAAACGATTTCTTTTTATTGCCAGCACAGACATTTGTAAGAGGTCAAACAGAGACACTAGCCATCACCTAAAGACTTACCACACTGTTTAGGCTCAATTCCAACTGCTTTTGGCAGCTTAACAGTGTTGAGCCTCTTTTGTAGTTTAATTTAAGACCCCCTGCTAATATCATGTCCTGTAGGTCTTTTTACATTACCAACACATGATTTTTTTCAGTAAGCCAATACAGTTAGGAAACTTTTGTATTAGCTTACCTGGTGATAGAAGTAGAAGAGGGCAAAAAAGTGCCTGTATCTCACCTACAGCCATACCACATTGGATAGGCCCAATCTCGTCTGATCTTGGAAGCTAAGCAGTGTTGTGCCTGGTTAGTACTTGGGTGGGAGACTACATGGGAACACCAGGTGCTGTAGGTTTTTTCACATTACTGGCAAATTGTTTTTATTCTCTAGCTATTTAAATTGGAAACTTTTTCTTTTTATTGCCAGTACAGACATTTGGAAGAGGTCAAACAGACACAATAGCCATCACCTAAAGACTTACCACACTGTTTAGGCCCAATTCCAACTGCTTTTGGCAGCTAAACAGTGTTGAGCCTCTTTAGTAGTTTAATTTAAGACCCCCTGCTAATATCATGTCCTGTAGGTCTTTTTACATTACCAACACATGATTTTTTTCAGTAAGCCAATACAGTTAGGAAACTTTTTTATTAGCTTACCTGGTGATAGAAGTAGAAGAGGGCAAAAAAGTGCCTGTATCTCACCTACAGCCATACCAAATTGGATAGGCCCAATCTCGTCTGATCTTGGAAGCTAAGCAGTGTTGGGCCTGGTTAGTACTTCGGTGGGAGACCACATGGGAACACCATGTGCTGTAGGTTTTTTCACATTACAGGCAAATTGTTTTTATTCTCTAGCTATTTAAATTGGAAACTTTTTCTTTTTATTGCCAGTACAGACATTTGGAAGAGGTCAAACAGACACAATAGCCATCACCTAAAGACTTACCACACTGTTTAGGCCCAATTCCAACTGCTTTTGGCAGCTAAACAGTGTTGAGCCTGTTTAGTAGTTTAATTTAAGACCCCCTGCTAATATCATGTCCTGTAGGTCTTTTTACATTACCAACACATGATTTTTTTTAAGTAAGCCAATACAGTTAGGAAACTTTTTTATTAGCTTACCTGGTGATAGAAGTAGAAGAGGGCAAAAAAGTGCCTGTATCTCACCTACAGCCATACCACATTGGATAGGCCCAATTTCGTCTGATCTTGGAAGCTAAGCAGTGTTGGGCCTGGTTAGTACTTGGGTGGGAGACCACCTGGGAACACCAGGTGCTGTAGGTTTTTTCACATTACTGGCAAATTGTTTTTATTCTCTAGCTATTTAAATTGGAAACTTTTTCTTTTTATTGCCAGCACAGACATTTGGAAGAGGTCAAACAGACACAATAGCCATCACCTAAAGACTTACCACACTGTTTAGGCTCAATGCCAACTGCTTTTGGCAGCTAAACATTGTTGAGCCTCTTTTGTAGTTTAATTTAAGACCCCCTGCTAATATCATGTCCTGTAGGTCTTTTTACATTACCAACACATGATTTTTTTCAGTAAGCCAATACAGTTAGGAAACTTTTGTATTAGCTTACCTGGTGATAGAAGTAGAAGAGGGCAAAAAAGTGCTTTAAACTCATCTACAGCCATACCACATTGGATAGGCCCAATCTCGTGTGATCTTGGAAGCTAAGCAGTGTTGGGCCTGGTTAGTACTTGGGTGGGAGACCACATGGGAACACCAGGTGCTGTAGGTTTTTTCACATTACTGGCAAATTGTTTTTATTCTCTAGCTATTTAAATTGGAAACTTTTTCTTTTTATTGCCAGTACAGACATTTGGAAGAGGTCAAACAGACACAATAGCCATCACCTAAAGACTTACCACACTGTTTAGGCTCAATTCCAACTGCTTTTGGCAGCTAAACATTGTTGAGCCTCTTTAGTAGTTTAATTTAAGACCCACTGCTAATATCATGTCCTGTAGGTCTTTTTACATTACCAACACATGATTTTTTTCAGTAAGCCAATACAGTTAGGAAACTTTTTTATTAGCTTACCTGGTGATAGAAGTAGAAGAGGGCAAAAAAGAGCCTGTATCTCACCTACAGCCATACCACATTGTATAGGCCCAATCTCGTCTGATATGGAAGCTAAGCAGTGTTGGCCCTGGTTAGTACTTGGGTGGGAGACCACCTGGGAACACCAGGTGCTGTAGGTTTTTTCACATTACTGGCAAATTGTTTTTATTCTCTAGCTATTTATATTGGAAACGATTTCTTTTTATTGCCAGCACAGACATTTGTAAGAGGTCAAACAGAGACACTAGCCATCACCTAAAGACTTACCACACTGTTTAGGCTCAATTCCAACTGCTTTTGGCAGCTTAACAGTGTTGAGCCTCTTTTGTAGTTTAATTTAAGACCCCCTGCTAATATCATGTCCTGTAGGTCTTTTTACATTACCAACACATGATTTTTTTCAGTAAGCCAATACAGTTAGGAAACTTTTGTATTAGCTTACCTGGTGATAGAAGTAGAAGAGGGCAAAAAAGTGCCTGTATCTCACCTACAGCCATACCAAATTGGATAGGCCCAATCTCGTCTGATCTTGAAAGCTAAGCAGTGTTGTGCCTGGTTAGTACTTGGGTGGGAGACCACATGGGAACACCAGGTGCTGTAGGTTTTTTCACATTACTGGCAAATTGTTTTTATTCTCTAGCTATTTAAATTGGAAACTTTTTCTTTTTATTGCCAGTACAGACATTTGGAAGAGGTCAAACAGACACAATAGCCATCACCTAAAGACTTACCACACTGTTTAGGCCCAATTCCAACTGCTTTTGGCAGCTAAACAGTGTTGAGCCTCTTTAGTAGTTTAATTTAAGACCCCCTGCTAATATCATGTCCTGTAGGTCTTTTTACATTACCAACACATGATTTTTTTCAGTAAGCCAATACAGTTAGGAAACTTTTTTATTAGCTTACCTGGTGATAGAAGTAGAAGAGGGCAAAAAAGTGCCTGTATCTCACCTACAGCCATACCAAATTGGATAGGCCCAATCTCGTCTGATCTTGGAAGCTAAGCAGTGTTGGGCCTGGTTAGTACTTGGGTGGGAGACCACCTGGGAACACCATGTGCTGTAGGTTTTTTCACATTACAGGCAAATTGTTTTTATTCTCTAGCTATTTAAATTGGAAACTTTTTCTTTTTATTGCCAGTACAGACATTTGGAAGAGGTCAAACAGACACAATAGCCATCACCTAAAGACTTACCACACTGTTTAGGCCCAATTCCAACTGCTTTTGGCAGCTAAACAGTGTTGAGCCTCTTTAGTAGTTTAATTTAAGACCCCCTGCTAATATCATGTCCTGTAGGTCTTTTTACATTACCAACACATGATTTTTTTCAGTAAGCCAATACAGTTAGGAAACTTTTGTATTAGCTTACCTGGTGATAGAAGTAGAAGAGTGCAAAAAAGTGCTTTTAACTCACCTACAGCCATACCACATTGGATAGGCCCAATCTCGTGTGATCTTGGAAGCTAAGCAGTGTTGGGCCTGGTTAGTACTTGGGTGGGAGACCACATGGGAACACCAGGTGCTGTAGGTTTTTTCACATTACTGGCAAATTGTTTTTATTCTCTAGCTATTTAAATTGGAAACTTTTTCTTTTTATTGCCAGCACAGACATTTGGAAGAGGTCAAACAGACACAATAGCCATCACCTAAAGACTTACCACACTGTTTAGGCTCAATTCCAACTGCTTTTGGCAGCTAAACATTGTTGAGCCTCTTTTGTAGTTTAATTTAAGACCCCCTGCTAATATCATGTCCTGTAGGTCTTTTTACATTACCAACACATGATTTTTTTCAGTAAGCCAATACAGTTAGGAAACTTTTGTATTTGCTTACCTGGTGATAGAAGTAGAAGAGGGCAAAAAAGTGCTTTTAACTCACCTACAGCCATACCACATTGGATAGGCCCAATCTCGTGTGATCTCGGAAGCTAAGCAGTGTTGGGCCTGGTTAGTACTTGGGTGAGAGACCACATGGGAACACCAGTTGCTGTAGGTTTTTTCACATTACTGGCAAATTGTTTTTATTCTCTAGCTATTTAAATTGGAAACTTTTTCTTTTTATTGCCAGTACAGACATTTGGAAGAGGTCAAACAGACACAATAGCCATCACCTAAAGACTTACCACACTGTTTAGGCCCAATTCCAACTGCTTTTGGCAGCTAAACAGTGTTGAGCCTCTTTAGTAGTTTAATTTAAGACCCACTGCTAATATCATGTCCTGTAGGTCTTTTTACATTACCAACACATGATTTTTTTCAGTAAGCCAATACAGTTAGGAAACTTTTTTATTAGCTTACCTGGTGATAGAAGTAGAAGAGGGCAAAAAAGAGCCTGTATCTCACCTACAGCCATACCACATTGTATAGGCCCAATCTCGTCTGATCTTGGAAGCTAAGCAGTGTTGGGCCTGGTTAGTACTTGGGTGGGAGACCACCTGGGAACACCAGGTGCTGTAGGTTTTTTCACATTACTGGCAAATTGTTTTTATTCTCTAGCTATTTATATTGGAAACGATTTATTTTTATTGCCAGCACAGACATTTGTAAGAGGTCAAACAGAGACACTAGCCATCACCTAAAGACTTACCACACTGTTTAGGCTCAATTCCAACTGCTTTTGGAAGCTTAACAGTGTTGAGCCTCTTTTGTAGTTTAATTTAAGACCCCCTGCTAATATCATGTCCTGTAGGTCTTTTTACATTACCAACACATGATTTTTTTCAGTAAGCCAATACAGTTAGGAAACTTTTGTATTAGCTTACCTGGTGATAGAAGTAGAAGAGGGCAAAAAAGTGCCTGTATCTCACCTACAGCCATACCACATTGGATAGGCCCAATCTCGTCTGATCTTGGAAGCTAAGCAGTGTTGTGCCTGGTTAGTACTTGGGTGGGAGACCACATGGGAACACCAGGTGCTGTAGGTTTTTTCACATTACTGGCAAATTGTTTTTATTCTCTAGCTATTTAAATTGGAAACTTTTTCTTTTTATTGCCAGTACAGACATTTGGAAGAGGTCAAACAGACACAATAGCCATCACCTAAAGACTTACCACACTGTTTAGGCCCAATTCCAACTGCTTTTGGCAGCTAAACAGTGTTGAGCCTCTTTAGTAGTTTAATTTAAGACCCCCTGCTAATATCATGTCCTGTAGGTCTTTTTACATTACCAACACATGATTTTTTTCAGTAAGCCAATACAGTTAGGAAACTTTTTTATTAGCTTACCTGGTGATAGAAGTAGAAGAGGGCAAAAAAGTGCCTGTATCTCACCTACAGCCATACCAAATTGGATAGGCCCAATCTCGTCTGATCTTGGAAGCTAAGCAGTGTTGGGCCTGGTTAGTACTTGGGTGGGAGACCACATGGGAACACCATGTGCTGTAGGTTTTTTCACATTACAGGCAAATTGTTTTTATTCTCTAGCTATTTAAATTGGAAACTTTTTCTTTTTATTGCCAGTACAGACATTTGGAAGAGGTCAAACAGACACAATAGCCATCACCTAAAGACTTACCACACTGTTTAGGCCCAATTCCAACTGCTTTTGGCAGCTAAACAGTGTTGAGCCTCTTTAGTAGTTTAATTTAAGACCCACTGCTAATATCATGTCCTGTAGGTCTTTTTACATTACCAACACATGATTTTTTTCAGTAAGCCAATACAGTTAGGAAACTTTTTTATTAGCTTACCTGGTGATAGAAGTAGAAGAGGGCAAAAAAGTGCATGTATCTCACCTACAGCCAAACCACATTGGATAGGCCCAATCTCGTGTGATCTTGGAAGCTAAGCAGTGTTGGGCCTGGTTAGTACTTGGGTGGGAGACCACATGGGAACACCAGGTGCTGTAGGTTTTTTCACATTACTGGCAAATTGTTTTTATTCTCTAGCTATTTAAATTGGAAACTTTTTCTTTTTATTGCCAGCACAGACATTTGGAAGAGGTCAAACAGACACAATAGCCATCACCTAAAGACTTACCACACTGTTTAGGCTCAATTCCAACTGCTTTTGGCAGCTAAACATTGTTGAGCCTCTTTTGTAGTTTAATTTAAGACCCCCTGCTAATATCATGTCCTGTAGGTCTTTTTACATTACCAACACATGATTTTTTTCAGTAAGCCAATACAGTTAGGAAACTTTTGTATTTGCTTACCTGGTGATAGAAGTAGAAGAGGGCAAAAAAGTGCTTTTAACTCACCTACAGCCATACCACATTGGATAGGCCCAATCTCGTGTGATCTTGGAAGCTAAGCAGTGTTGGGCCTGGTTAGTACTTGGGTGAGAGACCACATGGGAACACCAGGTGCTGTAGGTTTTTTCACATTACTGGCAAATTGTTTTTATTCTCTAGCTATTTAAATTGGAAACTTTTTCTTTTTATTGCCAGTACAGACATTTGGAAGAGGTCAAACAGACACAATAGCCATCACCTAAAGACTTACCACACTGTTTAGGCCCAATTCCAACTGCTTTTGGCAGCTAAACAGTGTTGAGCCTCTTTAGTAGTTTAATTTAAGACCCACTGCTAATATCATGTCCTGTAGGTCTTTTTACATTACCAACACATGATTTTTTTCAGTAAGCCAATACAGTTAGGAAACTTTTTTATTAGCTTACCTGGTGATAGAAGTAGAAGAGGGCAAAAAAGAGCCTGTATCTCACCTACAGCCATACCACATTGTATAGGCCCAATCTCGTCTGATCTTGGAAGCTAAGCAGTGTTGGGCCTGGTTAGTACTTGGGTGGGAGACCACCTGGGAACACCAGGTGCTGTAGGTTTTTTCACATTACTGGCAAATTGTTTTTATTCTCTAGCTATTTATATTGGAAACGATTTCTTTTTATTGCCAGCACAGACATTTGTAAGAGGTCAAACAGAGACACTAGCCATCACCTAAAGACTTACCACACTGTTTAGGCTCAATTCCAACTGCTTTTGGCAGCTTAACAGTGTTGAGCCTCTTTTGTAGTTTAATTTAAGACCCCCTGCTAATATCATGTCCTGTAGGTCTTTTTACATTACCAACACATGATTTTTTTCAGTAAGCCAATACAGTTAGGAAACTTTTGTATTAGCTTACCTGGTGATAGAAGTAGAAGAGGGCAAAAAAGTGCCTGTATCTCACCTACAGCCATACCACATTGGATAGGCCCAATCTCGTCTGATCTTGGAAGCTAAGCAGTGTTGTGCCTGGTTAGTACTTGGGTGGGAGACCACATGGGAACACCAGGTGCTGTAGGTTTTTTCACATTACTGGCAAATTGTTTTTATTCTCTAGCTATTTAAATTGGAAACTTTTTCTTTTTATTGCCAGTACAGACATTTGGAAGAGGTCAAACAGACACAATAGCCATCACCTAAAGACTTACCACACTGTTTAGGCCCAATTCCAACTGCTTTTGGCAGCTAAACAGTGTTGAGCCTGTTTAGTAGTTTAATTTAAGACCCCCTGCTAATATCATGTCCTGTAGGTCTTTTTACATTACCAACACATGATTTTTTTTAAGTAAGCCAATACAGTTAGGAAACTTTTTTATTAGCTTACCTGGTGATAGAAGTAGAAGAGGGCAAAAAAGTGCCTGTATCTCACCTACAGCCATACCACATTGGATAGGCCCAATTTCGTCTGATCTTGGAAGCTAAGCAGTGTTGGGCCTGGTTAGTACTTGGGTGGGAGACCACCTGGGAACACCAGGTGCTGTAGGTTTTTTCACATTACTGGCAAATTGTTTTTATTCTCTAGCTATTTAAATTGGAAACTTTTTCTTTTTATTGCCAGCACAGACATTTGGAAGAGGTCAAACAGACACAATAGCCATCACCTAAAGACTTACCACACTGTTTAGGCTCAATGCCAACTGCTTTTGGCAGCTAAACATTGTTGAGCCTCTTTTGTAGTTTAATTTAAGACCCCCTGCTAATATCATGTCCTGTAGGTCTTTTTACATTACCAACACATGATTTTTTTCAGTAAGCCAATACAGTTAGGAAACTTTTGTATTAGCTTACCTGGTGATAGAAGTAGAAGAGGGCAAAAAAGTGCTTTTAACTCACCTACAGCCATACCACATTGGATAGGCCCAATCTCGTGTGATCTTGGAAGCTAAGCAGTGTTGGGCCTGGTTAGTACTTGGGTGGGAGACCACATGGGAACACCAGGTGCTGTAGGTTTTTTCACATTACTGGCAAATTGTTTTTATTCTCTAGCTATTTAAATTGGAAACTTTTTCTTTTTATTGCCAGCACAGACATTTGGAAGAGGTCAAACAGACACAATAGCCATCACCTAAAGACTTACCACACTGTTTAGGCTCAATTCCAACTGCTTTTGGCAGCTAAACATTGTTGAGCCTCTTTTGTAGTTTAATTTAAGACCCCCTGCTAATATCATGTCCTGTAGGTCTTTTTACATTACCAACACATGATTTTTTTCAGTAAGCCAATACAGTTAGGAAACTTTTGTATTTGCTTACCTGGTGATAGAAGTAGAAGAGGGCAAAAAAGTGCTTTTAACTCACCTACAGCCATACCACATTGGATAGGCCCAATCTCGTGTGATCTTGGAAGCTAAGCAGTGTTGGGCCTGGTTAGTACTTGGGTGAGAGACCACATGGGAACACCAGGTGCTGTAGGTTTTTTCACATTACTGGCAAATTGTTTTTATTCTCTAGCTATTTAAATTGGAAACTTTTTCTTTTTATTGCCAGCACAGACATTTGGAAGAGGTCAAACAGACACAATAGCCATCACCTAAAGACTTACCACACTGTTTAGGCCCAATTCCAACTGCTTTTGGCAGCTAAACAGTGTTGATCCTCTTTAGTAGTTTAATTTAAGACCCCCTGCTAATATCATGTCCTGTAGGTCTTTTTACATTACCAACACATGATTTTTTTCAGTAAGCCAATACAGTTAGGAAACTTTTTTATTAGCTTACCTGGTGATAGAAGTAGAAGAGGGCAAAAAAGTGCCTGTATTTCACCTACAGCCATACCACATTGGATAGGCCCAATCTCGTCTGATCTTGGAAGCTAAGCAGTGTTGGGCCTGGTTAGTACTTGGGTGGGAGACCACATGGGAACACCAGGTGCTGTAGGTTTTTTCACATTACTGGCAAATTGTTTTTATTCTCTAGCTATTTAAATTGGAAACTTTTTCTTTTTATTGCCAGCACAGACATTTGGAAGAGGTCAAACAGACACAATAGCCATCACCTAAAGACTTACCACACTGTTTAGGCCCAATTCCAACTGCTTTTGGCAGCTAAACAGTGTTGAGCCTCTTTAGTAGTTTAATTTAAGACCCCCTGCTAATATCATGTCCTGTAGGTCTTTTTACATTACCAACACATGATTTTTTTCAGTAAGCCAATACAGTTAGGAAACTTTTGTATTAGCTTACCTGGTGATAGAAGTAGAAGAGGGCAAAAAAGTGCCTGTATCTCACCTACAGCCATACCACATTGGATAGGCCCAATCTCGTCTGATCTTGGAAGCTAAGCAGTGTTGGGCCTGGTTAGTACTTGGGTGGGAGACCACATGGGAACACCAGGTGCTGTAGGTTTTTTCACATTACTGGCAAATTGTTTTTATTCTCTAGCTATTTAAATATGAAACTTTATCTTTTTATTGCCAGCACAGACATTTGGAAGAGGTCAAACAGACACAATAGCCATCACCTAAAGACTTACCACACTGTTTAGGCCCAATTCCAACTGCTTTTGGCAGCTAAACAGTGTTGATCCTCTTTAGTAGTTTAATTTAAGACCCCCTGCTAATATCATGTCCTGTAGGTCTTTTTACATTACCAACACATGATTTTTTTCAGTAAGCCAATACAGTTAGGAAACTTTTGTATTAGCTTACCTGGTGATAGAAGTAGAAGAGGGCAAAAAAGTGCCTGTATCTCACCTACAGCCATACCACATTGGATAGGCCCAATCTCGTCTGAACTTGGAAGCTAAGCAGTGTTGGGCCTGGTTAGTACTTGGGTGGGAGACCACATGGGAACACCAGGTGCTGTAGGTTTTTTCACATTACAGGCAAATTGTTTTTATTCTCTAGCTATTTAAATTGGAAACTTTTTCTTTTTCTTTTTATTGCCAGTACAGACATTTGGAAGAGGTCAAACAGACACAATAGCCATCACCTAAAGACTTACCACACTGTTTAGGCCCAATTCCAACTGCTTTTGGCAGCTAAACAGTGTTGAGCCTGTTTAGTAGTTTAATTTAAGACCCCCTGCTAATATCATGTCCTGTAGGTCTTTTTACATTACCAACACATGATTTTTTTCAGTAAGCCAATACAGTTAGGAAACTTTTTTATTAGCTTACCTGGTGATAGAAGTAGAAGAGGGCAAAAAAGTGCCTGTATCTCACCTACAGCCATACCACATTGGATAGGCCCAATCTCGTCTGATCTTGGAAGCTAAGCAGTGTTGGGCCTGGTTAGTACTTGGGTGGGAGACCACATGGGAACACCAGGTGCTGTAGGTTTTTTCACATTACAGGCAAATTGTTTTTATTCTCTAGCGATTTAAATTGGAAACTTTTTCTTTTTATTGCCAGTACAGACATTTGGAAGAGGTCAAACAGACACAATAGCCATCACCTAAAGACTTACCACACTGTTTAGGCCCAATTCCAACTGCTTTTGGCAGCTAAACAGTGTTGAGCCTCTTTAGTAGTTTAATTTAAGACCCCCTGCTAATATCATGTCCTGTAGGTCTTTTTACATTACCAACACATGATTTTTTTCAGTAAGCCAATACAGTTAGGAAACTTTTTTATTAGCTTACCTGGTGATAGAAGTAGAAGAGGGCAAAAAAGTGCCTGTATTTCACCTACAGCCATACCACATTGGATAGGCCCAATCTCGTCTGATCTTGGAAGCTAAGCAGTGTTGGGCCTGGTTAGTACTTGGGTGGGAGACCACATGGGAACACCAGGTGCTGTAGGTTTTTTCACATTACTGGCAAATTGTTTTTATTCTCTAGCTATTTAAATTGGAAACTTTTTCTTTTTATTGCCAGCACAGACATTTGGAAGAGGTCAAACAGACACAATAGCCATCACCTAAAGACTTACCACACTGTTTAGGCCCAATTCCAACTGCTTTTGGCAGCTAAACAGTGTTGAGCCTCTTTAGTAGTTTAATTTAAGACCCCCTGCTAATATCATGTCCTGTAGGTCTTTTTACATTACCAACACATGATTTTTTTCAGTAAGCCAATACAGTTAGGAAACTTTTGTATTAGCTTACCTGGTGATAGAAGTAGAAGAGGGCAAAAAAGTGCCTGTATCTCACCTACAGCCATACCACATTGGATAGGCCCAATCTCGTCTGATCTTGGAAGCTAAGCAGTGTTGGGCCTGGTTAGTACTTGGGTGGGAGACCACATGGGAACACCAGGTGCTGTAGGTTTTTTCACATTACTGGCAAATTGTTTTTATTCTCTAGCTATTTAAATATGAAACTTTATCTTTTTATTGCCAGCACAGACATTTGGAAGAGGTCAAACAGACACAATAGCCATCACCTAAAGACTTACCACACTGTTTAGGCCCAATTCCAACTGCTTTTGGCAGCTAAACAGTGTTGATCCTCTTTAGTAGTTTAATTTAAGACCCCCTGCTAATATCATGTCCTGTAGGTCTTTTTACATTACCAACACATGATTTTTTTCAGTAAGCCAATACAGTTAGGAAACTTTTGTATTAGCTTACCTGGTGATAGAAGTAGAAGAGGGCAAAAAAGTGCCTGTATCTCACCTACAGCCATACCACATTGGATAGGCCCAATCTCGTCTGAACTTGGAAGCTAAGCAGTGTTGGGCCTGGTTAGTACTTGGGTGGGAGACCACATGGGAACACCAGGTGCTGTAGGTTTTTTCACATTACAGGCAAATTGTTTTTATTCTCTAGCTATTTAAATTGGAAACTTTTTCTTTTTCTTTTTATTGCCAGTACAGACATTTGGAAGAGGTCAAACAGACACAATAGCCATCACCTAAAGACTTACCACACTGTTTAGGCCCAATTCCAACTGCTTTTGGCAGCTAAACAGTGTTGAGCCTGTTTAGTAGTTTAATTTAAGACCCCCTGCTAATATCATGTCCTGTAGGTCTTTTTACATTACCAACACATGATTTTTTTCAGTAAGCCAATACAGTTAGGAAACTTTTTTATTAGCTTACCTGGTGATAGAAGTAGAAGAGGGCAAAAAAGTGCCTGTATCTCACCTACAGCCATACCACATTGGATAGGCCCAATCTCGTCTGATCTTGGAAGCTAAGCAGTGTTGGGCCTGGTTAGTACTTGGGTGGGAGACCACATGGGAACACCAGGTGCTGTAGGTTTTTTCACATTACAGGCAAATTGTTTTTATTCTCTAGCGATTTAAATTGGAAACTTTTTCTTTTTATTGCCAGTACAGACATTTGGAAGAGGTCAAACAGACACAATAGCCATCACCTAAAGACTTACCACACTGATTAGGCCCAATTCCAACTGCTTTTGGCAGCTAAACAGTGTTGAGCCTCTTTAGTAGTTTAATTTAAGACCCCCTGCTAATATCATGTCCTGTAGGTCTTTTTACATTACCAACACATGATTTTTTTCAGTAAGCCAATACAGTTAGGAAACTTTTTTATTAGCTTACCTGGTGATAGAAGTAGAAGAGGGCAAAAAAGTGCCTGTATTTCACCTACAGCCATATCACATTGGATAGGCCCAATCTCGTCTGATCTTGGAAGCTAAGCAGTGTTGGGCCTGGTTAGTACTTGGGTGGAAGACCACATGGGAACACCAGGTGCTGTAGGTTTTTTCACATTACAGGCAAATTGTTTTTATTCTCTAGCTATTTAAATTGGAAACTTTTTCTTTTTATTGCCAGTACAGACATTTGGAAGAGGTCAAACAGACACAATAGCCATCACCTAAAGACTTACCACACTGTTTAGGCCCAATTCCAACTGCTTGTGGCAGCTAAACAGTGTTGAGCCTGTTTAGTAGTTTAATTTAATACCCCCTGCTAATATCATGTCCTGTAGGTCTTTTTACATTACCAACACATGATTTTTTTTAAGTAAGCCAATACAGTTAGGAAACTTTTTTATTAGCTTACCTGGTGATAGAAGTAGAAGAGGGCAAAAAAGTGCCTGTATCTCACCTACAGCCATACCACATTGGATAGGCCCAATCTCGTCTGATCTTGGAAGCTAAGCAGTGTTGGGCCTGGTTAGTACTTGGGTGGGAGACCACCTGGGAACACCAGGTGCTGTAGGTTTTTTCACATTACTGGCAAATTGTTTTTATTCTCTAGCTATTTAAATTGGAAACTTTTTCTTTTTATTGCCAGCACAGACATTTGGAAGAGGTCAAACAGACACAATAGCCATCACCTAAAGACTTACCACACTGTTTAGGCTCAATTCCAACTGCTTTTGGCAGCTAAACAGTGTTGAGCCTCTTTTGTAGTTTAATTTAAGACCCCCTGCTAATATCATGTCCTGTAGGTCTTTTTACATTACCAACACATGATTTTTTTCAGTAAGCCAATACAGTTAGGAAACTTTTGTATTAGCTTACCTGGTGATAGAAGTAGAAGAGGGCAAAAAAGTGTCTTTTAACTCACCTACAGCCATACCACATTGGATAGGCCCAATCTCGTCTGATCTTGGAAGCTAAGCAGTGTTGGGCCTGGTTAGTACTTGGGTGGGAGACCACATGGGAACACCAGGTGCTGTAGGTTTTTTCACATTACAGGCAAATTGTTTTTATTCTCTAGCTATTTAAATTGGAAACTTTTTCTTTTTATTGCCAGTACAGACATTTGGAAGAGGTCAAACAGACACAATAGCCATCACATAAAGACTTACCACACTGTTTAGGCCCAATTCCAACTGCTTTTGGCAGCTAAACAGTGTTGAGCCTCTTTAGTAGTTTAATTTAAGACCCCCTGCTAATATCATGTCCTGTAGGTCTTTTTACATTACCAACACATGATTTTTTTCAGTAAGCCAATACAGTTAGGAAACTTTTTTATTAGCTTACCTGGTGATAGAAGTAGAAGAGGGCAAAAAAGTGCCTGTATTTCACCTACAGCCATACCACATTGGTTAGGCCCAATCTCGTCTGTTCTTGGAAGCTAAGCAGTGTTGGGCCTGGTTAGTAATTGGGTGGTAGACCACATGGGAACACCAGGTGCTGTGGGTTTTTTCACATTACAGGCAAATTGTTTTTATTCTCTAGCTATTTATATTGGAAACTTTTTCTTTTTATTGCCAGCACAGACATTTGGAAGAGGTCAAACAGACACAATAGCCATCACCTAAAGACTTACCACACTGTTTAGGCTCAATTCCAACTGCTTTTGGCAGCTAAACAGTGTTGAGCCTCTTTTGTAGTTTAATTTAAGACCCCCTGCTAATATCATGTCCTGTAGGTCTTTTTACATTACCAACACATGATTTTTTTCAGTAAGCCAATACAGTTAGGAAACTTTTGTATTAGCTTACCTGGTGATAGAAGTAGAAGAGGGCAAAAAAGTGGTTTTAACTCACCTACAGCCATACCACATTGGATAGGCCCAATCTCGTCTGATCTTGGAAGCTAAGCAGTGTTGGGCCTGGTTAGTACTTGGGTGGGAGACCACATGGGAACACCAGGTGCTGTAGGTTTTTTCACATTACTGGCAAATTGTTTTTATTCTCTAGCTATTTAAATAGGAAACCTTTTCTTTTTATTGCCAGCACAGACATTTGGAAGAGGTCAAACAGACACAATAGCCATCACCTAAAGACTTACCACACTGTTTAGGCCCAATTCCAACTGCTTTTGGCAGCTAAACAGTGTTGAGCCTCTTTAGTAGTTTAATTTAAGACCCCCTGCTAATATCATGTCCTGTAGGTCTTTTTACATTACCAACACATGATTTTTTTCAGTAAGCCAATACAGTTAGGAAACTTTTGTATTAGCTTACCTGGTGATAGAAGTAGAAGAGGGCAAAAAAGTGCCTTTGACTCACCTACAGCCATACCACATTGGATAGGCCCAATCTCGTCTGATCTTGGAAGCTAAGCAGTGTTGGGCCTGGTTAGTACTTGGGTGGGAGACCACCTGGGAACACCAGGTGCTGTAGGTTTTTTCACATTACTGGCAAATTGTTTTTATTCTCTAGCTATTTAAATATGAAACTTTATCTTTTTATTGCCAGCACAGACATTTGGAAGAGGTCAAACAGACACAATAGCCATCACCTAAAGACTTACCACACTGTTTAGGCTCAATTCCAACTGCTTCTGGCAGCTAAACAGTGTTGAGCCTCTTTTGTAGTTTAATTTAAGACCCCCTGCTAATATCATGTCCTGTAGGTCTTTTTACTTTACCAACACATGATTTTTTTCAGTAAGCCAATACAGTTAGGAAACTTTTGTATTAGCTTACCTGGTGATAGAAGTAGAAGAGGGCAAAAAAGTGCTTTTAACTCACCT
The DNA here is from genome assembly GCF_055691185.1 of Crinia signifera. Lineage (NCBI taxonomy): Eukaryota > Metazoa > Chordata > Amphibia > Anura > Myobatrachidae > Crinia > Crinia signifera. Next base: position 51,747,715 of record NC_139222.1, read on the forward strand.
ACAGCCATACCACATTGGATAGGCCCAATCTCGTCTGATCTTGGAAGCTAAGCAGTGTTGGGCCTGGTTAGTACTTGGGTGGGAGACCACATGGGAACACCAGGTGCTGTAGGTTTTTTCACATTACAGGCAAATTGTTTTTATTCTCTAGCTATTTAAATTGGAAACTTTTTCTTTTTATTGCCAGTACAGACATTTGGAAGAGGTCAAACAGACACAATAGCCATCACATAAAGACTTACCACACTGTTTAGGCCCAATTCCAACTGCTTTTGGCAGCTAAACAGTGTTGAGCCTCTTTAGTAGTTTAATTTAAGACCCCCTGCTAATATCATGTCCTGTAGGTCTTTTTACATTACCAACACATGATTTTATTCAGTAAGCCAATACAGTTAGGAAACTTTTTTATTAGCTTACCTGGTGATAGAAGTAGAAGAGGGCAAAAAAGTGCCTGTATTTCACCTACAGCCATACCACATTGGTTAGGCCCAATCTCGTCTGTTCTTGGAAGCTAAGCAGTGTTGGGCCTGGTTAGTAATTGGGTGGGAGACCACATGGGAACACCAGGTGCTGTGGGTTTTTTCACATTACAGGCAAATTGTTTTTATTCTCTAGCTATTTATATTGGAAACTTTTTCTTTTTATTGCCAGCACAGACATTTGTAAGAGGTCAAACAGACACAATAGCCATCACCTAAAGACTTACCACACTGTTTAGTCTCAATTCCAACTGCTTTTGGCAGCTAAACAGTGTTGAGCCTCTTTTGTAGTTTAATTTAAGACCCCCTGCTAATATCATGTCCTGTAGGTCTTTTTACATTACCAACACATGATTTTTTTCAGTAAGCCAATACAGTTAGGAAACTTTTGTATTAGCTTACCTGGTGATAGAAGTAGAAGAGGGCAAAAAAGTGGCTTTAACTCACCTACAGCCATACCACATTGGATAGGCCCAATCTCGTCTGATCTTGGAAGCTAAGCAGTGTTGGGCCTGGTTAGTACTTGGGTGGGAGACCACATGGGAACACCAGGTGCTGCAGGTTTTTTCACATTACTGGCAAATTTTTTTTATTCTCTAGCTATTTAAATAGGAAACTTTTTCTTTTTATTGCCAGCACAGACATTTGGAAGAGGTCAAACAGACACAATAGCCATCACCTAAAGACTTACCACACTGTTTAGGCCCAATTCCAACTGCTTTTGGCAGCTAAACAGTGTTGAGCCTCTTTAGTAGTTTAATTTAAGACCCCCTGCTAATATCATGTCCTGTAGGTCTTTTTACATTACCAACACATGATTTTTTTCAGTAAGCCAATACAGTTAGGAAACTTTTTTATTAGCTTACCTGGTGATAGAAGTAGAAGAGGGCAAAAAAGTGCCTGTATCTCACCTACAGCCATACCACATTGGATAGGCCCAATCTCGTCTGATCTTGGAAGCTAAGCAGTGTTGGGCCTGGTTAGTACTTGGGTGGGAGACCACATGGGAACACCAGGTGCTGTAGGTTTTTTCACATTACAGGCAAATTGTTTTTATTCTCTAGCGATTTAAATTGGAAACTTTTTCTTTTTATTGCCAGTACAGACATTTGGAAGAGGTCAAACAGACACAATAGCCATCACCTAAAGACTTACCACACTGTTTAGGCCCAATTCCAACTGCTTTTGGCAGCTAAACAGTGTTGAGCCTCTTTAGTAGTTTAATTTAAGACCCCCTGCTAATATCATGTCCTGTAGGTCTTTTTACATTACCAACACATGATTTTTTTCAGTAAGCCAATACAGTTAGGAAACTTTTTTATTAGCTTACCTGGTGATAGAAGTAGAAGAGGGCAAAAAAGTGCCTGTATTTCACCTACAGCCATATCACATTGGATAGGCCCAATCTCGTCTGATCTTGGAAGCTAAGCAGTGTTGGGCCTGGTTAGTACTTGGGTGGAAGACCACATGGGAACACCAGGTGCTGTAGGTTTTTTCACATTACAGGCAAATTGTTTTTATTCTCTAGCTATTTAAATTGGAAACTTTTTCTTTTTATTGCCAGTACAGACATTTGGAAGAGGTCAAACAGACACAATAGCCATCACCTAAAGACTTACCACACTGTTTAGGCCCAATTCCAACTGCTTGTGGCAGCTAAACAGTGTTGAGCCTGTTTAGTAGTTTAATTTAATACCCCCTGCTAATATCATGTCCTGTAGGTCTTTTTACATTACCAACACATGATTTTTTTTAAGTAAGCCAATACAGTTAGGAAACTTTTTTATTAGCTTACCTGGTGATAGAAGTAGAAGAGGGCAAAAAAGTGCCTGTATCTCACCTACAGCCATACCACATTGGATAGGCCCAATCTCGTCTGATCTTGGAAGCTAAGCAGTGTTGGGCCTGGTTAGTACTTGGGTGGGAGACCACCTGGGAACACCAGGTGCTGTAGGTTTTTTCACATTACTGGCAAATTGTTTTTATTCTCTAGCTATTTAAATTGTAAACTTTTTCTTTTTATTGCCAGTACAGACATTTGGAAGAGGTCAAACAGACACAATAGCCATCACCTAAAGACTTACCACACTGTTTAGGCCCAATTCCAACTGCTTTTGGCAGCTAAACAGTGTTGATCCTCTTTAGTAGTTTAATTTAAGACCCCCTGCTAATATCATGTCCTGTAGGTCTTTTTACATTACCAACACATGATTTTTTTCAGTAAGCCAATACAGTTAGGAAACTTTTTTATTAGCTTACCTGGTGATAGAAGTAGAAGAGGGCAAAAAAGTGCCTGTATTTCACCTACAGCCATACCACATTGGATAGGCCCAATCTCGTCTGATCTTGGAAGCTAAGCAGTGTTGGGCCTGGTTAGTACTTGGGTGGGCGACCACATGGGAACACCAGGTGCTGTAGGTTTTTTCACATTACTGGCAAATTGTTTTTATTCTCTAGCTATTTAAATTGGAAACTTTTTCTTTTTATTGCCAGCACAGACATTTGGAAGAGGTCAAACAGACACAATAGCCATCACCTAAAGACTTACCACACTGTTTAGGCCCAATTCCAACTGCTTTTGGCAGCTAAACAGTGTTGAGCCTCTTTAGTAGTTTAATTTAAGACCCCCTGCTAATATCATGTCCTGTAGGTCTTTTTACATTACCAACACATGATTTTTTTCAGTAAGCCAATACAGTTAGGAAACTTTTGTATTAGCTTACCTGGTGATAGAAGTAGAAGAGGGCAAAAAAGTGCCTGTATCTCACCTACAGCCATACCACATTGGATAGGCCCAATCTCGTCTGATCTTGGAAGCTAAGCAGTGTTGGGCCTGGTTAGTACTTGGGTGGGAGACCACATGGGAACACCAGGTGCTGTAGGTTTTTTCACATTACTGGCAAATTGTTTTTATTCTCTAGCTATTTAAATATGAAACTTTATCTTTTTATTGCCAGCACAGACATTTGGAAGAGGTCAAACAGACACAATAGCCATCACCTAAAGACTTACCACACTGTTTAGGCCCAATTCCAACTGCTTTTGGCAGCTAAACAGTGTTGATCCTCTTTAGTAGTTTAATTTAAGACCCCCTGCTAATATCATGTCCTGTAGGTCTTTTTACATTACCAACACATGATTTTTTTCAGTAAGCCAATACAGTTAGGAAACTTTTGTATTAGCTTACCTGGTGATAGAAGTAGAAGAGGGCAAAAAAGTGCCTGTATCTCACCTACAGCCATACCACATTGGATAGGCCCAATCTCGTCTGAACTTGGAAGCTAAGCAGTGTTGGGCCTGGTTAGTACTTGGGTGGGAGACCACATGGGAACACCAGGTGCTGTAGGTTTTTTCACATTACAGGCAAATTGTTTTTATTCTCTAGCTATTTAAATTGGAAACTTTTTCTTTTTCTTTTTATTGCCAGTACAGACATTTGGAAGAGTTTAAACAGACACAATAGCCATCACCTAAAGACTTACCACACTGTTTAGGCCCAATTCCAACTGCTTTTGGCAGCTAAACAGTGTTGAGCCTGTTTAGTAGTTTAATTTAAGACCCCCTGCTAATATCATGTCCTGTAGGTCTTTTTACATTACCAACACATGATTTTTTTCAGTAAGCCAATACAGTTAGGAAACTTTTTTATTAGCTTACCTGGTGATAGAAGTAGAAGAGGGCAAAAAAGTGCCTGTATCTCACCTACAGCCATACCACATTGGATAGGCCCAATCTCGTCTGATCTTGGAAGCTAAGCAGTGTTGGGCCTGGTTAGTACTTGGGTGGGAGACCACATGGGAACACCAGGTGCTGTAGGTTTTTTCACATTACAGGCAAATTGTTTTTATTCTCTAGCGATTTAAATTGGAAACTTTTTCTTTTTATTGCCAGTACAGACATTTGGAAGAGGTCAAACAGACACAATAGCCATCACCTAAAGACTTACCACACTGTTTAGGCCCAATTCCAACTGCTTTTGGCAGCTAAACAGTGTTGAGCCTCTTTAGTAGTTTAATTTAAGACCCCCTGCTAATATCATGTCCTGTAGGTCTTTTTACATTACCAACACATGATTTTTTTCAGTAAGCCAATACAGTTAGGAAACTTTTTTATTAGCTTACCTGGTGATAGAAGTAGAAGAGGGCAAAAAAGTGCCTGTATTTCACCTACAGCCATATCACATTGGATAGGCCCAATCTCGTCTGATCTTGGAAGCTAAGCAGTGTTGGGCCTGGTTAGTACTTGGGTGGAAGACCACATGGGAACACCAGGTGCTGTAGGTTTTTTCACATTACAGGCAAATTGTTTTTATTCTCTAGCTATTTAAATTGGAAACTTTTTCTTTTTATTGCCAGTACAGACATTTGGAAGAGGTCAAACAGACACAATAGCCATCACCTAAAGACTTACCACACTGTTTAGGCCCAATTCCAACTGCTTGTGGCAGCTAAACAGTGTTGAGCCTGTTTAGTAGTTTAATTTAATACCCCCTGCTAATATCATGTCCTGTAGGTCTTTTTACATTACCAACACATGATTTTTTTTAAGTAAGCCAATACAGTTAGGAAACTTTTTTATTAGCTTACCTGGTGATAGAAGTAGAAGAGGGCAAAAAAGTGCCTGTATCTCACCTACAGCCATACCACATTGGATAGGCCCAATCTCGTCTGATCTTGGAAGCTAAGCAGTGTTGGGCCTGGTTAGTACTTGGGTGGGAGACCACCTGGGAACACCAGGTGCTGTAGGTTTTTTCACATTACTGGCAAATTGTTTTTATTCTCTAGCTATTTAAATTGGAAACTTTTTCTTTTTATTGCCAGCACAGACATTTGGAAGAGGTCAAACAGACACAATAGCCATCACCTAAAGACTTACCACACTGTTTAGGCTCAATTCCAACTGCTTTTGGCAGCTAAACAGTGTTGAGCCTCTTTTGTAGTTTAATTTAAGACCCCCTGCTAATATCATGTCCTGTAGGTCTTTTTACATTACCAACACATGATTTTTTTCAGTAAGCCAATACAGTTAGGAAACTTTTGTATTAGCTTACCTAGTGATAGAAGTAGAAGAGGGCAAAAAAGTGCTTTTAACTCACCTACAGCCATACCACATTGGATAGGCCCAATCTCGTCTGATCTTGGAAGCTAAGCAGTGTTTGGCCTGGTTAGTACTTGGGTGGGAGACCACATGGGAACACCAGGTGCTGTAGGTTTTTTCACATTACAGGCAAATTGTTTTTATTCTCTAGCTATTTAAATTGGAAACTTTTTCTTTTTATTGCCAGTACAGACATTTGGAAGAGGTCAAACAGACACAATAGCCATCACATAAAGACTTACCACACTGTTTAGGCCCAATTCCAACTGCTTTTGGCAGCTAAACAGTGTTGAGCCTCTTTAGTAGTTTAATTTAAGACCCCCTGCTAATATCATGTCCTGTAGGTCTTTTTACATTACCAACACATGATTTTTTTCAGTAAGCCAATACATTTAGGAAACTTTTTTATTAGCTTACCTGGTGATAGAAGTAGAAGAGGGCAAAAAAGTGCCTGTATTTCACCTACAGCCATACCACATTGGTTAGGCCCAATCTCGTCTGTTCTTGGAAGCTAAGCAGTGTTGGGCCTGGTTAGTAATTGGGTGGTAGACCACATGGGAACACCAGGTGCTGTGGGTTTTTTCACATTACAGGCAAATTGTTTTTATTCTCTAGCTATTTATATTGGAAACTTTTTCTTTTTATTGCCAGCACAGACATTTGGAAGAGGTCAAACAGACACAATAGCCATCACCTAAAGACTTACCACACTGTTTAGGCTCAATTCCAACTGCTTTTGGCAGCTAAACAGTGTTGAGCCTCTTTTGTAGTTTAATTTAAGACCCCCTGCTAATATCATGTCCTGTAGGTCTTTTTACATTACCAACACATGATTTTTTTCAGTAAGCCAATACAGTTAGGAAACTTTTGTATTAGCTTACCTGGTGATAGAAGTAGAAGAGGGCAAAAAAGTGGTTTTAACTCACCTACAGCCATACCACATTGGATAGGCCCAATCTCGTCTGATCTTGGAAGCTAAGCAGTGTTGGGCCTGGTTAGTACTTGGGTGGGAGACCACATGGGAACACCAGGTGCTGTAGGTTTTTTCACATTACTGGCAAATTGTTTTTATTCTCTAGCTATTTAAATAGGAAACTTTTTCTTTTTATTGCCAGCACAGACATTTGGAAGAGGTCAAACAGACACAATAGCCATCACCTAAAGACTTATAAACACTGTTTAGGCCCAATTCCAACTGCTTTTGGCAGCTAAACAGTGTTGAGCCTCTTTAGTAGTTTAATTTAAGACCCCCTGCTAATATCATGTCCTGTAGGTCTTTTTACATTACCAACACATGATTTTTTTCAGTAAGCCAATACAGTTAGGAAACTTTTGTATTAGCTTACCTGGTGATAGAAGTAGAAGAGGGCAAAAAAGTGCCTTTGACTCACCTACAGCCATACCACATTGGATAGGCCCAATCTCGTCTGATCTTGGAAGCTAAGCAGTGTTGGGCCTGGTTAGTACTAGGGTGGGAGACCACCTGGGAACACCAGGTGCTGTAGGTTTTTTCACATTACTGGCAAATTGTTTTTATTCTCTAGCTATTTAAATATGAAACTTTATCTTTTTATTGCCAGCACAGACATTTGGAAGAGGTCAAACAGACACAATAGCCATCACCTAAAGACTTACCACACTGTTTAGGCTCAATTCCAACTGCTTCTGGCAGCTAAACAGTGTTGAGCCTCTTTTGTAGTTTAATTTAAGACCCCCTGCTAATATCATGTCCTGTAGGTCTTTTTACATTACCAACACATGATTTTTTTTAAGTAAGCCAATACAGTTAGGAAACTTTTTTATTAGCTTACCTGGTGATAGAAGTAGAAGAGGGCAAAAAAGTGCCTGTATCTCACCTACAGCCATACCACATTGGATAGGCCCAATCTCGTCTGATCTTGGAAGCTAAGCAGTGTTGGGCCTGGTTAGTACTTGGGTGGGAGACCACCTGGGAACACCAGGTGCTGTAGGTTTTTTCACATTACTGGCAAATTGTTTTTATTCTCTAGCTATTTAAATTGGAAACTTTTTCTTTTTATTGCCAGCACAGACATTTGGAAGAGGTCAAACAGACACAATAGCCATCACCTAAAGACTTACCACACTGTTTAGGCTCAATTCCAACTGCTTTTGGCAGCTAAACAGTGTTGAGCCTCTTTTGTAGTTTAATTTAAGACCCCCTGCTAATATCATGTCCTGTAGGTCTTTTTACTTTACCAACACATGATTTTTTTCAGTAAGCCAATACAGTTAGGAAACTTTTGTATTAGCTTACCTGGTGATAGAAGTAGAAGAGGGCAAAAAAGTGCTTTTAACTCACCTACAGCCATACCACATTGGATAGGCCCAATCTCGTCTGATCTTGGAAGCTAAGCAGTGTTGGGCCTGGTTAGTACTTGGGTGGGAGACCACATGGGAACACCAGGTGCTGTAGGTTTTTTCACATTACAGGCAAATTGTTTTTATTCTCTAGCTATTTAAATTGGAAACTTTTTCTTTTTATTGCCAGTACAGACATTTGGAAGAGGTCAAACAGACACAATAGCCATCACATAAAGACTTACCACACTGTTTAGGCCCAATTCCAACTGCTTTTGGCAGCTAAACAGTGTTGAGCCTCTTTAGTAGTTTAATTTAAGACCCCCTGCTAATATCATGTCCTGTAGGTCTTTTTACATTACCAACACATGATTTTATTCAGTAAGCCAATACAGTTAGGAAACTTTTTTATTAGCTTACCTGGTGATAGAAGTAGAAGAGGGCAAAAAAGTGCCTGTATTTCACCTACAGCCATACCACATTGGTTAGGCCCAATCTCGTCTGTTCTTGGAAGCTAAGCAGTGTTGGGCCTGGTTAGTAATTGGGTGGGAGACCACATGGGAACACCAGGTGCTGTGGGTTTTTTCACATTACAGGCAAATTGTTTTTATTCTCTAGCTATTTATATTGGAAACTTTTTCTTTTTATTGCCAGCACAGACATTTGTAAGAGGTCAAACAGACACAATAGCCATCACCTAAAGACTTACCACACTGTTTAGTCTCAATTCCAACTGCTTTTGGCAGCTAAACAGTGTTGAGCCTCTTTTGTAGTTTAATTTAAGACCCCCTGCTAATATCATGTCCTGTAGGTCTTTTTACATTACCAACACATGATTTTTTTCAGTAAGCCAATACAGTTAGGAAACTTTTGTATTAGCTTACCTGGTGATAGAAGTAGAAGAGGGCAAAAAAGTGGATTTAACTCACCTACAGCCATACCACATTGGATAGGCCCAATCTCGTCTGATCTTGGAAGCTAAGCAGTGTTGGGCCTGGTTAGTACTTGGGTGGGAGACCACATGGGAACACCAGGTGCTGCAGGTTTTTTCACATTACTGGCAAATTGTTTTTATTCTCTAGCTATTTAAATAGGAAACTTTTTCTTTTTATTGCCAGCACAGACATTTGGAAGAGGTCAAACAGACACAATAGCCATCACCTAAAGACTTACCACACTGTTTAGGCCCAATTCCAACTGCTTTTGGCAGCTAAACAGTGTTGAGCCTCTTTAGTAGTTTAATTTAAGACCCCCTGCTAATATCATGTCCTGTAGGTCTTTTTACATTACCAACACATGATTTTTTTCAGTAAGCCAATACAGTTAGGAAACTTTTGTATTAGCTTACCTGGTGATAGAAGTAGAAGAGGGCAAAAAAGTGCCTTTGACTCACCTACAGCCATACCACATTGGATAGGCCCAATCTCGTCTGATCTTGGAAGCTAAGCAGTGTTGGGCCTGGTTAGTACTTGGGTGGGAGACCACATGGGAACACCAGGTGCTGTAGGTTTTTTCACATTACTGGCAAATTGTTTTTATTCTCTAGCTATTTAAATATGAAACTTTATTTTTTTATTGCCAGCACAGACATTTGGAAGAGGTCAAACAGACACAATAGCCATCACCTAAAGACTTACCACACTGTTTAGGCCCAATTCCAACTGCTTTTGGCAGCTAAACAGTGTTGATCCTCTTTAGTAGTTTAATTTAAGACCCCCTGCTAATATCATGTCCTGTAGGTCTTTTTACATTACCAACACATGATTTTTTTCAGTTAGCCAATACAGTTAGGAAACTTTTGTATTAGCTTACCTGGTGATAGAAGTAGAAGAGGGCAAAAAAGTGCCTGTATCTCACCTACAGCCATACCACATTGGATAGGCCCAATCTCGTCTGATCTTGGAAGCTAAGCAGTGTTGTGCCTGGTTAGTACTTGGGTGGGAGACCACATGGGAACACCAGGTGCTGTAGGTTTTTTCACATTACAGGCAAATTGTTTTTATTTTCTAGCTATTTAAATTGGAAACTTTTTCTTTTTATTGACAGTACAGACATTTGGAAGAGGTCAAACAGACACAATAGCCATCACCTAAAGACTTACCACACTGTTTAGGCCCAATTCCAACTGCTTTTGGCAGCTAAACAGTGTTGAGCCTCTTTAGCAGTATAATTTAAGACCCCCTGCTAATATCATGTCCTGTAGGTCTTTTTACATTACCAACACATGATTTTTTTCAGTAAGCCAATACAGTTAGGAAACTTTTTTATTAGCTTACCTGGTGATAGAAGTAGAAGAGGGCAAAAAAGTGCCTGTATCTCACCTACAGCCATACCACATTGGATAGGCCAAATCTCGTCTGATCTTGGAAGCTAAGCAGTGTTGGGCCTGGTTAGTACTTGGGTGGGAGACCACATGGGAACACCAGGTGCTGTAGGTTTTTTCACATTACAGGCAAATTGTTTTTATTCTTTAGCGATTTAAATTGGAAACTTTTTCTTTTTATTGCCAGTACAGACATTTGGAAGAGGTCAAACAGACACAATAGCCATCACCTAAAGACTTACCACACTGTTTAGGCCCAATTCCAACTGCTTTTGGCAGCTAAACAGTGTTGAGCCTCTTTAGTAGTTTAATTTAAGACCCCCTGCTAATATCATGTCCTGTAGGTCTTTTTACATTACCAACACATGATTTTTTTCAGTAAGCCAATACAGTTAGGAAACTTTTTTATTAGCTTACCTGGTGATAGAAGTAGAAGAGGGCAAAAAAGTGCCTGTATCTCACCTACAGCCATATCACATTGGATAGGCCCAATCTCGTCTGATCTTGGAAGCTAAGCAGTGTTGGGCCTGGTTAGTAATTGGGTGGGAGACCACATGGGAACACCAGGTGCTGTAGGGTTTTTCACATTACAGGCAAATTGTTTTTATTCTCTAGCTATTTAAATTGGAAACTTTTTCTTTTTATTGCCAGTACAGACATTTGGAATAGGTCAAACAGACACAATAGCCATCACCTAAAGACTTACCACACTGTTTAGGCCCAATTCCAACTGCTTTTGGCAGCTAAACAGAGTTGATCCTCTTTAGTAGTTTAATTTAAGACCCCCTGCTAATATCATGTCCTGTAGGTCTTTTTACATTACCAACACATGATTTTTTTCAGTAAGCCAATACAGTTAGGAAACTTTTTTATTAGCTTACCTGGTGATAGAAGTAAAAGAGGGCAAAAAAGTGCCTGTATCTCACCTACAGCCATACCACATTGGATAGGCCCAATCTCGTCTGATCTTGGAAGCTAAGCAGTGTTGGGCCTGGTTAGTACTTGGGTGGGAGACCACATGGGAACACCAGGTGCTGTAGGTTTTTTCACATTACAGGCAAATTGTTTTTATTCTCTAGCTATTTAAATTGGAAACTTTTTCTTTTTATTGCCAGTACAGACATGTGGAAGAGGTCAAACAGACACAATAGCCATCACCTAAAGACTTATCACACTTTTTAGGCCCAATTCCAACTGCTTTTGGCAGCTAAACAGTGTTGAGCCTCTTTAGTAGTTTAATTTAAGACCCCCTGCTAATATCATGTCCTGTAGGTCTTTTTACATTACCAACACATGATTTTTTTCAGTAAGCCAATACAGTTAGGAAACTTTTTTATTAGCTTACCTGGTGATAGAAGTAGAAGAGGGCAAAAAAGTGCCTGTATCTCACCTACAGCCATACCACATTGGATAGGCCCAATCTCGTCTGATCTTGGAAGCTAAGCAGTGTTGGGCCTGGTTAGTACTTGGGTTTGAGACCACATGGGAACACCAGGTGCTGTAGGTTTTTTCACATTACAGGCAAATTGTTTTTATTCTCTAGCTATTTAAATTGGAAACTTTTTCTTTTTATTGCCAGTACAGACATTTGTAAGAGGTCAAACAGACACAATAGCCATCACCTAAAGACTTACCACACTGTTTAGGCCCAATTCCAACTGCTTTTGGCAGCTAAACAGTGTTGAGCCTCTTTAGTAGTTTAATTTAAGACCCCCTGCTAATATCATGTCCTGTAGGTCTTTTTACATTACCAACACATGATTTTTTTCAGTAAGCCAATACAGTTAGGAAACTTTTTTATTAGCTTACCTGGTGATAGAAGTAGAAGAGGGCAAAAAAGTGCCTGTGTCTCACCTACAGCCATACCACATTGGATAGGCCCAATCTCGTCTGATCTTGGAAGCTAAGCAGTGTTGAGCCTGGTTAGTACTTGGGTGGGAGACCACATGGGAACACCAGCTGCTGTAGGTTTTTTCACATTACTGGCAAATTGTTTTTATTCTCTAGCTATTTATATTGGAAACTTTTTCATTTTATTGCCAGCACAGACATTTGGAAGAGGTCAAACAGACACAATAGCCATCACCTAAAGACTTACCACAATGTTTAGGCTCAATTCCATCTGCTTCTGGCAGCTAAACAGTGTTGAGCCTCTTTTGTAGTTTAATTTAAGACCCCCTGCTAATATCATGTCCTGTAGGTCTTTTTACATTACCAACACATGATTTTTTTCAGTAAGCCAATACAGTTAGGAAACTTTTGTATTAGCTTACCTGGTAATAGAAGTAGAAGAGGGCAAAAAAGTGGCTTTAACTCACCTACAGCCATACCACATTGGATAGGCCCAATCTCGTCTGATCTTGGAAGCTAAGCAGTGTTGGGCCTGGTTAGTACTTGGGTGGGAGACCACATGGGAACACCAGGTGCTGTAGGTTTTTTCACATTACTGGCAAATTGTTTTTATTCTCTAGCTATTTAAATTGGAAACTTTTTCTTTTTATTGCCAGCACAGACATTTGGAAGAGGTCAAACAGACACAATAGCCATCACCTAAAGACTTACCACACTGTTTAGGCCCAATTCCAACTGCTTTTGGCAGCTAAACAGTGTTGAGCCTCTTTAGTAGTTTAATTTAAGACCCCCTGCTAATATCATGTCCTGTAGGTCTTTTTACATTACCAACACATGATTTTTTTCAGTAAGCCAATACAGTTAGGAAACTTTTTTATTAGCTTACCTGGTGATAGAAGTAGAAGAGGGCAAAAAAGTGCCTGTATCTCACCTATAGCCATACCACATTGGATAGGCCCAATCTCGTCTGATCTTGGAAGCTAAGCAGTGTTGGGCCTGGTTAGTACTTTGGTGGGAGACCACATGGGAACACCAGGTGCTGTAGGTTTTTTCACATTACAGGCAAATTGTTTTTATTCTCTAGCTATTTAAATTGGAAACTTTTTCTTTTTATTGCCAGTACAGACATTTGGAAGAGGTCAAACAGACACAATAGCCATCACATAAAGACTTACCACACTGTTTAGGCCCAATTCCAACTGCTTTTGGCAGCTAAACAGTGTTGAGCCTGTTTAGTAGTTTAATTTAAGACCCCCTGCTAATATCATGTCCTGTACGTCTTTTTACATTACCAACACATGATTTTTTTTAAGTAAGCCAATACAGTTAGGAAACTTTTTTATTAGCTTACCTGGTGATAGAAGTAGAAGAGGGCAAAAAAGTGCCTGTATCTCACCTACAGCCATACCACATTGGATAGGCCCAATCTTGTCTGATCTTGGAAGCTAAGCAGTGTTGGGCCTGGTTAGTACTTGGGTGGGAGACCACCTGGGAACACCAGGTGCTGTAGGTTTTTTCACATTACTGGCAAATTATTTTTATTCTCTAGCTATTTAAATTGGAAACTTTTTCTTTTTATTGCCAGCACAGACATTTGGAAGAGGTCAAACAGACACAATAGCCATCACCTAAAGACTTACCACACTGTTTAGGCTCAATTCCAACTGCTTTTGGCAGCTAAACAGTGTTGAGCCTCTTTTGTAGTTTAATTTAAGACCCCCTGCTCATATCATGTCCTGTAGGTCTTTTTACTTTACCAACACATGATTTTTTTCAGTAAGCCAATACAGTTAGGAAACTTTTGTATTAGCTTACCTGGTGATAGAAGTAGAAGAGGGCAAAAAAGTGCCTGTATTTCACCTACAGCCATACCACATTGGATAGGCCCAATCTCGTCTGATCTTGGAAGCTAAGCAGTGTTGGGCCTGGTTAGTACTTGGGTGGGAGACCACCTGCGAACACCAGGTGCTGTAGTTTTTTTCACATTACTGGCAAATTGTTTTTATTCTCTAGCTATTTATATTGGAAACTTTTTCTTTTTATTGCCAGCACAGACATTTGGAAGAGGTCAAACAGACACAATAGCCATCACCTAAAGACTTACCACACTGTTTAGGCTCAATTCCAACTGCTTTTGGCAGCTAAACAGTGTTGAGCCTCTTTTGTAGTTTAATTTAAGACCCCCTGCTAATATCATGTCCTGTAGGTCTTTTTACATTACCAACACATGATTTTTTTCAGTAAGCCAATACAGTTAGGAAACTTTTGTATTAGCTTACCTGGTGATAGAAGTAGAAGAGGGCAAAAAAGTGGCTTTAACTCGCCTACAGCCATACCACATTGGATAGGCCCAATCTCATCTGATCTTGGAAGCTAAGCAGTGTTGGGCCTGGTTAGTACTTGGGTGGGAGACCACATGGGAACACCAGGTGCTGTAGGTTTTTTCACATTACTGGCAAATTGTTTTTATTCTCTAGCTATTTAAATATGAAACTTTTTCTTTTTATTGCCAGCACAGACATTTGGAAGAGGTCAAACAGACACAATAGCCATCACCTAAAGACTTACCACACTGTTTAGGCCCAATTCCAACTGCTTTTGGCAGCTAAACAGTGTTGAGCCTCTTTAGTAGTTTAATTTAAGACCCCCTGCTAATATCATGTCCTGTAGGTCTTTTTACATTACGAACACATGATTTTTTTCAGTAAGCCAATACAGTTAGGAAACTTTTGTATTAGCTTACCTGGTGATAGAAGTAGAAGAGGGCAAAAAAGTGTCTTTAACTCACCCTCTATACCACATTGGATAGGCCCAATCTCGTCTGATCTTAGAAGCTAAGCAGTGTTGGGCCTGGTTAGTACTTGGGTGGGAGACCACATGGGAACACCAGGTGCTGTAGGTTTTTTCACATTACAGGCAAATTGTTTTTATTCTCTAGCTATTTAAATTGGAAACTTTTTCTTTTTATTGCCAGTACAGACATTTGGAAGAGGTCAAACAGACACAATAGCCATCACCTAAAGACTTACCACACTGTTTAGGCCCAATTCCAACTGCTTTTGGCAGCTAAACAGTGTTGAGCCTGTTTACTAGTTTAATTTAAGACCCCCTGCTAATATCATGTCCTGTAGGTCTTTTTACATTACCAACACATGATTTTTTTTAAGTAAGCCAATACAGTTAGGAAACTTTTTTATTAGCTTACCTGGTGATAGAAGTAGAAGAGGGCAAAAAAGTGCCTGTATCTCACCTACAGCCATACCACATTGGATAGGCCCAATCTCGTCTGATCTTGGAAGCTAAGCAGTGTTGGGCCTGGTTAGTACTTGGGTGGGAGACCACCTGGGAACACCAGGTGCTGTAGGTTTTTTCACATTACTGGCAAATTGTTTTTATTCTCTAGCTATTTAAATTGGAAACTTTTTCTTTTTATTGCCAGCACAGACATTTGGAAGAGGTCAAACAGACACAATAGCCATCACCTAAAGACTTACCACACTGTTTTGGCTCAATTCCAACTGCTTTTGGCAGCTAAACAGTGTTGAGCCTCTTTTGTAGTTTAATTTAAGACCCCCTGCTAATATCATGTCCTGTAGATCTTTTTACTTTACCAACACATGATTTTTTTCAGTAAGCCAATACAGTTAGGAAACTTTTGTATTAGCTTACCTGGTGATAGAAGTAGAAGAGGGCAAAAAAGTGCCTGTATTTCACCTTCAGCCATACCACATTGGATAGGCCCAATCTCGTCTGATCGTGGAAGCTAAGCAGTGTTGGGCCTGGTTAGTACTTGGGTGGGAGACCACCTGGGAACACCAGGTGCTGTAGGTTTTTTTCACATTACTGGCAAATTGTTTTTATTCTCTAGCTATTTATATTGGAAACTTTTTCTTTTTATTGCCAGCACAGACATTTGGAAGAGGTCAAACAGACACACTAGCCATCACCTAAAGACTTACCACACTGTTTAGGCTCAATTCCAACTGCTTTTGGCAGCTAAACAGTGTTGAGCCTCTTTTGTAGTTTAATTTAAGACCCCCTGCTAATATCATGTCCTGTAGGTCTTTTTACATTACCAACACATGATTTTTTTTCAGTAAGCCAATACAGTTAGGAAACTTTTGTATTAGCTTACCTGGTGATAGAAGTAGAAGAGGGCAAAAAAGTGCCTGTATCTCACCTACAGCCATACCACATTGGATAGGCCCAATCTCGTTTGATCTTGGAAGCTAAGCAGTGTTGGGCCTGGTTAGTACTTGGGTGGGAGACCACATGGGAACACCAGGTGCTGTAGGTTTTTTTCACATTACTGGCAAATTGTTTTTATTCTCTAGCTCATTAAATTGGAAACTTTTTCTTTTTATTGCCAGCACAGACATTTGGAAGAGGTCAAACAGACACAATAGCCATCACCTAAAGACTTACCACACTGTTTAGGCTCAATTCCAACTGCTTTTGGCAGCTAAACAGTGTTGAGCCTCTTTTGTAGTTTAATTTAAGACCCCCTGCTAATATCATGTCCTGTAGGTCTTTTTACATTACCAACACATGATTTTTTTCAGTAAGCCAATACAGTTAGGAAACTTTTGTATTAGCTTACCTGGTGATAGAAGTAGAAGAGGGCAAAAAAGTGGCTTTAACTCGCCTACAGCCATACCACATTGGATAGGCCCAATCTCATCTGATCTTGGAAGCTAAGCAGTGTTGGGCCTGGTTAGTACTTGGGTGGGAGACCACATGGGAACACCAGGTGCTGTAGGTTTTTTCACATTACTGGCAAATTGTTTTTATTCTCTAGCTATTTAAATATGAAACTTTTTCTTTTTATTGCCAGCACAGACATTTGGAAGAGGTCAAACAGACACAATAGCCATCACCTAAAGACTTATAAACACTGTTTAGGCCCAATTCCAACTGCTTTTGGCAGCTAAACAGTGTTGAGCCTCTTTAGTAGTTTAATTTAAGACCCCCTGCTAATATCATGTCCTGTAGGTCTTTTTACATTACCAACACATGATTTTTTTCAGTAAGCCAATACAGTTAGGAAACTTTTGTATTAGCTTACCTGGTGATAGAAGTAGAAGAGGGCAAAAAAGTGTCTTTAACTCACCCTCTATACCACATTGGATAGGCCCAATCTCGTCTGATCTTAGAAGCTAAGCAGTGTTGGGCCTGGTTAGTACTTGGGTGGGAGACCACATGGGAACACCAGGTGCTGTAGGTTTTTTCACATTACAGGCAAATTGTTTTTATTCTCTAGCTATTTAAATTGGAAACTTTTTCTTTTTATTGCCAGTACAGACATTTGGAAGAGGTCAAACAGACACAATAGCCATCACCTAAAGACTTACCACACTGTTTAGGCCCAATTCCAACTGCTTTTGGCAGCTAAACAGTGTTGAGCCTGTTTACTAGTTTAATTTAAGACCCCCTGCTAATATCATGTCCTGTAGGTCTTTTTACATTACCAACACATGATTTTTTTTAAGTAAGCCAATACAGTTAGGAAACTTTTTTATTAGCTTACCTGGTGATAGAAGTAGAAGAGGGCAAAAAAGTGCCTGTATCTCACCTACAGCCATACCACATTGGATAGGCCCAATCTCGTCTGATCTTGGAAGCTAAGCAGTGTTGGGCCTGGTTAGTACTTGGGTGGGAGACCACCTGGGAACACCAGGTGCTGTAGGTTTTTTCACATTACTGGCAAATTGTTTTTATTCTCTAGCTATTTAAATTGGAAACTTTTTCTTTTTATTGCCAGCACAGACATTTGGAAGAGGTCAAACAGACACAATAGCCATCACCTAAAGACTTACCACACTGTTTAGGCCCAATTCCAACTGCTTTTGGCAGCTAAACAGTGTTGAGCCTCTTTAGTAGTTTAATTTAAGACCCCCTGCTAATATCATGTCCTGTAGGTCTTTTTACATTACCAACACATGATTTTTTTCAGTAAGCCAATACAGTTAGGAAACTTTTGTATTAGCTTACCTGGTGATAGAAGTAGAAGAGGGCAAAAAAGTGTCTTTAACTCACCCTCTATACCACATTGGATAGGCCCAATCTCGTCTGATCTTAGAAGCTAAGCAGTGTTGGGCCTGGTTAGTACTTGGGTGGGAGACCACATGGGAACACCAGGTGCTGTAGGTTTTTTCACATTACAGGCAAATTGTTTTTATTCTCTAGCTATTTAAATTGGAAACTTTTTCTTTTTATTGCCAGTACAGACATTTGGAAGAGGTCAAACAGACACAATAGCCATCACCTAAAGACTTACCACACTGTTTAGGCCCAATTCCAACTGCTTTTGGCAGCTAAACAGTGTTGAGCCTGTTTACTAGTTTAATTTAAGACCCCCTGCTAATATCATGTCCTGTAGGTCTTTTTACATTACCAACACATGATTTTTTTTAAGTAAGCCAATACAGTTAGGAAACTTTTTTATTAGCTTACCTGGTGATAGAAGTAGAAGAGGGCAAAAAAGTGCCTGCATCTCACCTACAGCCATACCACATTGGATAGGCCCAATCTCGTCTGATCTTGGAAGCTAAGCAGTGTTGGGCCTGGTTAGTACTTGGGTGGGAGACCACCTGGGAACACCAGGTGCTGTAGGTTTTTTCACATTACTGGCAAATTGTTTTTATTCTCTAGCTATTTAAATTGGAAACTTTTTCTTTTTATTGCCAGCACAGACATTTGGAAGAGGTCAAACAGACACAATAGCCATCACCTAAAGACTTACCACACTGTTTTGGCTCAATTCCAACTGCTTTTGGCAGCTAAACAGTGTTGAGCCTCTTTTGTAGTTTAATTTAAGACCCCCTGCTAATATCATGTCCTGTAGGTCTTTTTACTTTACCAACACATGATTTTTTTCAGTAAGCCAATACAGTTAGGAAACTTTTGTATTAGCTTACCTGGTGATAGAAGTAGAAGAGGGCAAAAAAGTGCCTGTATTTCACCTTCAGCCATACCACATTGGATAGGCCCAATCTCGTCTGATCGTGGAAGCTAAGCAGTGTTGGGCCTGGTTAGTACTTGGGTGGGAGACCACCTGGGAACACCAGGTGCTGTAGGTTTTTTCACATTACTGGCAAATTGTTTTTATTCTCTAGCTATTTATATTGGAAACTTTTTCTTTTTATTGCCAGCACAGACATTTGGAAGAGGTCAAACAGACACACTAGCCATCACCTAAAGACTTACCACACTGTTTAGGCTCAATTCCAACTGCTTTTGGCAGCTAAACAGTGTTGAGCCTCTTTTGTAGTTTAATTTAAGACCCCCTGCTAATATCATGTCCTGTAGGTCTTTTTACATTACCAACACATGATTTTTTTTCAGTAAGCCAATACAGTTAGGAAACTTTTGTATTAGCTTACCTGGTGATAGAAGTAGAAGAGGGCAAAAAAGTGCCTGTATCTCACCTACAGCCATACCACATTGGATAGGCCCAATCTCGTTTGATCTTGGAAGCTAAGCAGTGTTGGGCCTGGTTAGTACTTGGGTGGGAGACCACATGGGAACACCAGGTGCTGTAGGTTTTTTTCACATTACTGGCAAATTGTTTTTATTCTCTAGCTCATTAAATTGGAAACTTTTTCTTTTTATTGCCAGCACAGACATTTGGAAGAGGTCAAACAGACACAATAGCCATCACCTAAAGACTTACCACACTGTTTAGGCTCAATTCCAACTGCTTTTGGCAGCTAAACAGTGTTGAGCCTCTTTTGTAGTTTAATTTAAGACCCCCTGCTAATATCATGTCCTGTAGGTCTTTTTACATTACCAACACATGATTTTTTTCAGTAAGCCAATACAGTTAGGAAACTTTTGTATTAGCTTACCTGGTGATAGAAGTAGAAGAGGGCAAAAAAGTGGCTTTAACTCGCCTACAGCCATACCACATTGGATAGGCCCAATCTCATCTGATCTTGGAAGCTAAGCAGTGTTGGGCCTGGTTAGTACTTGGGTGGGAGACCACATGGGAACACCAGGTGCTGTAGGTTTTTTCACATTACTGGCAAATTGTTTTTATTCTCTAGCTATTTAAATATGAAACTTTTTCTTTTTATTGCCAGCACAGACATTTGGAAGAGGTCAAACAGACACAATAGCCATCACCTAAAGACTTACCACACTGTTTAGGCCCAATTCCAACTGCTTTTGGCAGCTAAACAGTGTTGAGCCTCTTTAGTAGTTTAATTTAAGACCCCCTGCTAATATCATGTCCTGTAGGTCTTTTTACATTACCAACACATGATTTTTTTCAGTAAGCCAATACAGTTAGGAAACTTTTGTATTAGCTTACCTGGTGATAGAAGTAGAAGAGGGCAAAAAAGTGTCTTTAACTCACCCTCTATACCACATTGGATAGGCCCAATCTCGTCTGATCTTAGAAGCTAAGCAGTGTTGGGCCTGGTTAGTACTTGGGTGGGAGACCACATGGGAACACCAGGTGCTGTAGGTTTTTTCACATTACAGGCAAATTGTTTTTATTCTCTAGCTATTTAAATTGGAAACTTTTTCTTTTTATTGCCAGTACAGACATTTGGAAGAGGTCAAACAGACACAATAGCCATCACCTAAAGACTTACCACACTGTTTAGGCCCAATTCCAACTGCTTTTGGCAGCTAAACAGTGTTGAGCCTGTTTACTAGTTTAATTTAAGACCCCCTGCTAATATCATGTCCTGTAGGTCTTTTTACATTACCAACACATGATTTTTTTTAAGTAAGCCAATACAGTTAGGAAACTTTTTTATTAGCTTACCTGGTGATAGAAGTAGAAGAGGGCAAAAAAGTGCCTGTATCTCACCTACAGCCATACCACATTGGATAGGCCCAATCTCGTCTGATCTTGGAAGCTAAGCAGTGTTGGGCCTGGTTAGTACTTGGGTGGGAGACCACCTGGGAACACCAGGTGCTGTAGGTTTTTTCACATTACTGGCAAATTGTTTTTATTCTCTAGCTATTTAAATTGGAAACTTTTTCTTTTTATTGCCAGCACAGACATTTGGAAGAGGTCAAACAGACACAATAGCCATCACCTAAAGACTTACCACACTGTTTTGGCTCAATTCCAACTGCTTTTGGCAGCTAAACAGTGTTGAGCCTCTTTTGTAGTTTAATTTAAGACCCCCTGCTAATATCATGTCCTGTAGGTCTTTTTACTTTACCAACACATGATTTTTTTCAGTAAGCCAATACAGTTAGGAAACTTTTGTATTAGCTTACCTGGTGATAGAAGTAGAAGAGGGCAAAAAAGTGCCTGTATTTCACCTTCAGCCATACCACATTGGATAGGCCCAATCTCGTCTGATCGTGGAAGCTAAGCAGTGTTGGGCCTGGTTAGTACTTGGGTGGGAGACCACCTGGGAACACCAGGTGCTGTAGGTTTTTTCACATTACTGGCAAATTGTTTTTATTCTCTAGCTATTTATATTGGAAACTTTTTCTTTTTATTGCCAGCACAGACATTTGGAAGAGGTCAAACAGACACACTAGCCATCACCTAAAGACTTACCACACTGTTTAGGCTCAATTCCAACTGCTTTTGGCAGCTAAACAGTGTTGAGCCTCTTTTGTAGTTTAATTTAAGACCCCCTGCTAATATCATGTCCTGTAGGTCTTTTTACATTACCAACACATGATTTTTTTTCAGTAAGCCAATACAGTTAGGAAACTTTTGTATTAGCTTACCTGGTGATAGAAGTAGAAGAGGGCAAAAAAGTGCCTGTATCTCACCTACAGCCATACCACATTGGATAGGCCCAATCTCGTTTGATCTTGGAAGCTAAGCAGTGTTGGGCCTGGTTAGTACTTGGGTGGGAGACCACATGGGAACACCAGGTGCTGTAGGTTTTTTTCACATTACTGGCAAATTGTTTTTATTCTCTAGCTCATTAAATTGGAAACTTTTTCTTTTTATTGCCAGTACAGACATTTGTAAGAGGTCAAACAGACACAATAGCCATCACCTAAAGACTTACCACACTGTTTAGGCCCAATTCCAACTGCTTTTGGCAGCTAAACAGTGTTGAGCCTCTTTAGTAGTTTAATTTAAGACCCCCTGCTAATATCATGTCCTGTAGGTCTTTTTACATTACCAACACATGATTTTTTTCAGTAAGCCAATACAGTTAGGAAACTTTTGTATTAGCTTACCTGGTGATAGAAGTAGAAGAGGGCAAAAAAGGGTACTTATGTAGTATCTGGGCTGCCGATTTCTAAATCGGGTACATCGCATCGCATCGCATGCGACCATCGGATGCGATGCGATGCGATGACCCGATTTTTTCATAGGAATCAATGTTAAAATGGACTGAGTCCATTTTAACATGGAATTCAATGGGAAAAAGGGGTCCTTTTCATACCCCTACTATCCAAGTGGGCATGGAGTTGGATATAAACCTGTGGCGAGCGTAGCGAGCCACCGAGCCCGAAGCGTGGCGAGCGTAGCGAGCCCCGCGAGGGGACACAGAATACCGTCCCCTCGCGGGGCTCGCTTCGCTCGCCACGCTTCGGGCTCGGTGGCTCGCTGCGCTCGCCACAGGTTTATATCCAACTCCATGCCCACTTGGATAGTAGGGGTATGAAAAGGACCCCTTTTTCCCATTGAATTCCATGTTAAAATGGACTCAGTCCATTTTAACATTGATTCCTATGGAAAAATCGGGTCATCGCATCCGATGGTCGCATGCGATGCGATGCGATGCGATATCGCATCGCATCGCATCTGATTGTATGCCTTAACTTAAGGCATACAATCAAAAAATCGGCAGCCCAGATACTACATAAGTACCATATCATGTCCTGTAGGTCTTTTTACATTACCAACACATGATTTTTTTCAGTAAGCCAATACAGTTAGGAAACTTTTTTATTGGCTTACCTGGTGATAGAAGTAGAAGAGGGCAAAAAAGTGCCCATATTTCACCTACAGCCATACTACATTGGATAGGCCCAATCTCGTCTGTTCTTGGAAGCTAAGCAGTGTTGGGCCTGGTTAGTACTTGGGTGGGAGACCACATGGGAACACCAGGTGCTGTAGGTTTTTTCACATTACTGGCAAATTGTTTTTATTCTCTAGCTATTTAAGTAGGAAACTTTTTCTTTTTATTGCCAGCACAGACATTTGGAAGAGGTCAAACAGACACAATAGCCATCACCTAAAGACTTACCACACTGTTTAGGCTCAATTCCAACTGCTTTTGGCAGCTAAACAGTGTTGAGCCTCTTTTGTAGTTTAATTTAAGACCCCCTGCTAATATCATGTCCTGTAGGTCTTTTTACATTACCAACACATGATTTTTTTCAGTAAGCCAATACAGTTAGGAAACTTTTGTATTAGCTTACCTGGTGATAGAAGTAGAAGAGGGCAAAAAAGTGGCTTTAACTCACCTACAGCCATACCACATTGGATAGGCCCAATCTCGTCTGATCTTGGAAGCTAAGCAGTGTTGGGCCTGGTTAGTACTTGGGTGGGAGACCACATGGGAACACCAGGTGCTGTAGGTTTTTTCACATTACTGGCAAATTGTTTTTATTCTCTAGCTATTTAAGTAGGAAACTTTTTCTTTTTATTGCCAGCACAGACATTTGGAAGAGGTCAAACAGACACAATAGCCATCACCTAAAGACTTACCACACTGTTTAGGCCCAATTTTAACTGCTTTTGGCAGCTAAACAGTGTTGAGCCTCTTTAGTAGTTTAATTTAAAACCCCCTGCTAATATCATGTCCTGTAGTTCTTTTTACATTACCAACACATGATTTTTTTCAGTAAGCCAATACAGTTAGGAAACTTTTGTATTAGCTTACCTGGTGATAGAAGTAGAAGAGGGCAAAAAAGTGCCTTTAACTCACCTACAGCCATACCACATTGGATAGGCCCAATCTCGTCTGATCTTGGAAGCTAAGCAGTGTTGGGCCTGGTTAGTACTTGGGTGGGAGACCACATGGGAACACCAGGTGCTGTAGGCTTTTTCACATTACTGGCAAATTGTTTTTATTCTCTAGCTATTTAAATAGGAAACTTTTTCTTTTTATTGCCAGTACAGACATTTGGAAGAGGTCAAACAGACACAATAGCCATCACCTAAAGACTTACCAAACTGTTTAGGCCCAATTCCAACTGCTTTTGGCAGCTAAACAGTGTTGAGCCTCTTTAGTAGTTTAATTTAAGACCCCCTGCTAATATCATGTCCTGTAGGTCTTTTTACATTACCAACACATGATTTTTTTCAGTAAGCCAATACAGTTAGGAAACTTTTTTATTAGCTTACCTGGTGATAGAAGTAGAAGAGGGCAAAAAAGTGCCTGTGTCTCAGCTACAGCCATACCACATTGGATAGGCCCAATCTCGTCTGATCTTGGAAGCTAAGCAGTGTTGGGCCTGGTTAGTACTTGGGTGGGAGACCACATGGGAACACCAGGTGCTGTAGGTTTTTTCACATTACAGTCAAATTGTTTTTATTCTCTAGCTATTTAAATTGGAAACTTTTTCTTTTTATTGCCAGTACAGACATTTGGAAGAGGTCAAACAGACACAATAGCCATCACCTAAAGACTTGCCACACTGTTTAGGCCCAATTCCAACTGCTTTTGGCAGCTAAACAGTGTTGAGCCTGTTTAGTAGTTTAATTTAAGACCCCCTGCTAATATCATGTCCTGTAGGTCTTTTTACATTACCAACACATGATTTTTTTCAGTAAGCCAATACAGTTAGGAAACTTTTTTATTAGCTTACCTGGTGATAGAAGTAGAAGAGGGCAAAAAAGTGCCTGTATCTCAACTACAGCCATACCACATTGGATAGGCACAATCTGGTCTGATCTTGGAAGCTAAGAAGTGTTGGGCCTGGTTAGTACTTGGGTGGGAGACCACCTGGGAACACCAGGTGCTGTAAGTTTTTTCACATTACTGGCAAATTGTTTTTATTCTCTAGCTATTTATATTGGAAACTTTTTCTTTTTATTGCCAGCACAGACATTTGGAAGAGGTCAAACAGACACACTAGCCATTATCTAAAGACTTACCACACTGTTTCGGCTCAATTCCAACTGCTTTTGGCAGCTAAACAGTGTTGAGCCTCTTTAGTAGTTTAATTTAAGACCCCCTGCTAATATCATGTCCTGTAGGTCTTTTTACATTACCAACACATGATTTTTTTCAGTAAGCCAATACAGTTAGGAAACTTTTTTATTAGCTTACCTGGTGATAGAAGTAGAAGAGGGCAAAAAAGTGCCTGTATCTCACCTACAGCCATACCACATTGGATAGGCCCAATCTCGTCTGATCTTGGAAGCTAAGCAGTGTTGGGCCTGGTTAGTACTTGGGTGGGAGACCACATGGGAACACCAGGTGCTGTAGGTTTTTTCACATTACAGGCAAATTGTTTTTATTCTCTAGCTATTTAAATTGGAAACTTTTTCTTTTTATTGCCAGTACAGACATTTGGAAGAGGTCAAACAGACACAATAGCCATCACCTAAAGACTTACCACACTGTTTAGGCCCAATTCCAACTGCTTTTGGCAGCTAAACAGTGTTGAGCCTGTTTAGTAGTTTAATTTAAGACCCCCTGCTAATATCATGTCCTGTAGGTCTTTTTACATTACCAACACATGATTTTTTTTAAGTAAGCCAATACAGTTAGGAAACTTTTTTATTAGCTTACCTGGTGATAGAAGTAGAAGAGGGCAAAAAAGTGCCTGTATCTCACTTACAGCCATACCACATTGGATAGGCCCAATCTCGTCTAATCTTGGAAGCTAAGCAGTGTTGGTCCTGGTTAGTACTTAGGTGGGAGACCACATGGGAACACCAGGTGCTGTAGGTTTTTTCACATTACAGGCAAATTGTTTTTATTCTCTAGCTATTTAAATTGGAAACTTTTTCTTTTTATTGCCAGCACAGACATTTGGAAGAGGTCAAACAGACACAATAGCCATCACCTAAAGACTTACCACACTGTTTTGGCTCAATTCCAACTGCTTTTGGCAGCTAAACAGTGTTGAGCCTCTTTTGTAGTTTAATTTAAGACCCCCTGCTAATATCATGTCCTGTAGGTCTTTTTACTTTACCAACACATGATTTTTTTCAGTAAGCCAATACAGTTAGGAAACTTTTGTATTAGCTTACCTGGTGATAGAAGTAGAAGAGGGCAAAAAAGTGCCTGTATTTCACCTTCAGCCATACCACATTGGATAGGCCCAATCTCGTCTATTCGTGGAAGCTAAGCAGTGTTGGGCCTGGTTAGTACTTGGGTGGGAGACCACCTGGGAACACCAGGTGCTGTAGGTTTTTTCACATTACTGGCAAATTGTTTTTATTCTCTAGCTATTTATATTGGAAACTTTTTCTTTTTATTGCCAGCACAGACATTTGGAAGAGGTCAAACAGACACACTAGCCATCACCTAAAGACTTACCACACTGTTTAGGCTCAATTCCAACTGCTTTTGGCAGCTAAACAGTGTTGAGCCTCTTTTGTAGTTTAATTTAAGACCCCCTGCTAATATCATGTCCTGTAGGTCTTTTTACATTACCAACACATGATTTTTTTTCAGTAAGCCAATACAGTTAGGAAACTTTTGTATTAGCTTACCTGGTGATAGAAGTAGAAGAGGGCAAAAAAGTGCCTGTATCTCACCTACAGCCATACCACATTGGATAGGCCCAATCTCGTTTGATCTTGGAAGCTAAGCAGTGTTGGGCCTGGTTAGTACTTGGGTGGGAGACCACATGGGAACACCAGGTGCTGTAGGTTTTTTTCACATTACTGGCAAATTGTTTTTATTCTCTAGCTCATTAAATTGGAAACTTTTTCTTTTTATTGCCAGTACAGACATTTGTAAGAGGTCAAACAGACACAATAGCCATCACCTAAAGACTTACCACACTGTTTAGGCCCAATTCCAACTGCTTTTGGCAGCTAAACAGTGTTGAGCCTCTTTAGTAGTTTAATTTAAGACCCCCTGCTAATATCATGTCCTGTAGGTCTTTTTACATTACCAACACATGATTTTTTTCAGTAAGCCAATACAGTTAGGAAACTTTTGTATTAGCTTACCTGGTGATAGAAGTAGAAGAGGGCAAAAAAGGGTACTTATGTAGTATCTGGGCTGCCGATTTCTAAATCGGGTACATCGCATCGCATCGCATGCGACCATCGGATGCGATGCGATGCGATGACCCGATTTTTTCATAGGAATCAATGTTAAAATGGACTGAGTCCATTTTAACATGGAATTCAATGGGAAAAAGGGGTCCTTTTCATACCCCTACTATCCAAGTGGGCATGGAGTTGGATATAAACCTGTGGCGAGCGTAGCGAGCCACCGAGCCCGAAGCGTGGCGAGCGTAGCGAGCCCCGCGAGGGGACACAGAATACCGTCCCCTCGCGGGGCTCGCTTCGCTCGCCACGCTTCGGGCTCGGTGGCTCGCTGCGCTCGCCACAGGTTTATATCCAACTCCATGCCCACTTGGATAGTAGGGGTATGAAAAGGACCCCTTTTTCCCATTGAATTCCATGTTAAAATGGACTCAGTCCATTTTAACATTGATTCCTATGGAAAAATCGGGTCATCGCATCCGATGGTCGCATGCGATGCGATGCGATGCGATATCGCATCGCATCGCATCTGATTGTATGCCTTAACTTAAGGCATACAATCAAAAAATCGGCAGCCCAGATACTACATAAGTACCATATCATGTCCTGTAGGTCTTTTTACATTACCAACACATGATTTTTTTCAGTAAGCCAATACAGTTAGGAAACTTTTTTATTGGCTTACCTGGTGATAGAAGTAGAAGAGGGCAAAAAAGTGCCCATATTTCACCTACAGCCATACCACATTGGATAGGCCCAATCTCGTCTGTTCTTGGAAGCTAAGCAGTGTTGGGCCTGGTTAGTACTTGGGTGGGAGACCACATGGGAACACCAGGTGCTGTAGGTTTTTTCACATTACTGGCAAATTGTTTTTATTCTCTAGCTATTTAAGTAGGAAACTTTTTCTTTTTATTGCCAGCACAGACATTTGGAAGAGGTCAAACAGACACAATAGCCATCACCTAAAGACTTACCACACTGTTTAGGCTCAATTCCAACTGCTTTTGGCAGCTAAACAGTGTTGAGCCTCTTTTGTAGTTTAATTTAAGACCCCCTGCTAATATCATGTCCTGTAGGTCTTTTTACATTACCAACACATGATTTTTTTCAGTAAGCCAATACAGTTAGGAAACTTTTGTATTAGCTTACCTGGTGATAGAAGTAGAAGAGGGCAAAAAAGTGGCTTTAACTCACCTACAGCCATACCACATTGGATAGGCCCAATCTCGTCTGATCTTGGAAGCTAAGCAGTGTTGGGCCTGGTTAGTACTTGGGTGGGAGACCACATGGGAACACCAGGTGCTGTAGGTTTTTTCACATTACTGGCAAATTGTTTTTATTCTCTAGCTATTTAAGTAGGAAACTTTTTCTTTTTATTGCCAGCACAGACATTTGGAAGAGGTCAAACAGACACAATAGCCATCACCTAAAGACTTACCACACTGTTTAGGCCCAATTTTAACTGCTTTTGGCAGCTAAACAGTGTTGAGCCTCTTTAGTAGTTTAATTTAAAACCCCCTGCTAATATCATGTCCTGTAGGTCTTTTTACATTACCAACACATGATTTTTTTCAGTAAGCCAATACAGTTAGGAAACTTTTGTATTAGCTTACCTGGTGATAGAAGTAGAAGAGGGCAAAAAAGTGCCTTTAACTCACCTACAGCCATACCACATTGGATAGGCCCAATCTCGTCTGATCTTGGAAGCTAAGCAGTGTTGGGCCTGGTTAGTACTTGGGTGGGAGACCACATGGGAACACCAGGTGCTGTAGGCTTTTTCACATTACTGGCAAATTGTTTTTATTCTCTAGCTATTTAAATAGGAAACTTTTTCTTTTTATTGCCAGTACAGACATTTGGAAGAGGTCAAACAGACACAATAGCCATCACCTAAAGACTTACCAAACTGTTTAGGCCCAATTCCAACTGCTTTTGGCAGCTAAACAGTGTTGAGCCTCTTTAGTAGTTTAATTTAAGACCCCCTGCTAATATCATGTCCTGTAGGTCTTTTTACATTACCAACACATGATTTTTTTCAGTAAGCCAATACAGTTAGGAAACTTTTTTATTAGCTTACCTGGTGATAGAAGTAGAAGAGGGCAAAAAAGTGCCTGTGTCTCAGCTACAGCCATACCACATTGGATAGGCCCAATCTCGTCTGATCTTGGAAGCTAAGCAGTGTTGGGCCTGGTTAGTACTTGGGTGGGAGACCACATGGGAACACCAGGTGCTGTAGGTTTTTTCACATTACAGTCAAATTGTTTTTATTCTCTAGCTATTTAAATTGGAAACTTTTTCTTTTTATTGCCAGTACAGACATTTGGAAGAGGTCAAACAGACACAATAGCCATCACCTAAAGACTTGCCACACTGTTTAGGCCCAATTCCAACTGCTTTTGGCAGCTAAACAGTGTTGAGCCTGTTTAGTAGTTTAATTTAAGACCCCCTGCTAATATCATGTCCTGTAGGTCTTTTTACATTACCAACACATGATTTTTTTCAGTAAGCCAATACAGTTAGGAAACTTTTTTATTAGCTTACCTGGTGATAGAAGTAGAAGAGGGCAAAAAAGTGCCTGTATCTCAACTACAGCCATACCACATTGGATAGGCACAATCTGGTCTGATCTTGGAAGCTAAGAAGTGTTGGGCCTGGTTAGTACTTGGGTGGGAGACCACCTGGGAACACCAGGTGCTGTAAGTTTTTTCACATTACTGGCAAATTGTTTTTATTCTCTAGCTATTTATATTGGAAACTTTTTCTTTTTATTGCCAGCACAGACATTTGGAAGAGGTCAAACAGACACACTAGCCATTATCTAAAGACTTACCACACTGTTTCGGCTCAATTCCAACTGCTTTTGGCAGCTAAACAGTGTTGAGCCTCTTTAGTAGTTTAATTTAAGACCCCCTGCTAATATCATGTCCTGTAGGTCTTTTTACATTACCAACACATGATTTTTTTCAGTAAGCCAATACAGTTAGGAAACTTTTTTATTAGCTTACCTGGTGATAGAAGTAGAAGAGGGCAAAAAAGTGCCTGTATCTCACCTACAGCCATACCACATTGGATAGGCCCAATCTCGTCTGATCTTGGAAGCTAAGCAGTGTTGGGCCTGGTTAGTACTTGGGTGGGAGACCACATGGGAACACCAGGTGCTGTAGGTTTTTTCACATTACAGGCAAATTGTTTTTATTCTCTAGCTATTTAAATTGGAAACTTTTTCTTTTTATTGCCAGTACAGACATTTGGAAGAGGTCAAACAGACACAATAGCCATCACCTAAAGACTTACCACACTGTTTAGGCCCAATTCCAACTGCTTTTGGCAGCTAAACAGTGTTGAGCCTGTTTAGTAGTTTAATTTAAGACCCCCTGCTAATATCATGTCCTGTAGGTCTTTTTACATTACCAACACATGATTTTTTTTAAGTAAGCCAATACAGTTAGGAAACTTTTTTATTAGCTTACCTGGTGATAGAAGTAGAAGAGGGCAAAAAAGTGCCTGTATCTCACTTACAGCCATACCACATTGGATAGGCCCAATCTCGTCTAATCTTGGAAGCTAAGCAGTGTTGGTCCTGGTTAGTACTTAGGTGGGAGACCACATGGGAACACCAGGTGCTGTAGGTTTTTTCACATTACAGGCAAATTGTTTTTATTCTCTAGCTATTTAAATTGGAAACTTTTTCTTTTTATTGCCAGCACAGACATTTGGAAGAGGTCAAACAGACACAATAGCCATCACCTAAAGACTTACCACACTGTTTAGGCTCAATTCCAACTGCTTTTGGCAGCTAAACAGTGTTGGGCCTCTTTAGTAGTTTAATTTAAGACTCCCTGCTAATATCATGTCCTGTAGGTCTTTTTACATTACCAACACATGATTTTTTTCAGTAAGCCAATACAGTTAGGAAACTTTTTTATTAGCTTACCTGGTGATAGAAGTAGAAGAGGGCAAAAAAGTGGCTTTAACTCACCTACAGCCATACCACATTGGATAGGCCTAATCTCATCTGATCTTGGAAGCTAAGCAGTGTTGGGCCTGGTTAGTACTTGGGTGGGAGACCACATGGGAACACCAGGTGCTGTAGGTTTTTTCACATTACTGGCAAATTGTTTTTATTCTCTAGCTATTTAAATAGGAAACTTTTTCTTTTTATTGCCAGCACAGACATTTGGAAGAGGTCAAACAGACACAATAGCCATCACCTAAAGACTTACCACACTGTTTAGGCCCAATTCCAACTGCTTTTGGCAGCTAAACAGTGTTGAGCCTCTTTAGTAGTTTAATTTAAGACCCCCTGCTAATATCATGTCCTGTAGGTCTTATTACATTACCAACACATGATTTTTTTCAGTAAGCCAATACAGTTAGGAAACTTTTGTATTAGCTTACCTGGTGATAGAAGTAGAAGAGGGCAAAAAAGTGCCTGTATCTCACCTACAGCCATACCACATTGGATAGGCCCAATCTCGTCTGATCTTGGAAGCTAAGCAGTGTTGGGCCTGGTTAGTACTTGGGTGGGAGACCACATGGGAACACCAGGTGCTGTAGGTTTTTTCACATTACTGGCAAATTGTTTTTATTCTCTAGCTATTTAAGTAGGAAACTTTTTCTTTTTATTGCCAGCACAGACATTTGGAAGAGGTCAAACAGACACAATAGCCATCACCTAAAGACTTACCACACTGTTTAGGCCCAATTTTAACTGCTTTTGGCAGCTAAACAGTGTTGAGCCTCTTTAGTAGTTTAATTTAAAACCCCCTGCTAATATCATGTCCTGTAGGTCTTTTTACATTACCAACACATGATTTTTTTCAGTAAGCCAATACAGTTAGGAAACTTTTGTATTAGCTTACCTGGTGATAGAAGTAGAAGAGGGCAAAAAAGTGCCTTTAACTCACCTACAGCCATACCACATTGGATAGGCCCAATCTCGTCTGATCTTGGAAGCTAAGCAGTGTTGGGCCTGGTTAGTACTTGGGTGGGAGACCACATGGGAACACCAGGTGCTGTAGGCTTTTTCACATTACTGGCAAATTGTTTTTATTCTCTAGCTATTTAAATAGGAAACTTTTTCTTTTTATTGCCAGTACAGACATTTGGAAGAGGTCAAACAGACACAATAGCCATCACCTAAAGACTTACCAAACTGTTTAGGCCCAATTCCAACTGCTTTTGGCAGCTAAACAGTGTTGAGCCTCTTTAGTAGTTTAATTTAAGACCCCCTGCTAATATCATGTCCTGTAGGTCTTTTTACATTACCAACACATGATTTTTTTCAGTAAGCCAATACAGTTAGGAAACTTTTTTATTAGCTTACCTGGTGATAGAAGTAGAAGAGGGCAAAAAAGTGCCTGTGTCTCAGCTACAGCCATACCACATTGGATAGGCCCAATCTCGTCTGATCTTGGAAGCTAAGCAGTGTTGGGCCTGGTTAGTACTTGGGTGGGAGACCACATGGGAACACCAGGTGCTGTAGGTTTTTTCACATTACAGTCAAATTGTTTTTATTCTCTAGCTATTTAAATTGGAAACTTTTTCTTTTTATTGCCAGTACAGACATTTGGAAGAGGTCAAACAGACACAATAGCCATCACCTAAAGACTTGCCACACTGTTTAGGCCCAATTCCAACTGCTTTTGGCAGCTAAACAGTGTTGAGCCTGTTTAGTAGTTTAATTTAAGACCCCCTGCTAATATCATGTCCTGTAGGTCTTTTTACATTACCAACACATGATTTTTTTCAGTAAGCCAATACAGTTAGGAAACTTTTTTATTAGCTTACCTGGTGATAGAAGTAGAAGAGGGCAAAAAAGTGCCTGTATCTCAACTACAGCCATACCACATTGGATAGGCACAATCTGGTCTGATCTTGGAAGCTAAGAAGTGTTGGGCCTGGTTAGTACTTGGGTGGGAGACCACCTGGGAACACCAGGTGCTGTAAGTTTTTTCACATTACTGGCAAATTGTTTTTATTCTCTAGCTATTTATATTGGAAACTTTTTCTTTTTATTGCCAGCACAGACATTTGGAAGAGGTCAAACAGACACACTAGCCATTATCTAAAGACTTACCACACTGTTTCGGCTCAATTCCAACTGCTTTTGGCAGCTAAACAGTGTTGAGCCTCTTTAGTAGTTTAATTTAAGACCCCCTGCTAATATCATGTCCTGTAGGTCTTTTTACATTACCAACACATGATTTTTTTCAGTAAGCCAATACAGTTAGGAAACTTTTTTATTAGCTTACCTGGTGATAGAAGTAGAAGAGGGCAAAAAAGTGCCTGTATCTCACCTACAGCCATACCACATTGGATAGGCCCAATCTCGTCTGATCTTGGAAGCTAAGCAGTGTTGGGCCTGGTTAGTACTTGGGTGGGAGACCACATGGGAACACCAGGTGCTGTAGGTTTTTTCACATTACAGGCAAATTGTTTTTATTCTCTAGCTATTTAAATTGGAAACTTTTTCTTTTTATTGCCAGTACAGACATTTGGAAGAGGTCAAACAGACACAATAGCCATCACCTAAAGACTTACCACACTGTTTAGGCCCAATTCCAACTGCTTTTGGCAGCTAAACAGTGTTGAGCCTGTTTAGTAGTTTAATTTAAGACCCCCTGCTAATATCATGTCCTGTAGGTCTTTTTACATTACCAACACATGATTTTTTTTAAGTAAGCCAATACAGTTAGGAAACTTTTTTATTAGCTTACCTGGTGATAGAAGTAGAAGAGGGCAAAAAAGTGCCTGTATCTCACTTACAGCCATACCACATTGGATAGGCCCAATCTCGTCTAATCTTGGAAGCTAAGCAGTGTTGGTCCTGGTTAGTACTTAGGTGGGAGACCACATGGGAACACCAGGTGCTGTAGGTTTTTTCACATTACAGGCAAATTGTTTTTATTCTCTAGCTATTTAAATTGGAAACTTTTTCTTTTTATTGCCAGCACAGACATTTGGAAGAGGTCAAACAGACACAATAGCCATCACCTAAAGACTTACCACACTGTTTTGGCTCAATTCCAACTGCTTTTGGCAGCTAAACAGTGTTGAGCCTCTTTTGTAGTTTAATTTAAGACCCCCTGCTAATATCATGTCCTGTAGGTCTTTTTACTTTACCAACACATGATTTTTTTCAGTAAGCCAATACAGTTAGGAAACTTTTGTATTAGCTTACCTGGTGATAGAAGTAGAAGAGGGCAAAAAAGTGCCTGTATTTCACCTTCAGCCATACCACATTGGATAGGCCCAATCTCGTCTGATCGTGGAAGCTAAGCAGTGTTGGGCCTGGTTAGTACTTGGGTGGGAGACCACCTGGGAACACCAGGTGCTGTAGGTTTTTTCACATTACTGGCAAATTGTTTTTATTCTCTAGCTATTTATATTGGAAACTTTTTCTTTTTATTGCCAGCACAGACATTTGGAAGAGGTCAAACAGACACACTAGCCATCACCTAAAGACTTACCACACTGTTTAGGCTCAATTCCAACTGCTTTTGGCAGCTAAACAGTGTTGAGCCTCTTTTGTAGTTTAATTTAAGACCCCCTGCTAATATCATGTCCTGTAGGTCTTTTTACATTACCAACACATGATTTTTTTTCAGTAAGCCAATACAGTTAGGAAACTTTTGTATTAGCTTACCTGGTGATAGAAGTAGAAGAGGGCAAAAAAGTGCCTGTATCTCACCTACAGCCATACCACATTGGATAGGCCCAATCTCGTTTGATCTTGGAAGCTAAGCAGTGTTGGGCCTGGTTAGTACTTGGGTGGGAGACCACATGGGAACACCAGGTGCTGTAGGTTTTTTTCACATTACTGGCAAATTGTTTTTATTCTCTAGCTCATTAAATTGGAAACTTTTTCTTTTTATTGCCAGTACAGACATTTGTAAGAGGTCAAACAGACACAATAGCCATCACCTAAAGACTTACCACACTGTTTAGGCCCAATTCCAACTGCTTTTGGCAGCTAAACAGTGTTGAGCCTCTTTAGTAGTTTAATTTAAGACCCCCTGCTAATATCATGTCCTGTAGGTCTTTTTACATTACCAACACATGATTTTTTTCAGTAAGCCAATACAGTTAGGAAACTTTTGTATTAGCTTACCTGGTGATAGAAGTAGAAGAGGGCAAAAAAGGGTACTTATGTAGTATCTGGGCTGCCGATTTCTAAATCGGGTACATCGCATCGCATCGCATGCGACCATCGGATGCGATGCGATGCGATGACCCGATTTTTTCATAGGAATCAATGTTAAAATGGACTGAGTCCATTTTAACATGGAATTCAATGGGAAAAAGGGGTCCTTTTCATACCCCTACTATCCAAGTGGGCATGGAGTTGGATATAAACCTGTGGCGAGCGTAGCGAGCCACCGAGCCCGAAGCGTGGCGAGCGTAGCGAGCCCCGCGAGGGGACACAGAATACCGTCCCCTCGCGGGGCTCGCTTCGCTCGCCACGCTTCGGGCTCGGTGGCTCGCTGCGCTCGCCACAGGTTTATATCCAACTCCATGCCCACTTGGATAGTAGGGGTATGAAAAGGACCCCTTTTTCCCATTGAATTCCATGTTAAAATGGACTCAGTCCATTTTAACATTGATTCCTATGGAAAAATCGGGTCATCGCATCCGATGGTCGCATGCGATGCGATGCGATGCGATATCGCATCGCATCGCATCTGATTGTATGCCTTAACTTAAGGCATACAATCAAAAAATCGGCAGCCCAGATACTACATAAGTACCATATCATGTCCTGTAGGTCTTTTTACATTACCAACACATGATTTTTTTCAGTAAGCCAATACAGTTAGGAAACTTTTTTATTGGCTTACCTGGTGATAGAAGTAGAAGAGGGCAAAAAAGTGCCCATATTTCACCTACAGCCATACCACATTGGATAGGCCCAATCTCGTCTGTTCTTGGAAGCTAAGCAGTGTTGGGCCTGGTTAGTACTTGGGTGGGAGACCACATGGGAACACCAGGTGCTGTAGGTTTTTTCACATTACTGGCAAATTGTTTTTATTCTCTAGCTATTTAAGTAGGAAACTTTTTCTTTTTATTGCCAGCACAGACATTTGGAAGAGGTCAAACAGACACAATAGCCATCACCTAAAGACTTACCACACTGTTTAGGCTCAATTCCAACTGCTTTTGGCAGCTAAACAGTGTTGAGCCTCTTTTGTAGTTTAATTTAAGACCCCCTGCTAATATCATGTCCTGTAGGTCTTTTTACATTACCAACACATGATTTTTTTCAGTAAGCCAATACAGTTAGGAAACTTTTGTATTAGCTTACCTGGTGATAGAAGTAGAAGAGGGCAAAAAAGTGGCTTTAACTCACCTACAGCCATACCACATTGGATAGGCCCAATCTCGTCTGATCTTGGAAGCTAAGCAGTGTTGGGCCTGGTTAGTACTTGGGTGGGAGACCACATGGGAACACCAGGTGCTGTAGGTTTTTTCACATTACTGGCAAATTGTTTTTATTCTCTAGCTATTTAAGTAGGAAACTTTTTCTTTTTATTGCCAGCACAGACATTTGGAAGAGGTCAAACAGACACAATAGCCATCACCTAAAGACTTACCACACTGTTTAGGCCCAATTTTAACTGCTTTTGGCAGCTAAACAGTGTTGAGCCTCTTTAGTAGTTTAATTTAAAACCCCCTGCTAATATCATGTCCTGTAGGTCTTTTTACATTACCAACACATGATTTTTTTCAGTAAGCCAATACAGTTAGGAAACTTTTGTATTAGCTTACCTGGTGATAGAAGTAGAAGAGGGCAAAAAAGTGCCTTTAACTCACCTACAGCCATACCACATTGGATAGGCCCAATCTCGTCTGATCTTGGAAGCTAAGCAGTGTTGGGCCTGGTTAGTACTTGGGTGGGAGACCACATGGGAACACCAGGTGCTGTAGGCTTTTTCACATTACTGGCAAATTGTTTTTATTCTCTAGCTATTTAAATAGGAAACTTTTTCTTTTTATTGCCAGTACAGACATTTGGAAGAGGTCAAACAGACACAATAGCCATCACCTAAAGACTTACCAAACTGTTTAGGCCCAATTCCAACTGCTTTTGGCAGCTAAACAGTGTTGAGCCTCTTTAGTAGTTTAATTTAAGACCCCCTGCTAATATCATGTCCTGTA
This sequence comes from Crinia signifera, assembly GCF_055691185.1. Taxonomy (NCBI): domain Eukaryota; kingdom Metazoa; phylum Chordata; class Amphibia; order Anura; family Myobatrachidae; genus Crinia; species Crinia signifera. The sequence continues at coordinate 51,785,057 of NC_139222.1, forward strand.
GGTCTTTTTACATTACCAACACATGATTTTTTTCAGTAAGCCAATACAGTTAGGAAACTTTTTTATTAGCTTACCTGGTGATAGAAGTAGAAGAGGGCAAAAAAGTGCCTGTGTCTCAGCTACAGCCATACCACATTGGATAGGCCCAATCTCGTCTGATCTTGGAAGCTAAGCAGTGTTGGGCCTGGTTAGTACTTGGGTGGGAGACCACATGGGAACACCAGGTGCTGTAGGTTTTTTCACATTACAGTCAAATTGTTTTTATTCTCTAGCTATTTAAATTGGAAACTTTTTCTTTTTATTGCCAGTACAGACATTTGGAAGAGGTCAAACAGACACAATAGCCATCACCTAAAGACTTGCCACACTGTTTAGGCCCAATTCCAACTGCTTTTGGCAGCTAAACAGTGTTGAGCCTGTTTAGTAGTTTAATTTAAGACCCCCTGCTAATATCATGTCCTGTAGGTCTTTTTACATTACCAACACATGATTTTTTTCAGTAAGCCAATACAGTTAGGAAACTTTTTTATTAGCTTACCTGGTGATAGAAGTAGAAGAGGGCAAAAAAGTGCCTGTATCTCAACTACAGCCATACCACATTGGATAGGCACAATCTGGTCTGATCTTGGAAGCTAAGAAGTGTTGGGCCTGGTTAGTACTTGGGTGGGAGACCACCTGGGAACACCAGGTGCTGTAAGTTTTTTCACATTACTGGCAAATTGTTTTTATTCTCTAGCTATTTATATTGGAAACTTTTTCTTTTTATTGCCAGCACAGACATTTGGAAGAGGTCAAACAGACACACTAGCCATTATCTAAAGACTTACCACACTGTTTCGGCTCAATTCCAACTGCTTTTGGCAGCTAAACAGTGTTGAGCCTCTTTAGTAGTTTAATTTAAGACCCCCTGCTAATATCATGTCCTGTAGGTCTTTTTACATTACCAACACATGATTTTTTTCAGTAAGCCAATACAGTTAGGAAACTTTTTTATTAGCTTACCTGGTGATAGAAGTAGAAGAGGGCAAAAAAGTGCCTGTATCTCACCTACAGCCATACCACATTGGATAGGCCCAATCTCGTCTGATCTTGGAAGCTAAGCAGTGTTGGGCCTGGTTAGTACTTGGGTGGGTGACCACATGGGAACACCAGGTGCTGTAGGTTTTTTCACATTACAGGCAAATTGTTTTTATTCTCTAGCTATTTAAATTGGAAACTTTTTCTTTTTATTGCCAGTACAGACATTTGGAAGAGGTCAAACAGACACAATAGCCATCACCTAAAGACTTACCACACTGTTTAGGCCCAATTCCAACTGCTTTTGGCAGCTAAACAGTGTTGAGCCTGTTTAGTAGTTTAATTTAAGACCCCCTGCTAATATCATGTCCTGTAGGTCTTTTTACATTACCAACACATGATTTTTTTTAAGTAAGCCAATACAGTTAGGAAACTTTTTTATTAGCTTACCTGGTGATAGAAGTAGAAGAGGGCAAAAAAGTGCCTGTATCTCACTTACAGCCATACCACATTGGATAGGCCCAATCTCGTCTAATCTTGGAAGCTAAGCAGTGTTGGTCCTGGTTAGTACTTAGGTGGGAGACCACATGGGAACACCAGGTGCTGTAGGTTTTTTCACATTACAGGCAAATTGTTTTTATTCTCTAGCTATTTAAATTGGAAACTTTTTCTTTTTATTGCCAGCACAGACATTTGGAAGAGGTCAAACAGACACAATAGCCATCACCTAAAGACTTACCACACTGTTTAGGCTCAATTCCAACTGCTTTTGGCAGCTAAACAGTGTTGGGCCTCTTTAGTAGTTTAATTTAAGACTCCCTGCTAATATCATGTCCTGTAGGTCTTTTTACATTACCAACACATGATTTTTTTCAGTAAGCCAATACAGTTAGGAAACTTTTTTATTAGCTTACCTGGTGATAGAAGTAGAAGAGGGCAAAAAAGTGGCTTTAACTCACCTACAGCCATACCACATTGGATAGGCCTAATCTCATCTGATCTTGGAAGCTAAGCAGTGTTGGGCCTGGTTAGTACTTGGGTGGGAGACCACATGGGAACACCAGGTGCTGTAGGTTTTTTCACATTACTGGCAAATTGTTTTTATTCTCTAGCTATTTAAATAGGAAACTTTTTCTTTTTATTGCCAGCACAGACATTTGGAAGAGGTCAAACAGACACAATAGCCATCACCTAAAGACTTACCACACTGTTTAGGCCCAATTCCAACTGCTTTTGGCAGCTAAACAGTGTTGAGCCTCTTTAGTAGTTTAATTTAAGACCCCCTGCTAATATCATGTCCTGTAGGTCTTATTACATTACCAACACATGATTTTTTTCAGTAAGCCAATACAGTTAGGAAACTTTTGTATTAGCTTACCTGGTGATAGAAGTAGAAGAGGGCAAAAAAGTGCCTGTATCTCACCTACAGCCATACCACATTGGATAGGCCCAATCTCGTCTGATCTTGGAAGCTAAGCAGTGTTGGGCCTGGTTAGTACTTGGGTGGGAGACCACATGGGAACACCAGGTGCTGTAGGTTTTTTCACATTACAGGCAAATTGTTTTTATTCTCTAGCTATTTAAATTGGAAACTTTTTCTTTTTATTGCCAGTACAGACATTTGGAAGAGGTCAAACAGACACAATAGCCATCACCTAAAGACTTACCACACAGTTTAGGCCCAATTCCAACTGCTTTTGGCAGCTAAACAGTGTTGAGCCTCTTTAGTAGTTTAATTTAAGACCCCCTGCTAATATCATGTCCTGTAGGTCTTTTTACATTACCAACACATGATTTTTTTCAGTAAGCCAATACAGTTAGGAAACTTTTTTATTAGCTTACCTGGTGATAGAAGTAGAAGAGGGCAAAAAAGTGCCTGTATCTCACCTACAGCCATACCACATTGGATAGGCCCAATCTCGTCTGATCTTGGAAGCTAAGCAGTGTTGGGCCTGCTTAGTACTTGGGTGGGAGACCACATGGGAACACCAGGTGCTGTAGGTTTTTTCACATTACAGGCAAATTGTTTTTATTCTCTAGCTATTTAAATTGGAAACTTTTTCTTTTTATTGCCAGTACAGACATTTGGAAGAGGTCAAACAGACACAATAGCCATCACCTAAAGACTTACCACACTGTTTAGGCCCAATTCCAACTGCTTTTGGCAGCTAAACAGTGTTGAGCCTGTTTAGTAGTTTAATTTAAGACCCCCTGCTAATATCATGTCCTGTAGGTCTTTTTACATTACCAACACATGATTTTTTTTAACTAAGCCAATACAGTTAGGAAACTTTTTTATTAGCTTACCTGGTGATAGAAGTAGAAGAGGGCAAAAAAGTGCCTGTATCTCACTTACAGCCATACCACATTGGATAGGCCCAATCTCGTCTAATCTTGGAAGCTAAGCAGTGTTGGTCCTGGTTAGTACTTAGGTGGGAGACCACATGGGAACACCAGGTGCTGTAGGTTTTTTCACATTACAGGCAAATTGTTTTTATTCTCTAGCTATTTAAATTGGAAACTTTTTCTTTTTATTGCCAGCACAGACATTTGGAAGAGGTCAAACAGACACAATAGCCATCACCTAAAGACTTACCACACTGTTTAGGCTCAATTCCAACTGCTTTTGGCAGCTAAACAGTGTTGGGCCTCTTTAGTAGTTTAATTTAAGACTCCCTGCTAATATCATGTCCTGTAGGTCTTTTTACATTACCAACACATGATTTTTTTCAGTAAGCCAATACAGTTAGGAAACTTTTTTATTAGCTTACCTGGTGATAGAAGTAGAAGAGGGCAAAAAAGTGGCTTTAACTCACCTACAGCCATACCACATTGGATAGGCCTAATCTCATCTGATCTTGGAAGCTAAGCAGTGTTGGGCCTGGTTAGTACTTGGGTGGGAGACCACATGGGAACACCAGGTGCTGTAGGTTTTTTCACATTACTGGCAAATTGTTTTTATTCTCTAGCTATTTAAATAGGAAACTTTTTCTTTTTATTGCCAGCACAGACATTTGGAAGAGGTCAAACAGACACAATAGCCATCACCTAAAGACTTACCACACTGTTTAGGCCCAATTCCAACTGCTTTTGGCAGCTAAACAGTGTTGAGCCTCTTTAGTAGTTTAATTTAAGACCCCCTGCTAATATCATGTCCTGTAGGTCTTATTACATTACCAACACATGATTTTTTTCAGTAAGCCAATACAGTTAGGAAACTTTTGTATTAGCTTACCTGGTGATAGAAGTAGAAGAGGGCAAAAAAGTGCCTTTAACTCACCTACAGTCATACCACATTGGATAGGCCCAATCTCGTCTGATCTTGGAAGCTAAGCTGTGTTGGGCCTGGTTAGTACTTGGGTGGGAGACCACATGGGAACACCAGGTGCTGTAGGTTTTTTCACATTACTGGCAAATTGTTTTTATTTTCTAGCTATTTAAATAGGAAACTTTATCTTTTTATTGCCAGCACAGACATTTGGAAGAGGTCAAACAGACACAATAGCCATCACCTAAAGACTTACCAAACTGTTTAGGCCCAATTTCAACTGCTTTTGACAGCTAAACAGTGTTGAGCCTCTTTAGTAGTTTAATTTAAGACCCCCTTCTAATATCATGTCCTGTAGGTCTTTTTACATTACCAACACATGATTTTTTTCAATAAGCCAATACAGTTAGGAAACTTTTTTATTAGCTTACCTGGTGATAGAAGTAGAAGAGGGCAAAAAAGTGCCTGTATCTCAACTACAGCCATACCACATTGGATAGGCCCAGTCTCGTCTGATCTTGGAAGCTAAGCAGTATTGGGCCTGGTTAGTACTTGGGTGGGAGACCACATGGGAACACCAGGTGCTGTAGGTTTTTTTCACATTACAGGCAAATTGTTTTTATTCTCTAGCTATTTAAATTGGAAACTTTTTATTTTTATTGCCAGTACAGACATTTGTAAGAGGTCAAACAGACACAATAGCCATCACCTAAAGACTTACCACACTGTTTAGGCCCAATTTCAACTGCTTTTGGCAGCTAAACAGTGTTGGGCCTCTTTAGTAGTTTAATTTAAGACTCCCTGCTAATATCATGTCCTGTAGGTCTTTTTACATTACCAACACATGATTTTTTTCAGTAAGCCAATACAGTTAGGAAACTTTTTTATTAGCTTACCTGGTGATAGAAGTAGAAGAGGGCAAAAAAGTGCCTGCATCTCACCTACAGCCATACCACATTGGATAGGCCCAATATCGTCTGATCTTGGAAGCTAAGCAGTGTTGGGCCTGGTTAGTACTTGGGTGGGAGACCACATGGGAACACCAGGTGCTGTAGGTTTTTTCACATTACAGGCAAATTGTTTTTATTCTCTAGCTATTTAAATTGGAAACTTTTTCTTTTTATTGCCAGTACAGACATTTGGAAGAGGTCAAACAGACACAATAGCCATCACCTAAAGACTTACCACACTGTTTAGGCCCAATTCCAACTGCTTTTGGCAGCTAAACAGTGTTGAGCCTGTTTAGTAGTTTAATTTAGGACCCCCTGCTAATATCATGTCCTGTAGGTCTTTTTACATTACCAACACATGATTTTTTTTAAGTAAGCCAATACAGTTAGGAAACTTTTTTATTAGCTTACCTGGTGATAGAAGTAGAAGAGGGCAAAAAAGTGCCTGTATCTCACCTACAGCCATACCACATTGGATAGGCCCAATCTCTTCTGATCTTGGAAGCTAAGCAGTGTTGGGCCTGGTTAGTACTTGGGTGGGAGACCACCTGGGAACACCAGGTGCTGTAGGTTTTTTCACATTACTGGCAAATTGTTTTTATTCTCTAGTTATTTATATTGGAAACTTTTTCTTTTTATTGCCAGCACAGACATTTGGAAGAGGTCAAACAGACACACTAGCCATCACCTAAAGACTTACCACACTGTTTAGGCTCAATTCCAACTGCTTTTGGCAGCTAAACAGTGTTGAGCCTCTTTTGTAGTTTAATTTAAGACCCCCTGCTAATATCATGTCCTGTAGGTCTTTTTACATTACCAACACATGATTTTTTTCAGTAAGCCAATACAGTTAGGAAACTTTTGTATTAGCTTACCTGGTGATAGAAGTAGAAGAGGGCAAAAAAGTGCCTGTATCTCACCTACAGCCATACCACATTGGATAGGCCCAATCTCGTCTGATCTTGGAAGCTAAACAGTATTGGGCCTGGTTAGTACTTGGGTGGGAGACCACATGGGAACACCAGGTGCTGTATGTTTTTTTCACATTACAGGCAAATTGTTTTTATTCTCTAGCTATTTAAATTGGAAACTTTTTATTTTTATTGCCAGTACAGACATTTGGAAGAGGTCAAACAGACACAATAGCCATCACCTAAAGACTTACCACACTGTTTAGGCCCAATTTCAACTGCTTTTGGCAGCTAAACAGTGTTGGGCCTCTTTAGTAGTTTAATTTAAGACTCCCTGCTAATATCATGTCCTGTAGGTCTTTTTACATTACAAACACATGCTTTTTTTCAGTAAGCCAATACAGTTAGGAAACTTTTTTATTAGCTTACCTGGTGATAGAAGTAGAAGAGGGCAAAAAAGTGCCTGCATCTCACCTACAGCCATACCACATTGGATAGGCCCAATCTCGTCTGATCTTGGAAGCTAAGCAGTGTTGGGCCTGGTTAGTACTTGGGTGGGAGACCACATGGGAACACCAGGTGCTGTAGGTTTTTTCACATTACAGGCAAATTGTTTTTATTCTCTAGCTATTTAAATTGGAAACTTTTTCTTTTTATTGCCAGTACAGACATTTGGAAGAGGTCAAACAGACACAATAGCCATCACCTAAAGACTTACCACACTGTTTAGGCCCAATTCCAACTGCTTTTGGCAGCTAAACAGTGTTGAGCCTCTTTAGTAGTTTAATTTAAGACCCCCTGCTAATATCATGTCCTGTAGATCTTTTTACATTAGCAACACATAATTTTTTTCAGTAAGCCAATACAGTTAGGAAACTTTTTTATTAGCTTACCTGGTGATAGAAGTAGAAGAGGGCAAAAAAGTGCCTGTATCTTACCTACAGCCATACCACATTGGATAGGCCCAATCTCATCTGATCTTAGAAGCTAAGTAGTGTTGGGCCTGGTTAGTACTTGGGTGGCAGACCACATGGGAACACCAGGTGCTGTAGGTTTTTTCACATTACAGGCAAATAGTTTTTATTCTCTAGCTATTTAAATTGGAAACTTTTTCTTTTTATTGCCAGTACAGACATTTGGAAGAGGTCAAACAGACACAATAGCCATCACCTAAAGACTTACCACACTGTTTAGGCCCAATTCCAACTGCTTTTGGCAGCTAAACAGTGTTGAGCCTCTTTAGTAGTTTAATTTAAGACCCCCTGCTAATATCATGTCCTGTAGGTCTTTTTACATTACCAACACATGATTTTTTTCAGTAAGCCAATACAGTTAGGAAACTTTTTTATTAGCTTACCTGGTGATAGAAGTAGAAGAGGGCAAAAAAGTGCCTGTATTTCACCTACAGCCATACCACATTGGATAGGCCCAATCTCGTCTGATCTTGGAAGCTAAGCAGTGTTGGGCCTGGTTAGTACTTGTGTGGGAGACCACCTGGGAACACCAGGTGCTGTAGGTTTTTTCACATTACTGGCAAATTGTTTTTATTCTCTAGCTATTTAAATTGGAAACTTTTTCTTTTTATTGCCAGCACAGACATTTGGAAGAGGTCAAACAGACACAATAGCCATCACCTAAAGACTTACCACACTGTTTAGGCTCAATTCCAACTGCTTTTGGCAGCTAAACAGTGTTGAGCCTCTTTAGTAGTTTAATTTAAGACCCCCTGCTAATATCATGTCCTGTAGGTCTTTTTACATTACCAACACATGATTTTTTTCAGTAAGCCAATACAGTTAGGAAACTTTTGTATTAGCTTACCTGGTGATAGAAGTAGAAGAGGGCAAAAAAGTGCCTGTATCTCACCTACAGCCATACCACATTGGATAGGCCCAATCTCGTCTGATCTTGGAAGCTAAGCAGTGTTGGGCCTGGTTAGTACTTGGGTGGGAGACCACCTGGGAACACCAGGTGCTGTAGGTTTTTTCACATTACTGGCAAATTGTTTTTATTCTCTAGCTATTTATATTGGAAACTTGTTCTTTTTATTGCCAGCACAGACATTTGGAAGAGGTCAAACAGACACACTGGCCATCACCTAAAGACTTACCACACTGTTTAGGCTCAATTCCAACTGCTTTGGGCAGCTAAACAGTGTTGAGCCTCTTTTGTAGTTTAATTTAAGACCCCCTGCTAATATCATGTCCTGTAGGTCTTTTTACATTACCAACACATGATTTTTTTCAGTAAGCCAATACAGTTAGGAAACTTTTGTTTTAGCTTACCTGGTGATAGAAGTAGAAGAGGGCAAAAAAGTGCCTGTATCTCACCTACAGCCATACCACATTGGATAGGCCCAATCTCGTCTGATCTTGGAAGCTAAGCAGTGTTGGGCCTGGTTAGTACTTGGGTGGGAGACCACATGGGAACACCAGGTGCTGTAGGTTTTTTCACATTACTGGCAAATTGTTTTTATTCTCTAGCTATTTAAATTGGAAACTTTTTCTTTTTATTGCCAGTACAGACATTTGGAAGAGGTCAAACAGACATAATAGCCATCACCTAAAGACTTACCACACTGTTTAGGCCCAATTCCAACTGCTTTTGGCAGCTAAACAGTGTTGAGCCTCTTTTGTAGTTTAATTTAAGACCCCCTGCTAATATCATGTCCTGTAGGTCTTTTTACATTACCAACACATGATTTTTTTCAGTAAGCCAATACAGTTAGGAAACTTTTTTATTAGCTTACCTTGTGATAGAAGTAGAAGAGGGCAAAAAAGTGCCTGTATCTCACCTACAGACATACCACATTGGATAGGCCCAATCTCGTCTGATCTTGGAAGCTAAGCAGTGTTGGGCCTAGTTAGTACTTGGGTGGGAGACCACATGGGAACACCAGGTGCTGTAGGTTTTTTCACATTACAGGCAAATTGTTTTTATTCTCTAGCTATTTAAATTGGAAACTTTTTCTTTTTATTGCCAGTACAGACATTTGGAAGAGGTCAAACAGACACAATAGCCATCACCTAAAGACTTACCACACTGTTTAGGCCCAATTCCAACTGCTTTTGGCAGCTAAACAGCGTTGAGCCTGTTTAGTAGTTTAATTTAAGACCCCCTGCTAATATCATGTCCTGTAGGTCTTTTTACATTACCAACACATGATTTTTTTTAAGTAAGCCAATACAGTTAGGAAACTTTTTTATTAGCTTACCTGGTGATAGAAGTAGAAGAGGGCAAAAAAGTGCCTGTATCTCACCTACAGCCATACCACATTGGATAGGCCCAATCTCGTCTGATCTTGGAAGCTAAGCAGTGTTGGGCCTGGTTAGTACTTGGGTGGGAGACCACCTGGGAACACCAGGTGCTGTAGGTTTTTTCACATTACTGGCAAATTGTTTTTATTCTCTAGCTATTTATATTGGAAACTTGTTCTTTTTATTGCCAGCACAGACATTTGGAAGAGGTCAAACAGACACACTGGCCATCACCTAAAGACTTACCACACTGTTTAGGCTCAATTCCAACTGCTTTGGGCAGCTAAACAGTGTTGAGCCTCTTTTGTAGTTTAATTTAAGACCCCCTGCTAATATCATGTCCTGTAGGTCTTTTTACATTACCAACACATGATTTTTTTCAGTAAGCCAATACAGTTAGGAAACTTTTGTATTAGCTTACCTGGTAATAGAAGTAGAAGAGGGCAAAAAAGTGCCTGTATCTCACCTACAGCCATACCACATTGGATAGGCCCAATCTCGTCTGATCTTGGAAGCTAAACAGTATTGGGCCTGGTTAGTACTTGGGTGGGAGACCACATGGGAACACCAGGTGCTGTATGTTTTTTTCACATTACAGGCAAATTGTTTTTATTCTCTAGCTATTTAAATTGGAAACTTTTTATTTTTATTGCCAGTACAGACATTTGGAAGAGGTCAAACAGACACAATAGCCATCACCTAAAGACTTACCACACTGTTTAGGCCCAATTTCAACTGCTTTTGGCAGCTAAACAGTGTTGGGCCTCTTTAGTAGTTTAATTTAAGACTCCCTGCTAATATCATGTCCTGTAGGTCTTTTTACATTACCAACACATGCTTTTTTTCAGTAAGCCAATACAGTTAGGAAACTTTTTTATTAGCTTACCTGGTGATAGAAGTAGAAGAGGGCAAAAAAGTGCCTGCATCTCACCTACAGCCATACCACATTGGATAGGCCCAATCTCGTCTGATCTTGGAAGCTAAGCAGTGTTGGGCCTGGTTAGTACTTGGGTGGGAGACCACATGGGAACACCAGGTGCTGTAGGTTTTTTCACATTACAGGCAAATTGTTTTTATTCTCTAGCTATTTAAATTGGAAACTTTTTCTTTTTATTGCCAGTACAGACATTTGGAAGAGGTCAAACAGACACAATAGCCATCACCTAAAGACTTACCACACTGTTTAGGCCCAATTCCAACTGCTTTTGGCAGCTAAACAGTGTTGAGCCTCTTTAGTAGTTTAATTTAAGACCCCCTGCTAATATCATGTCCTGTAGATCTTTTTACATTAGCAACACATGATTTTTTTCAGTAAGCCAATACAGTTAGGAAACTTTTTTATTAGCTTACCTGGTGATAGAAGTAGAAGAGGGCAAAAAAGTGCCTGTATCTCACCTACAGCCATACCACATTGGATAGGCCCAATCTCATCTGATCTTAGAAGCTAAGTAGTGTTGGGCCTGGTTAGTACTTGGGTGGCAGACCACATGGGAACACCAGGTGCTGTAGGTTTTTTCACATTACAGGCAAATAGTTTTTATTCTCTAGCTATTTAAATTGGAAACTTTTTCTTTTTATTGCCAGTACAGACATTTGGAAGAGGTCAAACAGACACAATAGCCATCACCTAAAGACTTACCACACTGTTTAGGCCCAATTCCAACTGCTTTTGGCAGCTAAACAGTGTTGAGCCTCTTTAGTAGTTTAATTTAAGACCCCCTGCTAATATCATGTCCTGTAGGTCTTTTTACATTACCAACACATGATTTTTTTCAGTAAGCCAATACAGTTAGGAAACTTTTTTATTAGCTTACCTGGTGATAGAAGTAGAAGAGGGCAAAAAAGTGCCTGTATTTCACCTACAGCCATACCACATTGGATAGGCCCAATCTCGTCTGATCTTGGAAGCTAAGCAGTGTTGGGCCTGGTTAGTACTTGTGTGGGAGACCACCTGGGAACACCAGGTGCTGTAGGTTTTTTCACATTACTGGCAAATTGTTTTTATTCTCTAGCTATTTAAATTGGAAACTTTTTCTTTTTATTGCCAGCACAGACATTTGGAAGAGGTCAAACAGACACAATAGCCATCACCTAAAGACTTACCACACTGTTTAGGCTCAATTCCAACTGCTTTTGGCAGCTAAACAGTGTTGAGCCTCTTTAGTAGTTTAATTTAAGACCCCCTGCTAATATCATGTCCTGTAGGTCTTTTTACATTACCAACACATGATTTTTTTCAGTAAGCCAATACAGTTAGGAAACTTTTGTATTAGCTTACCTGGTGATAGAAGTAGAAGAGGGCAAAAAAGTGCCTGTATCTCACCTACAGCCATACCACATTGGATAGGCCCAATCTCGTCTGATCTTGGAAGCTAAGCAGTGTTGGGCCTGGTTAGTACTTGGGTGGGAGACCACCTGGGAACACCAGGTGCTGTAGGTTTTTTCACATTACTGGCAAATTGTTTTTATTCTCTAGCTATTTATATTGGAAACTTGTTCTTTTTATTGCCAGCACAGACATTTGGAAGAGGTCAAACAGACACACTGGCCATCACCTAAAGACTTACCACACTGTTTAGGCTCAATTCCAACTGCTTTGGGCAGCTAAACAGTGTTGAGCCTCTTTTGTAGTTTAATTTAAGACCCCCTGCTAATATCATGTCCTGTAGGTCTTTTTACATTACCAACACATGATTTTTTTCAGTAAGCCAATACAGTTAGGAAACTTTTGTTTTAGCTTACCTGGTGATAGAAGTAGAAGAGGGCAAAAAAGTGCCTGTATCTCACCTACAGCCATACCACATTGGATAGGCCCAATCTCGTCTGATCTTGGAAGCTAAGCAGTGTTGGGCCTGGTTAGTACTTGGGTGGGAGACCACATGGGAACACCAGGTGCTGTAGGTTTTTTCACATTACTGGCAAATTGTTTTTATTCTCTAGCTATTTAAATTGGAAACTTTTTCTTTTTATTGCCAGTACAGACATTTGGAAGAGGTCAAACAGACATAATAGCCATCACCTAAAGACTTATCACACTGTTTAGGCCCAATTCCAACTGCTTTTGGCAGCTAAACAGTGTTGAGCCTCTTTTGTAGTTTAATTTAAGACCCCCTGCTAATATCATGTCCTGTAGGTCTTTTTACATTACCAACACATGATTTTTTTCAGTAAGCCAATACAGTTAGGAAACTTTTTTATTAGCTTACCTTGTGATAGAAGTAGAAGAGGGCAAAAAAGTGCCTGTATCTCACCTACAGACATACCACATTGGATAGGCCCAATCTCGTCTGATCTTGGAAGCTAAGCAGTGTTGGGCCTAGTTAGTACTTGGGTGGGAGACCACATGGGAACACCAGGTGCTGTAGGTTTTTTCACATTACAGGCAAATTGTTTTTATTCTCTAGCTATTTAAATTGGAAACTTTTTCTTTTTATTGCCAGTACAGACATTTGGAAGAGGTCAAACAGACACAATAGCCATCACCTAAAGACTTACCACACTGTTTAGGCCCAATTCCAACTGCTTTTGGCAGCTAAACAGCGTTGAGCCTGTTTAGTAGTTTAATTTAAGACCCCCTGCTAATATCATGTCCTGTAGGTCTTTTTACATTACCAACACATGATTTTTTTTTAGTAAGCCAATACAGTTAGGAAACTTTTTTATTAGCTTACCTGGTGATAGAAGTAGAAGAGGGCAAAAAAGTGCCTGTATCTCACCTACAGCCATACCACATTGGATAGGACCAATCTTGTCTGATCTTGGAAGCTAAGCAGTGTTGAGCCTGGTTAGTACTTGGGTGGGAGACCACCTGGGAACACCAGGTGCTGTCGGTTTTTTCACATTACTGGCAAATTGTTTTTATTCTCTAGCTATTTAAATTGGAAACTTTTTCTTTTTATTGCCAGCACAGACATTTGGAAGAGGTCAAACAGACACAATAGCCATCACCTAAAGACTTACCACACTGTTTAGGCTCAATTCCAACTGCTTTTTGCAGCTAAACAGTGTTGAGCCTCTTTTATAGTTTAATTTAAGACCCCCTGCTAATATCATGTCCAGTAGGTCTTTTTACATTACCAACACATGATTTTTTTCAGTAAGCCAATACAGTTAGGAAACTTTTGTATTAGCTTACCTGGTGATAGAAGTAGAAGAGGGCAAAAAAGTGCTTTTAACTCACCTACAGCCATACCACATTGGATAGGCCCAATCTCGTCTGATCTTGGAAGCAAAGCAGTGTTGGGCCTGGTTAGTACTTGGGTGGGAGACCACATGGGAACACCAGGTGCTGTAGGTTTTTTCACATTACTGGCAAATTGTTTTTATTCTCTAGCTATTTAAATTGGAAACTTTTTCTTTTTATTGCCAGTACAGACATTTGGAAGAGGTCAAACAGACACAATAGCCATCACCTAAAGACTTACCACACTGTTTAGGCCCAATTCCAACTGCTTTTGGCAGCTAAACAGTGTTGAGCCTCTTTAGTAGTTTAATTTAAGACCCCCTGCTAATATCATGTCCTGTAGGTCTTTTTACATTACCAACACATGATTTTTTTCAGTAAGCCAATACAGTTAGGAAACTTTTTTATTAGCTTACCTGGTGATAGAAGTAGAAGAGGGCAAAAAAGTGCCTGTATTTCACCTACAGCCATACCACATTGGATAGGCCCAATCTCGTCTGATCTTGGAAGCTAAGCAGTGTTGGGCCTGGTTAGTACTTGTGTGGGAGACCACCTGGGAACACCAGGTGCTGTAGGTTTTTTCACATTACTGGCAAATTGTTTTTATTCTCTAGCTATTTAAATTGGAAACTTTTTCTTTTTATTGCCAGCACAGACATTTGGAAGAGGTCAAACAGACACAATAGCCATCACCTAAAGACTTACCACACTGTTTAGGCTCAATTCCAACTGCTTTTGGCAGCTAAACAGTGTTGAGCCTCTTTAGTAGTTTAATTTAAGACCCCCTGCTAATATCATGTCCTGTAGGTCTTTTTACATTACCAACACATGATTTTTTTCAGTAAGCCAATACAGTTAGGAAACTTTTGTATTAGCTTACCTGGTGATAGAAGTAGAAGAGGGCAAAAAAGTGCCTGTATCTCACCTACAGCCATACCACATTGGATAGGCCCAATCTCGTCTGATCTTGGAAGCTAAGCAGTGTTGGGCCTGGTTAGTACTTGGGTGGGAGACCACCTGGGAACACCTGGTGCTGTAGGTTTTTTCACATTACTGGCAAATTGTTTTTATTCTCTAGCTATTTATATTGGAAACTTGTTCTTTTTATTGCCAGCACAGACATTTGGAAGAGGTCAAACAGACACACTAGCCATCACCTAAAGACTTACCACACTGTTTAGGCTCAATTCCATCTGCTTTGGGCAGCTAAACAGTGTTGAGCCTCTTTTGTAGTTTAATTTAAGACCCCCTGCTAATATCATGTCCTGTAGGTCTTTTTACATTACCAACACATGATTTTTTTCAGTAAGCCAATACAGTTAGGAAACTTTTTTATTAGCTTACCTTGTGATAGAAGTAGAAGAGGGCAAAAAAGTGCCTGTATCTCACCTACAGACATACCACATTGGATAGGCCCAATCTCGTCTGATCTTGGAAGATAAGCAGCGTTGGGCCTAGTTAGTACTTGGGTGGGAGACCACATGGGAACACCAGGTGCTGTAGGTTTTTTCACATTACTGGCAAATTGTTTTTATTCTCTAGCTATTTAAATTGGAAACTTTTTCTTTCTATTGCCAGTACAGACATTTGGAAGAGGTCAAACAGACACAATAGCCATCACCTAAAGACTTACCACACTGTTTAGGCCCAATTCCAACTGCTTTTGGCAGCTAAACAGTGTTGAGCCTGTTTAGTAGTTTAATTTAAGACCCTCTGCTAATATCATGTCCTGTAGGTCTTTTTACATTACCAACACATGATTTTTTTTAAGTAAGCCAATACAGTTAGGAAACTTTTTTATTAGCTTACCTGGTGATAGAAGTAGAAGAGGGCAAAAAAGTGCCTGTATCTCACCTACAGCCATACCACATTGGATAGGACCAATCTTGTCTGATCTTGGAAGCTAAGCAGTGTTGGGCCTGGTTAGTACTTGGGTGGGAGACCACCTGGGAACACCAGGTGCTGTCGGTTTTTTCACATTACTGGCAAATTGTTTTTATTCTCTAGCTATTTAAATTGGAAACTTTTTCTTTTTATTGCCAGCACAGACATTTGGAAGAGGTCAAACAGACATAATAGCCATCACCTAAAGACTTACCACACTGTTTAGGCCCAATTCCAACTGCTTTTGGCAGCTAAACAGTGTTGAGCCTCTTTTGTAGTTTAATTTAAGACCCCCTGCTAATATCATGTCCTGTAGGTCTTTTTACATTACCAACACATGATTTTTTTCAGTAAGCCAATACAGTTAGGAAACTTTTTTATTAGCTTACCTTGTGATAGAAGTAGAAGAGGGCAAAAAAGTGCCTGTATCTCACCTACAGACATACCACATTGGATAGGCCCAATCTCGTCTGATCTTGGAAGATAAGCAGTGTTAGGCCTAGTTAGTACTTGGGTGGGAGACCACATGGGAACACCAGGTGCTGTAGGTTTTTTCACATTACTGGCAAATTGTTTTTATTCTCTAGCTATTTAAATTGGAAACTTTTTCTTTTTATTGCCAGTACAGACATTTGGAAGAGGTCAAACAGACACAATAGCCATCACCTAAAGACTTACCACACTGTTTAGGCCCAATTCCAACTGCTTTTGGCAGCTAAACAGTGTTGAGCCTGTTTAGTAGTTTAATTTAAGACCCCCTGCTAATATCATGTCCTGTAGGTCTTTTTACATTACCAACACATGATTTTTTTTAAGTAAGCCAATACAGTTAGGAAACTTTTTTATTAGCTTACCTGGTGATAGAAGTAGAAGAGGGCAAAAAAGTGCCTGTATCTCAACTACAGCCATACCACATTGGATAGGACCAATCTTGATTGATCTTGGAAGCTAAGCAGTGTTGGGCCTGGTTAGTACTTGGGTGGGAGACCACCTGGGAACACCAGGTGCTGTCGGTTTTTTCACATTACTGGCAAATTGTTTTTATTCTCTAGCTATTTAAATTGGAAACTTTTTCTTTTTATTGCCAGCACAGACATTTGGAAGAGGTCAAACAGACACAATAGCCATCACCTAAAGACTTACCACACTGTTTAGGCTCAATTCCAACTGCTTTTTGCAGCTAAACAGTGTTGAGCCTCTTTTATAGTTTAATTTAAGACCCCCTGCTAATATCATGTCCTGTAGGTCTTTTTACATTACCAACACATGATTTTTTTCAGTAAGCCAATACAGTTAGGAAACTTTTGTATTAGCTTACCTGGTGATAGAAGTAGAAGAGGGCAAAAAAGTGCTTTTAACTCACCTACAGCCATACCACATTGGATAGGCCCAATCTCGTCTGATCTTGGAAGCAAAGCAGTGTTGGGCCTGGTTAGTACTTGGGTGGGAGACCACATGGGAACACCAGGTGCTGTAGGTTTTTTCACATTACTGGCAAATTGTTTTTATTCTCTAGCTATTTAAATTGGAAACTTTTTCTTTTTATTGCCAGTACAGACATTTGGAAGAGGTCAAACAGACACAATAGCCATCACCTAAAGACTTACCACACTGTTTAGGCCCAATTCCAACTGCTTTTGGCAGCTAAACAGTGTTGAGCCTCTTTAGTAGTTTAATTTAAGACCCCCTGCTAATATCATGTCCTGTAGGTCTTTTTACATTACCAACACATGATTTTTTTCAGTAAGCCAATACAGTTAGGAAACTTTTTTATTAGCTTACCTGGTGATAGAAGTAGAAGAGGGCAAAAAAGTGCCTGTATTTCACCTACAGCCATACCACATTGGATAGGCCCAATCTCGTCTGATCTTGGAAGCTAAGCAGTGTTGGGCCTGGTTAGTACTTGTGTGGGAGACCACCTGGGAACACCAGGTGCTGTAGGTTTTTTCACATTACTGGCAAATTGTTTTTATTCTCTAGCTATTTAAATTGGAAACTTTTTCTTTTTATTGCCAGCACAGACATTTGGAAGAGGTCAAACAGACACAATAGCCATCACCTAAAGACTTACCACACTGTTTAGGCTCAATTCCAACTGCTTTTGGCAGCTAAACAGTGTTGAGCCTCTTTAGTAGTTTAATTTAAGACCCCCTGCTAATATCATGTCCTGTAGGTCTTTTTACATTACCAACACATGATTTTTTTCAGTAAGCCAATACAGTTAGGAAACTTTTGTATTAGCTTACCTGGTGATAGAAGTAGAAGAGGGCAAAAAAGTGCCTGTATCTCACCTACAGCCATACCACATTGGATAGGCCCAATCTCGTCTGATCTTGGAAGCTAAGCAGTGTTGGGCCTGGTTAGTACTTGTGTGGGAGACCACCTGGGAACACCAGGTGCTGTAGGTTTTTTCACATTACTGGCAAATTGTTTTTATTCTCTAGCTATTTATATTGGAAACTTGTTCTTTTTATTGCCAGCACAGACATTTGGAAGAGGTCAAACAGACACAATAGCCATCACCTAAAGACTTACCACACTGTTTAGGCTCAATTCCAACTGCTTTTGGCAGCTAAACAGTGTTGAGCCTCTTTAGTAGTTTAATTTAAGACCCCCTGCTAATATCATGTCCTGTAGGTCTTTTTACATTACCAACACATGATTTTTTTCAGTAAGCCAATACAGTTAGGAAACTTTTGTATTAGCTTACCTGGTGATAGAAGTAGAAGAGGGCAAAAAAGTGCCTGTATCTCACCTACAGCCATACCACATTGGATAGGCCCAATCTCGTCTGCTCTTTGAAGCTAAGCAGTGTTGGGCCTGGTTAGTACTTGGGTGGGAGACCACCTGGGAACACCAGGTGCTGTAGGTTTTTTCACATTACTGGCAAATTGTTTTTATTCTCTAGCTATTTATATTGGAAACTTGTTCTTTTTATTGCCAGCACAGACATTTGGAAGAGGTCAAACAGACACACTAGCCATCACCTAAAGACTTACCACACTGTTTAGGCTCAATTCCAACTGCTTTGGGCAGCTAAACAGTGTTGAGCCTCTTTTGTAGTTTAATTTAAGACCCCCTGCTAATATCATGTCCTGTAGGTCTTTTTACATTACCAACACATGATTTTTTTCAGTAAGCCAATACAGTTAGGAAACTTTTGTATTAGCTTACCTGGTGATAGAAGTAGAAGAGGGCAAAAAAGTGCCTGTATCTCACCTACAGCCATACCACATTGGATAGGCCCAATCTCGTCTGATCTTGGAAGCTAAGCAGTGTTGGGCCTGGTTAGTACTTGGGTGGGAGACCACATGGGAACACCAGGTGCTGTAGGTTTTTTCACATTACTGGCAAATTGTTTTTATTCTCTAGCTATTTAAATTGGAAACTTTTTCTTTTTATTGCCAGTACAGACATTTGGAAGAGGTCAAACAGACATAATAGCCATCACCTAAAGACTTACCACACTGTTTAGGCCCAATTCCAACTGCTTTTGGCAGCTAAACAGTGTTGAGCCTCTTTTGCAGTTTAATTTAAGACCCCCTGCTAATATCATGTCCTGTAGGTCTTTTTACATTACCAACACATGATTTTTTTCAGTAAGCCAATACAGTTAGGAAACTTTTTTATTAGCTTACCTTGTGATAGAAGTAGAAGAGGGCAAAAAAGTGCCTGTATCTCACCTACAGACATACCACATTGGATAGGCCCAATCTCGTCTGATCTTGGAAGCTAAGCAGTGTTGGGCCTAGTTAGTACTTGGGTGGGAGACCACATGGGAACACCAGGTGCTGTAGGTTTTTTCACATTACAGGCAAATTGTTTTTATTCTCTAGCTATTTAAATTGGAAACTTTTTCTTTTTATTGCCAGTACAGACATTTGGAAGAGGTCAAACAGACACAATAGCCATCACCTAAAGACTTACCACACTGTTTAGGCCCAATTCCAACTGCTTTTGGCAGCTAAACAGTGTTGAGCCTGTTTAGTAGTTTAATTTAAGACCCCCTGCTAATATCATGTCCTGTAGGTCTTTTTACATTACCAACACATTATTTTTTTTAAGTAAGCCAATACAGTTAGGAAACTTTTTTATTAGCTTACCTGGTGATAGAAGTAGAAGAGGGCAAAAAAGTGCCTGTATCTCACCTACAGCCATACCACATTGGATAGGACCAATCTTGTCTGATCTTGGAAGCTAAGCAGTGTTGGGCCTGGTTAGTACTTGGGTGGGAGACCACCTGGGAACACCAGGTGCTGTCGGTTTTTTCACATTACTGGCAAATTGTTTTTATTCTCTAGCTATTTAAATTGGAAACTTTTTCTTTTTATTGCCAGCACAGACATTTGGAAGAGGTCAAACAGACACAATAGCCATCACCTAAAGACTTACCACACTGTTTAGGCTCAATTCCAACTGCTTTTTGCAGCTAAACAGTGTTGAGCCTCTTTTATAGTTTAATTTAAGACCCCCTGCTAATATCATGTCCTGTAGGTCTTTTTACATTACCAACACATGATTTTTTTCAGTAAGCCAATACAGTTAGGAAACTTTTTTATTAGCTTACCTTGTGATAGAAGTAGAAGAGGGCAAAAAAGTGCCTGTATCTCACCTACAGACATACCACATTGGATAGGCCCAATCTCGTCTGATCTTGGAAGCTAAGCAGTGTTGGGCCTAGTTAGTACTTGGGTGGGAGACCACATGGGAACACCAGGTGCTGTAGGTTTTTTCACATTACAGGCAAATTGTTTTTATTCTCTAGCTATTTAAATTGGAAACTTTTTCTTTTTATTGCCAGTACAGACATTTGGAAGAGGTCAAACAGACACAATAGCCATCACCTAAAGACTTACCACACTGTTTAGGCCCAATTCCAACTGCTTTTGGCAGCTAAACAGTGTTGAGCCTGTTTAGTAGTTTAATTTAAGACCCCCTGCTAATATCATGTCCTGTAGGTCTTTTTACATTACCAACACATGATTTTTTTTAAGTAAGCCAATACAGTTAGGAAACTTTTTTATTAGCTTACCTGGTGATAGAAGTAGAAGAGGGCAAAAAAGTGCCTGTATCTCACCTACAGCCATACCACATTGGATAGGACCAATCTTGTCTGATCTTGGAAGCTAAGCAGTGTTGGGCCTGGTTAGTACTTGGGTGGGAGACCACCTGGGAACACCAGGTGCTGTCGGTTTTTTCACATTACTGGCAAATTGTTTTTATTCTCTAGCTATTTAAATTGGAAACTTTTTCTTTTTATTGCCAGCACAGACATTTGGAAGAGGTCAAACAGACACAATAGCCATCACCTAAAGACTTACCACACTGTTTAGGCTCAATTCCAACTGCTTTTTGCAGCTAAACAGTGTTGAGCCTCTTTTATAGTTTAATTTAAGACCCCCTGCTAATATCATGTCCTGTAGGTCTTTTTACATTACCAACACATGATTTTTTTCAGTAAGCCAATACAGTTAGGAAACTTTTGTATTAGCTTACCTGGTGATAGAAGTAGAAGAGGGCAAAAAAGTGCTTTTAACTCACCTACAGCCATACCACATTGGATAGGCCCAATCTCGTCTGATCTTGGAAGCAAAGCAGTGTTGGGCCTGGTTAGTACTTGGGTGGGAGACCACATGGGAACACCAGGTGCTGTAGGTTTTTTCACATTACTGGCAAATTGTTTTTATTCTCTAGCTATTTAAATTGGAAACTTTTTCTTTTTATTGCCAGTACAGACATTTGGAAGAGGTCAAACAGACACAATAGCCATCACCTAAAGACTTACCACACTGTTTAGGCCCAATTCCAACTGCTTTTGGCAGCTAAACAGTGTTGAGCCTCTTTAGTAGTTTAATTTAAGACCCCCTGCTAATATCATGTCCTGTAGGTCTTTTTACATTACCAACACATGATTTTTTTCAGTAAGCCAATACAGTTAGGAAACTTTTTTATTAGCTTACCTGGTGATAGAAGTAGAAGAGGGCAAAAAAGTGCCTGTATCTCACCTAAAGCCATACCACATTGGATAGGCCCAATCTCGTCTGATCTTGGAAGCTAAGCAGTGTTGGGCCTGGTAAGTACTTGGGTGGGAGACCACATGGGAACACCAGGTGCTGTAGGTTTTTTCACATTACAGGCAAATTGTTTTTATTCTCTAGCTATTTAAATTGGAAACTTTTTCTTTTTATTGCCAGTACAGACTTTTGGAAGAGGTCAAACAGACACAATAGCCATCACCTAAAGACTTACCACACTGTTTAGGCCCAATTCCAACTGCTTTTGGCAGCTAAACAGTGTTGAGCCTCTTTAGTAGTTTAATTTAAGACCCCCTGCTAATATCATGTCCTGTAGGTCTTTTTACATTACCAACACATGATTTTTTTTCAGTAAGCCAATACAGTTAGGAAACTTTTTTATTAGCTTACCTGGTGATAGAAGTAGAAGAGGGCAAAAAAGTGCCTGTATTTCACCTACAGCCATACGACATTGGATAGGCCCAATCTCGTCTGATCTTGGAAGCTAAGCAGTGTTGGGCCTGGTTAGTACTTGTGTGGGAGACCACCTGGGAACACCAGGTGCTGTAGGTTTTTTCACATTACTGGCAAATTGTTTTTATTCTCTAGCTATTTAAATTGGAAACTTTTTCTTTTTATTGCCAGCACAGACATTTGGAAGAGGTCAAACAGACACAATAGCATTCACCTAAAGACTTACCACACTGTTTAGGCTCAATTCCAACTGCTTTTGGCAGCTAAACAGTGTTGAGCCTCTTTAGTAGTTTAATTTAAGACCCCCTGCTAATATCATGTCCTGTAGGTCTTTTTACATTACCAACACATGATTTTTTTCAGTAAGCCAATACAGTTAGGAAACTTTTGTATTAGCTTACCTGGTGATAGAAGTAGAAGAGGGCAAAAAAGTGCCTGTATCTCACCTACAGCCATACCACATTGGATAGGCCCAATCTCGTCTGATCTTGGATGCTAAGCAGTGTTGGGCCTGGTTAGTACTTGGGTGGGAGACCACCTGGGAACACCAGGTGCTGTAGGTTTTTTCACATTACTGGCAAATTGTTTTTATTCTCTAGCTATTTATATTGGAAACTTGTTCTTTTTATTGCCAGCACAGACATTTGGAAGAGGTCAAACAGACACACTAGCCATCACCTAAAGACTTACCACACTGTTTAGGCTCAATTCCAACTGCTTTGGGCAGCTAAACAGTGTTGAGCCTCTTTTGTAGTTTAATTTAAGACCCCCTGCTAATATCATGTCCTGTAGGTCTTTTTGCATTACCAACACATGATTTTTTTCAGTAAGCCAATACAGTTAGGAAACTTTTGTATTAGCTTACCTGGTGATAGAAGTAGAAGAGGGCAAAAAAGTGCCTGTATCTCACCTACAGCCATACCACATTGGATAGGCCCAATCTCGTCTGATCTTGGAAGCTAAGCAGTGTTGGGCCTGGTTAGTACTTGGGTGGGAGACCACATTGGAACACCAGGTGCTGTAGGTTTTTTCACATTACTGGCAAATTGTTTTTATTCTCTAGCTATTTAAATTGGAAACTTTTTCTTTTTATTGCCAGTACAGACATTTGGAAGAGGTCAAACAGACATAATAGCCATCACCTAAAGACTTACCACACTGTTTAGGCCCAATTCCAACTGCTTTTGGCAGCTAAACAGTGTTGAGCCTCTTTTGTAGTTTAATTTAAGACCCCCTGCTAATATCATGTCCTGTAGGTCTTTTTACATTACCAACACATGATTTTTTTCAGTAAGCCAATACAGTTAGGAAACTTTTTTATTAGCTTACCTTGTGATAGAAGTAGAAGAGGGCAAAAAAGTGCCTGTATCTCACCTACAGACATACCACATTGGATAGGCCCAATCTCGTCTGATCTTGGAAGCTAAGCAGTGTTGGGCCTAGTTAGTACTTGGGTGGGAGATCACATGGGAACACCAGGTGCTGTAGGTTTTTTCACATTACTGGCAAATTGTTTTTATTCTCTAGCTATTTAAATTGGAAACTTTTTCTTTTTATTGCCAGTACAGACATTTGGAAGAGGTCAAACAGACACAATAGCCATCACCTAAAGACTTACCACACTGTTTAGGCCCAATTCCAACTGCTTTTGGCAGCTAAACAGTGTTGAGCCTCTTTAGTAGTATAATTTAAGACCCCCTGCTAATATCATGTCCTGTAGGTCTTTTTACATTACCAACACATGATTTTTTTTCAGTAAGCCAATACAGTTAGGAAACTTTTTTATTAGCTTACCTGGTGATAGAAGTAGAAGAGGGCAAAAAAGTGCCTGTATTTCACCTACAGCCATACGACATTGGATAGGCCCAATCTCGTCTGATCTTGGAAGCTAAGCAGTGTTGGGCCTGGTTAGTACTTGTGTGGGAGACCACCTGGGAACACCAGGTGCTGTAGGTTTTTTCACATTACTGGCAAATTGTTTTTATTCTCTAGCTATTTAAATTGGAAACTTTTTCTTTTTATTGCCAGCACAGACATTTGGAAGAGGTCAAACAGACACAATAGCATTCACCTAAAGACTTACCACACTGTTTAGGCTCAATTCCAACTGCTTTTGGCAGCTAAACAGTGTTGAGCCTCTTTAGTAGTTTAATTTAAGACCCCCTGCTAATATCATGTCCTGTAGGTCTTTTTACATTACCAACACATGATTTTTTTCAGTAAGCCAATACAGTTAGGAAACTTTTGTATTAGCTTACCTGGTGATAGAAGTAGAAGAGGGCAAAAAAGTGCCTGTATCTCACCTACAGCCATACCACATTGGATAGGCCCAATCTCGTCTGATCTTGGATGCTAAGCAGTGTTGGGCCTGGTTAGTACTTGGGTGGGAGACCACCTGGGAACACCAGGTGCTGTAGGTTTTTTCACATTACTGGCAAATTGTTTTTATTCTCTAGCTATTTATATTGGAAACTTGTTCTTTTTATTGCCAGCACAGACATTTGGAAGAGGTCAAACAGACACACTAGCCATCACCTAAAGACTTACCACACTGTTTAGGCTCAATTCCAACTGCTTTGGGCAGCTAAACAGTGTTGAGCCTCTTTTGTAGTTTAATTTAAGACCCCCTGCTAATATCATGTCCTGTAGGTCTTTTTGCATTACCAACACATGATTTTTTTCAGTAAGCCAATACAGTTAGGAAACTTTTGTATTAGCTTACCTGGTGATAGAAGTAGAAGAGGGCAAAAAAGTGCCTGTATCTCACCTACAGCCATACCACATTGGATAGGCCCAATCTCGTCTGATCTTGGAAGCTAAGCAGTGTTGGGCCTGGTTAGTACTTGGGTGGGAGACCACATTGGAACACCAGGTGCTGTAGGTTTTTTCACATTACTGGCAAATTGTTTTTATTCTCTAGCTATTTAAATTGGAAACTTTTTCTTTTTATTGCCAGTACAGACATTTGGAAGAGGTCAAACAGACATAATAGCCATCACCTAAAGACTTACCACACTGTTTAGGCCCAATTCCAACTGCTTTTGGCAGCTAAACAGTGTTGAGCCTCTTTTGTAGTTTAATTTAAGACCCCCTGCTAATATCATGTCCTGTAGGTCTTTTTACATTACCAACACATGATTTTTTTCAGTAAGCCAATACAGTTAGGAAACTTTTTTATTAGCTTACCTTGTGATAGAAGTAGAAGAGGGCAAAAAAGTGCCTGTATCTCACCTACAGACATACCACATTGGATAGGCCCAATCTCGTCTGATCTTGGAAGCTAAGCAGTGTTGGGCCTAGTTAGTACTTGGGTGGGAGATCACATGGGAACACCAGGTGCTGTAGGTTTTTTCACATTACTGGCAAATTGTTTTTATTCTCTAGCTATTTAAATTGGAAACTTTTTCTTTTTATTGCCAGTACAGACATTTGGAAGAGGTCAAACAGACACAATAGCCATCACCTAAAGACTTACCACACTGTTTAGGCCCAATTCCAACTGCTTTTGGCAGCTAAACAGTGTTGAGCCTGTTTAGTAGTTTAATTTAAGACCCCCTGCTAATATCATGTCCTGTAGGTCTTTTTACATTACCAACACATGATTTTTTTCAGTAAGCCAATACAGTTAGGAAACTTTTTTATTAGCTTACCTGGTGATAGAAGTAGAAGAGGGCAAAAAAGTGCCTGTATCTCACCTAAAGCCATACCACATTGGATAGGCCCAATCTCGTCTGATCTTGGAAGCTAAGCAGTGTTGGGCCTGGTAAGTACTTGGGTGGGAGACCACATGGGAACACCAGGTGCTGTAGGTTTTTTCACATTACAGGCAAATTGTTTTTATTCTCTAGCTATTTAAATTGGAAACTTTTTCTTTTTATTGCCAGTACAGACTTTTGGAAGAGGTCAAACAGACACAATAGCCATCACCTAAAGACTTACCACACTGTTTAGGCCCAATTCCAACTGCTTTTGGCAGCTAAACAGTGTTGAGCCTCTTTAGTAGTTTAATTTAAGACCCCCTGCTAATATCATGTCCTGTAGGTCTTTTTACATTACCAACACATGATTTTTTTCAGTAAGCCAATACAGTTAGGAAACTTTTTTATTAGCTTACCTGGTGATAGAAGTAGAAGAGGGCAAAAAAGTGCCTGTATCTCACCTACAGCCATACCACATTGGATAGGCCCAATCTCGTCTGATCTTGGAAGCTAAGCAGTGTTGGGCCTGGTTAGTACTTGTGTGGGAGACCACCTGGGAACACCAGGTGCTGTAGGTTTTTTCACATTACTGGCAAATTGTTTTTATTCTCTAGCTATTTAAATTGGAAACTTTTTCTTTTTATTGCCAGCACAGACATTTGGAAGAGGTCAAACAGACACAATAGCCATCACCTAAAGACTTACCACACTGTTTAGGCTCAATTCCAACTGCTTTTGGCAGCTAAACAGTGTTGAGCCTCTTTAGTAGTTTAATTTAAGACCCCCTGCTAATATCATGTCCTGTAGGTCTTTTTACATTACCAACACATGATTTTTTTCAGTAAGCCAATACAGTTAGGAAACTTTTGTATTAGCTTACCTGGTGATAGAAGTAGAAGAGGGCAAAAAAGTGCCTGTATCTCACCTACAGCCATACCACATTGGATAGGCCCAATCTCGTCTGATCTTGGATGCTAAGCAGTGTTGGGCCTGGTTAGTACTTGGGTGGGAGACCACCTGGGAACACCAGGTGCTGTAGGTTTTTTCACATTACTGGCAAATTGTTTTTATTCTCTAGCTATTTATATTGGAAACTTGTTCTTTTTATTGCCAGCACAGACATTTGGAAGAGGTCAAACAGACACACTAGCCATCACCTAAAGACTTACCACACTGTTTAGGCTCAATTCCAACTGCTTTGGGCAGCTAAACAGTGTTGAGCCTCTTTTGTAGTTTAATTTAAGACCCCCTGCTAATATCATGTCCTGTAGGTCTTTTTGCATTACCAACACATGATTTTTTTCAGTAAGCCAATACAGTTAGGAAACTTTTGTATTAGCTTACCTGGTGATAGAAGTAGAAGAGGGCAAAAAAGTGCCTGTATCTCACCTACAGCCATACCACATTGGATAGGCCCAATCTTGTCTGATCTTGGAAGCTAAGCAGTGTTGGGCCTGGTTAGTACTTGGGTGGGAGACCACATTGGAACACCAGGTGCTGTAGGTTTTTTCACATTACTGGCAAATTGTTTTTATTCTCTAGCTATTTAAATTGGAAACTTTTTCTTTTTATTGCCAGTACAGACATTTGGAAGAGGTCAAACAGACATAATAGCCATCACCTAAAGACTTACCACACTGTTTAGGCCCAATTCCAACTGCTTTTGGCAGCTAAACAGTGTTGAGCCTCTTTTGTAGTTTAATTTAAGACCCCCTGCTAATATCATGTCCTGTAGGTCTTTTTACATTACCAACACATGATTTTTTTCAGTAAGCCAATACAGTTAGGAAACTTTTTTATTAGCTTACCTTGTGATAGAAGTAGAAGAGGGCAAAAAAGTGCCTGTATCTCACCTACAGACATACCACATTGGATAGGCCCAATCTCGTCTGATCTTGGAAGCTAAGCAGTGTTGGGCCTAGTTAGTACTTGGGTGGGAGACCACATGGGAACACCAGGTGCTGTAGGTTTTTTCACATTACTGGCAAATTGTTTTTATTCTCTAGCTATTTAAATTGGAAACTTTTTCTTTTTATTGCCAGTACAGACATTTGGAAGAGGTCAAACAGACACAATAGCCATCACCTAAAGACTTACCACACTGTTTAGGCCCAATTCCAACTGCTTTTGGCAGCTAAACAGTGTTGAGCCTGTTTAGTAGTTTAATTTAAGACCCCCTGCTAATATCATGTCCTGTAGGTCTTTTTACATTACCAACACATGATTTTTTTTAAGTAAGCCAATACAGTTAGGAAACTTTTTTATTAGCTTACCTGGTGATAGAAGTAGAAGAGGGCAAAAAAGTGCCTGTATCTCACCTACAGCCATACCACATTGGATAGGACCAATCTTGTCTGATCTTGGAAGCTAAGCAGTGTTGGGCCTGGTTAGTACTTGGGTGGGAGACCACCTGGGAACACCAGGTGCTGTCGGTTTTTTCACATTACTGGCAAATTGTTTTTATTCTCTAGCTATTTAAATTGGAAACTTTTTCTTTTTATTGCCAGCACAGACATTTGGAAGAGGTCAAACAGACACAATAGCCATCACCTAAAGACTTACCACACTGTTTAGGCTCAATTCCAACTGCTTTTTGCAGCTAAACAGTGTTGAGCCTCTTTCATAGTTTAATTTAAGACCCCTGCTAATATCATGTCCTGTAGGTCTTTTTACATTACCAACACATGATTTTTTTCAGTAAGCCAATACAGTTAGGAAACTTTTGTATTAGCTTACCTGGTGATAGAAGTAGAAGAGGGCAAAAAAGTGCTTTTAACTAGCCTACAGCCATACCACATTGGATAGGCCCAATCTCGTCTGATCTTGGAAGCAAAGCAGTGTTGGGCCTGGTTAGTACTTGGGTGGGAGACCACATGGGAACACCAGGTGCTGTAGGTTTTTTCACATTACTGGCAAATTGTTTTTATTCTCTAGCTATTTAAATTGGAAACTTTTTCTTTTTATTGCCAGTACAGACATTTGGAAGAGGTCAAACAGACACAATAGCCATCACCTAAAGACTTACCACACTGTTTAGGCCCAATTCCAACTGCTTTTGGCAGCTAAACAGTGTTGAGCCTCTTTAGTAGTTTAATTTAAGACCCCCTGCTAATATCATGTCCTGTAGGTCTTTTTACATTACCAACACATGATTTTTTTCAGTAAGCCAATACAGTTAGGAAACTTTTTTATTAGCTTACCTGGTGATAGAAGTAGAAGAGGGCAAAAAAGTGCCTGTATCTCACCTAAAGCCATACCACATTGGATAGGCCCAATCTCGTCTGATCTTGGAAGCTAAGCAGTGTTGGGCCTGGTAAGTACTTGGGTGGGAGACCACATGGGAACACCAGGTGCTGTAGGTTTTTTCACATTACAGGCAAATTGTTTTTATTCTCTAGCTATTTAAATTGGAAACTTTTTCTTTTTATTGCCAGTACAGACATTTGGAAGAGGTCAAACAGACACAATAGCCATCACCTAAAGACTTACCACACTGTTTAGGCTCAATTCCAACTGCTTTTGGCAGCTAAACAGTGTTGAGCCTCTTTAGTAGTTTAATTTAAGACCCCCTGCTAATATCATGTCCTGTAGATCTTTTTACATTACCAACACATGATTTTTTTCAGTAAGCCAATACAGTTAGGAAACTTTTTTATTAGCTTACCTGGTGATAGAAGCAGAAGAGGGCAAAAAAGTGCCTGTATCTCACCTACAGCCATACCACATTGGATAGGCCCAATCTCGTCTGATCTTAGAAGCTAAGTAGTGTTGGGCCTGGTTAGTACTTGGGTGGCAGACCACATGGGAACACCAGGTGCTGTAGGTTTTTTCACATTACAGGCAAATTGTTTTTATTCTCTAGCTATTTAAATTGGAAACTTTTTCTTTTTATTGCCAGTACAGACATTTGGAAGAGGTCAAACATACACAATAGCCATCACCTAAAGACTTACCACACTGTTTAGGCCCAATTCCAACTGCTTTTGGCAGCTAAACAGTGTTGAGCCTCTTTAGTAGTTTAATTTAAGACCCCCTGCTAATATCATGTCCTGTAGGTCTTTTTACATTACCAACACATGATTTTTTTCAGTAAGCCAATACAGTTAGGAAACTTTTTTATTAGCTTACCTGGTGATAGAAGTAGAAGAGGGCAAAAAAGTGCCTGTATTTCACCTACAGCCATACCACATTGGATAGGCCCAATCTCGTCTGATCTTGGAAACTAAGCAGTGTTGGGCCTGGTTAGTACTTGGGTGGGAGACCACATGGGAACACCAGGTGCTGTAGGTTTTTTCACATTACTGGCAAATTGTTTTTATTCTCTAGCTATTTAAATTGGAAACTTTTTCTTTTTATTGCCAGTACAGACATTTGGAAGAGGTCAAACAGACACAATAGCCATCACCTAAAGACTTACCACACTGTTTAGGCCCAATTCCAACTGCTTTTGGCAGCTAAACAGTGTTGATCCTCTTTAGTAGTTTAATTTAAGACCCCCTGCTAATATCATGTACTGTAGGTCTTTTTACATTACCAACACATGATTTTTTTCAGTAAGCCAATACAGTTAGGAAACTTTTTTATTAGCTTACCTGGTGATAGAAGTAGAAGAGGGCAAAAAAGTGCCTGTATTTCACCTACAGCCATACAACATTGGTTAGGCCCAATCTCGTCTGATCTTGGAAGCTAAGCAGTGTTGGGCCTTGTTAGTAATTGGGTGGGAGACCACATGGGAACACCAGGTGCTGTAGGTTTTTTCACATTACAGGCAAATTGTTTTTATTCTCTAGCTATTTAAATTGGAAACTTTTTCTTTTAATTGCCAGTACAGACATTTGGAAGAGGTCAAACAGACACAATAGCCATCACCTAAAGACTTACCACACTGTTTAGGCTCAATTCCAACTGCTTTTGGCAGCTAAACAGTGTTGATCCTCTTTAGTAGTTTAATTTAAGACCCCCTGCTAATATCATGTCCTGTAGGTCGTTTTACATTACCAACACATGATTTTTTTCAGTAAGCCAATACAGTTAGGAAACTTTTTTATTAGCTTACCAGGTGATAGAAGAAGAAGAGGGCAAAAAAGTGCCTGTATCTCACCTAGAGCCATACCACATTGGATAGGCCCAATCTCGTCTGATCTTGGAAGCTAAGCAGTGTTGGGCCTGGTTAGTACTTGGGTGGCAGACCACGTGAGAACACCAGGTGCTGTAGGTTTTTTCACATTACAGGCAAATTGTTTTTATTCTCTAGCTATTTAAATTGGAAACTTTTTCTTTTTATTGCCAGTACAGACATTTGGAAGAGGTCAAACAGACACAATAGCCATCACCTAAAGACTTACCACACTGTTTAGGCCCAATTCCAACTGCTTTTGGCAGCTAAACAGTGTTGAGCCTCTTTAGTAGTTTAATTTAAGACCCCCTGCTAATATCATGTCCTGTAGGTCTTTTTACATTACCAACACATGATTTTTTTCAGTAAGCCAATACAGTTAGGAAACTTTTTTATTAGCTTACCTGGTGATAGAAGTAGAAGAGGGCAAAAAAGTGCCTGTATTTCACCTACAGCCATACCACATTGGATAGGCCCAATCTCGTCTGATCTTGGAAGCTAAGCAGTGTTGGGCCTGGTTAGTACTTGTGTGGGAGACCACCTGGGAACACCAGGTGCTGTAGGTTTTTTCACATTACTGGCAAATTGTTTTTATTCTCTAGCTATTTAAATTGGAAACTTTTTCTTTTTATTGCCAGCACAGACATTTGGAAGAGGTCAAACAGACACAATAGCCATCACCTAAAGACTTACCACACTGTTTAGGCTCAATTCCAACTGCTTTTGGCAGCTAAACAGTGTTGATCCTCTTTAGTAGTTTAATTTAAGACCCCCTGCTAATATCATGTCCTGTAGGTCGTTTTACATTACCAACACATGATTTTTTTCAGTAAGCCAATACAGTTAGGAAACTTTTTTATTAGCTTACCAGGTGATAGAAGAAGAAGAGGGCAAAAAAGTGCCTGTATCTCACCTAGAGCCATACCACATTGGATAGGCCCAATCTCGTCTGATCTTGGAAGCTAAGCAGTGTTGGGCCTGGTTAGTACTTGGGTGGCAGACCACGTGAGAACACCAGGTGCTGTAGGTTTTTTCACATTACAGGCAAATTGTTTTTATTCTCTAGCTATTTAAATTGGAAACTTTTTCTTTTTATTGCCAGTACAGACATTTGGAAGAGGTCAAACAGACACAATAGCCATCACCTAAAGACTTACCACACTGTTTAGGCCCAATTCCAACTGCTTTTGGCAGCTAAACAGTGTTGAGCCTCTTTAGTAGTTTAATTTAAGACCCCCTGCTAATATCATGTCCTGTAGGTCTTTTTACATTACCAACACATGATTTTTTTCAGTAAGCCAATACAGTTAGGAAACTTTTTTATTAGCTTACCTGGTGATAGAAGTAGAAGAGGGCAAAAAAGTGCCTGTATTTCACCTACAGCCATACCACATTGGATAGGCCCAATCTCGTCTGATCTTGGAAGCTAAGCAGTGTTGGGCCTGGTTAGTACTTGTGTGGGAGACCACCTGGGAACACCAGGTGCTGTAGGTTTTTTCACATTACTGGCAAATTGTTTTTATTCTCTAGCTATTTAAATTGGAAACTTTTTCTTTTTATTGCCAGCACAGACATTTGGAAGAGGTCAAACAGACACAATAGCCATCACCTAAAGACTTACCACACTGTTTAGGCTCAATTCCAACTGCTTTTGGCAGCTAAACAGTGTTGAGCCTCTTTAGTAGTTTAATTTAAGACCCCCTGCTAATATCATGTCCTGTAGGTCTTTTTACATTACCAACACATGATTTTTTTCAGTAAGCCAATACAGTTAGGAAACTTTTGTATTAGCTTACCTGGTGATAGAAGTAGAAGAGGGCAAAAAAGTGCCTGTATCTCACCTACAGCCATACCACATTGGATAGGCCCAATCTCGTCTGATCTTGGATGCTAAGCAGTGTTGGGCCTGGTTAGTACTTGGGTGGGAGACCACATTGGAACACCAGGTGCTGTAGGTTTTTTCACATTACTGGCAAATTGTTTTTATTCTCTAGCTATTTAAATTGGAAACTTTTTCTTTTTATTGCCAGTACAGACATTTGGAAGAGGTCAAACAGACATAATAGCCATCACCTAAAGACTTACCACACTGTTTAGGCCCAATTCCAACTGCTTTTGGCAGCTAAACAGTGTTGAGCCTCTTTTGTAGTTTAATTTAAGACCCCCTGCTAATATCATGTCCTGTAGGTCTTTTTACATTACCAACACATGATTTTTTTCAGTAAGCCAATACAGTTAGGAAACTTTTTTATTAGCTTACCTTGTGATAGAAGTAGAAGAGGGCAAAAAAGTGCCTGTATCTCACCTACAGACATACCACATTGGATAGGCCCAATCTCGTCTGATCTTGGAAGCTAAGCAGTGTTGGGCCTAGTTAGTACTTGGGTGGGAGACCACATGGGAACACCAGGTGCTGTAGGTTTTTTCACATTACTGGCAAATTGTTTTTATTCTCTAGCTATTTAAATTGGAAACTTTTTCTTTTTATTGCCAGTACAGACATTTGGAAGAGGTCAAACAGACACAATAGCCATCACCTAAAGACTTACCACACTGTTTAGGCCCAATTCCAACTGCTTTTGGCAGCTAAACAGTGTTGAGCCTGTTTAGTAGTTTAATTTAAGACCCCCTGCTAATATCATGTCCTGTAGGTCTTTTTACATTACCAACACATGATTTTTTTTAAGTAAGCCAATACAGTTAGGAAACTTTTTTATTAGCTTACCTGGTGATAGAAGTAGAAGAGGGCAAAAAAGTGCCTGTATCTCACCTACAGCCATACCACATTGGATAGGACCAATCTTGTCTGATCTTGGAAGCTAAGCAGTGTTGGGCCTGGTTAGTACTTGGGTGGGAGACCACCTGGGAACACCAGGTGCTGTCGGTTTTTTCACATTACTGGCAAATTGTTTTTATTCTCTAGCTATTTAAATTGGAAACTTTTTCTTTTTATTGCCAGCACAGACATTTGGAAGAGGTCAAACAGACACAATAGCCATCACCTAAAGACTTACCACACTGTTTAGGCTCAATTCCAACTGCTTTTTGCAGCTAAACAGTGTTGAGCCTCTTTCATAGTTTAATTTAAGACCCCTGCTAATATCATGTCCTGTAGGTCTTTTTACATTACCAACACATGATTTTTTTCAGTAAGCCAATACAGTTAGGAAACTTTTGTATTAGCTTACCTGGTGATAGAAGTAGAAGAGGGCAAAAAAGTGCTTTTAACTAGCCTACAGCCATACCACATTGGATAGGCCCAATCTCGTCTGATCTTGGAAGCAAAGCAGTGTTGGGCCTGGTTAGTACTTGGGTGGGAGACCACATGGGAACACCAGGTGCTGTAGGTTTTTTCACATTACTGGCAAATTGTTTTTATTCTCTAGCTATTTAAATTGGAAACTTTTTCTTTTTATTGCCAGTACAGACATTTGGAAGAGGTCAAACAGACACAATAGCCATCACCTAAAGACTTACCACACTGTTTAGGCCCAATTCCAACTGCTTTTGGCAGCTAAACAGTGTTGAGCCTCTTTAGTAGTTTAATTTAAGACCCCCTGCTAATATCATGTCCTGTAGGTCTTTTTACATTACCAACACATGATTTTTTTCAGTAAGCCAATACAGTTAGGAAACTTTTTTATTAGCTTACCTGGTGATAGAAGTAGAAGAGGGCAAAAAAGTGCCTGTATCTCACCTAAAGCCATACCACATTGGATAGGCCCAATCTCGTCTGATCTTGGAAGCTAAGCAGTGTTGGGCCTGGTAAGTACTTGGGTGGGAGACCACATGGGAACACCAGGTGCTGTAGGTTTTTTCACATTACAGGCAAATTGTTTTTATTCTCTAGCTATTTAAATTGGAAACTTTTTCTTTTTATTGCCAGTACAGACATTTGGAAGAGGTCAAACAGACACAATAGCCATCACCTAAAGACTTACCACACTGTTTAGGCTCAATTCCAACTGCTTTTGGCAGCTAAACAGTGTTGAGCCTCTTTAGTAGTTTAATTTAAGACCCCCTGCTAATATCATGTCCTGTAGATCTTTTTACATTACCAACACATGATTTTTTTCAGTAAGCCAATACAGTTAGGAAACTTTTTTATTAGCTTACCTGGTGATAGAAGCAGAAGAGGGCAAAAAAGTGCCTGTATCTCACCTACAGCCATACCACATTGGATAGGCCCAATCTCGTCTGATCTTAGAAGCTAAGTAGTGTTGGGCCTGGTTAGTACTTGGGTGGCAGACCACATGGGAACACCAGGTGCTGTAGGTTTTTTCACATTACAGGCAAATTGTTTTTATTCTCTAGCTATTTAAATTGGAAACTTTTTCTTTTTATTGCCAGTACAGACATTTGGAAGAGGTCAAACAGACACAATAGCCATCACCTAAAGACTTACCACACTGTTTAGGCCCAATTCCAACTGCTTTTGGCAGCTAAACAGTGTTGAGCCTCTTTAGTAGTTTAATTTAAGACCCCCTGCTAATATCATGTCCTGTAGGTCTTTTTACATTACCAACACATGATTTTTTTCAGTAAGCCAATACAGTTAGGAAACTTTTTTATTAGCTTACCTGGTGATAGAAGTAGAAGAGGGCAAAAAAGTGCCTGTATTTCACCTACAGCCATACCACATTGGATAGGCCCAATCTCGTCTGATCTTGGAAACTAAGCAGTGTTGGGCCTGGTTAGTACTTGGGTGGGAGACCACATGGGAACACCAGGTGCTGTAGGTTTTTTCACATTACTGGCAAATTGTTTTTATTCTCTAGCTATTTAAATTGGAAACTTTTTCTTTTTATTGCCAGTACAGACATTTGGAAGAGGTCAAACAGACACAATAGCCATCACCTAAAGACTTACCACACTGTTTAGGCCCAATTCCAACTGCTTTTGGCAGCTAAACAGTGTTGATCCTCTTTAGTAGTTTAATTTAAGACCCCCTGCTAATATCATGTACTGTAGGTCTTTTTACATTACCAACACATGATTTTTTTCAGTAAGCCAATACAGTTAGGAAACTTTTTTATTAGCTTACCTGGTGATAGAAGTAGAAGAGGGCAAAAAAGTGCCTGTATTTCACCTACAGCCATACAACATTGGTTAGGCCCAATCTCGTCTGATCTTGGAAGCTAAGCAGTGTTGGGCCTTGTTAGTAATTGGGTGGGAGACCACATGGGAACACCAGGTGCTGTAGGTTTTTTCACATTACAGGCAAATTGTTTTTATTCTCTAGCTATTTAAATTGGAAACTTTTTCTTTTAATTGCCAGTACAGACATTTGGAAGAGGTCAAACAGACACAATAGCCATCACCTAAAGACTTACCACACTGTTTAGGCTCAATTCCAACTGCTTTTGGCAGCTAAACAGTGTTGATCCTCTTTAGTAGTTTAATTTAAGACCCCCTGCTAATATCATGTCCTGTAGGTCGTTTTACATTACCAACACATGATTTTTTTCAGTAAGCCAATACAGTTAGGAAACTTTTTTATTAGCTTACCTGGTGATAGAAGAAGAAGAGGGCAAAAAAGTGCCTGTATCTCACCTAGAGCCATACCACATTGGATAGGCCCAATCTCGTCTGATCTTGGAAGCTAAGCAGTGTTGGGCCTGGTTAGTACTTGGGTGGCAGACCACGTGGGAACACCAGGTGCTGTAGGTTTTTTCACATTACAGGCAAATTGTTTTTATTCTCTAGCTATTTAAATTGGAAACTTTTTCTTTTTATTGCCAGTACAGACATTTGGAAGAGGTCAAACAGACACAATAGCCATCACCTAAAGACTTACCACACTGTTTAGGCCCAATTCCAACTGCTTTTGGCAGCTAAACAGTGTTGAGCCTCTTTAGTAGTTTAATTTAAGACCCCCTGCTAATATCATGTCCTGTAGGTCTTTTTACATTACCAACACATGATTTTTTTCAGTAAGCCAATACAGTTAGGAAACTTTTTTATTAGCTTACCTGGTGATAGAAGTAGAAGAGGGCAAAAAAGTGCCTGTATCTCACCTACAGCCATACCACATTGGATAGGCCCAATCTCGTCTGATCTTGGAAGCTAAGCAGTGTTGGCCCTGGTTAGTACTTGGGTGGGAGACCACATGGGAACACCAGGTGCTGTAGGTTTTTTCACATTACAGGCAAATTGTTTTTATTCTCTAGCTATTTAAATTGGAAACTTTTTCTTTTTATTGCCAGTACAGACATTTGGAAGAGGTCAAACAGACACAATAGCCATCACCTAAAGACTTACCACACTGTTTAGGCTCAATTCCAACTGCTTTTGGCAGCTAAACAGTGTTGATCCTCTTTAGTAGTTTAATTTAAGACCCCCTGCTAATATCATGTCCTGTAGGTCGTTTTACATTACCAACACATGATTTTTTTCAGTAAGCCAATACAGTTAGGAAACTTTGTTATTAGCTTACCTGGTGATAGAAGTAGAAGAGGGCAAAAAAGTGCCTGTATCTCACCTACAGCCATACCACATTGGATAGGACCAATCTTGTCTGATCTTGGAAGCTAAGCAGTGTTGGGCCTGGTTAGTACTTGGGTGGGAGACCACCTGGGAACACCAGGTGCTGTAGGTTTTTTCACATTACTGGCAAATTGTTTTTATTCTCTAGCTATTTAAATTGGAAACTTTTTCTTTTTATTGCCAGCACAGACATTTGGAAGAGGTCAAACAGACACAATAGCCATCACCTAAAGACTTACCACACTGTTTAGGCTCAATTCCAACTGCTTTTTGCAGCTAAACAGTGTTGAGCCTCTTTCATAGTTTAATTTAAGACCCCTGCTAATATCATGTCCTGTAGGTCTTTTTACATTACCAACACATGATTTTTTTCAGTAAGCCAATACAGTTAGGAAACTTTTGTATTAGCTTACCTGGTGATAGAAGTAGAAGAGGGCAAAAAAGTGCTTTTAACTAGCCTACAGCCATACCACATTGGATAGGCCCAATCTCGTCTGATCTTGGAAGCAAAGCAGTGTTGGGCCTGGTTAGTACTTGGGTGGGAGACCACATGGGAACACCAGGTGCTGTAGGTTTTTTCACATTACTGGCAAATTGTTTTTATTCTCTAGCTATTTAAATTGGAAACTTTTTCTTTTTATTGCCAGTACAGACATTTGGAAGAGGTCAAACAGACACAATAGCCATCACCTAAAGACTTACCACACTGTTTAGGCCCAATTCCAACTGCTTTTGGCAGCTAAACAGTGTTGAGCCTCTTTAGTAGTTTAATTTAAGACCCCCTGCTAATATCATGTCCTGTAGGTCTTTTTACATTACCAACACATGATTTTTTTCAGTAAGCCAATACAGTTAGGAAACTTTTTTATTAGCTTACCTGGTGATAGAAGTAGAAGAGGGCAAAAAAGTGCCTGTATCTCACCTAAAGCCATACCACATTGGATAGGCCCAATCTCGTCTGATCTTGGAAGCTAAGCAGTGTTGGGCCTGGTAAGTACTTGGGTGGGAGACCACATGGGAACACCAGGTGCTGTAGGTTTTTTCACATTACAGGCAAATTGTTTTTATTCTCTAGCTATTTAAATTGGAAACTTTTTCTTTTTATTGCCAGTACAGACATTTGGAAGAGGTCAAACAGACACAATAGCCATCACCTAAAGACTTACCACACTGTTTAGGCCCAATTCCAACTGCTTTTGGCAGCTAAACAGTGTTGAGCCTCTTTAGTAGTTTAATTTAAGACCCCCTGCTAATATCATGTCCTGTAGATCTTTTTACATTACCAACACATGATTTTTTTCAGTAAGCCAATACAGTTAGGAAACTTTTTTATTAGCTTACCTGGTGATAGAAGCAGAAGAGGGCAAAAAAGTGCCTGTATCTCACCTACAGCCATACCACATTGGATAGGCCCAATCTCGTCTGATCTTAGAAGCTAAGTAGTGTTGGGCCTGGTTAGTACTTGGGTGGCAGACCACATGGGAACACCAGGTGCTGTAGGTTTTTTCACATTACAGGCAAATTGTTTTTATTCTCTAGCTATTTAAATTGGAAACTTTTTCTTTTTATTGCCAGTACAGACATTTGGAAGAGGTCAAACAGACACAATAGCCATCACCTAAAGACTTACCACACTGTTTAGGCCCAATTCCAACTGCTTTTGGCAGCTAAACAGTGTTGAGCCTCTTTAGTAGTTTAATTTAAGACCCCCTGCTAATATCATGTCCTGTAGGTCTTTTTACATTACCAACACATGATTTTTTTCAGTAAGCCAATACAGTTAGGAAACTTTTTTATTAGCTTACCTGGTGATAGAAGTAGAAGAGGGCAAAAAAGTGCCTGTATTTCACCTACAGCCATACCACATTGGATAGGCCCAATCTCGTCTGATCTTGGAAACTAAGCAGTGTTGGGCCTGGTTAGTACTTGGGTGGGAGACCACATGGGAACACCAGGTGCTGTAGGTTTTTTCACATTACTGGCAAATTGTTTTTATTCTCTAGCTATTTAAATTGGAAACTTTTTCTTTTTATTGCCAGTACAGACATTTGGAAGAGGTCAAACAGACACAATAGCCATCACCTAAAGACTTACCACACTGTTTAGGCCCAATTCCAACTGCTTTTGGCAGCTAAACAGTGTTGATCCTCTTTAGTAGTTTAATTTAAGACCCCCTGCTAATATCATGTACTGTAGGTCTTTTTACATTACCAACACATGATTTTTTTCAGTAAGCCAATACAGTTAGGAAACTTTTTTATTAGCTTACCTGGTGATAGAAGTAGAAGAGGGCAAAAAAGTGCCTGTATTTCACCTACAGCCATACAACATTGGTTAGGCCCAATCTCGTCTGATCTTGGAAGCTAAGCAGTGTTGGGCCTTGTTAGTAATTGGGTGGGAGACCACATGGGAACGCCAGGTGCTGTAGGTTTTTTCACATTACAGGCAAATTGTTTTTATTCTCTAGCTATTTAAATTGGAAACTTTTTCTTTTAATTGCCAGTACAGACATTTGGAAGAGGTCAAACAGACACAATAGCCATCACCTAAAGACTTACCACACTGTTTAGGCTCAATTCCAACTGCTTTTGGCAGCTAAACAGTGTTGATCCTCTTTAGTAGTTTAATTTAAGACCCCCTGCTAATATCATGTCCTGTAGGTCGTTTTACATTACCAACACATGATTTTTTTCAGTAAGCCAATACAGTTAGGAAACTTTTTTATTAGCTTACCTGGTGATAGAAGAAGAAGAGGGCAAAAAAGTGCCTGTATCTCACCTAGAGCCATACCACATTGGATAGGCCCAATCTCGTCTGATCTTGGAAGCTAAGCAGTGTTGGGCCTGGTTAGTACTTGGGTGGCAGACCACGTGGGAACACCAGGTGCTGTAGGTTTTTTCACATTACAGGCAAATTGTTTTTATTCTCTAGCTATTTAAATTGGAAACTTTTTCTTTTTATTGCCAGTACAGACATTTGGAAGAGGTCAAACAGACACAATAGCCATCACCTAAAGACTTACCACACTGTTTAGGCCCAATTCCAACTGCTTTTGGCAGCTAAACAGTGTTGAGCCTCTTTAGTAGTTTAATTTAAGACCCCCTGCTAATATCATGTCCTGTAGGTCTTTTTACATTACCAACACATGATTTTTTTCAGTAAGCCAATACAGTTAGGAAACTTTTTTATTAGCTTACCTGGTGATAGAAGTAGAAGAGGGCAAAAAAGTGCCTGTATCTCACCTACAGCCATACCACATTGGATAGGCCCAATCTCGTCTGATCTTGGAAGCTAAGCAGTGTTGGCCCTGGTTAGTACTTGGGTGGGAGACCACATGGGAACACCAGGTGCTGTAGGTTTTTTCACATTACAGGCAAATTGTTTTTATTCTCTAGCTATTTAAATTGGAAACTTTTTCTTTTTATTGCCAGTACAGACATTTGGAAGAGGTCAAACAGACACAATAGCCATCACCTAAAGACTTACCACACTGTTTAGGCTCAATTCCAACTGCTTTTGGCAGCTAAACAGTGTTGATCCTCTTTAGTAGTTTAATTTAAGACCCCCTGCTAATATCATGTCCTGTAGGTCGTTTTACATTACCAACACATGATTTTTTTCAGTAAGCCAATACAGTTAGGAAACTTTGTTATTAGCTTACCTGGTGATAGAAGTAGAAGAGGGCAAAAAAGTGCCTGTATCTCACCTACAGCCATACCACATTGGATAGGCCCAATCTCGTCTGATCTTGGAAGCTAAGCAGTGTTGGGCCTGGTTAGTACTTGGGTGGGAGACCACATGGGAACACCAGGTGCTGTAGGTTTTTTCACATTACAGGCAAATTGTTTTTATTCTCTAGCTATTTAAATTGGAAACTTTTTCTTTTTATTGCCAGTACAGACATTTGGAAGAGGTCAAACAGACACAATAGCCATCACCTAAAGACTTACCACACTGTTTAGGCCCAATTCCAACTGCTTTTGGCAGCTAAACAGTGTTGAGCCTCTTTAGTAGTTTAATTTAAGACCCCCTGCTAATATCATGTCCTGTAGGTCTTTTTACATTAAAAAAACACATGATTTTTTTCAGTAAGCCAATACAGTTAGGAAACTTTTTTATTAGCTTACCTGGTGATAGAAGTAGAAGAGGGCAAAAAAGTGCCTGTATCTCACCTACAGCCATACCACGTTGGATAGGCCCAATCTCGTCTGATCTTGGAAGCTAAGCAGTGTTGGGCCTGGTTAGTACTTGGGTGGGAGACCACATGGGAACACCAGGTGCTGTAGGTTTTTTCACATTACAGGCAAATTGTTTTTATTCTCTAGCTATTTAAATTGGAAACTTTTTCTTTTTATTGCCAGTACAGACATTTGGAAGAGGTCAAACAGACACAATAGCCATCACCTAAAGACTTACCACACTGTTTAGGCTCAATTCCAACTGCTTTTGGCAGCTAAACAGTGTTGATCCTCTTTAGTAGTTTAATTTAAGACCCCCTGCTAATATCATGTCCTGTAGGTCGTTTTACATTACCAACACATGATTTTTTTCAGTAAGCCAATACAGTTAGGAAACTTTTTTATTAGCTTACCTGGTGATAGAAGAAGAAGAGGGCAAAAAAGTGCCTGTATCTCACCTAGAGCCATACCACATTGGATACGCCCAATCTCGTCTGATCTTGGAAGCTAAGCAGTGTTGGGCCTAGTTAGTACTTGGGTGGGAGACCACATGGGAACACCAGGTGCTGTAGGTTTTTTCACATTACAGGCAAATTGTTTTTATTCTCTAGCTATTTATATTGGAAACTTTTTCTTTTTATTGCCAGCACAGACATTTGGAAGAGGTCAAACAGACACAATAGCCATCACCTAAAGACTTACCACACTGTTTAGGCCCAATTCCAACTGCTTTTGGCAGCTAAACAGTGTTGAGCCTCTTTAGTAGTTTAATTTAAGACCCCCTGCTAATATCATGTCCTGTAGGTCTTTTTACATTACCAACACATGATTTTTTTCAGTAAGCCAATACAGTTAGGAAACTTTTTTATTAGCTTACCAGGTAAAAGAAGTAGAAGAGGGCAAAAAAGTGCCTGTATCTCACCTACAGCCATACCACATTGGATAGGCCCAATCTCGTCTGATCTTGGAAGCTAAGCAGTGTTGGGCCTGGTTAGTACTTGGGTGGGAGACCACATGGGAACACCAGGTGCTGTAGGTTTTTTCACATTACAGGCAAATTGTTTTTATTCTCTAGCTATTTAAATTGGAAACTTTTTCTTTTTATTGCCAGTACAGACATTTGGAAGAGGTCAAACAGACACAATAGCCATCACATAAAGACTTACCACATTGTTTAGGCCCAATTCCAACTGCTTTTGGCAGCTAAACAGTGTTGAGCCCCTTTAGTAGTTTAATTTAAGACCCCCTGCTAATATCATGTCCTGTAGGTCTTTTTACATTACCAACACATGATTTTTTTCAGTAAGCCAATACAGTTAGGAAACTTTTTTATTAGCTTACCTGGTGATAGAAGTAGAAGAGGGCAAAAAAGTGCCTGTATCTCACCTACAGCCATACCACGTTGGATAGACCCAATCTCGTCTGATCTTGGAAGCTAAGCAGTGTTGGGCCTGGTTAGTAATTGGGTGGGAGACCACATGGGAACACCAGGTGCTGTAGGGTTTTTCACATTACAGGCAAATTGTTTTTATTCTCTAGCTATTTAAATTGGAAACTTTTTCTTTTTTTTGCCAGTACAGACATTTGGAAGAGGTCAAACAGACACAATAGCCATCACCTAAAGACTTACCACACTGTTTAGGCCCAATTCCAACTGCTTTTGGCAGCTAAACAGTGTTGAGCCTCTTTAGTAGTTTAATTTAAGACCCCCTGCTAATATCATGTCCTGTAGGTCTTTTTACATTACCAACACATGATTTTTTTCAGTAAGCCAATACAGTTAGGAAACTTTTTTATTAGCTTACCTGGTGATAGAAGTAGAAGAGGGCAAAAAAGTGCCTGTATCTCACCTACAGCCATACCACATTGGATAGGCCCAATCTCGTCTGATCTTGGAAGCTAAGCAGTGTTGGGCCTGGTTAGTACTTGGGTGGGAGACCACATGGGAACACCAGGTGCTGTAGGTTTTTTCACATTACAGCAAATTGTTTTTATTCTCTAGCTATTTAAATTGGAAACTTTTTCTTTTAATTGCAAGTACAGACATTTGGAAGAGGTCAAACAGACACAATAGCCATCACCTAAAGACTTACCACACTGTTTAGGCCCAATTCCAACTGCTTTTGGCAGCTAAACAGTGTTGATCCTCTTTAGTAGTTTAATTTAAGACCCCCTGCTAATATCATGTCCTGTGGGTCGTTTTACATTACCAACACATGATTTTTTTCAGTAAGCCAATACAGTTAGGAAACTTTTTTATTAGCTTACCTGGTGATAGAAGTAGAAGTTTGCAAAAAAGTGCCTGTATCTCACCTACAGCCATACCACATTGGATAGGCCCAATCTCGTCTGATCTTGGTAGCTAAGCAGTGTTGGACCTGGTTAGTACTTGGGTGGGAGACCACATGGGAACACCAGGTGCTGTAGGTTTTTTCACATTACAGGCAAATTGTTTTTATTCTCTAGCTATTTAAATTGGAAACTTTTTCTTTTTATTGCCAGTACAGACATTTGGAAGAGGTCAAACAGACACAATAGCCATCACCTAAAGACTTACCACACTGTTTAGGCTCAATTCCAACTGCTTTTGGCAGCTAAAAAGTGTTGATCCTCTTTAGTAGTTTAATTTAAGACCCCCTGCTAATATCATGTCCTGTAGGTCGTTTTACATTACCAACACATGATTTTTTTCAGTAAGCCAATACAGTTAGGAAACTTTTTTATTAGCTTACCTGGTGATAGAAGAAGAAGAGGGCAAAAAAGTGCCTGTATCTCACCTAGAGCCATACCACATTGGATAGGC
The DNA here is from genome assembly GCF_055691185.1 of Crinia signifera. Taxonomy (NCBI): domain Eukaryota; kingdom Metazoa; phylum Chordata; class Amphibia; order Anura; family Myobatrachidae; genus Crinia; species Crinia signifera. The sequence continues at coordinate 51,829,296 of NC_139222.1, forward strand.
CCAATCTCGTCTGATCTTGGAAGCTAAGCAGTGTTGGGCCTAGTTAGTACTTGGGTGGGAGACCACATGGGAACACCAGGTGCTGTAGGCTTTTTCACATTACAGGCAAATTGTTTTTATTCTCTAGCTATTTAAATTGGAAACTTTTTCTTTTTATTGCCAGCACAGACATTTGGAAGAGGTCAAACAGACACAATAGCCATCACCTAAAGACTTACCACACTGTTTAGGCCCAATTCCAACTGCTTTTGGCAGCTAAACAGTGTTGTGCCTCTTTAGTAGTTTAATTTAAGACCCCCTGCTAATATCATGTCCTGTAGGTCTTTTTACATTACCAACACATGATTTTTTTCAGTAAGCCAATACAGTTAGGAAACTTTGTTATTAGCTTACCTGGTGATAGAAGTAGAAGAGGGCAAAAAAGTGCCTGTATCTAACCTACAGCCATACCACATTGGATAGGCCCAATCTCGTCTGATCTTGGAAGCTAAGCAGTGTTGGGCCTGGTTAGTACTTGGGTGGGAGACCACATGGGAACACCAGGTGCTGTAGTTTTTTTCACATTACAGGCAAATTGTTTTTATTCTCTAGCTATTTAAATTGGAAACTTTTTCTTTTTATTGCCAGTACAGACATTTGGAAGAGGTCAAACAGACACAATAGCCATCACCTAAAGACTTACCACACTGTTTAGGCCCAATTCCAACTGCTTTTGGCAGCTAAACAGTGTTGAGCCTCTTTAGTAGTTTAATTTAAGACCCCCTGCTAATATCATGTCCTGTAGGTCTTTTTACATTACCAACACATGATTTTTTTCAGTAAGCCAATACAGTTAGGAAACTTTTTTATTAGCTTACCTGGTGATAGAAGTAGAAGAGGGCAAAAAAGTGCCTGTATCTCACCTACAGCCATACCACATTGGATAGGCCCAATCTCGTCTGATCTTGGAAGCTAAGCAGTGTTGGGCCTGGTTAGTACTTGGGTGGGAGACCACATGGGAACACCAGGTGCTGTAGGTTTTTTCACATTACAGGCAAATTGTTTTTATTCTCTAGCTATTTAAATTGGAAACTTTTTCTTTTTATTGCCAGTACAGACATTTGGAAGAGGTCAAACAGACACAATAGCCATCACCTAAAGACTTACCACACTGTTTAGGCTCAATTCCAACTGCTTTTGGCAGCTAAAAAGTGTTGATCCTCTTTAGTAGTTTAATTTAAGACCCCCTGCTAATATCATGTCCTGTAGGTCGTTTTACATTACCAACACATGATTTTTTTCAGTAAGCCAATACAGTTAGGAAACTTTTTTATTAGCTTACCTGGTGATAGAAGAAGAAGAGGGCAAAAAAGTGCCTGTATCTCACCTAGAGCCATACCACATTGGATAGGCCCAATCTCGTCTGATCTTGGAAGCTAAGCAGTGTTGGGCCTAGTTAGTACTTGGGTGGGAGACCACATGGGAACACCAGGTGCTGTAGGCTTTTTCACATTACAGGCAAATTGTTTTTATTCTCTAGCTATTTAAATTGGAAACTTTTTCTTTTTATTGCCAGCACAGACATTTGGAAGAGGTCAAACAGACACAATAGCCATCACCTAAAGACTTACCACACTGTTTAGGCCCAATTCCAACTGCTTTTGGCAGCTAAACAGTGTTGTGCCTCTTTAGTAGTTTAATTTAAGACCCCCTGCTAATATCATGTCCTGTAGGTCTTTTTACATTACCAACACATGATTTTTTTCAGTAAGCCAATACAGTTAGGAAACTTTGTTATTAGCTTACCTGGTGATAGAAGTAGAAGAGGGCAAAAAAGTGCCTGTATCTCACCTACAGCCATACCACATTGGATAGGCCCAATCTCGTCTGATCTTGGAAGCTAAGCAGTGTTGGGCCTGGTTAGTACTTGGGTGGGAGACCACATGGGAACACCAGGTGCTGTAGTTTTTTTCACATTACAGGCAAATTGTTTTTATTCTCTAGCTATTTAAATTGGAAACTTTTTCTTTTTATTGCCAGTACAGACATTTGGAAGAGGTCAAACAGACACAATAGCCATCACCTAAAGACTTACCACACTGTTTAGGCCCAATTCCAACTGCTTTTGGCAGCTAAACAGTGTTGAGCCTCTTTAGTCGTTTAATTTAAGACCCCCTGCTAATATCATGTCCTGTAGGTCTTTTTACATTACCAACACATGATTTTTTTCAGTAAGCCAATACAGTTAGGAAACTTTTTTATTAGCTTACCTGGTGATAGAAGTAGAAGAGGGCAAAAAAGTGCCTGTATCTCACCTACAGCCATACCACATTGGATAGGCCCAATCTCGTCTGATCTTGGAAGCTAAGCAGTGTTGGGCCTGGTTAGTACTTGGGTGGGAGACCACATGGGAACACCAGGTGCTGTAGGTTTTTTCACATTACAGGCAAATTGTTTTTATTCTCTAGCTATTTAAATTGGAAACTTTTTCTTTTTATTGCCAGTACAGACATTTGGAAGAGGTCAAACAGACACAATAGCCATCACCTAAAGACTTACATTTAGTCAAAAGAAAAAAGTTTGGTACCGTGTTAGCCAGTTGATAAGAAAAGTTTTATTGTTCCTCAGTGAGAAAAACAAAATAGCAATCTAGCAAATATGATACCTTTTAATGGCTAACAAAAATAAATGTAGTTAAAATGCAAGCTTTCGAGACTTCTTAGGTCTCTTCCTCAGGCATGGTATAACAAGGTGTGTGAAGAACCACATATATATACACAGCAGAGTAGGAACAAGATGTGATAGATGGACATTCTTAAGATCAAAACAAAACAAAATAACAGAATGAGCTTGTAAATTGAGTCCTTAATTAGTTTGTAGATAAGTAGTGTGAAAGTTTTATTGTCTCTAAGTTGATGACAGACCAGAGTTAGAGCTCCAATGCCCTCACTTTCTCTGGGCCAGATTCCTCAGATGTTGTAGTGGGCCATAAATCCCTTGGATAGATTCAGTCCTGTGTTAAGGGTGTCAAACGTTGTCATTAATTTGTATTCCCAGACCCTCCTGTCTCTTTGTGATTTGAAATTTCCTTTTAGTATAATCACTTTCATATGATCCTGATTGTGTCCTGGGCTGCAGAAATGTTTGGCCACAGGAAAGTGTGTCTTTTTTTCCTTTATTGTGTGGCGATGGGACCTCATCCTTGCCTTAAGTTTTTGTCCTGTTTCTCCAACATATAGACCCCCAATAGGACATTTGGTGCACAGAATCAGGTACACTACATTGGTAGTAGAACATGTGAATGTCCCTGGGATCTTATAGTCCTGTTGTGTGTTGGGGATCCGTACACTGTCTGTAGTGAGGATATGGGCACAGGTTTTGCAGCTCCTTACATTGCAGGGATAGGTTCCTCTTTGTGTAATGGATGGCAGTGAACTTCGGATTATAATATTTTTCAGGTTTGCAGGTTGTCGGTAACATAGTAGTGGAGGGTCTGGGAATATTGTTTTCAGGCGGTCATCTTTGTGTATGATGTGATGTAGTTTTTTTGCAGTTTTTCTTAGCACCTCAAGCTGTGGGTTGTAGGTGACTACCAGGGGTACACGGTTGTTTCTTTCTCTTTCTTTATATTGGAGAAGTTGATTTCTGGGTATCCTGATGGCTTTAAGTTGTTTTAAGTGGACATCTCTATCTGCTGGGCTGGAGCAGATGCGATGATATCTGATGGCCTGGCTGTAGACAATGGATTTTTTGATGTGTTTCGGGTGGAAGCTGTCCCATCTGAGGTATGAAGGCCGATCCACGGGTTTTCGGTATAGGGTTGTCTGTATTGCGTTGTTTTGAATTGTTATAGTGGTGTCAAGGAAGTTTATCTCGGTATATGAGTAATTCATTGTCAGGTTTATTGTTGGATGAAATCTGTTAAATTTTTCATGGAAATGTATGAGTTCTTGTTCAGAATCAGTCCAGATGATCAGGATATCATCGATGTAACGGAAGTAAGCCAAGGGTTTGATTGAGCAGGATGCCAAGAAGTCACTCTCGAGTTTTGCCATGAACAGATTGGCGTATTGCGGTGCCATTTTACTGCCCATGGCGGTCCCGGTGCGCTGTAGAAATATTTCTTTGCCAAAGGAAAAATAATTGTGTGTAAGGATGAATTTTGTAAGCTGTATTGCAGGACCAGGAGCAATCCCATTGGACTCAAGATATATCTGGCATGCTGTCAGTCCATCTTCATGGGGGATATTGGAATATAGGGATTCCACATCCATGGTGGCAAGGATGGCTCCATTAGGGAGGGGACCTAGGGTTGATAATTTATTCAGTAGGTCCGTGGTATCTTGGAGAAAGCTGGTTGTATGTCTCACCAGTGGTTTCAGGACACCCTCTACCCATCCTGAGATTTTTTCAGTGAGGGTTCCCACGCATGAGATGATTGGCCTCCCTGGGTTGCCGGGCTTATGTATTTTGGGAAGCATGTAGAATATTCCAATTCTGGGACTGTCGGGTATCAAGTCCAAAAGTTCTGTAGACTCTGCTGACAGCCCCCTGACAAGCCTTCTCAACTCCCTTAAATATTTTTGAGTTGGATCTTTGTCTAGTTTGGTATAGTATTGGATATCCATCAGCTGTCTATTTGCTTCCTTAGTATAGTCCGATGTGTCCATGATGACTATGGCCCCACCTTTGTCTGCAGGCTTGATGGTGATTTTCTTGTTGTTTCTTAAGGTGTGAATAGCTCTTCTTTCTTGCACACTGATGTTAAAGTATTCCTTTTTATGTTTTTCCAATATTGTTGACTGGACCACATTTCTAAAAGAGTCAATATATAGGTCCAAAATGGTACTGCGGCCAGGTGGTGGTGTCCAGACAGAACTCTTCTTGTGGACTGGTCTAATTTGTGTTTGGCTATTTGTAGGTTCTGTCTCCTCTCTGTCATGGAAGAACTCCTTCAGTCTTAGTTTCCTAAAATATTCTTCCATGTCACTACATAGTTCTGTTTTGTCGAGAGGCTTGGTCGGACAGAATGTAAGTCCTCTAGATAGCACACTGACTTCTACTTTAGTGGGTTTGTGAGATGACAAATTAATCACACAGTTAAATTTACCTGTGTCTTGCTGGGAGTTCTGTTCTATCCCTCCAGACTTGGGGTGGACTTTCTGTGTGCTTGAATAAAGTCCTGCTTTTATGCGAAGTCTGTGAAGTTTCTTTTTCTTGTTATTGATTAGACATAGCTGTAGTGTTTTATAATATTGTTGTAGTATCTGTTTTGAGTCCTTTGTGAGGGAGCGCTTTAAAATTTGTATTTCCATTTGGACATTTCTCTTGGTGCTGTAGAAGACATGAATAAGGTGGTTTCGCAGTCTCTCAGAAGTCCTGTAGCAGAGATGATGTGCATATTGAGTTTTGTAGGTGTGCAGAATGGGGTTCTTAAGGCAAAGTCCTTTGGGGATTAAGTGTTCCTTCTTGCATCTGGTTAGAAAAAATAAGTTGCTGTCCAGTTGAGCCAGTTTCTTCAATAAACCTTTTAGTTCCATGTGTGTGCGGTACATTCTGGTATCCTCCATTTAGTCAAAAGAAAAAAGTTTGGTACCGTGTTAGCCAGTTGATAAGAAAAGTTTTATTGTTCCTCAGTGAGAAAAACAAAATAGCAATCTAGCAAATATGATACCTTTTAATGGCTAACAAAAATAAATGTAGTTAAAATGCAAGCTTTCGAGACTTCTTAGGTCTCTTCCTCAGGCATGGTATAACAAGGTGTGTGAAGAACCACATATATATACACAGCAGAGTAGGAACAAGATGTGATAGATGGACATTCTTAAGATCAAAACAAAACAAAATAACAGAATGAGCTTGTAAATTGAGTCCTTAATTAGTTTGTAGATAAGTAGTGTGAAAGTTTTATTGTCTCTAAGTTGATGACAGACCAGAGTTAGAGCTCCAATGCCCTCACTTTCTCTGGGCCAGATTCCTCAGATGTTGTAGTGGGCCATAAATCCCTTGGATAGATTCAGTCCTGTGTTAAGGGTGTCAAACGTTGTCATTAATTTGTATTCCCAGACCCTCCTGTCTCTTTGTGATTTGAAATTTCCTTTTAGTATAATCACTTTCATATGATCCTGATTGTGTCCTGGGCTGCAGAAATGTTTGGCCACAGGAAAGTGTGTCTTTTTTTCCTTTATTGTGTGGCGATGGGACCTCATCCTTGCCTTACGTTTTTGTCCTGTTTCTCCAACATATAGACCCCCAATAGGACATTTGGTGCACAGAATCAGGTACACTACATTGGTAGTAGAACATGTGAATGTCCCTGGGATCTTATAGTCCTGTTGTGTGTTGGGGATCCGTACACTGTCTGTAGTGAGGATATGGGCACAGGTTTTGCAGCTCCTTACATTGCAGGGATAGGTTCCTCTTTGTGTAATGGATGGCAGTGAACTTCGGATTATAATATTTTTCAGGTTTGCAGGTTGTCGGTAACATAGTAGTGGAGGGTCTGGGAATATTGTTTTCAGGCGGTCATCTTTGTGTATGATGTGATGTAGTTTTTTTGCAGTTTTTCTTAGCACCTCAAGCTGTGGGTTGTAGGTGACTACCAGGGGTACACGGTTGTTTCTTTCTCTTTCTTTATATTGGAGAAGTTGATTTCTGGGTATCCTGATGGCTCTGATAATCTGATCGTTGTTTGATGTGGGATGATATCCCTGATTTAAAAAGGTCCCTTTAAGTGGTTTTAAGTGGACATCTCTATCTGCTGGGCTGGAGCAGATGCGATGATATCTGATGGCCTGGCTGTAGACAATGGATTTTTTGATGTGTTTCGGGTAGAAGCTGTCCCATCTGAGGTATGAAGGCCGATCCACGGGTTTTCGGTATAGGGTTGTCTGTATTGCGTTGTTTTGAATTGTTATAGTGGTGTCAAGGAAGTTTATCTCGGTATATGAGTAATTCATTGTCAGGTTTATTGTTGGATGAAATCTGTTAAATTTTTCATGGAAATGTATGAGTTCTTGTTCAGAATCAGTCCAGATGATCAGGATATCATCGATGTAACGGAAGTAAGCCAAGGGTTTGATTGAGCAGGATGCCAAGAAGTCACTCTCGAGTTTTGCCATGAACAGATTGGCGTATTGCGGTGCCATTTTACTGCCCATGGCGGTCCCGGTGCGCTGTAGAAATATTTCTTTGCCAAAGGAAAAATAATTGTGTGTAAGGATGAATTTTGTAAGCTGTATTGCAGGACCAGGAGCAATCCCATTGGACTCAAGATATATCTGGCATGCTGTCAGTCCATCTTCATGGGGGATATTGGAATATAGGGATTCCACATCCATGGTGGCAAGGATGGCTCCATTAGGGAGGGGACCTAGGGTTGATAATTTATTCAGTAGGTCCGTGGTATCTTGGAGAAAGCTGGTTGTATGTCTCACCAGTGGTTTCAGGACACCCTCTACCCATCCTGAGATTTTTTCAGTGAGGGTTCCCACGCATGAGATGATTGGCCTCCCTGGGTTGCCGGGCTTATGTATTTTGGGAAGCATGTAGAATATTCCAATTCTGGGACTGTCGGGTATCAAGTCCAAAAGTTCTGTAGACTCTGCTGACAGCCCCCTGACAAGCCTTCTCAACTCCCTTAAATATTTTTGAGTTGGATCTTTGTCTAGTTTGGTATAGTATTGGATATCCATCAGCTGTCTATTTGCTTCCTTAGTATAGTCCGATGTGTCCATGATGACTATGGCCCCACCTTTGTCTGCAGGCTTGATGGTGATTTTCTTGTTGTTTCTTAAGGTGTGAATAGCTCTTCTTTCTTGCACACTGATGTTAAAGTATTCCTTTTTATGTTTTTCCAATATTGTTGACTGGACCACATTTCTAAAAGAGTCAATATATAGGTCCAAAATGGTACTGCGGCCAGGTGGTGGTGTCCAGACAGAACTCTTCTTGTGTTTGGCTATTTGTAGGTTCTGTCTCCTCTCTGTCATGGAAGAACTCCTTCAGTCTTAGTTTCCTAAAACATTCTTCCATGTCACTACATAGTTCTGTTTTGTCGAGAGGCTTGGTCGGACAGAATGTAAGTCCTCTAGATAGCACACTGACTTCTACTTTAGTGGGTTTGTGAGATGACAAATTAATCACACAGTTAAATTTACCTGTGTCTTGCTGGGAGTTCTGTTCTATCCCTCCAGACTTGGGGTGGACTTTCTGTGTGCTTGAATAAAGTCCTGCTTTTATGCGAAGTCTGTGAAGTTTCTTTTTCTTGTTATTGATTAGACATAGCTGTAGTGTTTTATAATATTGTTGTAGTATCTGTATTGAGTCCTTTGTGAGGGAGCACTTTAAAATTTGTATTTCCATTTGGACATTTCTCTTGGTGCTGTAGAAGACATGAATAAGGTGGTTTCGCAGTCTCTCAGAAGTCCTGTAGCAGAGATGATGTGCATATTGAGTTTTGTAGGTGTGCAGAATGGGGTTCTTAAGGCAAAGTCCTTTGGGGATTAAGTGTTCCTTCTTGCATCTGGTTAGAAAAAATAAGTTGCTGTCCAGTTGAGCCAGTTTCTTCAATAAACCTTTTAGTTCCATGTGTGTGCGGTACATTCTGGTATCCTCCATTTAGTCAAAAGAAAAAAGTTTGGTACCGTGTTAGCCAGTTGATAAGAAAAGTTTTATTGTTCCTCAGTGAGAAAAACAAAATAGCAATCTAGCAAATATGATACCTTTTAATGGCTAACAAAAATAAATGTAGTTAAAATGCAAGCTTTCGAGACTTCTTAGGTCTCTTCCTCAGGCATGGTATAACAAGGTGTGTGAAGAACCACATATATATACACAGCAGAGTAGGAACAAGATGTGATAGATGGACATTCTTAAGATCAAAACAAAACAAAATAACAGAATGAGCTTGTAAATTGAGTCCTTAATTAGTTTGTAGATAAGTAGTGTGAAAGTTTTATTGTCTCTAAGTTGATGACAGACCAGAGTTAGAGCTCCAATGCCCTCACTTTCTCTGGACCAGATTCCTCAGATGTTGTAGTGGGCCATAAATCCCTTGGATAGATTCAGTCCTGTGTTAAGGGTGTCAAACGTTGTCATTAATTTGTATTCCCAGACCCTCCTGTCTCTTTGTGATTTGAAAAACTGCAAAAAAACTACATCACATCATACACAAAGATGACCGCCTGAAAACAATATTCCCAGACCCTCCACTACTATGTTACCGACAACCTGCAAACCTGAAAAATATTATAATCCGAAGTTCACTGCCATCCATTACACAAAGAGGAACCTATCCCTGCAATGTAAGGAGCTGCAAAACCTGTGCCCATATCCTCACTACAGACAGTGTACGGATCCCCAACACACAACAGGACTATAAGATCCCAGGGACATTCACATGTTCTACTACCAATGTAGTGTACCTGATTCTGTGCACCAAATGTCCTATTGGGGGTCTATATGTTGGAGAAACAGGACAAAAACTTAAGGCAAGGATGAGGTCCCATCGCCACACAATAAAGGAAAAAAAGACACACTTTCCTGTGGCCAAACATTTCTGCAGCCCAGGACACAATCAGGATCATATGAAAGTGATTATACTAAAAGGAAATTTCAAATCACAAAGAGACAGGAGGGTCTGGGAATACAAATTAATGACAACGTTTGACACCCTTAACACAGGACTGAATCTATCCAAGGGATTTATGGCCCACTACAACATCTGAGGAATCTGGCCCAGAGAAAGTGAGGGCATTGGAGCTCTAACTCTGGTCTGTCATCAACTTAGAGACAATAAAACTTCCACACTACTTATCTACAAACTAATTAAGGACTCAATTTACAAGCTCATTCTGTTATTTTGTTTTGTTTTGATCTTAAGAATGTCCATCTATCACATCTTGTTCCTACTCTGCTGTGTATATATATGTGGTTCTTCACACACCTTGTTATACCATGCCTGAGGAAGAGACCTAAGAAGTCTCGAAAGCTTGCATTTTAACTACATTTATTTTTGTTAGCCATTAAAAGGTATCATATTTGCTAGATTGCTATTTTGTTTTTCTCACTGAGGAACAATAAAACTTTTCTAAAGACTTACCACACTGTTTAGGCTCAATTCCAACTGCTTTTGGCAGCTAAACAGTGTTGATCCTCTTTAGTAGTTTAATTTAAGACCCCCTGCTAATATCATGTCCTGTAGGTCGTTTTACATTACCAACACATGATTTTTTTTCAGTAAGCCAATACAGTTAGGAAACTTTTTTATTAGCTTACCTGGTGATAGAAGAAGAAGAGGGCAAAAAAGTGCCTGTATCTCACCTAGAGCCATACCACATTGGATAGGCCCAATCTCGTCTGATCTTGGAAGCTAAGCAGTGTTGGGCCTAGTTAGTACTTGGGTGGGAGACCACATGGGAACACCAGGTGCTGTAGGTTTTTTCACATTACAGGCAAATTGTTTTTATTCTCTAGCTATTTAAATTGGAAACTTTTTCTTTTTATTGCCAGCACAGACATTTGGAAGAGGTCAAACAGACACAATAGCCATCACCTAAAGACTTACCACACTGTTTAGGCCCAATTCCAACTGCTTTTGGCAGCTAAACAGTGTTGAGCCTCTTTAGTAGTTTAATTTAAGACCCCCTGCTAATATCATGTCCTGTAGGTCTTTTTACATTACCAACACATGATTTTTTTCAGTAAGCCAATACAGTTAGGAAACTTTTGTATTAGCTTACCTGGTGATAGAAGTAGAAGAGGGCAAAAAAGTGCCTTTATCTCACCTACAGCCATACCACATTGGATAGGCCCAATCTCGTCTGATCTTGGAAGCTAAGCAGTGTTGGGCCTGGTTAGTACTTGGGTGGGAGACCACATGAGAACACCAGGTGCTGTAGGTTTTTTCACATTACTGGCAAATTGTTTTTATTCTCTAGCTATTTAAATTGGAAACTTTTTCTTTTTATTGCCAGCACAGACATTTGGAAGAGGACAAACAGACACAATAGCCATCACCTAAAGACTTACCACACTGTTTAGGCCCAATTCCAACTGCTTTTGGCAGCTAAACAGTGTTGAGCCTCTTTAGTAGTTTAATTTAAGACCCCCTGCTAATATCATGTCCTGTAGGTCTTTTTACATTACCAACACATGATTTTTTTCAGTAAGCCAATACAGTTAGGAAACTTTTTTTATTAGCTTACCTGGTGATAGAAGTAGAAGAGGGCAAAAAAGTGCCTGTATCTCACCTACAGCCATACCACATTGGATAGGCCAAATCTCATCTGATCTTATAAGCTAAGCAGTGTTGGGCCTGGTTAGTACTTGGGTGGGAGACCACATGGGAACACCAGGTGCTGTAGGTTTTTTCACATTACTGTCAAATTGTTTTTATTCTCTAGCTATTAAAATTGGAAACTTTTTCTTTTTATTGCCAGCACTAACATTTGGAAGAGGTAAAACAGACACAATAGCCATCACCTAAAGACTTACCACACTGTTTAGGCCCAATTCCAACTGCTTTTGGCAGCTAAACAGTGTTGAGGCTCTTTAGTAGTTTAATTTAAGACCCCCTGCTAATATCATGTCCTGTAGGTCTTTTTACATTACCAACACATGTTTTTTTTTCAGTAAGCCAATACAGTTAGGAAACTTTTTTATTAGCTTACCTGGTGATAGAAGTAGAAGAGGGCAAAAAAGTGCCTGTATTTCCCCTACAGCCATACCACATTGGATAGGCCCAATCTCGTCTGATCTTGGAAGCTAAGCAGTGTTGGGCCTGGTTAGTACTTGGGTGGGAGACCACATGAGAACACCAGGTGCTGTAGTTTTTTTCACATTACTGGCAAATTGTTTTTATTCTATAGCTATTTAAATTGGAAACTTTTTCTTTTTATTGCCAGCACAGACATTTGGAAGAGGTCAAACAGACACAATAGCCATCACCTAAAGACTTACCACACTGTTTAGGCCCAATTCCAACTGCTTTTGGCAGCTAAACAGTGTTGAGCCTCTTTAGTAGTTTAATTTAAGACCCCCTGCTAATATCATGTCCTGTAGGTATTTTTACATTACCGACACATGATTTTTTTCAGTAAGCCAATACAGTTAGGAAACTTTTTTATTAGCTTACCTGGTGATAGAAGTAGAAGAGGGCAAAAAAGTGCCTGTATCTCACCTACAGCCATACCACATTGGATAGGCCCAATCTCATCTGACCTTATAAGCTAAGCAGTGTTGGGCCTGGCTAGTACTTGGATGGGAAATCCAGGTGCTGTAGGTTTTTTCACATTACTGGCAAATTGTTTTTATTCTCTAGCTATTTAAATTGGAAACTTTTTCTTTTTATTGCCAGCACTAACATTTGGTAGAGGTAAAACAGACACAATAGCCATCACCTAAAGACTTACCACACTGTTTAGGCCCAATTCCAACTGCTTTTGGCAGCTAAACAGTGTTGAGGCTCTTTAGTAGTTTAATTTAAGACCCCCTGCTAATATCATGTCCTGTAGGTCTTTTTACATTACCAACACATGATTTTTTTCAGTAAGCCAATACAGTTAGGAAACTTTTGTATTAGCTTACCTGGTGATAGAAGTAGAAGAGGGCAAAAAAGTGCCTTTATCTCACCTACAGCCATACCACATTGGATAGGCCCAATCTCGTCTGATCTTGGAAGCTAAGCAGTGTTGGGCCTGGTTAGTACTTGGGTGGGAGACCACATGGGAACACCAGGTGCTGTAGGTTTTTTCACATTACTGGCAAATTGTTTTTATTCTCTAGCTATTTAAATTGGAAACTTTTTCTTTTTATTGCCAGCACAGACATTTGGAAGAGGACAAACAGACACAATAGCCATCACCTAAAAACTTACCACACTGTTTAGGCCCAATTCCAACTGCTTTTGGCAGCTAAACAGTGTTGAGCCTCTTTAGTCGTTTAATTTAAGACCCCCTGCTAATATCATGTCCTGTAGGTCTTTTTACATTACCAACACATGATTTTTTTCAGTAAGCCAATACAGTTAGGAAACTTTTTTTATTAGCTTACCTGGTGATAGAAGTAGAAGAGGGCAAAAAAGTGCCTGTATCTCACTTACAGCCATACCACATTGGATAGGCCAAATCTCATCTGATCTTATAAGCTAAGCAGTGTTGGGCCTGGTTAGTACTTGGGTGGGAGACCACATGGGAACACCAGGTGCTGTAGGTTTTTTCACATTACTGGCAAATTGTTTTTATTCTCTAGCTATTTAAATTGGAAACTTTTTCTTTTTATTGCCAGCACAGACATTTGGAAGAGGTCAAACAGACACAATAGCCATCACCTAAAGACTTACCACACTGTTTAGGCCCAATTCCAACTGCTTTTGGCAGCTAAACAGTGTTGAGCCTCTTTAGTAGTTTAATTTAAGACCCCCTGCTAATATCATGTCCTGTAGGTCTTTTTACATTACCAACACATGATTTTTTTCAGTAAGCCAATACAGTTAGGAAACTTTTTTATTAGCCTACCTGGTTATAGAAGTAGAAGAGGGCAAAAAAGTGCATGTATCTTACCTATATCCATACCACATTGGATAGGCCCAATCTCGTCTAATCTTGGAAGCTAAGCAGTGTTGGGCCTGGTTAGTACTTGGGTGGGAGACCACCTGGGAACACCAGGTGCTGTAGGTTTTTTCACATTACTGGCAAATTGTTTTTATTCTCTAGCTATTTAACCCCTTCCCGACATTTGACCTACATGGTCATGGTCGGGATGTACTTCCCGACGCATGGCATAAATGTACGTCATGCATTTAAAGTGTCACCGCCTCTATAGATGCGGTGACAGAGGGGAGATGGCTGCTGTCCCCCCCCATCGGCGATCGCTGCGATTGGCTGTTCAAATGTGAACAACCAATTGCAGCATTTTCTGTGTACCGGCGAATAACGGCGCTCGTTGACACAGGGATCGGTGGTGATTGGTGCTGTTAAGTACAGCACCAATCACCACCGGGTGTAAAGGGGTCACTGGTGGTCACCCCACCTCACCCCACCTGCCCCCAAGGCTGTGATTGGTCCGTCGGACCGACGGACCAATCACAGCCATTGCACCTCAGTGAAAGTAACGGAGACCGCCCTGCCGCCGCCATTCCGGTCAGGAACAGCGTGCAGAGCGGTCTCCGTGCCCATCTGTCCCCCTATCTGACCTATCTGACCTCGATCAGCGTTGGTGGTGTGGTGGCATCCGTGCTGCCTGCTGCCTGCTGCCTGCTTCTGCTGCTGCAGCATCATAGTAAAATATAATTTTGTCTCTCCTGCCCCCTGTGGCTGATTGCAGTGCAGACGGGCTTAACCCTCTGCACTGCTTTTTTTCCTGCCCCCCATTTGTGCTGATCAGTATTAACTGTCCCCCTATCTGACCTATCTGACCTCGATCAGCGTTGGTGGTGTGGTGGCATCCGTGCTGCCTGCTGCCTGCTTCTGCTGCTGCAGCATCATAGTAAAATATAATTTTGTCTCTCCTGCCCCCTGTGGCTGATTGCAGTGCAGACGTACATCACTGATCAGCATTTTTGGCACAGGGTTGATCTAATTTTTTTTTTGGATCAAATTCCTGTTGCCTTTGACTGATCAGCAGTTTTTTAAAAATTTTTTTTTTTTTGAGGGTGCTGTGGGGTCTTTTTTTTAAATTTGTTTACACCCACGGTGATTTTGTGGGTGTCCTGTGGCCGCTGAGCGCTGATCAGTGACGGACGTTACTGACCAACATCTGTGCTCAATTTTTGGCGCAGGAGCTTTTTTTTTTTTCTTTTAACCCCTTCAAGGTTGTACCAAAAGCTGCCTTGAAGCTGCTGCCCCTTAAGTGCACTTACACGTGTTAAAGCACTACATACACACTACATACCCCCCGTGTTGAAATATAGTTTGTACCCCCCCTACACTATACACGTGTTGAAACACTACAATTACACAAACACAAAAATAATAAAAATGTCCCAATCATCCCAAAGACTGTTTTCAGCGGAGGAGGCATATGCCCTTATTGCCTCTGACACAGCCAGTGATGTAAGCGATGAATTTGCATTCGTCTTAAGCTCCTCTTCCTCCTCTAGTGATGAGGGACCCCCTCAAAGACGCCCCCATAGAGCAGCTGAGACCCCCCCCCCCAAATGATTGATCCCGTATGGACCCCACCACCAGACAATTTTGAGCCCCAGGTTCCTGAGTTTTTGGCCAACCCAGGAATCCAATTTGATAATACAGGCCTCAAAGAAATTGACTTTTTAAAAGTATTTTTCTCTGATGATTTTATAAATTTAATGGTGGACCAAAGTAATTTATATGCCCAGCAGTTTATTGCTCAAAACCCCACGTCATCATTTGCTAGGTGGACCCCTGTAGATGCAGTAGAGATGATGACGTTTTGGGGTCTGGTGTTACATATGGGCATAGTTAAAAAGCCAGAAATTAGACAATATTGGAGTACAGATGTTCTGTACAGCACCCCACTTCATCGTATGGCCATGACCCGGACTCGTTTTGAGACGATCCTTAAATTTTTGCATTACAACGATAATGCACAGTGCCCACCCAGAGATGATCCCACCTTTGACCGGCTATTCAAAGTCAGGCCGGTCATTGATCATTTCAGCGCCAAATTTGCTGAGATGTACATCCCCGAAAAATTCATTTGTGTAGACGAGTCACTTATACATTTTAAAGGAAGGGTTAAATTCCGCCAGTACCTTCCCAATAAGAGGGCAAGGTATGGCATAAAAATGTATAAGCTGTGCGAAAGTACCTCAGGGTACACCCACAGGTTTAGGGTATATGAAGGGAAGGACACAAGAATTGAACCGCCAGAATGCCCCCCCTCCCTCGTAGGTGTTAGTGGAAAGATTGTCTGGGATTTAGTGCACCCCTTCCTGGATAAGGGTTATCACCTCTATGTGGATAACTTTTACACCAGCATCCCCCTGTTTAAGGCCCTTGGTTCAAGAGGTACAGCAGCTTGCGGTACTGTGCGCAAGAACCAAAGAGGCCTCCCAAAAACGCACGTTGCCCAATTACTGAGAAAGGGTGAAAGCAGGGCACAATCCACCGAAAATATGTTGTTGGTCAAATATAAGGACAAGAGGGATGTCCTTATACTGACAACAATTCACGGAGACAGTACTACCTCCGTCCCTGTACGAGGTACCAGTACCCACACCTCAAAACCTATTTGTATCCTAGATTACAATAAGTACATGGGCGGAGTGGATCTTTCAGATCAGGTACTGAAGCCGTACAGTGCCCTGCGGAAAACAAAAATATGGTATAAGAAGCTGGCCGTGTATATCATCCAGATGGCACTGTATAATGCTTACGTACTATTCCGTTCTACCAGCCAGACGGGGACATTTATGCACTTTCAAGAGGAAGTCATAAAGGGCCTAATATTTGGGAACCAGCAGGCAGAGGGCCCCAGTACTTCTAGTACTGGCCCCCGTATTGTATCAGGGCAGCATTTTCCTAACGAAATCCCCTCCACTGGAAAAAAGGGCAGGACACAAAAAAGGTGCAAAGTTTGCTATAAAAAGGGAATAAGAAAGCAAACTATTTTCCACTGTGAAACTTGCCCCGACAAACCCGGCCTATGTATGAAGGAGTGTTTTAAAATATACCACACATCTATGGATTATTAGGTTCATCATTTCACCGTGCTTCGGGGGTCTTGCTAATGCGACATAGCACCCACTATTCATTCCACCAGAATCTGTGCTGCAAAATCCAAATATCACTCCTTCCCTTCTGAGTCCTGCCATGCACCCAAATGGTATTTTTTGGTCACATATGAGGCATTGCCGTACTCGGAAGAAATTGCGGCACAGATTTTGGGGTGCTTTGTCTCCTTCATTCCTTGTGAAAATGAAAAATTTTGAGCCAGAACTGCATTTTTGTGTAAAAAAATGTAATTTTTCATTTTCACAGCCCAGTTGTACCAAAATTGGTGAAACCCCTGGGGGTTTGAAATGTACACTATACCCCTAGATGAATTCCCTGAGGGGTGTAGTTTGCAAAATGGGGTCACTTGTGGGGGGTTCCACTGTATTGGTGCTTCGGGGGTCTTGCTAATGCGACATAGCACCCACCATTCATTCCACCAGAATCTGTGCTGCAAAATCCAAATATCACTCCTTCCCTTCTGAGTCCTGCCCTGCACCCAAATGGTATTTTTTGGTCACATATGAGGCATTGCCGTACTCGGGAGAAATTGCGGCACAGATTTTGGGGTGCTTTGTCTCCTTCATTCCTTGTGAAACTGAAAAATTTTGAGCCAGAACTGCATTTTTGTGTAAAAAAATGTAATTTTTCATTTTCAAAGCCCAGTTGTACCAAAATTGGTGAAACCCCTAGGGGTTTGAAATGTACACTATACCCCTAGATGAATTCCCTAAGGGGTGTAGTTTGCAAAATGGGGTCACTTGTGGGGGGGTTCCACTGTATTGGTGCTTCGGGGGTCTTGCTAATGCGACATAGCACCCACCATTCATTCCACCAGAATCTGTGCTGCAAAATCCAAATATCACTCCTTCCCTTCTGAGTCCTGCCATGCACCCAAATGGTATTTTTTGGTCACATATGAGGCATTGCCGTACTCGGGAGAAATTGCGGCACAGATTTTGGGGTGCTTAGTCTCCTTCATTCCTTGTGAAAATGAAAAATTTTGAGCCAGAACTGCATTTTTGTGTAAAAAAATGTAATTTTTCATTTTCACAGCCCAGTTGTACCAAAATTGGTGAAACCCCTGGGGGTTCGAAATGTACACTATACCCCTAGATGAATTCCCTGAGGGGTGTAGTTTGCAAAATGGGATCACTTGTGGGGGAGGTTCCTAACTTTTAGCATCTTATGGTGCCTAGAAACCTACATGGTGCCTAAAAAAAAATCTCATAAAAAGGAGGCTCCAAAATCAAGTAGGTGCTCCTTCTATTATGAAGCCTGTGGTTTGGTCAACGTGCACACTAGGGCCACATATAGGATATTTATGAAAACAAAAGAATTGCGGGAATCAATTTTTAGTCACATTTCTATAGTAAAATCTACTGTGTTCCTTAGAAAAATGTATTAAAATTGAAAATCTGCTAAAAAAATGAAATTTTGAAATTTCACCTACACTTTGTTTTTATTCCTGTGAAACATTAAAGGGTTAACAAACTTCCAAAATGCTGTTTTGAATACTGTGAGGGGTGCAGTTTTTGAAATGGCATCATGTATGGGGGTGTCTCACATACAAGTCCCTCAAAGTCACATCAGAACTGAACTGGTCCCTAAAAAAATCAGTGTTTGAAATTTTCTTGAAAATATGAGAATTTGCTATTCATATTTTAAGCCTCCTAGTGTCCAAAAAAATTAAAAGGAGGTTGAAATTATGATGGCAACATAAAGTAGACATATGGTCTTTGTTAGTTATTAACTATTTTGAGTGGTATGATTATTTGTCTCACAAGCAGAAAATTTAACATTTTGCAAATTGCAAAATTTTCAATTTTTTTATGACATTTTGGTATTTTTCACAAATAAACACAGACTGTATCGACCAAAATTTACCACTAACTTAAAGTACAATGTGTCACGAGAAAACAATCTCAAAATCACTGGTATAAGTAAAAGCAATAAAAAGTTATCCCCACATAAAGTGATACATGTCAGATTTGAAAAAAAGGGCTCTGACAGGAAGGCAAAAACAGGCTGCGGCGGTAAGGGGTTAAAGACGCACATTTCTGGCCCCCCAAAAATGGGCATTTCAAATGAGAAATGAGTCCAATGAACAAAATTGGGTGAATAAGTATGTATTTCAGGGGTGAGTTAGCAGGTTATTGGGGAAGTAAGTCCTGATATTTTTGGAGGTTGCAGGGGCCACTACACCATTCAAAATAGGCAGGCTTTAGCATATGCAGTTAGGCCCTGTAGGATGATTTTAGCTAAAAATTGCCCCAAACACTCAAACGGGCTTGTATCTGGGAAGGGAAAATATGGGAAACATGACTTAGACACCAAATGATACACTGTATGCCATGTTTCCAAATTTTTATGCACAGTGGTTACAGCATGAAGCGAATGCATGTGAATATACAAAGGTGCATTGCATTAAACAAGTCCAATGAGCGTCCCAAAATGGCCGGCCTGCCTGCTTTCATCCTTCAATTGTTCTAAATTTTTCATTACCCAATGAGCTGAGGTGTAGTCTTAGTCAGTGGTACCATCAGGGAGGTGTGTAAAGCACTTTAGGCTAGACAGCCAATCAGCTGCCAGCTTCCATCTGTCAATCAAATACAGCAGCCAATCAGAAAGCTGCCCAATGATCAGCAGGCCCTTTATGACATCACAGACAGACCCTCAGAACTATCTGTGCATGTCTAATGGCTGGCTGTCAGTTGGGCGGGCGGGTGGGTGGCAGAGGGAGGTAATGTCTGTCTCGTTTCTCCTGAAAATTGCGTTTTTTCTGCGTTTACGGGAAAAGTTGAGGTCCGACGCGCAAAAGTGGGGTATCGTAGAAATCACCTTTTAAAGACGCACATTTCTGGCCACCCAAAAATCGGCATTTCAAATGAGAAATGAGTCCAATTAACAAAATAGGGTGAATAAGTATGTATTTCAGGGGTGAGTTAGCAGGTTATGGGGAAGTAAGTCCTGATATTTTTGGAGGTTGCAGGGGCCACTACACCATTCAAAATAGGCAGGCTTTAGCTTATGCAGTTAGGCCCTGTAGGATGATTTTAGCTAAAAAGTGCCCCAAACACTCAAACGGGCTTGTATCTGGGAAGGGAAAATATGGGAAACATGACTTAGACACCAAATGATACACTGTATGACATGTTTCCAAATTTTTATGCACAGTGGTTACAGCATGAAGCGAATGCATGTGAATATACAAAGGTGCATTGCATTAAACAAGTCCAATGAGCGTCCCAAAATGGCCGGCCTGCCTGCTTTCATCCATCAATTGTTCTAAATTTTTCATTACCCAATGAGCTGAGATGTAGTCTTAGCCAGTGGTACCATCAGGGAGGTGTGTAAAGCACTTAAGGCTAGACAGCCAATCAGCTGCCAGCTTCCATCTGTCAATCAAATACAGCAGCCAATCAGAAAGCTGCCCATTGATCAGCAGGCCCTTTATGACATCACAGACAGACCCTCAGAACCAGGGCCGGCAACAGAATTCTTGGGGCCCCATACACTGATATCTCTGCGGGCCCCCACCCCCTATGCTGGAACACATACTGGCAGCGCCCTGTGCCCATTACTGGATTGCTGCGAAGCAGGGAGGGAGGTAAACTGCCTGGGAGCAGCCCTATTTCTGAAGCCTGTGCTCTATCACACTGACGGTCTATCACACTGACATAATCCCTCACCCTGTGGCCTGGGTTCTATCACACTGACATAATCCCTCACCCTGCGGCCTGGGTTCTATCACACTGACATAATCCCTCACCCTGCGGCCTGGGTTCTATCACACTGACATAATCCCTCACCCGGCGGCCTGGGTTCTGTCACACTGGTGCAATACCTCACCCTGTGTTCTATCACACTGACATAATCCCTCACCCTGCGGCCTGCGTTCTGTCACACTGGCGCAATACCTCACCCTGTGTTCTATCACACTGACATAATCCCTCACCCTGCGGCCTGCGTTCTGTCACACTGGCGCAATACCTCACCCTGCGTTCTATCACACTGACCTAATCCCTCACCCTGCGGCCTGCGTTCTGTCACACTGACATAATAACTCACCCTGCGGCCTGGGTTCTATCACACTGACATAATCCCTCACCCTACGGCCTGGGTTCTATCACACTGATATAATCCCTCACCCTGCGGCCTGGGTTCTATCACACTGACATAATCCCTCAACCTGCGGCCTGCGTTCTATCACACTGACATAATCCCTCACCCTGCGGCCTGCGTTCTGTCACACTGGCGCAATATCTCACCCTGCGGTCTATCACACTGACATAATCCCTCACCCTGCGGCCTGCGTTCTATCACACTGACATAATCCCTCACCCTGCAGCCTGCGTTCTGTCACACTGACATAATCCCTCACCCTGCGTTCTATCCCACTGACATAATCCCTCACCCTGCAGCCTGCGTTCTGTCACAGTTGCGCAATACCTCACCCTGCGGTATATCACACTGACATAATCCCTCACCCTGCGGCCTGCGTTCTGTCCCACTGGTGCAATATCTCACCCTGCAGTCTATCACACTGACATAATCCCTCACCCTGCGGCCTGCGTTCTGTCACACTGGTGCAATACCTCACCCTGCGTTCTATCACACTGACCTAATCCCTCACCCTGCGGCCTGCGTTCTGTCACACTGACATAATCCCTCACACTGCGGCCTGGGTTCTATCACACTGACATAATCCCTCAACCTGCGGCCTATCACACTGACATAATCCTTTACCCTGCGGCCTGGGTTCTATCACACTGACATAATCCCTCACCCTGCGGCCTGGGTTCTATCACACTGACATAATCCCTCACCCGGCGGCCTGGGTTCTGTCACACTGGTGCAATACCTCACCCTGTGTTCTATCACACTGACATAATCCCTCACCCTGCGGCCTGCGTTCTGTCACACTGGCGCAATACCTCACCCTGTGTTCTATCACACTGACATAATCCCTCACCCTGCGGCCTGCGTTCTGTCACACTGGCGCAATACCTCACCCTGCGTTCTATCACACTGACCTAATCCCTCACCCTGCGGCCTGCGTTCTGTCACACTGACATAATCCCTCACCCTGCGGCCTGGGTTCTATCACACTGACATAATCCCTCACCCTACGGCCTGGGTTCTATCACACTGACATAATCCCTCACCCGGCGGCCTGGGTTCTGTCACACTGGTGCAATACCTCACCCTGTGTTCTATCACACTGACATAATCCCTCACCCTGCGGCCTGCGTTCTGTCACACTGGCGCAATACCTCACCCTGTGTTCTATCACACTGACATAATCCCTCACCCTGCGGCCTGCGTTCTGTCACACTGGCGCAATACCTCACCCTGCGTTCTATCACACTGACCTAATCCCTCACCCTGCGGCCTGCGTTCTGTCACACTGACATAATCCCTCACCCTGCGGCCTGGGTTCTATCACACTGACATAATCCCTCACCCTACGGCCTGGGTTCTATCACACTGATATAATCCCTCACCCTGCGGCCTGGGTTCTATCACACTGACATAATCCCTCAACCTGCGGCCTGCGTTCTATCACACTGACATAATCCCTCACCCTGCGGCCTGCGTTCTGTCACACTGGTGCAATATCTCACCCTGCGGTCTATCACACTGACATAATCCCTCACCCTGCGGCCTGCGTTCTATCACACTGACATAATCCCTCACCCTGCAGCCTGCGTTCTGTCACACTGACATAATCCCTCACCCTGCGTTCTATCCCACTGACATAATCCCTCACCCTGCAGCCTGCGTTCTGTCACAGTTGCGCAATACCTCACCCTGCGGTATATCACACTGACATAATCCCTCACCCTGCGGCCTGCGTTCTGTCCCACTGGTGCAATATCTCACCCTGCAGTCTATCACACTGACATAATCCCTCACCCTGCGGCCTGCGTTCTGTCACACTGGTGCAATACCTCACCCTGCGTTCTATCACACTGACCTAATCCCTCACCCTGCGGCCTGCGTTCTGTCACACTGACATAATCCCTCACACTGCGGCCTGGGTTCTATCACACTGACATAATCCCTCAACCTGCGGCCTATCACACTGACATAATCCCTCACCCTGCGGCCTGGGTTCTATCACACTGACATAATCCCTCAACCTGTGGCCTGCGTTCTATCACACTGACATAATCCCTCACCCTGCGGCCTGCGTTCTGTCACACTGGCGCAATATCTCACCCTGCAGTCTATCACACTGACATAATCCCTCACCCTGCGGCCTGCGTTCTATCACACTGACATAATCCCTCACCCTGCGGCCTGCGTTCTATCACACTGACATAATCCCTCACCCTGCGGCCTGCGTTCTATCACACTGACATAATCCCTCACCCTGCGGCCTGCGTTCTGTCACACTGGCGCAATACCTCACCCTGCGGTATATCACACTGACATAATCCCTCACCCTGCAGCCTGCGTTCTGTCACACTGTCACAATCCCTCACCCTGTGGTCTGCATTCTATCACACTGACTCGCTTCCTAACCCTGCGGCCTGTGCTCTATAACACTGACGCGCTTCCTAACCCCCCACAGCCTAATCCTGACCCTCCTTGCTATTGCCTAACGCTTGTACCCTGTGACTTAACCCACCCCCCTCTGCCCTCAGCCTAACCCACTATATATAGTCACTCTTACCTTTAAAATAACAGTGCAGTCTGGCTGGGTGGGTGGGCCTGGAAACGCAGCAGCCTCTCCAGTCCTCTCACTTTGCAGACAGCAGCAGCTCTTCTGAAGCTGCCTGAGTCATCTCTAGCTCCGCCTCCCGAGCCCTGTGTAGCCCCGCCCCCAAACGAGTCCCATGAAGCTCCGCCCCCATGAAGCCCCATGCTGTAGCTCCATCCAGTTAATCCAAACCCTGCATCATGATGTTCCGGCCGGGCAGCTGAGGACTCGGTGAGGAAGTGGAATGTCCACCTGAGGTACTGAGCGGCAGGGGGGGCCTGCTTAACTCATCTGTTCAGGTTGCGGGGTGGGTAGTCACACAGGCGGGGGCGGGGCAGCACGCACAGACTGTGCACTCCACACACACTAGACGGCAGTGGTGTTAACATAGATTATAGACGGGCCCCGGCCACGGCAGGGCTCTGGGGCCCTTCAGAACGCCGGGGCCCGTCACACATGTCCCCCTTGACCCTCCCTGTCGCCGGCCCTGCTCAGAACTATCTGTGCATGTCTAATGGCTGGCTTTCAGTTGGGCGGGTGGGTGGCAGAGGGAGGGGATGTCTGTCTCGTTTCTCCTGAAAATTGTGGTTTTTCTGCGTTTACGGGAAAAGTTGAGGTCCGACGCGCAAAAGTGGGGTATCGTAGAATTCACCTTTTAAAGACGCACATTTCTGGCCCCCCAAAAATGGGCATTTCAAATGAGAAATGAGTCCAATGAACAAAATAGGGTGAATAAGTATGTATTTCAGGGGTGAGTTAGCAGGTTATTGGGGAAGTAAATCCTGATATTTTTGGAGGTTGCAGGGGCCACTACACCATTCAAAATAGGCAGGCTTTAGCATATGCAGTTAGGCCCTGTAGGATGATTTTAGCTAAAAAGTGCCCCAAACACTCAAAAGTGCTTGTATCTGGGAAGGGAAAATATGGGAAACATGATTTAGACACCAAATGATACACTGTATGCCATGTTTCCAAATTTTTATGCACAGTGGTTACAGCATGAAGTGAATGCATGTGAATATACAAAGGTGCATTGCATTAAACAAGTCCACTGAGCGTCCCAAAATGGCCGGCCTGCCTGCTTTCATCCATCAATTGTTCTAAATTTTTCATTACCCAATGAGCTGAGGTGGAGTCTTAGCCAGTGGTACCATCAGGAAGGTGTGTAAAGCACATTAGGCTAGACAGCCAATCAGCTGCCAGCTTCCATCTGTCAATCAAATACAGCAGCCAATCAGAAAGCTGCCCATTGATCAGCAGGCCCTTTATGACATCACAGACAGACCCTCAGAACTATCTGTGCATGTCTAATGGCTGGCTGTCAGTTGGGCGGGTGGGTGGCAGAGGGAGGGGATGTCTGTCTCGTTTCTCCTGAAAATTGCGGTTTTTCTGCGTTTACGGGAAAAGTTGAGGTCCGACGCGCAAAAGTGGGGTATCGTAGAAATCACCTTTTAAAGACGCACATTTCTGGCACCCCAAAAATGGGCATTTCAAATGAGAAATGAATCCAATTAACAAAATAGGGTGAATAAGTATGTATTTCAGGGGTGAGTTAGCAGGTTATTGGGGAAGTAAGTCCTGATATTTTTGGAGGTTGCAGGGGCCACTAGACCATTCAAAATAGGCAGGCTTGAGCATATGCAGTTAGGCCCCGTAGGATGATTTTAGCTAAAAAGTGCCCCAAACACTCAAACGGGCTAGTATCTGGGAAGAAAAAACATGGGAAACATGACTTAGACACCAAATGATACACTGTATGCCATGTTTCCAAATTTTTATGCACAGTGGTTACAGCATGAAGCGAATGCATGTGAAAATACAAAGGTGCATTGCATTAAACAAGTCCAATGAGCGTCCCAAAATGGCCGGCCTGCCTGCTTTCATCCATCAGTTGTTCTAAATTTTTCATTACCCAATGAGCTGAGGTGGAGTCTTAGCCAGTGGTACCATCAGGGAGGTGTGTAAAGCACTTTAGGCTAGACAGCCAATCAGCTGCCAGCTTCCATCTGTCAATCAAATACAGCAGCCAATCAGAAAGCTGCCCATTGATCAGCAGGCCCTTTATGACATCACAGACAGACCCTCAGAACCAGGGCCGGCAACAGAATTCTTGGGGCCCCATACACTGATATCTCTGCGGGCCCCCACCCCCTATGCTGGAACACATACTGGCAGCGCCCTGTGCCCATTACTGGATTGCTGCGAAGCAGGGAGGGAGGTAAACTGCCTGGGAGCAGCCCTATTTCTGAAGCCTGTGCTCTATCACACTGACGGTCTATCACACTGACATAATCCCTCACCCTGTGGCCTGGGTTCTATCACACTGACATAATCCCTCACCCTGCGGCCTGGGTTCTATCACACTGACATAATCCCTCACCCTGCGGCCTGGGTTCTATCACACTGACATAATCCCTCACCCGGCGGCCTGGGTTCTGTCACACTGGTGCAATACCTCACCCTGTGTTCTATCACACTGACATAATCCCTCACCCTGCGGCCTGCGTTCTGTCACACTGGCGCAATACCTCACCCTGTGTTCTATCACACTGACATAATCCCTCACCCTGCGGCCTGCGTTCTGTCACACTGGCGCAATACCTCACCCTGCGTTCTATCACACTGACCTAATCCCTCACCCTGCGGCCTGCGTTCTGTCACACTGACATAATCCCTCACCCTGCGGCCTGGGTTCTATCACACTGACATAATCCCTCACCCTACGGCCTGGGTTCTATCACACTGATATAATCCCTCACCCTGCGGCCTGGGTTCTATCACACTGACATAATCCCTCAACCTGCGGCCTGCGTTCTATCACACTGACATAATCCCTCACCCTGCGGCCTGCGTTCTGTCACACTGGCGCAATATCTCACCCTGCGGTCTATCACACTGACATAATCCCTCACCCTGCGGCCTGCGTTCTATCACACTGACATAATCCCTCACCCTGCAGCCTGCGTTCTGTCACACTGACATAATCCCTCACCCTGCGTTCTATCCCACTGACATAATCCCTCACCCTGCAGCCTGCGTTCTGTCACAGTTGCGCAATACCTCACCCTGCGGTATATCACACTGACATAATCCCTCACCCTGCGGCCTGCGTTCTGTCCCACTGGTGCAATATCTCACCCTGCAGTCTATCACACTGACATAATCCCTCACCCTGCGGCCTGCGTTCTGTCACACTGGTGCAATACCTCACCCTGCGTTCTATCACACTGACCTAATCCCTCACCCTGCGGCCTGCGTTCTGTCACACTGACATAATCCCTCACACTGCGGCCTGGGTTCTATCACACTGACATAATCCCTCAACCTGCGGCCTATCACACTGACATAATCCCTTACCCTGCGGCCTGGGTTCTATCACACTGACATAATCCCTCACCCTGCGGCCTGGGTTCTATCACACTGACATAATCCCTCACCCGGCGGCCTGGGTTCTGTCACACTGGTGCAATACCTCACCCTGTGTTCTATCACACTGACATAATCCCTCACCCTGCGGCCTGCGTTCTGTCACACTGGCGCAATACCTCACCCTGTGTTCTATCACACTGACATAATCCCTCACCCTGCGGCCTGCGTTCTGTCACACTGGCGCAATACCTCACCCTGCGTTCTATCACACTGACCTAATCCCTCACCCTGCGGCCTGCGTTCTGTCACACTGACATAATCCCTCACCCTGCGGCCTGGGTTCTATCACACTGACATAATCCCTCACCCTACGGCCTGGGTTCTATCACACTGACATAATCCCTCACCCGGCGGCCTGGGTTCTGTCACACTGGTGCAATACCTCACCCTGTGTTCTATCACACTGACATAATCCCTCACCCTGCGGCCTGCGTTCTGTCACACTGGCGCAATACCTCACCCTGTGTTCTATCACACTGACATAATCCCTCACCCTGCGGCCTGCG
This sequence comes from Crinia signifera, assembly GCF_055691185.1. Classification (NCBI taxonomy): domain Eukaryota; kingdom Metazoa; phylum Chordata; class Amphibia; order Anura; family Myobatrachidae; genus Crinia; species Crinia signifera. The sequence continues at coordinate 51,856,613 of NC_139222.1, forward strand.
TTCTGTCACACTGGCGCAATACCTCACCCTGCGTTCTATCACACTGACCTAATCCCTCACCCTGCGGCCTGCGTTCTGTCACACTGACATAATCCCTCACCCTGCGGCCTGGGTTCTATCACACTGACATAATCCCTCACCCTACGGCCTGGGTTCTATCACACTGATATAATCCCTCACCCTGCGGCCTGGGTTCTATCACACTGACATAATCCCTCAACCTGCGGCCTGCGTTCTATCACACTGACATAATCCCTCACCCTGCGGCCTGCGTTCTGTCACACTGGCGCAATATCTCACCCTGCGGTCTATCACACTGACATAATCCCTCACCCTGCGGCCTGCGTTCTATCACACTGACATAATCCCTCACCCTGCAGCCTGCGTTCTGTCACACTGACATAATCCCTCACCCTGCGTTCTATCCCACTGACATAATCCCTCACCCTGCAGCCTGCGTTCTGTCACAGTTGCGCAATACCTCACCCTGCGGTATATCACACTGACATAATCCCTCACCCTGCGGCCTGCGTTCTGTCCCACTGGTGCAATATCTCACCCTGCAGTCTATCACACTGACATAATCCCTCACCCTGCGGCCTGCGTTCTGTCACACTGGTGCAATACCTCACCCTGCGTTCTATCACACTGACCTAATCCCTCACCCTGCGGCCTGCGTTCTGTCACACTGACATAATCCCTCACACTGCGGCCTGGGTTCTATCACACTGACATAATCCCTCAACCTGCGGCCTATCACACTGACATAATCCCTCACCCTGCGGCCTGGGTTCTATCACACTGACATAATCCCTCAACCTGTGGCCTGCGTTCTATCACACTGACATAATCCCTCACCCTGCGGCCTGCGTTCTGTCACACTGGCGCAATATCTCACCCTGCAGTCTATCACACTGACATAATCCCTCACCCTGCGGCCTGCGTTCTATCACACTGACATAATCCCTCACCCTGCGGCCTGCGTTCTATCACACTGACATAATCCCTCACCCTGCGGCCTGCGTTCTATCACACTGACATAATCCCTCACCCTGCGGCCTGCGTTCTGTCACACTGGCGCAATACCTCACCCTGCGGTATATCACACTGACATAATCCCTCACCCTGCAGCCTGCGTTCTGTCACACTGTCACAATCCCTCACCCTGTGGTCTGCATTCTATCACACTGACTCGCTTCCTAACCCTGCGGCCTGTGCTCTATAACACTGACGCGCTTCCTAACCCCCCACAGCCTAATCCTGACCCTCCTTGCTATTGCCTAACGCTTGTACCCTGTGACTTAACCCACCCCCCTCTGCCCTCAGCCTAACCCACTATATATAGTCACTCTTACCTTTAAAATAACAGTGCAGTCTGGCTGGGTGGGTGGGCCTGGAAACGCAGCAGCCTCTCCAGTCCTCTCACTTTGCAGACAGCAGCAGCTCTTCTGAAGCTGCCTGAGTCATCTCTAGCTCCGCCTCCCGAGCCCTGTGTAGCCCCGCCCCCAAACGAGTCCCATGAAGCTCCGCCCCCATGAAGCCCCATGCTGTAGCTCCATCCAGTTAATCCAAACCCTGCATCATGATGTTCCGGCCGGGCAGCTGAGGACTCGGTGAGGAAGTGGAATGTCCACCTGAGGTACTGAGCGGCAGGGGGGGCCTGCTTAACTCATCTGTTCAGGTTGCGGGGTGGGTAGTCACACAGGCGGGGGCGGGGCAGCACGCACAGACTGTGCACTCCACACACACTAGACGGCAGTGGTGTTAACATAGATTATAGACGGGCCCCGGCCACGGCAGGGCTCTGGGGCCCTTCAGAACGCCGGGGCCCGTCACACATGTCCCCCTTGACCCTCCCTGTCGCCGGCCCTGCTCAGAACTATCTGTGCATGTCTAATGGCTGGCTTTCAGTTGGGCGGGTGGGTGGCAGAGGGAGGGGATGTCTGTCTCGTTTCTCCTGAAAATTGTGGTTTTTCTGCGTTTACGGGAAAAGTTGAGGTCCGACGCGCAAAAGTGGGGTATCGTAGAATTCACCTTTTAAAGACGCACATTTCTGGCCCCCCAAAAATGGGCATTTCAAATGAGAAATGAGTCCAATGAACAAAATAGGGTGAATAAGTATGTATTTCAGGGGTGAGTTAGCAGGTTATTGGGGAAGTAAATCCTGATATTTTTGGAGGTTGCAGGGGCCACTACACCATTCAAAATAGGCAGGCTTTAGCATATGCAGTTAGGCCCTGTAGGATGATTTTAGCTAAAAAGTGCCCCAAACACTCAAAAGTGCTTGTATCTGGGAAGGGAAAATATGGGAAACATGATTTAGACACCAAATGATACACTGTATGCCATGTTTCCAAATTTTTATGCACAGTGGTTACAGCATGAAGTGAATGCATGTGAATATACAAAGGTGCATTGCATTAAACAAGTCCACTGAGCGTCCCAAAATGGCCGGCCTGCCTGCTTTCATCCATCAATTGTTCTAAATTTTTCATTACCCAATGAGCTGAGGTGGAGTCTTAGCCAGTGGTACCATCAGGAAGGTGTGTAAAGCACATTAGGCTAGACAGCCAATCAGCTGCCAGCTTCCATCTGTCAATCAAATACAGCAGCCAATCAGAAAGCTGCCCATTGATCAGCAGGCCCTTTATGACATCACAGACAGACCCTCAGAACTATCTGTGCATGTCTAATGGCTGGCTGTCAGTTGGGCGGGTGGGTGGCAGAGGGAGGGGATGTCTGTCTCGTTTCTCCTGAAAATTGCGGTTTTTCTGCGTTTACGGGAAAAGTTGAGGTCCGACGCGCAAAAGTGGGGTATCGTAGAAATCACCTTTTAAAGACGCACATTTCTGGCACCCCAAAAATGGGCATTTCAAATGAGAAATGAATCCAATTAACAAAATAGGGTGAATAAGTATGTATTTCAGGGGTGAGTTAGCAGGTTATTGGGGAAGTAAGTCCTGATATTTTTGGAGGTTGCAGGGGCCACTAGACCATTCAAAATAGGCAGGCTTGAGCATATGCAGTTAGGCCCCGTAGGATGATTTTAGCTAAAAAGTGCCCCAAACACTCAAACGGGCTAGTATCTGGGAAGAAAAAACATGGGAAACATGACTTAGACACCAAATGATACACTGTATGCCATGTTTCCAAATTTTTATGCACAGTGGTTACAGCATGAAGCGAATGCATGTGAAAATACAAAGGTGCATTGCATTAAACAAGTCCAATGAGCGTCCCAAAATGGCCGGCCTGCCTGCTTTCATCCATCAATTGTTCTAAATTTTTCATTACCCAATGAGCTGAGGTGGAGTCTTAGCCAGTGGTACCATCAGGGAGGTGTGTAAAGCATTTTAGACTAGACAGCCAATCAGCTGCCAGCTTCCATCTGTCAATCAAATACAGCAGCCAATCAGAAAGCTGCCCATTGATCAGCAGGCCCTTTATAACATCACAGACAGACCCTCAGAACTATCTGTGCATGTCTAATGGCTGGCTGTCAGTTGGGCGGGTGGGTGGCAGAGGGAGGGGATGTCTGTCTCGTTTCTCCTGAAAATTGCGGTTTTTCTGCGTTTACGGGAAAAGTTGAGGTCCGACGCGCAAAAGTGGGGTATCGTAGAAATCACCTTTTAAAGACGCACATTTCTCGCCCCCCAAAAATGGGCATTTCAAATGAGAAATGAGTCCAATGAACAAAATAGGGTGAATAAGTATGTATTTCAGGGGTGAGTTAGCAGGTTATTGGGGAAGTAAGTCCTGATATTTTTGGAGGTTGCAGGGGCCACTACACCATTCAAAATAGGCAGACTTTTGCATATGCAGTTAGGCCCTGTAGGATGATTTTAGCTAAAACGTGCCCCAAACACTCAAACGGGCTTATAACTGGGAAGGGAAAATATGGGAAACATGACTTAGACACCAAATGATACACTGTATGCCATGTTTCCAAATTTTTATGCACAGTGGTTACAGCATGAAGCGAATGCATGTGAAAATACAAAGGTGCATTGCATTAAACAAGTCCACTGAGCGTCCCAAAATGGCCGGCCTGCCTGCTTTCATCCATCAATTGTTCTAAATTTTTCATTACCCAATGAGCTGAGGTGGAGTCTTAGCCAGTGGTACCATCAGGGAGGTGTGTAAAGCATTTTAGACTAGACAGCCAATCAGCTGCCAGCTTCCATCTGTCAATCAAATACAGCAGCCAATCAGAAAGCTGCCCATTGATCAGCAGGCCCTTTATAACATCACAGACAGACCCTCAGAACTATCTGTGCATGTCTAATGGCTGGCTGTCAGTTGGGCGGGTGGGTGGCAGAGGGAGGGGATGTCTGTCTCGTTTCTCCTGAAAATTGCGGTTTTTCTGCGTTTACGGGAAAAGTTGAGGTCCGACGCGCAAAAGTGGGGTATCGTAGAAATCACCTTTTAAAGACGCACATTTCTCGCCCCCCAAAAATGGGCATTTCAAATGAGAAATGAGTCCAATGAACAAAATAGGGTGAATAAGTATGTATTTCAGGGGTGAGTTAGCAGGTTATTGGGGAAGTAAGTCCTGATATTTTTGGAGGTTGCAGGGGCCACTACACCATTCAAAATAGGCAGGCTTTAGCATATGCAGTTAGGCCCTGTAGGATGATTTTAGCTAAAAAGTGCCCCAAACACTCAAACGGGCTTGTATCTGGGAAGGGAAAATATGGGAAACATGACTTAGACACCAAATGATACACTGTATGCCATGTTTCCAAATTTTTATGCACAGTGGTTACAGCATAAAGCGAATGCATGTGAATATACAAAGGTGCATTGCATTAAACAAGTCCAATGAGCGTCCCAAAATGGCCGGCCTGCCTGCTTTCATCCATCAATTGTTCTAAATTTTTCATTACCCAATGAGCTGAGGTGGAGTCTTAGCCAGTGGTACCATCAGGGAGGTGTGTAAAGCACTTTAGGCTAGACAGCCAATCAGCTGCCAGCTTCCATCTGTCAATCAAATACAGCAGCCAATCAGAAAGCTGCCCATTGATCAGCAGGCCCTTTATGACATCACAGACAGACCCTCAGAACTATCTGTGCATGTCTAATGGCTGGCTGTCAGTTGGGCGGGTGGGTGGCAGAGGAAGGGGATGTCTGTCTCGTTTTTCCTGAAAATTGCGTTTTTTCTGCGTTTACGGGAAAAGTTGAGGTCCGACGCGCAAAAGTGGGGTATCGTAGAAATCACCTTTTAAAGACGCACATTTCTAGCCCCCCAAAAAAGGGCATTTCAAATGAGAAATGAGTCCAATGAACAAAATAGGGAGAATAAGTATGTATTTCAAGTGTGAGTTAGCAGGTTATTGGGGAAGTAAGTCCTGATATTTTTGGAGGTTGCAGGGGCCACTACACCATTCAAAATAGGCAGGCTTTAGCATATGCAGTTAGGCCCTGTAGGATGATTTTAGCTAAAAAGTGCCCCAAACACTCAAACGGGCTTGTATCTGGGAAGGGAAAATATGGGAAACATGACTTAGACACCAACACTGTATGACATGTTTCCAAATTTTTATGCACAGTGGTTACAGCATGAAGCGAATGCATGTGAATATACAAAGGTGCATTGCATTAAACAAGTCCACTGAGCGTCCCAAAATGGCCGGCCTGCCTGCTTTCATCCATCAATTGTTCTAAATTTTTCATTACCCAATGAGCTGAGGTGGAGTCTTAGCCAGTGGTACCATCAGGGAGGTGTGTAAAGCACTTTAGGCTAGACAGCCAATCAGCTGCCAGCTTCCATCTGTCAATCAAATACAGCAGCCAATCAGAAAGCTGCCCATTGATCAGCAGGCCCTTTATGACATCACAGACAGACCCTCAGAACTATCTGTGCATGTCTAATGGCTGGCTGTCAGTTGGGCGGGTGGGTGGCAGAGGGAGGGGATGTCTGTCTCATTTCTCCTGAAAATTGCGTTTTTTCTGCGTTTACGGGAAAAGTTGAGGTCCGACGCGCAAAAGTGGGGTATCGTAGAAATCACCTTTTAAAGACGCACATTTCTGGCCCCCCAAAAATGGGCATTTCAAATGAGAAATGAGTCCAATGAACAAAATAGGGTGAATAAGTATGTATTTCAGGGGTGAGTTAGCAGGTTATTGGGGAAGTAAATCCTGATATTTTTGAAAGTTGCAGGGGCAATTACATCATTCAAAATAGGCAGGCTATAGCATATGCAGTTAGGCCCTGCAGGCTGATTTTAGCTAAAAAGTGCCCCAAACACTCAAACGGGCTTGTATCTGGGAAGGGAAAATATGGGAAACATGACTTAGACACCAAATGATACACTGTATGCCATGTTTCCAAATTTTTATGCACAGTGGTTACAGCATGAAGCGAATACATGTGAAAATACAAAGGTGCATTGCATTAAACAAGTCCAATGAGCGTCCCAAAATGGCCGGCCTGCCTGCTTTCATTCATCAATTGTTCTAAATTTTTCATTACCCAATGAGCTGAGGTGGAGTCTTAGCCAGTGGTACCATCAGGGAGGTGTGTAAAGCACTTTAGGCTAGACAGCCAATCAGCTGCAAGCTTCCATCTGTCAATCAAATACAGCAGCCAATCAGAAAGCTGCCCATTGATCAGCAGGCCTTTTATGACATCACAGACAAACCCTCAGAACTATCTGTGCATGTCTAATGGCTGGCTGTCAGTTGGGCGGGTGGGTGGCAGAGGGAGGGGATGTCTGTCTCGTTTCTCCTGAAAATTGCGGTTTTTCTGCATTTACGGGAAAAAATGAGGTCCGACGCGCAAAAGTTTAGTATCGTAGAAATCACCTTTTAAAGACGCACATTTCTGGCCCCCCAAAAATGGGCATTTCAAATGAGAAATGAGTCCAAATTAACAAAATAGGGTGAATAAGTATGTATTTCAGGGGTGAGTTAGCAGGTTATTGGGGAAGTAAGTTCTGATATTTTTGGAGGTTGCAGGGGCCACTAGACCATTCAAAATAGGCAGGCTTTAGCATATGCAGTTAGGCCCCGTAGGATGATTTTAGCTAAAAAGTGCCCCAAACACTCAAACGGGCTTGTATCTGGGAAGGAAAAACATGGGAAACATGACTTAGACACCAAATGATACACTGTATGCCATGTTTCCAAATTTTTATGCACAGTGGTTACAGCATGAAGCAAATGCATGTGAAAATACAAAGGTGCATTGCATTAAACAAGTCCAATGAGCGTCCCAAAATGGCCAGCCTGCCTGCTTTCATCCATCAATTGTTCTAAATTTTTTAATACCCAATGAGCTGAGGTGGAGTCTTAGCCAGTGGTACAATCAGGGAGGTGTGTAAAGCACTTTAGGCTAGACAGCCAATCAGCTGCCAGCTTCCATCTGTCAATCAAATACAGCAGCCAATCAGAAAGCTGCCCATTGATCAGCAGGCCCTTTATGACATCACAGACAGACCCTCAGAACTATCTGTGCATGTCTAATGGTTGGCTGTCAGTTGGGCGGGTGGGTGGCAGAGGGAGGGGATGTCTGTCTCGTTTCTCCTGAAAATTGCGGTTTTTCTGCGTTTACGGGAAAAGTTGAGGTCCGACGCGCAAAAGTGGGATATCGTAGAAATCACCTTTTAAAGACGCACATTTCTGCCCCCCCCCCCCCCAAAAAATGGGCATTTCAAAAGAGAAATGAGTCCAATTAACAAAATAGGGTGAATAAGTAGGTATTTCAGGGGTGAGTTAGCAGGTTATTGGGGAAGTAAATCCTGATATTTTTGGAGGTTGCAGGGGAAACTACACCATTAAAAATAGGCAGACTTTTGCATATGCAGTTAGGCCCTGTAGGATGATTTTAGCTAAAACGTGCCCCAAACACTCAAACGGGCTTATAACTGGGAAGGGAAAATATGGGAAACATGACTTAGACACCAAATGATACACTGTATGCCATGTTTCCAAATTTTTATGCACAGTGGTTACAGCATGAAGCGAATGCATGTGAAAATACAAAGGTGCATTGCATTAAACAAGTCCAATGAGCGTCGCAAAATGGCCGGCCTGCCTGCTTTCATCCATCAATTGTTCTAAATTTTTCATTACCCAATGAGCTGAGGTGGAGTCTTAGCCAGTGGCACCATCAGGGAGGTGTGTAAAGCACTTTATAAAGGCTAGACAGCCAATCAGCTGCCAGCTTCCATCTGTCAATCAAATACAGCAGCCAATCAGAAAGCTGCCCATTGATCAGCAGGCCCTTTATGACATCACAGACAGACCCACAGAACTATCTGTGCATGTCTAATGGCTGGCTGTCAGTTGGGCGGGTGGGTGGCAGAGGGAGGGGATGTCTGTCTCGTTTCTCCTGAAAATTGCGGTTTTTCTGCGTTTACGAGAAAAAATGAGGTCCGACGCGCAAAAGTGGAGTATCGTAGAAATCATCTTTTAAAGACGCACATTTCTGGCCCCCCAAAAATGGGCATTTCAAATGAGAAATGAGTCCAATTAACAAAATAGGGTGAATAAGTATGTATTTCAGGGGTGAGTTAGCAGGTTATTGGGGAAGTAAGTTCTGATATTTTTGGAGGTTGCAGGGGCCACTAGACCATTCAAAATAGGCAGGCTTTAGCATATGCAGTTAGGCCCCGTAGGATGATTTTAGCTAAAAAGTGCCCCAAACACTCAAACGGGCTTGTATCTGGGAAGGAAAAACATGGGAAACATGACTTAGACACCAAATGATACACTGTATGCCATGTTTCCAATTTTTATGCACAGTGGTTACAGCATGAAGCGAATGCATGTGAAAATACAAAGGTGCATTGCATTAAACAAGTCCAATGAGCATCCCAAAATGGCCGGCCTGCCTGCTTTCATCCATCAATTGTTCTAAATTTTTCATTACCCAATGAGCTGAGGTGGAGTCTTAGCCAGTGGTACCATCAGGGAGGTGTGTAAAGCACTTTAGGCTAGACAGCCAATCAGCTGCCAGCTTCCATCTGTCAATCAAATACAGCAGCCATTTAGAAAGCTGCCCATTGATCAGCAGGCCCTTTATGACATCACAGACAGACCCTCACAACTATCTGTGCATGTCTAATGGCTGGCTTTCAGTTGGGCGGGTGGGTGGCAGAGGGAGGGGATGTCTGTCTCGTTTCTCCTGAAAATTGCGGTTTTTCTGCGTTTACGGGAAAAGTTGAGGTCCGACGCGCAAAAGTGGGGTATCGTAGAAATCACCTTTTAAAGACGCACATTTCTGGCTCCCCAAAAATGGGCATTTCAAATGAGAAATGAGTCCAATGAACAAAATAGGGTGAATAAGTATGTATTTCATGGGTGAGTTAGCAGGTTATTGGGGAAGTAAGTCCAGATATTTTTGGAGGTTGCAGGGGCCACTACACCATTCAAAATAGGCAGGCTTTAGCATATGCAGTTAGGCCCTGTAGGATGATTTTAGCTAAAAAGTGCCCCAAACACTCAAACGGGCTTGTATCTGGGAAGGAAAAACATGGGAAACATGACTTAGACACCAAAAGATGCACTGTATGCCATGTTTCCAAATTTTTATGCACAGTGGTTACAGCATGAAGCGAATGCATGTGAAAATACAAAGGTGCATTGCATTAAACAAGTCCAATGAGCGTCCCAAAATGGCCGGCCTGCCCGCTTTCATCAATCAATTGTTCTAAATTTTTCATTACCCAATGAGCTGAGGTGGAGTCTTAGCCAGTGGTACCATCAGGGAGGTGTGTAAAGCACTTTAGGCTAGACAGCCAATCAGCTGCCAGCTTCCATCTGTCAATCAAATACAGCAGCCAATCAGAAAGCTGCCCATTGATCAGCAGGCCTTTTATGACATCACAGACAGACCCTCAGAACTATCTGTGCATGTCTAATGGCTGGCTGTCAGTTGGGCGGGTGGGTGGCAGAGGGAGGGGATGTCTGTCTCGTTTCTCCTGAAAATTGTGTTTTTTCTGCGTTTACGGGAAAAGTTGAGGTCCGACGCGCAAAAGTGGGGTATCGTAGAAATCACCTTTTAAAGACGCACATTTCTGGCCCCCCAAAAATGGGCATTTCAAATGAGAAATGAGTCCAATTAACAAAATAAGGTGAATAAATAGGTATTTCAGGGGTGAGTTAGCAGGTTATTGGGGAAGTAAATCCTGATATTTTTGGAGGTTGCAGGGGAAACTACACCATTAAAAATAGGCAGGCTTTAGCATATGCAGTTAGGCCCTGTAGGATGATTTTAGCTAAAAAGTGCCCCAAACACTCAAAGGGGCTTATAACTGGGAAGGGAAAATATGGGAAACATGACTTAGACACCAAATGATACACTGTATGCCATGTTTCCAAATTTTTATGCACAGTGGTTACAGCATGAAGCGAATGCATGTGAAAATACAAAGGTGCATTGCATTAAACAAGTCCAATGAGCGTCCCAAAATGGCCGGCCTGCCTGCTTTCATCCATCAATTGTTCTAAATTTTTCATTACCCAATGAGCTGAGGTGGAGTCTTAGCCAGTGGTACCATCAGGGAGGTGTGTAAAGCACTTTATAAAGGCTAGACAGCCAATCAGCTGCCAGCTTCCATCTGTCAATCAAATACAGCAGCCAATCAGAAAGCTGCCCATTGATCAGCAGGCCCTTTATGACATCACAGACAGACCCTCAGAACTATCTGTGCATGTCTAATGGCTGGCTGTCAGTTGGGCGGGTGGGTGGCAGAGGGAGGGGATGTCTGTCTCGTTTCTCCTGAAAATTGCGGTTTTTCTGCGTTTAAGGGAAAAGTTGAGGTCCGACGCGCAAAAGTGGAGTATCGTAGAAATCACCTTTTAAAGACGCACATTTCTGGCCCCCCAAAAATGGGCATTTCAAATGAGAAATGAGTCCAATTAACAAAATAGGGTGAAGAAGTATGTATTTCAGGGGTGAGTTAGCAGGTTATTGGGGAAGTAAGTTCTGATATTTTTGGAGGTTGCAGGGGCCACTAGACCATTCAAAATAGGCAGGCTTTAGCATATGCAGTTAGGCCCCGTAGGATGATTTTAGCTAAAAAGTGCCCCAAACACTCAAACGGGCTTGTATCTGGGAAGGAAAAACATGGGAAACATGACTTAGACACCAAATGATACACTGTATGCCATGTTTCCAATTTTTATGCACAGTGGTTACAGCATGAAGCGAATGCATGTGAAAATACAAAGGTGCATTGCATTAAACAAGTCCAATGAGCATCCCAAAATGGCCGGCCTGCCTGCTTTCATCCATCAATTGTTCTAAATTTTTCATTACCCAATGAGCTGAGGTGGAGTCTTAGCCAGTGGTACCATCAGGGAGGTGTGTAAAGCACTTTAGGCTAGACAGCCAATCAGCTGCCAGCTTCCATCTGTCAATCAAATACAGCAGCCATTTAGAAAGCTGCCCATTGATCAGCAGGCCCTTTATGACATCACAGACAGACCCTCAGAACTATCTGTGCATGTCTAATGGCTGGCTTTCAGTTGGGCGGGTGGGTGGCAGAGGGAGGGGATGTCTGTCTCGTTTCTCCTGAAAATTGCGGTTTTTCTGCGTTTACGGGAAAAGTTGAGGTCCGACGCGCAAGAGTGGAGTATCGTAGAAATCACCTTTTAAAGACGCACATTTCTGCCCCCCCAAAAATGGGCATTTCAAATGAGAAATGAGTCCAATGAACAAAATAGGGTGAATAAGTATGTATTTCATGGGTGAGTTAGCAGGTTATTGGGGAAGTAAGTCCTGATATTTTTGGAGGTTGCAGGGGCCACTACACCATTCAAAATAGGCAGGCTTTAGCATATGCAGTTAGGCCCTGTAGGATGATTTTAGCTAAAAAGTGCCCCAAACACTCAAACGGGCTTGTATCTGGGAAGGAAAAACATGGGAAACATGACTTAGACACCAAAAGATGCACTGTATGCCATGTTTCCAAATTTTTATGCACAGTGGTTACAGCATGAAGCGAATGCATGTGAAAATACAAAGGTGCATTGCATTAAACAAGTCCAATGAGCGTCCCAAAATGGCCGGCCTGCCCGCTTTCATCAATCAATTGTTCTAAATTTTTCATTACCCAATGAGCTGAGGTGGAGTCTTAGCCAGTGGTACCATCAGGGAGGTGTGTAAAGCACTTTAGGCTAGACAGCCAATCAGCTGCCAGCTTCCATCTGTCAATCAAATACAGCAGCCAATCAGAAAGCTGCCCATTGATCAGCAGGCCTTTTATGACATCACAGACAGACCCTCAGAACTATCTGTGCATGTCTAATGGCTGGCTGTCAGTTGGGCGGGTGGGTGGCAGAGGGAGGGGATGTCTGTCTCGTTTCTCCTGAAAATTGCGTTTTTTCTGCGTTTACGGGAAAAGTTGAGGTCCGACGCGCAAAAGTGGGGTATCGTAGAAATCACCTTTTAAAGACGCACATTTCTGGCCCCCCAAAAATGGGCATTTCAAATGAGAAATGAGTCCAATTAACAAAATAGGGTGAATAAATAGGTATTTCAGGGGTGAGTTAGCAGGTTATTGGGGAAGTAAATCCTGATATTTTTGGAGGTTGCAGGGGAAACTACACCATTAAAAATAGGCAGGCTTTAGCATATGCAGTTAGGCCCTGTAGGATGATTTTAGCTAAAAAGTGCCCCAAACACTCAAACGGGCTTGTATCTGGGAAGGAAAAACATGGGAAACATGACTTAGACACCAAATGATACACTGTATGCCATGTTTCCAATTTTTATGCACAGTGGTTACAGCATGAAGCGAATGCATGTGAAAATACAAAGGTGCATTGCATTAAACAAGTCCAATGAGCGTCCCAAAATGGCCGGCCTGCCTGCTTTCATCCATCAATTGTTCTAAATTTTTCATTACCCAATGAGCTGAGGTGGAGTCTTAGCCAGTGGTACCATCAGGGAGGTGTGTAAAGCACTTTAGGCTAGACAGCCAATCAGCTGCCAGCTTCCATCTGTCAATCAAATACAGCAGCCATTTAGAAAGCTGCCCATTGATCAGCAGGCCCTTTATGACATCACAGACAGACCCTCAGAACTATCTGTGCATGTCTAATGGCTGGCTTTCAGTTGGGCGGGTGGGTGGCAGAGGGAGGGGATGTCTGTCTCGTTTCTCCTGAAAATTGCGGTTTTTCTGCGTTTACGGGAAAAGTTGAGGTCCGACGCGCAAAAGTGGGGTATCGTAGAAATCACCTTTTAAAGACGCACATTTCTGGCTCCCCAAAAATGGGCATTTCAAATGAGAAATGAGTCCAATTAACAAAATAGGGTAAATAAGTATGTATTTCAGGGGTGAGTTAGCAGGTTATTGGGGAAGTAAGTTCTGATATTTTTGGAGGTTGCAGGGGCCACTAGACCATTCAAAATAGGCAGGCTTTAGCATATGCAGTTAGGCCCCGTAGGATGATTTTAGCTAAAAAGTGCCCCAAACACTCAAACGGGCTTGTATCTGGGAAGGAAAAACATGGGAAACATGACTTAGACACCAAATGATACACTGTATGCCATGTTTCCAATTTTTATGCACAGTGGTTACAGCATGAAGCGAATGCATGTGAAAATACAAAGGTGCATTGCATTAAACAAGTCCAATGAGCATCCCAAAATGGCCGGCCTGCCTGCTTTCATCCATCAATTGTTCTAAATTTTTCATTACCCAATGAGCTGAGGTGGAGTCTTAGCCAGTGGTACCATCAGGGAGGTGTGTAAAGCACTTTAGGCTAGACAGCCAATCAGCTGCCAGCTTCCATCTGTCAATCAAATACAGCAGCCATTTAGAAAGCTGCCCATTGATCAGCAGGCCCTTTATGACATCACAGACAGACCCTCAGAACTATCTGTGCATGTCTAATGGCTGGCTTTCAGTTGGGCGGGTGGGTGGCAGAGGGAGGGGATGTCTTTCTCGTTTCTCCTGAAAATTGCGGTTTTTCTGCGTTTACGGGAAAAGTTGAGGTTCGACGCGCAAAAGTGGGGTATCGTAGAAATCACCTTTTAAAGACGCACATTTCTGGCTCCCCAAAAATGGGCATTTCAAATGAGAAATTAGTCCAATGAACAAAATAGGGTGAATAAGTATGTATTTCATGGGTGAGTTAGCAGGTTATTGGGGAAGTAAGTCCTGATATTTTTGGAGGTTGCAGGGGCCACTACACCATTCAAAATAGGCAGGCTTTAGCATATGCAGTTAGGCCCTGTAGGATGATTTTAGCTAAAAAGTGCCCCCAAACACTCAAACGGGCTTGTATCTGGGAAGGAAAATATGGGAAACATGACTTAGACACCAAATGATACACTGTATGCCATGTTTCCAAATTTTTATGCACAGTTGTTACAGCATGAAGCGAATGCATGTGAATATACAAAGGTGCATTGCATTAAACAAGTCCACTGAGCGTCCCAAAATGGCCGGCCTGCCTACTTTCATCCATCAATTGTTCTAAATTTTTCATTACCCAATGAGCTGAGGTGGAGTCTTAGCCAGTGGTACCATCAGGGAGGTGTGTAAAGCACTTTAGGCTAGACAGCCAATCAGCTGCCAGCTTCCATCTGTCAATCAAATACAGCAGCCAATCAGAAAGCTGCCCATTGATCAACAGGCCCTTTATGACATCACAGACAGACCCTCAGAACTATCTGTGCATGTCTAATGGCTGGCTGTCAGTTGGGCGGGTGGGTGGCAGAGGGAGGGGATGTCTGTCTCGTTTCTCCTGAAAATTGCGGTTTTTCTGCGTTTACGGGAAAAGTTGAGGTCCGACGCGCAAAAGTGGGATATCGTAGAAATCACCTTTTAAAGACGCACATTTCTGCCCCCCCCCCCCCCCCCCAAAAAAAAATGGGCATTTCAAATGAGAAATGAGTCCAATTAACAAAATAGGGTGAATAAGTATGTATTTCATGGGTGAGTTAGCAGGTTATTGGGGAAGTAAATCCTGATATTTTTGGAGGTTGCAGGGGAAACTACACCATTAAAAATAGGCAGGCTTTAGCATATGCAGTTAGGCCCTGTAGGATGATTTTAGCTAAAAAGTGCCCCAAACACTCAAACGGGCTTATAACTGGGAAGGGAAAATATGGGAAACATGACTTAGACACCAAATGATACACTGTATGCCATGTTTCCAAATTTTTATGCACAGTGGTTACAGCATGAAGCGAATGCATGTGAAAATACAAAGGTGCATTGCATTAAACAAGTCCAATGAGCGTCGCAAAATGGCCGGCCTGCCTGCTTTCATCCATCAATTGTTCTAAATTTTTCATTACCCAATGAGCTGAGGTGGAGTCTTAGCCAGTGGCACCATCAGGGAGGTGTGTAAAGCACTTTATAAAGGCTAGACAGCCAATCAGCTGCCAGCTTCCATCTGTCAATCAAATACAGCAGCCAATCAGAAAGCTGCCCATTGATCAGCAGGCCCTTTATGACATCACAGACAGACCCACAGAACTATCTGTGCATGTCTAATGGCTGGCTGTCAGTTGGGCGGGTGGGTGGCAGAGGGAGGGGATGTCTGTTTCGTTTCTCCTGAAAATTGCGGTTTTTCTGCGTTTACGGGAAAAAATGAGGTCCGACGCGCAAAAGTGGAGTATCGTAGAAATCATCTTTTAAAGACGCACATTTCTGGCCCCCCAAAAATGGGCATTTCAAATGAGAAATGAGTCCAATTAACAAAATAGGGTGAATAAGTATGTATTTCAGGGGTGAGTTAGCAGGTTATTGGGGAAGTAAGTTCTGATATTTTTGGAGGTTGCAGGGGCCACTAGACCATTCAAAATAGGCAGGCTTTAGCATATGCAGTTAGGCCCCGTAGGATGATTTTAGCTAAAAAGTGCCCCAAACACTCAAACGGGCTTGTATCTGGGAAGGAAAAACATGGGAAACATGACTTAGACACCAAATGATACACTGTATGCCATGTTTCCAATTTTTATGCACAGTGGTTACAGCATGAAGCGAATGCATGTGAAAATACAAAGGTGCATTGCATTAAACAAGTCCAATGAGCATCCCAAAATGGCCGGCCTGCCTGCTTTCATCCATCAATTGTTCTAAATTTTTCATTACCCAATGAGCTGAGGTGGAGTCTTAGCCAGTGGTACCATCAGGGAGGTGTGTAAAGCACTTTAGGCTAGACAGCCAATCAGCTGCCAGCTTCCATCTGTCAATCAAATACAGCAGCCATTTAGAAAGCTGCCCATTGATCAGCAGGCCCTTTATGACATCACAGACAGACCCTCAGAACTATCTGTGCATGTCTAATGGCTGGCTTTCAGTTGGGCGGGTGGGTGGCAGAGGGAGGGGATGTCTGTCTCGTTTCTCCTGAAAATTGCGGTTTTTCTGCGTTTACGGGAAAAGTTGAGGTCCGACGCGCAAAAGTGGGGTATCGTAGAAATCACCTTTTAAAGACGCACATTTCTGGCTCCCCAAAAATGGGCATTTCAAATGAGAAATGAGTCCAATGAACAAAATAGGGTGAATAAGTATGTATTTCATGGGTGAGTTAGCAGGTTATTGGGGAAGTAAGTCCTGATATTTTTGGAGGTTGCAGGGGCCACTACACCATTCAAAATAGGCAGGCTTTAGCATATGCAGTTAGGCCCTGTAGGATGATTTTAGCTAAAAAGTGCCCCCAAACACTCAAACGGGCTTGTATCTGGGAAGGAAAATATGGGAAACATGACTTAGACACCAAATGATACACTGTATGCCATGTTTCCAAATTTTTATGCACAGTGGTTACAGCATGAAGCGAATGCATGTGAATATACAAAGGTGCATTGCATTAAACAAGTCCACTGAGCGTCCCAAAATGGCCGGCCTGCCTGCTTTCATCCATCAATTGTTCTAAATTTTTCATTACCCAATGAGCTGAGGTGGAGTCTTAGCCAGTGGTACCATCAGGGAGGTGTGTAAAGCACTTTAGGCTAGACAGCCAATCAGCTGCCAGCTTCCATCTGTCAATCAAATACAGCAGCCAATCAGAAAGCTGCCCATTGATCAGCAGGCCCTTTATGACATCACAGACAGACCCTCAGAACTATCTGTGCATGTCTAATGGCTGGCTGTCATTTGGGCGGGTGGGTGGCAGAGGGAGGGGATGTCTGTCTCGTTTCTCCTGAAAATTGCATTTTTTCTGCGTTTACGGGAAAAGTTGAGGTCCGACGCGCAAAAGTGGGGTATCGTAGAAATCACCTTTTAAAGATGCACATTTCTGGCCCCCCCAAAAATGGGCATTTCAAATGAGAAATGAGTCCAATTAACAAAATAGGGTGAATAAGTATGTATTTCAGGTGTGAGTTAGCAGGTTATTGGGGAAGTAAGTCCTGATATTTTTGGAGGTTGCAGGGGCCACTAGACCATTCAAAATAGGCAGGCTTTAGCATATGCAGTTAGGCCCTGTAGGATGATTTTAGCTAAAAAGTGCCCCAAACACTCAAACGGGCTTGTATCTGGGAATGAAAAACATGGGAAACATGACTTAGACACCAAAAGATGCACTGTATGCCATGTTTCCAAATTTTTATGCACAGTGGTTACAGCATGAAGCGAATGCATGTGAAAATACAAAGGTGCATTGCATTAAACAAGTCCAATGAGCGTCCCAAAATGGCCGGCCTGCCTGCTTTCATCCATCAATTGTTCTAAATTTTTCATTACCCAATGAGCTGAGGTGGAGTCTTAGCCAGTGGTACCATCAGGGAGGTGTGTAAAGCACTTTATAAAGGCTAGACAGCCAATCAGCTGCCAGCTTCCATCTGTCAATCAAATACAGCAGCCAATCAGAAAGCTGCCCATTGATCAGCAGGCCCTTTATGACATCACAGACAGACCCTCAGAACTATCTGTGCATGTCTAATGGCTGGCTGTCAGTTGGGCGGGTGGGTGGCAGAGGGAGGGGATGTCTGTCTCGTTTCTCCTGAAAATTGCGGTTTTTCTGCGTTTACGGGAAAAGTTGAGGTCTGACGCGCAAAAGTGGAGTATCGTAGAAATCACCTTTTAAAGACGCACATTTCTGCCCCCCCCCCCCAAAATGGGCATTTCAAATGAGAAATGAGTCTAATTAACAAAATAGGGTGAATAAGTATGTATTTCAGGGGTGAGTTAGCAGGTTATTGGGGAAGTAAGTTCTGATATTTTTGGAGGTTGCAGGGGCCACTAGACCATTCAAAATAGGCAGGCTTTAGCATATGCAGTTAGGCCCCGTAGGATGATTTTAGCTAAAAAGTGCCCCAAACACTCAAACGGGCTTGTATCTGGGAAGGAAAAACATGGGAAACATGACTTAGACACCAAATGATACACTGTATGCCATATTTCCAATTTTTATGCACAGTGGTTACAGCATGAAGCGAATGCATGTGAAAATACAAAGGTGCATTGCATTAAACAAGTCCAATGAGTGTCCCAAAATGGCCGGCCTGCCTGCTTTCATCCATCAATTGTTCTAATTTTTTCATTACCCAATGAGCTGAGGTGGAGTCTTAGCCAGTGGTACCATCAGGGAGGTGTGTAAAGCACTTTAGGCTAGACAGCCAATCAGCTGCCAGCTTCCATCTGTCAATTAAATACAGCAGCCATTTAGAAAGCTGCCCATTGATCAGCAGGCCCTTTATGACATCACAGACAGACCCTCAGAACTATCTGTGCATGTCTAATGGCTGGCTTTCAGTTGGGCGGGTGGGTGGCAGAGGGAGGGGATGTCTGTCTCGTTTCTCCTGAAAATTGCGGTTTTTCTGCTTTTACGGGAAAAGTTGAGGTCCGACGCGCAAAAGTTGGGTATCGTAGAAATCACCTTTTAAAGACGCACATTTCTGGCTCCCCAAAAATGGGCATTTCAAATGAGAAATGAGTCCAATGAACAAAATAGGGTGAATAAGTATGTATTTCATGGGTGAGTTAGCAGGTTATTGGGGAAGTAAGTCCTGATATTTTTGGAGGTTGCAGGGGCCACTACACCATTCAAAATAGGCAGGCTTTAGCATATGCAGTTAGGCCCTGTAGGATGATTTTAGCTAAAAAGTGCTCCAAACACTCAAACGGGCTTGTATCTGGGAAGGGAAAATATGGGAAACATGACTTAGACACCAAATGATACACTGTATGCCATGTTTCCAAATTTTTATGCACAGTGGTTACAGCATGAAGCGAATGCATGTGAATATACAAAGGTGCATTGCATTAAACAAGTCCACTGAGCGTCCCAAAATGGCCGGCCTGCCTGCTTTCATCCATCAATTGTTCTAAATTTTTCATTACCCAATGAGCTGAGGTGGAGTCTTAGCCAGTGGTACCATCAGGGAGGTGTGTAAAGCACTTTATAAAGGCTAGACAGCCAATCAGCTGCCAGCTTCCATCTGTCAATCAAATACAGCAGCCAATCAGAAAGCTGCCCATTGATCAGCAGGCCCTTTATGACATCACAGACAGACCCTCAGAACTATCTGTGCATGTCTAATGGCTGGCTGTCAGTTGGGCGGGTGGGTGGCAGAGGGAGGGGATGTCTGTCTCGTTTCTCCTGAAAATTGCGGTTTTTCTGCGTTTACGGGAAAAGTTGAGGTCCGACGCGCAAAAGTGGAGTATCGTAGAAATCACCTTTTAAAGACGCACATTTCTGGCCCCCCAAAAATGGGCATTTCAAATGAGAAATGAGTCCAATTAACAAAATAGGGTGAATAAGTATGTATTTCAGGGGTGAGTTAGCAGGTTATTGGGGAAGTAAGTTCTGATATTTTTGGAGGTTGCAGGGGCCACTAGACCATTCAAAATAGGCAGGCTTTAGCATATGCAGTTAGGCCCCGTAGGATGATTTTAGCTAAAAAGTGCCCCAAACACTCAAACGGGCTTGTATCTGGGAAGGAAAAACATGGGAAACATGACTTAGACACCAAATGATACACTGTATGCCATGTTTCCAATTTTTATGCACAGTGGTTACAGCATGAAGCGAATGCATGTGAAAATACAAAGGTGCATTGCATTAAACAAGTCCAATGAGCGTCCCAAAATGGCCGGCCTGCCTGCTTTCATCCATCAATTGTTCTAAATGTTTCATTACCCAATGAGCTGAGGTGGAGTCTTAGCCAGTGGTACCATCAGGGAGGTGTGTAAAGCACTTTATAAAGGCTAGACAGCCAATCAGCTGCCAGCTTCCATCTGTCAATCAAATACAGCAGCCAATCAGAAAGCTGCCCATTGATCAGCAGGCCCTTTATGACATCACAGACAGACCCTCAGAACTATCTGTGCATGTCTAATGGCTGGCTGTCAGTTGGGCGGGTGGGTGGCAGAGGGAGGGGATGTCTGTCTCGTTTCTCCTGAAAATTGCGGTTTTTCTGCGTTTACGGGAAAAGTTGAGGTCCGACGCGCAAAAGTGGAGTATCGTAGAAATCACCTTTTAAAGACGCACATTTCTGGCCCCCCAAAAATGGGCATTTCAAATGAGAAATGAGTCCAATTAACAAAATAGGGTGAATAAGTATGTATTTCAGGGGTGAGTTAGCAGGTTATTGGGGAAGTAAGTTCTGATATTTTTGGAGGTTGCAGGGGCCACTAGACCATTCAAAATAGGCAGGCTTTAGCATATGCAGTTAGGCCCCGTAGGATGATTTTAGCTAAAAAGTGCCCCAAACACTCAAACGGGCTTGTATCTGGGAAGGAAAAACATGGGAAACATGACTTAGACACCAAATGATACACTGTATGCCATGTTTCCAATTTTTATGCACAGTGGTTACAGCATGAAGCGAATGCATGTGAAAATACAAAGGTGCATTGCATTAAACAAGTCCAATAAGCGTCCCAAAATGGCCGGCCTGCCTGCTTTCATCCATCAATTGTTCTAAATTTTTCATTACCCAATGAGCTGAGGTGGAGTCTTAGCCAGTGGTACCATCAGGGAGGTGTGTAAAGCACTTTAGGCTAGACAGCCAATCAGATGCCAGCTTCCATCTGTCAATCAAATACAACAGCCATTTAGAAAGCTGCCTATTGATCAGCAGGCCCTTTATGACATCACAGACAGACCCTCAGAACTATCTGTGCATGTCTAATGACTGGCTGTCAGTTGGGCGGGTGGGTGGCAGAGGGAGGGGATGTCTGTCTCGTTTCTCCTGAAAATTGCGTTTTTTCTGCGTTTACGGGAAAAGTTGAGGTCCGACGCGCAAAAGTGGGGTATCGTAGAAATCACCTTTTAAAGATGCACATTTCTGGCCCCCCCAAAAATGGGCATTTCAAATGAGAAATGAGTCCAATTAACAAAATAGGGTGAATAAGTATGTATTTCAGGTGTGAGTTAGCAGGTTATTGGGGAAGTAAGTCCTGATATTTTTGGAGGTTGCAGGGGCCACTACACCATTCAAAATAGGCAGGCTTTAGCATATGCAGTTAGGTCCTGTAGGATGATTTTAGCTAAAAAGTGCCCCAAACACTCAAACGGGCTTGTATCTGGGAAGGAAAAACATGGGAAACATGACTTAGACACCAAATGATGCACTGTATGCCATGTTTCCAAAATTTTATGCACAGTGGTTACAGCATGAAGCGAATGCATGTGAAAATACAAAGGTGCATTGCATTAAACAAGTCCAATGAGCGTCCCAAAATGGCCGGCCTGCCTGCTTTCATCCATCAATTGTTCTAAATTTTTCATTACCCAATGAGCTGTGGTGGAGTCTTAGCCAGTGGTACCATCAGGGAGGTGTGTAAAGCACTTTATAAAGGCTAGACAGCCAATCAGCTGCCAGCTTCCATCTGTCAATCAAATACAGCAGCCAATCAGAAAGCTGCCCATTGATCAGCAGGCCCTTTATGACATCACAGACAGACCCTCAGAACTATCTGTGCATGTCTAATGGCTGGCTGTCAGTTGGGCGGGTGGGTGGCAGAGGGAGGGGATGTCTGTCTCGTTTCTCCTGAAAATTGCGGTTTTTCTGCGTTTACGGAAAAAGTTGAGGTCCGACGCGCAAAAGTGGAGTATCGTAGAAATCACCTTTTAAAGACGCACATTTCTGGCCCCCCAAAAATGGGCATTTCAAATGAGAAATGAGTCCAATGAACAAAATAGGGTGAATAAGTATGTATTTCAGGGGTGAGTTAGCAGGTTATTGGGGAAGTAAGTTCTGATATTTTTGGAGGTTGCAGGGGCCACTAGACCATTCAAAATAGGCAGGCTTTAGCATATGCAGTTAGGCCCCGTAGGATGATTTTAGCTAAAAAGTGCCCCAAACACTCAAACGGGCTTGTATCTGGGAAGGAAAAACATGGGAAACATGACTTAGACACCAAATGATACACTGTATGCCATGTTTCCAATTTTTATGCACAGTGGTTACAGCATGAAGCGAATGCATGTGAAAATACAAAGGTGCATTGCATTAAACAAGTCCAATGAGCATCCCAAAATGGCCGGCCTGCCTGCTTTCATCCATCAATTGTTCTAAATTTTTCATTACCCAATGAGCTGAGGTGGAGTCTTAGCCAGTGGTACCATCAGGGAGGTGTGTAAAGCACTTTAGGCTAGACAGCCAATCAGCTGCCAGCTTCCATCTGTCAATCAAATACAGCAGCCATTTAGAAAGCTGCCCATTGATCAGCAGGCCCTTTATGACATCACAGACAGACCCTCAGAACTATCTGTGCATGTCTAATGGCTGGCTTTCAGTTGGGCGGGTGGGTGGCAGAGGGAGGGGATGTCTGTCTCGTTTCTCCTGAAAATTGCGGTTTTTCTGCGTTTACGGGAAAAGTTGAGGTCCGACGCGCAAAAGTGGGGTATCGTAGAAATCACCTTTTAAAGACGCACATTTCTGGCTCCCCAAAAATGGGCATTTCAAATGAGAAATGAGTCCAATGAACAAAATAGGGTGAATAAGTATGTATTTCATGGGTGAGTTAGCAGGTTATTGGGGAAGTAAGTCCTGATATTTTTGGAGGTTGCAGGGGCCACTACACCATTCAAAATAGGCAGGCTTTAGCATATGCAGTTAGGCCCTGTAGGATGATTTTAGCTAAAAAGTGCCCCCAAACACTCAAACGGGCTTGTATCTGGGAAGGAAAATATGGGAAACATGACTTAGACACCAAATGATACACTATATGCCATGTTTCCAAATTTTTATGCACAGTGGTTACAGCATGAAGCGAATGCATGTGAATATACAAAGGTGCATTGCATTAAACAAGTCCACTGAGCGTCCCAAAATGGCCGGCCTGCCTGCTTTCATCCATCAATTGTTCTAAATTTTTCATTACCTAATGAGCTGAGGTGGAGTCTTAGCCAGTGGTACCATCAGGGAGGTGTGTAAAGCACTTTAGACTAGACAGCCAATCAGCTGCCAGCTTCCATCTGTCAATCAAATACAGCAGCCAATCAGAAAGCTGCCCATTGATCAGCAGGCCCTTTATGACATCACAGACAGACCCTCAGAACTATCTGTGCATGTCTAATGGCTGGCTGTCATTTGGGCGGGTGGGTGGCAGAGGGAGGGGATGTCTGTCTCGTTTCTCCTGAAAATTGCGTTTTTTCTGCGTTTACGGGAAAAGTTGAGGTCCGACGCGCAAAAGTGGGGTATCGTAGAAATCACCTTTTAAAGACGCACATTTCTGGCCCCCCAAAAATGGGCATTTCAAATGAGAAATGAGTCCAATTAACAAAATAGGGTGAATAAGTATGTATTTCAGGGGTGAGTTAGCAGGTTATTGGGGAAGTAAGTTCTGATATTTTTGGAGGTTGCAGGGGCCACTAGACCATTCAAAATAGGCAGGCTTTAGCATATGCAGTTAGGCCCCGTAGGATGATTTTAGCTAAAAAGTGCCCCAAACACTCAAACGGGCTTGTATCTGGGAAGGAAAAACATGGGAAACATGACTTAGACACCAAATGATACACTGTATGCCATGTTTCCAATTTTTATGCACAGTGGTTACAGCATGAAGCGAATGCATGTGAAAATACAAAGGTGCATTGCATTAAACAAGTCCAATGAGCATCCCAAAATGGCCGGCCTGCCTGCTTTCATCCATCAATTGTTCTAAATTTTTCATTACCCAATGAGCTGAGGTGGAGTCTTAGCCAGTGGTACCATCAGGGAGGTGTGTAAAGCACTTTAGGCTAGACAGCCAATCAGCTGCCAGCTTCCATCTGTCAATCAAATACAGCAGCCATTTAGAAAGCTGCCCATTGATCAGCAGGCCCTTTATGACATCACAGACAGACCCTCAGAACTATCTGTGCATGTCTAATGGCTGGCTTTCAGTTGGGCGGGTGGGTGGCAGAGGGAGGGGATGTCTGTCTCGTTTCTCCTGAAAATTGCGGTTTTTCTGCGTTTACGGGAAAAGTTGAGGTCCGACGCGCAAAAGTGGGGTATCGTAGAAATCACCTTTTAAAGACGCACATTTCTGGCTCCCCAAAAATGGGCATTTCAAATGAGAAATGAGTCCAATGAACAAAATAGGGTGAATAAGTATGTATTTCATGGGTGAGTTAGCAGGTTATTGGGGAAGTAAGTCCTGATATTTTTGGAGGTTGCAGGGGCCACTACACCATTCAAAATAGGCAGGCTTTAGCATATGCAGTTAGGCCCTGTAGGATGATTTTAGCTAAAAATTGCCCCAAACACTCAAACGGGCTTGTATCTGGGAAGGGAAAATATGGGAAACATGACTTAGACACCAAATGATACACTGTATGCCATGTTTCCAAATTTTTATGCACAGTGGTTACAGCATGAAGCGAATGCATGTGAATATACAAAGGTGCATTGCATTAAACAAGTCCAATGAGCGTCCCAAAATGGCCGGCCTGCCTGCTTTCATCCTTCAATTGTTCTAAATTTTTCATTACCCAATGAGCTGAGGTGTAGTCTTAGTCAGTGGTACCATCAGGGAGGTGTGTAAAGCACTTTAGGCTAGACAGCCAATCAGCTGCCAGCTTCCATCTGTCAATCAAATACAGCAGCCAATCAGAAAGCTGCCCAATGATCAGCAGGCCCTTTATGACATCACAGACAGACCCTCAGAACTATCTGTGCATGTCTAATGGCTGGCTGTCAGTTGGGCGGGCGGGTGGGTGGCAGAGGGAGGTAATGTCTGTCTCGTTTCTCCTGAAAATTGCGTTTTTTCTGCGTTTACGGGAAAAGTTGAGGTCCGACGCGCAAAAGTGGGGTATCGTAGAAATCACCTTTTAAAGACGCACATTTCTGGCCACCCAAAAATCGGCATTTCAAATGAGAAATGAGTCCAATTAACAAAATAGGGTGAATAAGTATGTATTTCAGGGGTGAGTTAGCAGGTTATGGGGAAGTAAGTCCTGATATTTTTGGAGGTTGCAGGGGCCACTACACCATTCAAAATAGGCAGGCTTTAGCTTATGCAGTTAGGCCCTGTAGGATGATTTTAGCTAAAAAGTGCCCCAAACACTCAAACGGGCTTGTATCTGGGAAGGGAAAATATGGGAAACATGACTTAGACACCAAATGATACACTGTATGACATGTTTCCAAATTTTTATGCACAGTGGTTACAGCATGAAGCGAATGCATGTGAATATACAAAGGTGCATTGCATTAAACAAGTCCAATGAGCGTCCCAAAATGGCCGGCCTGCCTGCTTTCATCCATCAATTGTTCTAAATTTTTCATTACCCAATGAGCTGAGATGTAGTCTTAGCCAGTGGTACCATCAGGGAGGTGTGTAAAGCACTTAAGGCTAGACAGCCAATCAGCTGCCAGCTTCCATCTGTCAATCAAATACAGCAGCCAATCAGAAAGCTGCCCATTGATCAGCAGGCCCTTTATGACATCACAGACAGACCCTCAGAACCAGGGCCGGCAACAGAATTCTTGGGGCCCCATACACTGATATCTCTGCGGGCCCCCACCCCCTATGCTGGAACACATACTGGCAGCGCCCTGTGCCCATTACTGGATTGCTGCGAAGCAGGGAGGGAGGTAAACTGCCTGGGAGCAGCCCTATTTCTGAAGCCTGTGCTCTATCACACTGACGGTCTATCACACTGACATAATCCCTCACCCTGTGGCCTGGGTTCTATCACACTGACATAATCCCTCACCCTGCGGCCTGGGTTCTATCACACTGACATAATCCCTCACCCTGCGGCCTGGGTTCTATCACACTGACATAATCCCTCACCCGGCGGCCTGGGTTCTGTCACACTGGTGCAATACCTCACCCTGTGTTCTATCACACTGACATAATCCCTCACCCTGCGGCCTGCGTTCTGTCACACTGGCGCAATACCTCACCCTGTGTTCTATCACACTGACATAATCCCTCACCCTGCGGCCTGCGTTCTGTCACACTGGCGCAATACCTCACCCTGCGTTCTATCACACTGACCTAATCCCTCACCCTGCGGCCTGCGTTCTGTCACACTGACATAATAACTCACCCTGCGGCCTGGGTTCTATCACACTGACATAATCCCTCACCCTACGGCCTGGGTTCTATCACACTGATATAATCCCTCACCCTGCGGCCTGGGTTCTATCACACTGACATAATCCCTCAACCTGCGGCCTGCGTTCTATCACACTGACATAATCCCTCACCCTGCGGCCTGCGTTCTGTCACACTGGCGCAATATCTCACCCTGCGGTCTATCACACTGACATAATCCCTCACCCTGCGGCCTGCGTTCTATCACACTGACATAATCCCTCACCCTGCAGCCTGCGTTCTGTCACACTGACATAATCCCTCACCCTGCGTTCTATCCCACTGACATAATCCCTCACCCTGCAGCCTGCGTTCTGTCACAGTTGCGCAATACCTCACCCTGCGGTATATCACACTGACATAATCCCTCACCCTGCGGCCTGCGTTCTGTCCCACTGGTGCAATATCTCACCCTGCAGTCTATCACACTGACATAATCCCTCACCCTGCGGCCTGCGTTCTGTCACACTGGTGCAATACCTCACCCTGCGTTCTATCACACTGACCTAATCCCTCACCCTGCGGCCTGCGTTCTGTCACACTGACATAATCCCTCACACTGCGGCCTGGGTTCTATCACACTGACATAATCCCTCAACCTGCGGCCTATCACACTGACATAATCCTTTACCCTGCGGCCTGGGTTCTATCACACTGACATAATCCCTCACCCTGCGGCCTGGGTTCTATCACACTGACATAATCCCTCACCCTGCGGCCTGCGTTCTGTCACACTGGCGCAATACCTCACCCTGCGTTCTATCACACTGACCT
Source organism: Crinia signifera (assembly GCF_055691185.1). Classification (NCBI taxonomy): domain Eukaryota; kingdom Metazoa; phylum Chordata; class Amphibia; order Anura; family Myobatrachidae; genus Crinia; species Crinia signifera. The sequence continues at coordinate 51,883,828 of NC_139222.1, forward strand.
AATCCCTCACCCTGCGGCCTGCGTTCTGTCACACTGACATAATAACTCACCCTGCGGCCTGGGTTCTATCACACTGACATAATCCCTCACCCTACGGCCTGGGTTCTATCACACTGATATAATCCCTCACCCTGCGGCCTGGGTTCTATCACACTGACATAATCCCTCAACCTGCGGCCTGCGTTCTATCACACTGACATAATCCCTCACCCTGCGGCCTGCGTTCTGTCACACTGGCGCAATATCTCACCCTGCGGTCTATCACACTGACATAATCCCTCACCCTGCGGCCTGCGTTCTATCACACTGACATAATCCCTCACCCTGCAGCCTGCGTTCTGTCACACTGACATAATCCCTCACCCTGCGTTCTATCCCACTGACATAATCCCTCACCCTGCAGCCTGCGTTCTGTCACAGTTGCGCAATACCTCACCCTGCGGTATATCACACTGACATAATCCCTCACCCTGCGGCCTGCGTTCTGTCCCACTGGTGCAATATCTCACCCTGCAGTCTATCACACTGACATAATCCCTCACCCTGCGGCCTGCGTTCTGTCACACTGGTGCAATACCTCACCCTGCGTTCTATCACACTGACCTAATCCCTCACCCTGCGGCCTGCGTTCTGTCACACTGACATAATCCCTCACACTGCGGCCTGGGTTCTATCACACTGACATAATCCCTCAACCTGCGGCCTATCACACTGACATAATCCTTTACCCTGCGGCCTGGGTTCTATCACACTGACATAATCCCTCACCCTGCGGCCTGGGTTCTATCACACTGACATAATCCCTCACCCGGCGGCCTGGGTTCTGTCACACTGGTGCAATACCTCACCCTGTGTTCTATCACACTGACATAATCCCTCACCCTGCGGCCTGCGTTCTGTCACACTGGCGCAATACCTCACCCTGTGTTCTATCACACTGACATAATCCCTCACCCTGCGGCCTGCGTTCTGTCACACTGGCGCAATACCTCACCCTGCGTTCTATCACACTGACCTAATCCCTCACCCTGCGGCCTGCGTTCTGTCACACTGACATAATCCCTCACCCTGCGGCCTGGGTTCTATCACACTGACATAATCCCTCACCCTACGGCCTGGGTTCTATCACACTGACATAATCCCTCACCCGGCGGCCTGGGTTCTGTCACACTGGTGCAATACCTCACCCTGTGTTCTATCACACTGACATAATCCCTCACCCTGCGGCCTGCGTTCTGTCACACTGGCGCAATACCTCACCCTGTGTTCTATCACACTGACATAATCCCTCACCCTGCGGCCTGCGTTCTGTCACACTGGCGCAATACCTCACCCTGCGTTCTATCACACTGACCTAATCCCTCACCCTGCGGCCTGCGTTCTGTCACACTGACATAATCCCTCACCCTGCGGCCTGGGTTCTATCACACTGACATAATCCCTCACCCTACGGCCTGGGTTCTATCACACTGATATAATCCCTCACCCTGCGGCCTGGGTTCTATCACACTGACATAATCCCTCAACCTGCGGCCTGCGTTCTATCACACTGACATAATCCCTCACCCTGCGGCCTGCGTTCTGTCACACTGGTGCAATATCTCACCCTGCGGTCTATCACACTGACATAATCCCTCACCCTGCGGCCTGCGTTCTATCACACTGACATAATCCCTCACCCTGCAGCCTGCGTTCTGTCACACTGACATAATCCCTCACCCTGCGTTCTATCCCACTGACATAATCCCTCACCCTGCAGCCTGCGTTCTGTCACAGTTGCGCAATACCTCACCCTGCGGTATATCACACTGACATAATCCCTCACCCTGCGGCCTGCGTTCTGTCCCACTGGTGCAATATCTCACCCTGCAGTCTATCACACTGACATAATCCCTCACCCTGCGGCCTGCGTTCTGTCACACTGGTGCAATACCTCACCCTGCGTTCTATCACACTGACCTAATCCCTCACCCTGCGGCCTGCGTTCTGTCACACTGACATAATCCCTCACACTGCGGCCTGGGTTCTATCACACTGACATAATCCCTCAACCTGCGGCCTATCACACTGACATAATCCCTCACCCTGCGGCCTGGGTTCTATCACACTGACATAATCCCTCAACCTGTGGCCTGCGTTCTATCACACTGACATAATCCCTCACCCTGCGGCCTGCGTTCTGTCACACTGGCGCAATATCTCACCCTGCAGTCTATCACACTGACATAATCCCTCACCCTGCGGCCTGCGTTCTATCACACTGACATAATCCCTCACCCTGCGGCCTGCGTTCTATCACACTGACATAATCCCTCACCCTGCGGCCTGCGTTCTATCACACTGACATAATCCCTCACCCTGCGGCCTGCGTTCTGTCACACTGGCGCAATACCTCACCCTGCGGTATATCACACTGACATAATCCCTCACCCTGCAGCCTGCGTTCTGTCACACTGTCACAATCCCTCACCCTGTGGTCTGCATTCTATCACACTGACTCGCTTCCTAACCCTGCGGCCTGTGCTCTATAACACTGACGCGCTTCCTAACCCCCCACAGCCTAATCCTGACCCTCCTTGCTATTGCCTAACGCTTGTACCCTGTGACTTAACCCACCCCCCTCTGCCCTCAGCCTAACCCACTATATATAGTCACTCTTACCTTTAAAATAACAGTGCAGTCTGGCTGGGTGGGTGGGCCTGGAAACGCAGCAGCCTCTCCAGTCCTCTCACTTTGCAGACAGCAGCAGCTCTTCTGAAGCTGCCTGAGTCATCTCTAGCTCCGCCTCCCGAGCCCTGTGTAGCCCCGCCCCCAAACGAGTCCCATGAAGCTCCGCCCCCATGAAGCCCCATGCTGTAGCTCCATCCAGTTAATCCAAACCCTGCATCATGATGTTCCGGCCGGGCAGCTGAGGACTCGGTGAGGAAGTGGAATGTCCACCTGAGGTACTGAGCGGCAGGGGGGGCCTGCTTAACTCATCTGTTCAGGTTGCGGGGTGGGTAGTCACACAGGCGGGGGCGGGGCAGCACGCACAGACTGTGCACTCCACACACACTAGACGGCAGTGGTGTTAACATAGATTATAGACGGGCCCCGGCCACGGCAGGGCTCTGGGGCCCTTCAGAACGCCGGGGCCCGTCACACATGTCCCCCTTGACCCTCCCTGTCGCCGGCCCTGCTCAGAACTATCTGTGCATGTCTAATGGCTGGCTTTCAGTTGGGCGGGTGGGTGGCAGAGGGAGGGGATGTCTGTCTCGTTTCTCCTGAAAATTGTGGTTTTTCTGCGTTTACGGGAAAAGTTGAGGTCCGACGCGCAAAAGTGGGGTATCGTAGAATTCACCTTTTAAAGACGCACATTTCTGGCCCCCCAAAAATGGGCATTTCAAATGAGAAATGAGTCCAATGAACAAAATAGGGTGAATAAGTATGTATTTCAGGGGTGAGTTAGCAGGTTATTGGGGAAGTAAATCCTGATATTTTTGGAGGTTGCAGGGGCCACTACACCATTCAAAATAGGCAGGCTTTAGCATATGCAGTTAGGCCCTGTAGGATGATTTTAGCTAAAAAGTGCCCCAAACACTCAAAAGTGCTTGTATCTGGGAAGGGAAAATATGGGAAACATGATTTAGACACCAAATGATACACTGTATGCCATGTTTCCAAATTTTTATGCACAGTGGTTACAGCATGAAGTGAATGCATGTGAATATACAAAGGTGCATTGCATTAAACAAGTCCACTGAGCGTCCCAAAATGGCCGGCCTGCCTGCTTTCATCCATCAATTGTTCTAAATTTTTCATTACCCAATGAGCTGAGGTGGAGTCTTAGCCAGTGGTACCATCAGGAAGGTGTGTAAAGCACATTAGGCTAGACAGCCAATCAGCTGCCAGCTTCCATCTGTCAATCAAATACAGCAGCCAATCAGAAAGCTGCCCATTGATCAGCAGGCCCTTTATGACATCACAGACAGACCCTCAGAACTATCTGTGCATGTCTAATGGCTGGCTGTCAGTTGGGCGGGTGGGTGGCAGAGGGAGGGGATGTCTGTCTCGTTTCTCCTGAAAATTGCGGTTTTTCTGCGTTTACGGGAAAAGTTGAGGTCCGACGCGCAAAAGTGGGGTATCGTAGAAATCACCTTTTAAAGACGCACATTTCTGGCACCCCAAAAATGGGCATTTCAAATGAGAAATGAATCCAATTAACAAAATAGGGTGAATAAGTATGTATTTCAGGGGTGAGTTAGCAGGTTATTGGGGAAGTAAGTCCTGATATTTTTGGAGGTTACAGGGGCCACTAGACCATTCAAAATAGGCAGGCTTGAGCATATGCAGTTAGGCCCCGTAGGATGATTTTAGCTAAAAAGTGCCCCAAACACTCAAACGGGCTAGTATCTGGGAAGAAAAAACATGGGAAACATGACTTAGACACCAAATGATACACTGTATGCCATGTTTCCAAATTTTTATGCACAGTGGTTACAGCATGAAGCGAATGCATGTGAAAATACAAAGGTGCATTGCATTAAACAAGTCCAATGAGCGTCCCAAAATGGCCGGCCTGCCTGCTTTCATCCATCAGTTGTTCTAAATTTTTCATTACCCAATGAGCTGAGGTGGAGTCTTAGCCAGTGGTACCATCAGGGAGGTGTGTAAAGCACTTTAGGCTAGACAGCCAATCAGCTGCCAGCTTCCATCTGTCAATCAAATACAGCAGCCAATCAGAAAGCTGCCCATTGATCAGCAGGCCCTTTATGACATCACAGACAGACCCTCAGAACCAGGGCCGGCAACAGAATTCTTGGGGCCCCATACACTGATATCTCTGCGGGCCCCCACCCCCTATGCTGGAACACATACTGGCAGCGCCCTGTGCCCATTACTGGATTGCTGCGAAGCAGGGAGGGAGGTAAACTGCCTGGGAGCAGCCCTATTTCTGAAGCCTGTGCTCTATCACACTGACGGTCTATCACACTGACATAATCCCTCACCCTGTGGCCTGGGTTCTATCACACTGACATAATCCCTCACCCTGCGGCCTGGGTTCTATCACACTGACATAATCCCTCACCCTGCGGCCTGGGTTCTATCACACTGACATAATCCCTCACCCGGCGGCCTGGGTTCTGTCACACTGGTGCAATACCTCACCCTGTGTTCTATCACACTGACATAATCCCTCACCCTGCGGCCTGCGTTCTGTCACACTGGCGCAATACCTCACCCTGTGTTCTATCACACTGACATAATCCCTCACCCTGCGGCCTGCGTTCTGTCACACTGGCGCAATACCTCACCCTGCGTTCTATCACACTGACCTAATCCCTCACCCTGCGGCCTGCGTTCTGTCACACTGACATAATCCCTCACCCTGCGGCCTGGGTTCTATCACACTGACATAATCCCTCACCCTACGGCCTGGGTTCTATCACACTGATATAATCCCTCACCCTGCGGCCTGGGTTCTATCACACTGACATAATCCCTCAACCTGCGGCCTGCGTTCTATCACACTGACATAATCCCTCACCCTGCGGCCTGCGTTCTGTCACACTGGCGCAATATCTCACCCTGCGGTCTATCACACTGACATAATCCCTCACCCTGCGGCCTGCGTTCTATCACACTGACATAATCCCTCACCCTGCAGCCTGCGTTCTGTCACACTGACATAATCCCTCACCCTGCGTTCTATCCCACTGACATAATCCCTCACCCTGCAGCCTGCGTTCTGTCACAGTTGCGCAATACCTCACCCTGCGGTATATCACACTGACATAATCCCTCACCCTGCGGCCTGCGTTCTGTCCCACTGGTGCAATATCTCACCCTGCAGTCTATCACACTGACATAATCCCTCACCCTGCGGCCTGCGTTCTGTCACACTGGTGCAATACCTCACCCTGCGTTCTATCACACTGACCTAATCCCTCACCCTGCGGCCTGCGTTCTGTCACACTGACATAATCCCTCACACTGCGGCCTGGGTTCTATCACACTGACATAATCCCTCAACCTGCGGCCTATCACACTGACATAATCCCTTACCCTGCGGCCTGGGTTCTATCACACTGACATAATCCCTCACCCTGCGGCCTGGGTTCTATCACACTGACATAATCCCTCACCCGGCGGCCTGGGTTCTGTCACACTGGTGCAATACCTCACCCTGTGTTCTATCACACTGACATAATCCCTCACCCTGCGGCCTGCGTTCTGTCACACTGGCGCAATACCTCACCCTGTGTTCTATCACACTGACATAATCCCTCACCCTGCGGCCTGCGTTCTGTCACACTGGCGCAATACCTCACCCTGCGTTCTATCACACTGACCTAATCCCTCACCCTGCGGCCTGCGTTCTGTCACACTGACATAATCCCTCACCCTGCGGCCTGGGTTCTATCACACTGACATAATCCCTCACCCTACGGCCTGGGTTCTATCACACTGACATAATCCCTCACCCGGCGGCCTGGGTTCTGTCACACTGGTGCAATACCTCACCCTGTGTTCTATCACACTGACATAATCCCTCACCCTGCGGCCTGCGTTCTGTCACACTGGCGCAATACCTCACCCTGTGTTCTATCACACTGACATAATCCCTCACCCTGCGGCCTGCGTTCTGTCACACTGGCGCAATACCTCACCCTGCGTTCTATCACACTGACCTAATCCCTCACCCTGCGGCCTGCGTTCTGTCACACTGACATAATCCCTCACCCTGCGGCCTGGGTTCTATCACACTGACATAATCCCTCACCCTACGGCCTGGGTTCTATCACACTGATATAATCCCTCACCCTGCGGCCTGGGTTCTATCACACTGACATAATCCCTCAACCTGCGGCCTGCGTTCTATCACACTGACATAATCCCTCACCCTGCGGCCTGCGTTCTGTCACACTGGCGCAATATCTCACCCTGCGGTCTATCACACTGACATAATCCCTCACCCTGCGGCCTGCGTTCTATCACACTGACATAATCCCTCACCCTGCAGCCTGCGTTCTGTCACACTGACATAATCCCTCACCCTGCGTTCTATCCCACTGACATAATCCCTCACCCTGCAGCCTGCGTTCTGTCACAGTTGCGCAATACCTCACCCTGCGGTATATCACACTGACATAATCCCTCACCCTGCGGCCTGCGTTCTGTCCCACTGGTGCAATATCTCACCCTGCAGTCTATCACACTGACATAATCCCTCACCCTGCGGCCTGCGTTCTGTCACACTGGTGCAATACCTCACCCTGCGTTCTATCACACTGACCTAATCCCTCACCCTGCGGCCTGCGTTCTGTCACACTGACATAATCCCTCACACTGCGGCCTGGGTTCTATCACACTGACATAATCCCTCAACCTGCGGCCTATCACACTGACATAATCCCTCACCCTGCGGCCTGGGTTCTATCACACTGACATAATCCCTCAACCTGTGGCCTGCGTTCTATCACACTGACATAATCCCTCACCCTGCGGCCTGCGTTCTGTCACACTGGCGCAATATCTCACCCTGCAGTCTATCACACTGACATAATCCCTCACCCTGCGGCCTGCGTTCTATCACACTGACATAATCCCTCACCCTGCGGCCTGCGTTCTATCACACTGACATAATCCCTCACCCTGCGGCCTGCGTTCTATCACACTGACATAATCCCTCACCCTGCGGCCTGCGTTCTGTCACACTGGCGCAATACCTCACCCTGCGGTATATCACACTGACATAATCCCTCACCCTGCAGCCTGCGTTCTGTCACACTGTCACAATCCCTCACCCTGTGGTCTGCATTCTATCACACTGACTCGCTTCCTAACCCTGCGGCCTGTGCTCTATAACACTGACGCGCTTCCTAACCCCCCACAGCCTAATCCTGACCCTCCTTGCTATTGCCTAACGCTTGTACCCTGTGACTTAACCCACCCCCCTCTGCCCTCAGCCTAACCCACTATATATAGTCACTCTTACCTTTAAAATAACAGTGCAGTCTGGCTGGGTGGGTGGGCCTGGAAACGCAGCAGCCTCTCCAGTCCTCTCACTTTGCAGACAGCAGCAGCTCTTCTGAAGCTGCCTGAGTCATCTCTAGCTCCGCCTCCCGAGCCCTGTGTAGCCCCGCCCCCAAACGAGTCCCATGAAGCTCCGCCCCCATGAAGCCCCATGCTGTAGCTCCATCCAGTTAATCCAAACCCTGCATCATGATGTTCCGGCCGGGCAGCTGAGGACTCGGTGAGGAAGTGGAATGTCCACCTGAGGTACTGAGCGGCAGGGGGGGCCTGCTTAACTCATCTGTTCAGGTTGCGGGGTGGGTAGTCACACAGGCGGGGGCGGGGCAGCACGCACAGACTGTGCACTCCACACACACTAGACGGCAGTGGTGTTAACATAGATTATAGACGGGCCCCGGCCACGGCAGGGCTCTGGGGCCCTTCAGAACGCCGGGGCCCGTCACACATGTCCCCCTTGACCCTCCCTGTCGCCGGCCCTGCTCAGAACTATCTGTGCATGTCTAATGGCTGGCTTTCAGTTGGGCGGGTGGGTGGCAGAGGGAGGGGATGTCTGTCTCGTTTCTCCTGAAAATTGTGGTTTTTCTGCGTTTACGGGAAAAGTTGAGGTCCGACGCGCAAAAGTGGGGTATCGTAGAATTCACCTTTTAAAGACGCACATTTCTGGCCCCCCAAAAATGGGCATTTCAAATGAGAAATGAGTCCAATGAACAAAATAGGGTGAATAAGTATGTATTTCAGGGGTGAGTTAGCAGGTTATTGGGGAAGTAAATCCTGATATTTTTGGAGGTTGCAGGGGCCACTACACCATTCAAAATAGGCAGGCTTTAGCATATGCAGTTAGGCCCTGTAGGATGATTTTAGCTAAAAAGTGCCCCAAACACTCAAAAGTGCTTGTATCTGGGAAGGGAAAATATGGGAAACATGATTTAGACACCAAATGATACACTGTATGCCATGTTTCCAAATTTTTATGCACAGTGGTTACAGCATGAAGTGAATGCATGTGAATATACAAAGGTGCATTGCATTAAACAAGTCCACTGAGCGTCCCAAAATGGCCGGCCTGCCTGCTTTCATCCATCAATTGTTCTAAATTTTTCATTACCCAATGAGCTGAGGTGGAGTCTTAGCCAGTGGTACCATCAGGAAGGTGTGTAAAGCACATTAGGCTAGACAGCCAATCAGCTGCCAGCTTCCATCTGTCAATCAAATACAGCAGCCAATCAGAAAGCTGCCCATTGATCAGCAGGCCCTTTATGACATCACAGACAGACCCTCAGAACTATCTGTGCATGTCTAATGGCTGGCTGTCAGTTGGGCGGGTGGGTGGCAGAGGGAGGGGATGTCTGTCTCGTTTCTCCTGAAAATTGCGGTTTTTCTGCGTTTACGGGAAAAGTTGAGGTCCGACGCGCAAAAGTGGGGTATCGTAGAAATCACCTTTTAAAGACGCACATTTCTGGCACCCCAAAAATGGGCATTTCAAATGAGAAATGAATCCAATTAACAAAATAGGGTGAATAAGTATGTATTTCAGGGGTGAGTTAGCAGGTTATTGGGGAAGTAAGTCCTGATATTTTTGGAGGTTGCAGGGGCCACTAGACCATTCAAAATAGGCAGGCTTGAGCATATGCAGTTAGGCCCCGTAGGATGATTTTAGCTAAAAAGTGCCCCAAACACTCAAACGGGCTAGTATCTGGGAAGAAAAAACATGGGAAACATGACTTAGACACCAAATGATACACTGTATGCCATGTTTCCAAATTTTTATGCACAGTGGTTACAGCATGAAGCGAATGCATGTGAAAATACAAAGGTGCATTGCATTAAACAAGTCCAATGAGCGTCCCAAAATGGCCGGCCTGCCTGCTTTCATCCATCAATTGTTCTAAATTTTTCATTACCCAATGAGCTGAGGTGGAGTCTTAGCCAGTGGTACCATCAGGGAGGTGTGTAAAGCATTTTAGACTAGACAGCCAATCAGCTGCCAGCTTCCATCTGTCAATCAAATACAGCAGCCAATCAGAAAGCTGCCCATTGATCAGCAGGCCCTTTATAACATCACAGACAGACCCTCAGAACTATCTGTGCATGTCTAATGGCTGGCTGTCAGTTGGGCGGGTGGGTGGCAGAGGGAGGGGATGTCTGTCTCGTTTCTCCTGAAAATTGCGGTTTTTCTGCGTTTACGGGAAAAGTTGAGGTCCGACGCGCAAAAGTGGGGTATCGTAGAAATCACCTTTTAAAGACGCACATTTCTCGCCCCCCAAAAATGGGCATTTCAAATGAGAAATGAGTCCAATGAACAAAATAGGGTGAATAAGTATGTATTTCAGGGGTGAGTTAGCAGGTTATTGGGGAAGTAAGTCCTGATATTTTTGGAGGTTGCAGGGGCCACTACACCATTCAAAATAGGCAGACTTTTGCATATGCAGTTAGGCCCTGTAGGATGATTTTAGCTAAAACGTGCCCCAAACACTCAAACGGGCTTATAACTGGGAAGGGAAAATATGGGAAACATGACTTAGACACCAAATGATACACTGTATGCCATGTTTCCAAATTTTTATGCACAGTGGTTACAGCATGAAGCGAATGCATGTGAAAATACAAAGGTGCATTGCATTAAACAAGTCCACTGAGCGTCCCAAAATGGCCGGCCTGCCTGCTTTCATCCATCAATTGTTCTAAATTTTTCATTACCCAATGAGCTGAGGTGGAGTCTTAGCCAGTGGTACCATCAGGGAGGTGTGTAAAGCATTTTAGACTAGACAGCCAATCAGCTGCCAGCTTCCATCTGTCAATCAAATACAGCAGCCAATCAGAAAGCTGCCCATTGATCAGCAGGCCCTTTATAACATCACAGACAGACCCTCAGAACTATCTGTGCATGTCTAATGGCTGGCTGTCAGTTGGGCGGGTGGGTGGCAGAGGGAGGGGATGTCTGTCTCGTTTCTCCTGAAAATTGCGGTTTTTCTGCGTTTACGGGAAAAGTTGAGGTCCGACGCGCAAAAGTGGGGTATCGTAGAAATCACCTTTTAAAGACGCACATTTCTCGCCCCCCAAAAATGGGCATTTCAAATGAGAAATGAGTCCAATGAACAAAATAGGGTGAATAAGTATGTATTTCAGGGGTGAGTTAGCAGGTTATTGGGGAAGTAAGTCCTGATATTTTTGGAGGTTGCAGGGGCCACTACACCATTCAAAATAGGCAGGCTTTAGCATATGCAGTTAGGCCCTGTAGGATGATTTTAGCTAAAAAGTGCCCCAAACACTCAAACGGGCTTGTATCTGGGAAGGGAAAATATGGGAAACATGACTTAGACACCAAATGATACACTGTATGCCATGTTTCCAAATTTTTATGCACAGTGGTTACAGCATGAAGCGAATGCATGTGAATATACAAAGGTGCATTGCATTAAACAAGTCCAATGAGCGTCCCAAAATGGCCGGCCTGCCTGCTTTCATCCATCAATTGTTCTAAATTTTTCATTACCCAATGAGCTGAGGTGGAGTCTTAGCCAGTGGTACCATCAGGGAGGTGTGTAAAGCACTTTAGGCTAGACAGCCAATCAGCTGCCAGCTTCCATCTGTCAATCAAATACAGCAGCCAATCAGAAAGCTGCCCATTGATCAGCAGGCCCTTTATGACATCACAGACAGACCCTCAGAACTATCTGTGCATGTCTAATGGCTGGCTGTCAGTTGGGCGGGTGGGTGGCAGAGGAAGGGGATGTCTGTCTCGTTTTTCCTGAAAATTGCGTTTTTTCTGCGTTTACGGGAAAAGTTGAGGTCCGACGCGCAAAAGTGGGGTATCGTAGAAATCACCTTTTAAAGACGCACATTTCTAGCCCCCCAAAAAAGGGCATTTCAAATGAGAAATGAGTCCAATGAACAAAATAGGGAGAATAAGTATGTATTTCAAGTGTGAGTTAGCAGGTTATTGGGGAAGTAAGTCCTGATATTTTTGGAGGTTGCAGGGGCCACTACACCATTCAAAATAGGCAGGCTTTAGCATATGCAGTTAGGCCCTGTAGGATGATTTTAGCTAAAAAGTGCCCCAAACACTCAAACGGGCTTGTATCTGGGAAGGGAAAATATGGGAAACATGACTTAGACACCAACACTGTATGACATGTTTCCAAATTTTTATGCACAGTGGTTACAGCATGAAGCGAATGCATGTGAATATACAAAGGTGCATTGCATTAAACAAGTCCACTGAGCGTCCCAAAATGGCCGGCCTGCCTGCTTTCATCCATCAATTGTTCTAAATTTTTCATTACCCAATGAGCTGAGGTGGAGTCTTAGCCAGTGGTACCATCAGGGAGGTGTGTAAAGCACTTTAGGCTAGACAGCCAATCAGCTGCCAGCTTCCATCTGTCAATCAAATACAGCAGCCAATCAGAAAGCTGCCCATTGATCAGCAGGCCCTTTATGACATCACAGACAGACCCTCAGAACTATCTGTGCATGTCTAATGGCTGGCTGTCAGTTGGGCGGGTGGGTGGCAGAGGGAGGGGATGTCTGTCTCATTTCTCCTGAAAATTGCGTTTTTTCTGCGTTTACGGGAAAAGTTGAGGTCCGACGCGCAAAAGTGGGGTATCGTAGAAATCACCTTTTAAAGACGCACATTTCTGGCCCCCCAAAAATGGGCATTTCAAATGAGAAATGAGTCCAATGAACAAAATAGGGTGAATAAGTATGTATTTCAGGGGTGAGTTAGCAGGTTATTGGGGAAGTAAATCCTGATATTTTTGAAAGTTGCAGGGGCAATTACATCATTCAAAATAGGCAGGCTATAGCATATGCAGTTAGGCCCTGCAGGCTGATTTTAGCTAAAAAGTGCCCCAAACACTCAAACGGGCTTGTATCTGGGAAGGGAAAATATGGGAAACATGACTTAGACACCAAATGATACACTGTATGCCATGTTTCCAAATTTTTATGCACAGTGGTTACAGCATGAAGCGAATACATGTGAAAATACAAAGGTGCATTGCATTAAACAAGTCCAATGAGCGTCCCAAAATGGCCGGCCTGCCTGCTTTCATTCATCAATTGTTCTAAATTTTTCATTACCCAATGAGCTGAGGTGGAGTCTTAGCCAGTGGTACCATCAGGGAGGTGTGTAAAGCACTTTAGGCTAGACAGCCAATCAGCTGCAAGCTTCCATCTGTCAATCAAATACAGCAGCCAATCAGAAAGCTGCCCATTGATCAGCAGGCCTTTTATGACATCACAGACAAACCCTCAGAACTATCTGTGCATGTCTAATGGCTGGCTGTCAGTTGGGCGGGTGGGTGGCAGAGGGAGGGGATGTCTGTCTCGTTTCTCCTGAAAATTGCGGTTTTTCTGCATTTACGGGAAAAAATGAGGTCCGACGCGCAAAAGTTTAGTATCGTAGAAATCACCTTTTAAAGACGCACATTTCTGGCCCCCCAAAAATGGGCATTTCAAATGAGAAATGAGTCCAAATTAACAAAATAGGGTGAATAAGTATGTATTTCAGGGGTGAGTTAGCAGGTTATTGGGGAAGTAAGTTCTGATATTTTTGGAGGTTGCAGGGGCCACTAGACCATTCAAAATAGGCAGGCTTTAGCATATGCAGTTAGGCCCCGTAGGATGATTTTAGCTAAAAAGTGCCCCAAACACTCAAACGGGCTTGTATCTGGGAAGGAAAAACATGGGAAACATGACTTAGACACCAAATGATACACTGTATGCCATGTTTCCAAATTTTTATGCACAGTGGTTACAGCATGAAGCAAATGCATGTGAAAATACAAAGGTGCATTGCATTAAACAAGTCCAATGAGCGTCCCAAAATGGCCAGCCTGCCTGCTTTCATCCATCAATTGTTCTAAATTTTTTAATACCCAATGAGCTGAGGTGGAGTCTTAGCCAGTGGTACAATCAGGGAGGTGTGTAAAGCACTTTAGGCTAGACAGCCAATCAGCTGCCAGCTTCCATCTGTCAATCAAATACAGCAGCCAATCAGAAAGCTGCCCATTGATCAGCAGGCCCTTTATGACATCACAGACAGACCCTCAGAACTATCTGTGCATGTCTAATGGTTGGCTGTCAGTTGGGCGGGTGGGTGGCAGAGGGAGGGGATGTCTGTCTCGTTTCTCCTGAAAATTGCGGTTTTTCTGCGTTTACGGGAAAAGTTGAGGTCCGACGCGCAAAAGTGGGATATCGTAGAAATCACCTTTTAAAGACGCACATTTCTGCCCCCCCCCCCCCAAAAAATGGGCATTTCAAAAGAGAAATGAGTCCAATTAACAAAATAGGGTGAATAAGTAGGTATTTCAGGGGTGAGTTAGCAGGTTATTGGGGAAGTAAATCCTGATATTTTTGGAGGTTGCAGGGGAAACTACACCATTAAAAATAGGCAGACTTTTGCATATGCAGTTAGGCCCTGTAGGATGATTTTAGCTAAAACGTGCCCCAAACACTCAAACGGGCTTATAACTGGGAAGGGAAAATATGGGAAACATGACTTAGACACCAAATGATACACTGTATGCCATGTTTCCAAATTTTTATGCACAGTGGTTACAGCATGAAGCGAATGCATGTGAAAATACAAAGGTGCATTGCATTAAACAAGTCCAATGAGCGTCGCAAAATGGCCGGCCTGCCTGCTTTCATCCATCAATTGTTCTAAATTTTTCATTACCCAATGAGCTGAGGTGGAGTCTTAGCCAGTGGCACCATCAGGGAGGTGTGTAAAGCACTTTATAAAGGCTAGACAGCCAATCAGCTGCCAGCTTCCATCTGTCAATCAAATACAGCAGCCAATCAGAAAGCTGCCCATTGATCAGCAGGCCCTTTATGACATCACAGACAGACCCACAGAACTATCTGTGCATGTCTAATGGCTGGCTGTCAGTTGGGCGGGTGGGTGGCAGAGGGAGGGGATGTCTGTCTCGTTTCTCCTGAAAATTGCGGTTTTTCTGCGTTTACGAGAAAAAATGAGGTCCGACGCGCAAAAGTGGAGTATCGTAGAAATCATCTTTTAAAGAAGCACATTTCTGGCCCCCCAAAAATGGGCATTTCAAATGAGAAATGAGTCCAATTAACAAAATAGGGTGAATAAGTATGTATTTCAGGGGTGAGTTAGCAGGTTATTGGGGAAGTAAGTTCTGATATTTTTGGAGGTTGCAGGGGCCACTAGACCATTCAAAATAGGCAGGCTTTAGCATATGCAGTTAGGCCCCGTAGGATGATTTTAGCTAAAAAGTGCCCCAAACACTCAAACGGGCTTGTATCTGGGAAGGAAAAACATGGGAAACATGACTTAGACACCAAATGATACACTGTATGCCATGTTTCCAATTTTTATGCACAGTGGTTACAGCATGAAGCGAATGCATGTGAAAATACAAAGGTGCATTGCATTAAACAAGTCCAATGAGCATCCCAAAATGGCCGGCCTGCCTGCTTTCATCCATCAATTGTTCTAAATTTTTCATTACCCAATGAGCTGAGGTGGAGTCTTAGCCAGTGGTACCATCAGGGAGGTGTGTAAAGCACTTTAGGCTAGACAGCCAATCAGCTGCCAGCTTCCATCTGTCAATCAAATACAGCAGCCATTTAGAAAGCTGCCCATTGATCAGCAGGCCCTTTATGACATCACAGACAGACCCTCACAACTATCTGTGCATGTCTAATGGCTGGCTTTCAGTTGGGCGGGTGGGTGGCAGAGGGAGGGGATGTCTGTCTCGTTTCTCCTGAAAATTGCGGTTTTTCTGCGTTTACGGGAAAAGTTGAGGTCCGACGCGCAAAAGTGGGGTATCGTAGAAATCACCTTTTAAAGACGCACATTTCTGGCTCCCCAAAAATGGGCATTTCAAATGAGAAATGAGTCCAATGAACAAAATAGGGTGAATAAGTATGTATTTCATGGGTGAGTTAGCAGGTTATTGGGGAAGTAAGTCCAGATATTTTTGGAGGTTGCAGGGGCCACTACACCATTCAAAATAGGCAGGCTTTAGCATATGCAGTTAGGCCCTGTAGGATGATTTTAGCTAAAAAGTGCCCCAAACACTCAAACGGGCTTGTATCTGGGAAGGAAAAACATGGGAAACATGACTTAGACACCAAAAGATGCACTGTATGCCATGTTTCCAAATTTTTATGCACAGTGGTTACAGCATGAAGCGAATGCATGTGAAAATACAAAGGTGCATTGCATTAAACAAGTCCAATGAGCGTCCCAAAATGGCCGGCCTGCCCGCTTTCATCAATCAATTGTTCTAAATTTTTCATTACCCAATGAGCTGAGGTGGAGTCTTAGCCAGTGGTACCATCAGGGAGGTGTGTAAAGCACTTTAGGCTAGACAGCCAATCAGCTGCCAGCTTCCATCTGTCAATCAAATACAGCAGCCAATCAGAAAGCTGCCCATTGATCAGCAGGCCTTTTATGACATCACAGACAGACCCTCAGAACTATCTGTGCATGTCTAATGGCTGGCTGTCAGTTGGGCGGGTGGGTGGCAGAGGGAGGGGATGTCTGTCTCGTTTCTCCTGAAAATTGTGTTTTTTCTGCGTTTACGGGAAAAGTTGAGGTCCGACGCGCAAAAGTGGGGTATCGTAGAAATCACCTTTTAAAGACGCACATTTCTGGCCCCCCAAAAATGGGCATTTCAAATGAGAAATGAGTCCAATTAACAAAATAAGGTGAATAAATAGGTATTTCAGGGGTGAGTTAGCAGGTTATTGGGGAAGTAAATCCTGATATTTTTGGAGGTTGCAGGGGAAACTACACCATTAAAAATAGGCAGGCTTTAGCATATGCAGTTAGGCCCTGTAGGATGATTTTAGCTAAAAAGTGCCCCAAACACTCAAAGGGGCTTATAACTGGGAAGGGAAAATATGGGAAACATGACTTAGACACCAAATGATACACTGTATGCCATGTTTCCAAATTTTTATGCACAGTGGTTACAGCATGAAGCGAATGCATGTGAAAATACAAAGGTGCATTGCATTAAACAAGTCCAATGAGCGTCCCAAAATGGCCGGCCTGCCTGCTTTCATCCATCAATTGTTCTAAATTTTTCATTACCCAATGAGCTGAGGTGGAGTCTTAGCCAGTGGTACCATCAGGGAGGTGTGTAAAGCACTTTATAAAGGCTAGACAGCCAATCAGCTGCCAGCTTCCATCTGTCAATCAAATACAGCAGCCAATCAGAAAGCTGCCCATTGATCAGCAGGCCCTTTATGACATCACAGACAGACCCTCAGAACTATCTGTGCATGTCTAATGGCTGGCTGTCAGTTGGGCGGGTGGGTGGCAGAGGGAGGGGATGTCTGTCTCGTTTCTCCTGAAAATTGCGGTTTTTCTGCGTTTAAGGGAAAAGTTGAGGTCCGACGCGCAAAAGTGGAGTATCGTAGAAATCACCTTTTAAAGACGCACATTTCTGGCCCCCCAAAAATGGGCATTTCAAATGAGAAATGAGTCCAATTAACAAAATAGGGTGAAGAAGTATGTATTTCAGGGGTGAGTTAGCAGGTTATTGGGGAAGTAAGTTCTGATATTTTTGGAGGTTGCAGGGGCCACTAGACCATTCAAAATAGGCAGGCTTTAGCATATGCAGTTAGGCCCCGTAGGATGATTTTAGCTAAAAAGTGCCCCAAACACTCAAACGGGCTTGTATCTGGGAAGGAAAAACATGGGAAACATGACTTAGACACCAAATGATACACTGTATGCCATGTTTCCAATTTTTATGCACAGTGGTTACAGCATGAAGCGAATGCATGTGAAAATACAAAGGTGCATTGCATTAAACAAGTCCAATGAGCATCCCAAAATGGCCGGCCTGCCTGCTTTCATCCATCAATTGTTCTAAATTTTTCATTACCCAATGAGCTGAGGTGGAGTCTTAGCCAGTGGTACCATCAGGGAGGTGTGTAAAGCACTTTAGGCTAGACAGCCAATCAGCTGCCAGCTTCCATCTGTCAATCAAATACAGCAGCCATTTAGAAAGCTGCCCATTGATCAGCAGGCCCTTTATGACATCACAGACAGACCCTCAGAACTATCTGTGCATGTCTAATGGCTGGCTTTCAGTTGGGCGGGTGGGTGGCAGAGGGAGGGGATGTCTGTCTCGTTTCTCCTGAAAATTGCGGTTTTTCTGCGTTTACGGGAAAAGTTGAGGTCCGACGCGCAAGAGTGGAGTATCGTAGAAATCACCTTTTAAAGACGCACATTTCTGGCCCCCCAAAAATGGGCATTTCAAATGAGAAATGAGTCCAATGAACAAAATAGGGTGAATAAGTATGTATTTCATGGGTGAGTTAGCAGGTTATTGGGGAAGTAAGTCCTGATATTTTTGGAGGTTGCAGGGGCCACTACACCATTCAAAATAGGCAGGCTTTAGCATATGCAGTTAGGCCCTGTAGGATGATTTTAGCTAAAAAGTGCCCCAAACACTCAAACGGGCTTGTATCTGGGAAGGAAAAACATGGGAAACATGACTTAGACACCAAAAGATGCACTGTATGCCATGTTTCCAAATTTTTATGCACAGTGGTTACAGCATGAAGCGAATGCATGTGAAAATACAAAGGTGCATTGCATTAAACAAGTCCAATGAGCGTCCCAAAATGGCCGGCCTGCCCGCTTTCATCAATCAATTGTTCTAAATTTTTCATTACCCAATGAGCTGAGGTGGAGTCTTAGCCAGTGGTACCATCAGGGAGGTGTGTAAAGCACTTTAGGCTAGACAGCCAATCAGCTGCCAGCTTCCATCTGTCAATCAAATACAGCAGCCAATCAGAAAGCTGCCCATTGATCAGCAGGCCTTTTATGACATCACAGACAGACCCTCAGAACTATCTGTGCATGTCTAATGGCTGGCTGTCAGTTGGGCGGGTGGGTGGCAGAGGGAGGGGATGTCTGTCTCGTTTCTCCTGAAAATTGCGTTTTTTCTGCGTTTACGGGAAAAGTTGAGGTCCGACGCGCAAAAGTGGGGTATCGTAGAAATCACCTTTTAAAGACGCACATTTCTGGCCCCCCAAAAATGGGCATTTCAAATGAGAAATGAGTCCAATTAACAAAATAGGGTGAATAAATAGGTATTTCAGGGGTGAGTTAGCAGGTTATTGGGGAAGTAAATCCTGATATTTTTGGAGGTTGCAGGGGAAACTACACCATTAAAAATAGGCAGGCTTTAGCATATGCAGTTAGGCCCTGTAGGATGATTTTAGCTAAAAAGTGCCCCAAACACTCAAACGGGCTTGTATCTGGGAAGGAAAAACATGGGAAACATGACTTAGACACCAAATGATACACTGTATGCCATGTTTCCAATTTTTATGCACAGTGGTTACAGCATGAAGCGAATGCATGTGAAAATACAAAGGTGCATTGCATTAAACAAGTCCAATGAGCGTCCCAAAATGGCCGGCCTGCCTGCTTTCATCCATCAATTGTTCTAAATTTTTCATTACCCAATGAGCTGAGGTGGAGTCTTAGCCAGTGGTACCATCAGGGAGGTGTGTAAAGCACTTTAGGCTAGACAGCCAATCAGCTGCCAGCTTCCATCTGTCAATCAAATACAGCAGCCATTTAGAAAGCTGCCCATTGATCAGCAGGCCCTTTATGACATCACAGACAGACCCTCAGAACTATCTGTGCATGTCTAATGGCTGGCTTTCAGTTGGGCGGGTGGGTGGCAGAGGGAGGGGATGTCTGTCTCGTTTCTCCTGAAAATTGCGGTTTTTCTGCGTTTACGGGAAAAGTTGAGGTCCGACGCGCAAAAGTGGGGTATCGTAGAAATCACCTTTTAAAGACGCACATTTCTGGCTCCCCAAAAATGGGCATTTCAAATGAGAAATGAGTCCAATTAACAAAATAGGGTAAATAAGTATGTATTTCAGGGGTGAGTTAGCAGGTTATTGGGGAAGTAAGTTCTGATATTTTTGGAGGTTGCAGGGGCCACTAGACCATTCAAAATAGGCAGGCTTTAGCATATGCAGTTAGGCCCCGTAGGATGATTTTAGCTAAAAAGTGCCCCAAACACTCAAACGGGCTTGTATCTGGGAAGGAAAAACATGGGAAACATGACTTAGACACCAAATGATACACTGTATGCCATGTTTCCAATTTTTATGCACAGTGGTTACAGCATGAAGCGAATGCATGTGAAAATACAAAGGTGCATTGCATTAAACAAGTCCAATGAGCATCCCAAAATGGCCGGCCTGCCTGCTTTCATCCATCAATTGTTCTAAATTTTTCATTACCCAATGAGCTGAGGTGGAGTCTTAGCCAGTGGTACCATCAGGGAGGTGTGTAAAGCACTTTAGGCTAGACAGCCAATCAGCTGCCAGCTTCCATCTGTCAATCAAATACAGCAGCCATTTAGAAAGCTGCCCATTGATCAGCAGGCCCTTTATGACATCACAGACAGACCCTCAGAACTATCTGTGCATGTCTAATGGCTGGCTTTCAGTTGGGCGGGTGGGTGGCAGAGGGAGGGGATGTCTTTCTCGTTTCTCCTGAAAATTGCGGTTTTTCTGCGTTTACGGGAAAAGTTGAGGTTCGACGCGCAAAAGTGGGGTATCGTAGAAATCACCTTTTAAAGACGCACATTTCTGGCTCCCCAAAAATGGGCATTTCAAATGAGAAATTAGTCCAATGAACAAAATAGGGTGAATAAGTATGTATTTCATGGGTGAGTTAGCAGGTTATTGGGGAAGTAAGTCCTGATATTTTTGGAGGTTGCAGGGGCCACTACACCATTCAAAATAGGCAGGCTTTAGCATATGCAGTTAGGCCCTGTAGGATGATTTTAGCTAAAAAGTGCCCCCAAACACTCAAACGGGCTTGTATCTGGGAAGGAAAATATGGGAAACATGACTTAGACACCAAATGATACACTGTATGCCATGTTTCCAAATTTTTATGCACAGTTGTTACAGCATGAAGCGAATGCATGTGAATATACAAAGGTGCATTGCATTAAACAAGTCCACTGAGCGTCCCAAAATGGCCGGCCTGCCTACTTTCATCCATCAATTGTTCTAAATTTTTCATTACCCAATGAGCTGAGGTGGAGTCTTAGCCAGTGGTACCATCAGGGAGGTGTGTAAAGCACTTTAGGCTAGACAGCCAATCAGCTGCCAGCTTCCATCTGTCAATCAAATACAGCAGCCAATCAGAAAGCTGCCCATTGATCAACAGGCCCTTTATGACATCACAGACAGACCCTCAGAACTATCTGTGCATGTCTAATGGCTGGCTGTCAGTTGGGCGGGTGGGTGGCAGAGGGAGGGGATGTCTGTCTCGTTTCTCCTGAAAATTGCGGTTTTTCTGCGTTTACGGGAAAAGTTGAGGTCCGACGCGCAAAAGTGGGATATCGTAGAAATCACCTTTTAAAGACGCACATTTCTGCCCCCCCCCCCCAAAAAAAAATGGGCATTTCAAATGAGAAATGAGTCCAATTAACAAAATAGGGTGAATAAGTATGTATTTCATGGGTGAGTTAGCAGGTTATTGGGGAAGTAAATCCTGATATTTTTGGAGGTTGCAGGGGAAACTACACCATTAAAAATAGGCAGGCTTTAGCATATGCAGTTAGGCCCTGTAGGATGATTTTAGCTAAAAAGTGCCCCAAACACTCAAACGGGCTTATAACTGGGAAGGGAAAATATGGGAAACATGACTTAGACACCAAATGATACACTGTATGCCATGTTTCCAAATTTTTATGCACAGTGGTTACAGCATGAAGCGAATGCATGTGAAAATACAAAGGTGCATTGCATTAAACAAGTCCAATGAGCGTCGCAAAATGGCCGGCCTGCCTGCTTTCATCCATCAATTGTTCTAAATTTTTCATTACCCAATGAGCTGAGGTGGAGTCTTAGCCAGTGGCACCATCAGGGAGGTGTGTAAAGCACTTTATAAAGGCTAGACAGCCAATCAGCTGCCAGCTTCCATCTGTCAATCAAATACAGCAGCCAATCAGAAAGCTGCCCATTGATCAGCAGGCCCTTTATGACATCACAGACAGACCCACAGAACTATCTGTGCATGTCTAATGGCTGGCTGTCAGTTGGGCGGGTGGGTGGCAGAGGGAGGGGATGTCTGTTTCGTTTCTCCTGAAAATTGCGGTTTTTCTGCGTTTACGGGAAAAAATGAGGTCCGACGCGCAAAAGTGGAGTATCGTAGAAATCATCTTTTAAAGACGCACATTTCTGGCCCCCCAAAAATGGGCATTTCAAATGAGAAATGAGTCCAATTAACAAAATAGGGTGAATAAGTATGTATTTCAGGGGTGAGTTAGCAGGTTATTGGGGAAGTAAGTTCTGATATTTTTGGAGGTTGCAGGGGCCACTAGACCATTCAAAATAGGCAGGCTTTAGCATATGCAGTTAGGCCCCGTAGGATGATTTTAGCTAAAAAGTGCCCCAAACACTCAAACGGGCTTGTATCTGGGAAGGAAAAACATGGGAAACATGACTTAGACACCAAATGATACACTGTATGCCATGTTTCCAATTTTTATGCACAGTGGTTACAGCATGAAGCGAATGCATGTGAAAATACAAAGGTGCATTGCATTAAACAAGTCCAATGAGCATCCCAAAATGGCCGGCCTGCCTGCTTTCATCCATCAATTGTTCTAAATTTTTCATTACCCAATGAGCTGAGGTGGAGTCTTAGCCAGTGGTACCATCAGGGAGGTGTGTAAAGCACTTTAGGCTAGACAGCCAATCAGCTGCCAGCTTCCATCTGTCAATCAAATACAGCAGCCATTTAGAAAGCTGCCCATTGATCAGCAGGCCCTTTATGACATCACAGACAGACCCTCAGAACTATCTGTGCATGTCTAATGGCTGGCTTTCAGTTGGGCGGGTGGGTGGCAGAGGGAGGGGATGTCTGTCTCGTTTCTCCTGAAAATTGCGGTTTTTCTGCGTTTACGGGAAAAGTTGAGGTCCGACGCGCAAAAGTGGGGTATCGTAGAAATCACCTTTTAAAGACGCACATTTCTGGCTCCCCAAAAATGGGCATTTCAAATGAGAAATGAGTCCAATGAACAAAATAGGGTGAATAAGTATGTATTTCATGGGTGAGTTAGCAGGTTATTGGGGAAGTAAGTCCTGATATTTTTGGAGGTTGCAGGGGCCACTACACCATTCAAAATAGGCAGGCTTTAGCATATGCAGTTAGGCCCTGTAGGATGATTTTAGCTAAAAAGTGCCCCCAAACACTCAAACGGGCTTGTATCTGGGAAGGAAAATATGGGAAACATGACTTAGACACCAAATGATACACTGTATGCCATGTTTCCAAATTTTTATGCACAGTGGTTACAGCATGAAGCGAATGCATGTGAATATACAAAGGTGCATTGCATTAAACAAGTCCACTGAGCGTCCCAAAATGGCCGGCCTGCCTGCTTTCATCCATCAATTGTTCTAAATTTTTCATTACCCAATGAGCTGAGGTGGAGTCTTAGCCAGTGGTACCATCAGGGAGGTGTGTAAAGCACTTTAGGCTAGACAGCCAATCAGCTGCCAGCTTCCATCTGTCAATCAAATACAGCAGCCAATCAGAAAGCTGCCCATTGATCAGCAGGCCCTTTATGACATCACAGACAGACCCTCAGAACTATCTGTGCATGTCTAATGGCTGGCTGTCATTTGGGCGGGTGGGTGGCAGAGGGAGGGGATGTCTGTCTCGTTTCTCCTGAAAATTGCATTTTTTCTGCGTTTACGGGAAAAGTTGAGGTCCGACGCGCAAAAGTGGGGTATCGTAGAAATCACCTTTTAAAGATGCACATTTCTGGCCCCCCCAAAAATGGGCATTTCAAATGAGAAATGAGTCCAATTAACAAAATAGGGTGAATAAGTATGTATTTCAGGTGTGAGTTAGCAGGTTATTGGGGAAGTAAGTCCTGATATTTTTGGAGGTTGCAGGGGCCACTAGACCATTCAAAATAGGCAGGCTTTAGCATATGCAGTTAGGCCCTGTAGGATGATTTTAGCTAAAAAGTGCCCCAAACACTCAAACGGGCTTGTATCTGGGAATGAAAAACATGGGAAACATGACTTAGACACCAAAAGATGCACTGTATGCCATGTTTCCAAATTTTTATGCACAGTGGTTACAGCATGAAGCGAATGCATGTGAAAATACAAAGGTGCATTGCATTAAACAAGTCCAATGAGCGTCCCAAAATGGCCGGCCTGCCTGCTTTCATCCATCAATTGTTCTAAATTTTTCATTACCCAATGAGCTGAGGTGGAGTCTTAGCCAGTGGTACCATCAGGGAGGTGTGTAAAGCACTTTATAAAGGCTAGACAGCCAATCAGCTGCCAGCTTCCATCTGTCAATCAAATACAGCAGCCAATCAGAAAGCTGCCCATTGATCAGCAGGCCCTTTATGACATCACAGACAGACCCTCAGAACTATCTGTGCATGTCTAATGGCTGGCTGTCAGTTGGGCGGGTGGGTGGCAGAGGGAGGGGATGTCTGTCTCGTTTCTCCTGAAAATTGCGGTTTTTCTGCGTTTACGGGAAAAGTTGAGGTCTGACGCGCAAAAGTGGAGTATCGTAGAAATCACCTTTTAAAGACGCACATTTCTGCCCCCCCCCCCCAAAATGGGCATTTCAAATGAGAAATGAGTCTAATTAACAAAATAGGGTGAATAAGTATGTATTTCAGGGGTGAGTTAGCAGGTTATTGGGGAAGTAAGTTCTGATATTTTTGGAGGTTGCAGGGGCCACTAGACCATTCAAAATAGGCAGGCTTTAGCATATGCAGTTAGGCCCCGTAGGATGATTTTAGCTAAAAAGTGCCCCAAACACTCAAACGGGCTTGTATCTGGGAAGGAAAAACATGGGAAACATGACTTAGACACCAAATGATACACTGTATGCCATATTTCCAATTTTTATGCACAGTGGTTACAGCATGAAGCGAATGCATGTGAAAATACAAAGGTGCATTGCATTAAACAAGTCCAATGAGTGTCCCAAAATGGCCGGCCTGCCTGCTTTCATCCATCAATTGTTCTAATTTTTTCATTACCCAATGAGCTGAGGTGGAGTCTTAGCCAGTGGTACCATCAGGGAGGTGTGTAAAGCACTTTAGGCTAGACAGCCAATCAGCTGCCAGCTTCCATCTGTCAATTAAATACAGCAGCCATTTAGAAAGCTGCCCATTGATCAGCAGGCCCTTTATGACATCACAGACAGACCCTCAGAACTATCTGTGCATGTCTAATGGCTGGCTTTCAGTTGGGCGGGTGGGTGGCAGAGGGAGGGGATGTCTGTCTCGTTTCTCCTGAAAATTGCGGTTTTTCTGCTTTTACGGGAAAAGTTGAGGTCCGACGCGCAAAAGTTGGGTATCGTAGAAATCACCTTTTAAAGACGCACATTTCTGGCTCCCCAAAAATGGGCATTTCAAATGAGAAATGAGTCCAATGAACAAAATAGGGTGAATAAGTATGTATTTCATGGGTGAGTTAGCAGGTTATTGGGGAAGTAAGTCCTGATATTTTTGGAGGTTGCAGGGGCCACTACACCATTCAAAATAGGCAGGCTTTAGCATATGCAGTTAGGCCCTGTAGGATGATTTTAGCTAAAAAGTGCTCCAAACACTCAAACGGGCTTGTATCTGGGAAGGGAAAATATGGGAAACATGACTTAGACACCAAATGATACACTGTATGCCATGTTTCCAAATTTTTATGCACAGTGGTTACAGCATGAAGCGAATGCATGTGAATATACAAAGGTGCATTGCATTAAACAAGTCCACTGAGCGTCCCAAAATGGCCGGACTGCCTGCTTTCATCCATCAATTGTTCTAAATTTTTCATTACCCAATGAGCTGAGGTGGAGTCTTAGCCAGTGGTACCATCAGGGAGGTGTGTAAAGCACTTTATAAAGGCTAGACAGCCAATCAGCTGCCAGCTTCCATCTGTCAATCAAATACAGCAGCCAATCAGAAAGCTGCCCATTGATCAGCAGGCCCTTTATGACATCACAGACAGACCCTCAGAACTATCTGTGCATGTCTAATGGCTGGCTGTCAGTTGGGCGGGTGGGTGGCAGAGGGAGGGGATGTCTGTCTCGTTTCTCCTGAAAATTGCGGTTTTTCTGCGTTTACGGGAAAAGTTGAGGTCCGACGCGCAAAAGTGGAGTATCGTAGAAATCACCTTTTAAAGACGCACATTTCTGGCCCCCCAAAAATGGGCATTTCAAATGAGAAATGAGTCCAATTAACAAAATAGGGTGAATAAGTATGTATTTCAGGGGTGAGTTAGCAGGTTATTGGGGAAGTAAGTTCTGATATTTTTGGAGGTTGCAGGGGCCACTAGACCATTCAAAATAGGCAGGCTTTAGCATATGCAGTTAGGCCCCGTAGGATGATTTTAGCTAAAAAGTGCCCCAAACACTCAAACGGGCTTGTATCTGGGAAGGAAAAACATGGGAAACATGACTTAGACACCAAATGATACACTGTATGCCATGTTTCCAATTTTTATGCACAGTGGTTACAGCATGAAGCGAATGCATGTGAAAATACAAAGGTGCATTGCATTAAACAAGTCCAATGAGCGTCCCAAAATGGCCGGCCTGCCTGCTTTCATCCATCAATTGTTCTAAATTTTTCATTACCCAATGAGCTGAGGTGGAGTCTTAGCCAGTGGTACCATCAGGGAGGTGTGTAAAGCACTTTAGGCTAGACAGCCAATCAGCTGCCAGCTTCCATCTGTCAATCAAATACAACAGCCATTTAGAAAGCTGCCCATTGATCAGCAGGCCCTTTATGACATCACAGACAGACCCTCAGAACTATCTGTGCATGTCTAATGGCTGGCTGTCAGTTGGGCGGGTGGGTGGCAGAGGGAGGGGATGTCTGTCTCGTTTCTCCTGAAAATTGCGTTTTTTCTGCGTTTACGGGAAAAGTTGAGGTCCGACGCGCAAAAGTGGGGTATCGTAGAAATCACCTTTTAAAGATGCACATTTCTGCCCCCCCCCAAAAATGGGCATTTCAAATGAGAAATGAGTCCAATTAACAAAATAGGGTGAATAAGTATGTATTTCAGGTGTGAGTTAGCAGGTTATTGGGGAAGTAAGTCCTGATATTTTTGGAGGTTGCAGGGGCCACTACACCATTCAAAATAGGCAGGCTTTAGCATATGCAGTTAGGTCCTGTAGGATGATTTTAGCTAAAAAGTGCCCCAAACACTCAAACGGGCTTGTATCTGGGAAGGAAAAACATGGGAAACATGACTTAGACACCAAATGATGCACTGTATGCCATGTTTCCAAAATTTTATGCACAGTGGTTACAGCATGAAGCGAATGCATGTGAAAATACAAAGGTGCATTGCATTAAACAAGTCCAATGAGCGTCCCAAAATGGCCGGCCTGCCTGCTTTCATCCATCAATTGTTCTAAATGTTTCATTACCCAATGAGCTGAGGTGGAGTCTTAGCCAGTGGTACCATCAGGGAGGTGTGTAAAGCACTTTATAAAGGCTAGACAGCCAATCAGCTGCCAGCTTCCATCTGTCAATCAAATACAGCAGCCAATCAGAAAGCTGCCCATTGATCAGCAGGCCCTTTATGACATCACAGACAGACCCTCAGAACTATCTGTGCATGTCTAATGGCTGGCTGTCAGTTGGGCGGGTGGGTGGCAGAGGGAGGGGATGTCTGTCTCGTTTCTCCTGAAAATTGCGGTTTTTCTGCGTTTACGGGAAAAGTTGAGGTCCGACGCGCAAAAGTGGAGTATCGTAGAAATCACCTTTTAAAGACGCACATTTCTGGCCCCCCAAAAATGGGCATTTCAAATGAGAAATGAGTCCAATTAACAAAATAGGGTGAATAAGTATGTATTTCAGGGGTGAGTTAGCAGGTTATTGGGGAAGTAAGTTCTGATATTTTTGGAGGTTGCAGGGGCCACTAGACCATTCAAAATAGGCAGGCTTTAGCATATGCAGTTAGGCCCCGTAGGATGATTTTAGCTAAAAAGTGCCCCAAACACTCAAACGGGCTTGTATCTGGGAAGGAAAAACATGGGAAACATGACTTAGACACCAAATGATACACTGTATGCCATGTTTCCAATTTTTATGCACAGTGGTTACAGCATGAAGCGAATGCATGTGAAAATACAAAGGTGCATTGCATTAAACAAGTCCAATAAGCGTCCCAAAATGGCCGGCCTGCCTGCTTTCATCCATCAATTGTTCTAAATTTTTCATTACCCAATGAGCTGAGGTGGAGTCTTAGCCAGTGGTACCATCAGGGAGGTGTGTAAAGCACTTTAGGCTAGACAGCCAATCAGATGCCAGCTTCCATCTGTCAATCAAATACAACAGCCATTTAGAAAGCTGCCTATTGATCAGCAGGCCCTTTATGACATCACAGACAGACCCTCAGAACTATCTGTGCATGTCTAATGACTGGCTGTCAGTTGGGCGGGTGGGTGGCAGAGGGAGGGGATGTCTGTCTCGTTTCTCCTGAAAATTGCGTTTTTTCTGCGTTTACGGGAAAAGTTGAGGTCCGACGCGCAAAAGTGGGGTATCGTAGAAATCACCTTTTAAAGATGCACATTTCTGGCCCCCCCAAAAATGGGCATTTCAAATGAGAAATGAGTCCAATTAACAAAATAGGGTGAATAAGTATGTATTTCAGGTGTGAGTTAGCAGGTTATTGGGGAAGTAAGTCCTGATATTTTTGGAGGTTGCAGGGGCCACTACACCATTCAAAATAGGCAGGCTTTAGCATATGCAGTTAGGTCCTGTAGGATGATTTTAGCTAAAAAGTGCCCCAAACACTCAAACGGGCTTGTATCTGGGAAGGAAAAACATGGGAAACATGACTTAGACACCAAATGATGCACTGTATGCCATGTTTCCAAAATTTTATGCACAGTGGTTACAGCATGAAGCGAATGCATGTGAAAATACAAAGGTGCATTGCATTAAACAAGTCCAATGAGCGTCCCAAAATGGCCGGCCTGCCTGCTTTCATCCATCAATTGTTCTAAATTTTTCATTACCCAATGAGCTGTGGTGGAGTCTTAGCCAGTGGTACCATCAGGGAGGTGTGTAAAGCACTTTATAAAGGCTAGACAGCCAATCAGCTGCCAGCTTCCATCTGTCAATCAAATACAGCAGCCAATCAGAAAGCTGCCCATTGATCAGCAGGCCCTTTATGACATCACAGACAGACCCTCAGAACTATCTGTGCATGTCTAATGGCTGGCTGTCAGTTGGGCGGGTGGGTGGCAGAGGGAGGGGATGTCTGTCTCGTTTCTCCTGAAAATTGCGGTTTTTCTGCGTTTACGGAAAAAGTTGAGGTCCGACGCGCAAAAGTGGAGTATCGTAGAAATCACCTTTTAAAGACGCACATTTCTGGCCCCCCAAAAATGGGCATTTCAAATGAGAAATGAGTCCAATGAACAAAATAGGGTGAATAAGTATGTATTTCAGGGGTGAGTTAGCAGGTTATTGGGGAAGTAAGTTCTGATATTTTTGGAGGTTGCAGGGGCCACTAGACCATTCAAAATAGGCAGGCTTTAGCATATGCAGTTAGGCCCCGTAGGATGATTTTAGCTAAAAAGTGCCCCAAACACTCAAACGGGCTTGTATCTGGGAAGGAAAAACATGGGAAACATGACTTAGACACCAAATGATACACTGTATGCCATGTTTCCAATTTTTATGCACAGTGGTTACAGCATGAAGCGAATGCATGTGAAAATACAAAGGTGCATTGCATTAAACAAGTCCAATGAGCATCCCAAAATGGCCGGCCTGCCTGCTTTCATCCATCAATTGTTCTAAATTTTTCATTACCCAATGAGCTGAGGTGGAGTCTTAGCCAGTGGTACCATCAGGGAGGTGTGTAAAGCACTTTAGGCTAGACAGCCAATCAGCTGCCAGCTTCCATCTGTCAATCAAATACAGCAGCCATTTAGAAAGCTGCCCATTGATCAGCAGGCCCTTTATGACATCACAGACAGACCCTCAGAACTATCTGTGCATGTCTAATGGCTGGCTTTCAGTTGGGCGGGTGGGTGGCAGAGGGAGGGGATGTCTGTCTCGTTTCTCCTGAAAATTGCGGTTTTTCTGCGTTTACGGGAAAAGTTGAGGTCCGACGCGCAAAAGTGGGGTATCGTAGAAATCACCTTTTAAAGACGCACATTTCTGGCTCCCCAAAAATGGGCATTTCAAATGAGAAATGAGTCCAATGAACAAAATAGGGTGAATAAGTATGTATTTCATGGGTGAGTTAGCAGGTTATTGGGGAAGTAAGTCCTGATATTTTTGGAGGTTGCAGGGGCCACTACACCATTCAAAATAGGCAGGCTTTAGCATATGCAGTTAGGCCCTGTAGGATGATTTTAGCTAAAAAGTGCCCCCAAACACTCAAACGGGCTTGTATCTGGGAAGGAAAATATGGGAAACATGACTTAGACACCAAATGATACACTATATGCCATGTTTCCAAATTTTTATGCACAGTGGTTACAGCATGAAGCGAATGCATGTGAATATACAAAGGTGCATTGCATTAAACAAGTCCACTGAGCGTCCCAAAATGGCCGGCCTGCCTGCTTTCATCCATCAATTGTTCTAAATTTTTCATTACCTAATGAGCTGAGGTGGAGTCTTAGCCAGTGGTACCATCAGGGAGGTGTGTAAAGCACTTTAGACTAGACAGCCAATCAGCTGCCAGCTTCCATCTGTCAATCAAATACAGCAGCCAATCAGAAAGCTGCCCATTGATCAGCAGGCCCTTTATGACATCACAGACAGACCCTCAGAACTATCTGTGCATGTCTAATGGCTGGCTGTCATTTGGGCGGGTGGGTGGCAGAGGGAGGGGATGTCTGTCTCGTTTCTCCTGAAAATTGCGTTTTTTCTGCGTTTACGGGAAAAGTTGAGGTCCGACGCGCAAAAGTGGGGTATCGTAGAAATCACCTTTTAAAGACGCACATTTCTGGCCCCCCAAAAATGGGCATTTCAAATGAGAAATGAGTCCAATTAACAAAATAGGGTGAATAAGTATGTATTTCAGGGGTGAGTTAGCAGGTTATTGGGGAAGTAAGTTCTGATATTTTTGGAGGTTGCAGGGGCCACTAGACCATTCAAAATAGGCAGGCTTTAGCATATGCAGTTAGGCCCCGTAGGATGATTTTAGCTAAAAAGTGCCCCAAACACTCAAACGGGCTTGTATCTGGGAAGGAAAAACATGGGAAACATGACTTAGACACCAAATGATACACTGTATGCCATGTTTCCAATTTTTATGCACAGTGGTTACAGCATGAAGCGAATGCATGTGAAAATACAAAGGTGCATTGCATTAAACAAGTCCAATGAGCATCCCAAAATGGCCGGCCTGCCTGCTTTCATCCATCAATTGTTCTAAATTTTTCATTACCCAATGAGCTGAGGTGGAGTCTTAGCCAGTGGTACCATCAGGGAGGTGTGTAAAGCACTTTAGGCTAGACAGCCAATCAGCTGCCAGCTTCCATCTGTCAATCAAATACAGCAGCCATTTAGAAAGCTGCCCATTGATCAGCAGGCCCTTTATGACATCACAGACAGACCCTCAGAACTATCTGTGCATGTCTAATGGCTGGCTTTCAGTTGGGCGGGTGGGTGGCAGAGGGAGGGGATGTCTGTCTCGTTTCTCCTGAAAATTGCGGTTTTTCTGCGTTTACGGGAAAAGTTGAGGTCCGACGCGCAAAAGTGGGGTATCGTAGAAATCACCTTTTAAAGACGCACATTTCTGGCTCCCCAAAAATGGGCATTTCAAATGAGAAATGAGTCCAATGAACAAAATAGGGTGAATAAGTATGTATTTCATGGGTGAGTTAGCAGGTTATTGGGGAAGTAAGTCCTGATATTTTTGGAGGTTGCAGGGGCCACTACACCATTCAAAATAGGCAGGCTTTAGCATATGCAGTTAGGCCCTGTAGGATGATTTTAGCTAAAAAGTGCCCCCAAACACTCAAACGGGCTTGTATCTGGGAAGGAAAATATGGGAAACATGACTTAGACACCAAATGATACACTGTATGCCATGTTTCCAAATTTTTATGCACAGTGGTTACAGCATGAAGCGAATGCATGTGAATATAC
Organism: Crinia signifera; assembly: GCF_055691185.1. Classification (NCBI taxonomy): domain Eukaryota; kingdom Metazoa; phylum Chordata; class Amphibia; order Anura; family Myobatrachidae; genus Crinia; species Crinia signifera. The sequence goes on from NC_139222.1 coordinate 51,915,978, forward strand.
AAAGGTGCATTGCATTAAACAAGTCCACTGAGCGTCCCAAAATGGCCGGCCTGCCTGCTTTCATCCATCAATTGTTCTAAATTTTTCATTACCTAATGAGCTGAGGTGGAGTCTTAGCCAGTGGTACCATCAGGGAGGTGTGTAAAGCACTTTAGGCTAGACAGCCAATCAGCTGCCAGCTTCCATCTGTCAATCAAATACAGCAGCCAATCAGAAAGCTGCCCATTGATCAGCAGGCCCTTTATGACATCATAGACAGACCCTCAGAACTATCTGTGCATGTCTAATGGCTGGCTGTCATTTGGGCGGGTGGGTGGCAGAGGGAGGGGATGTCTGTCTCGTTTCTCCTGAAAATTGCGTTTTTTCTGCGTTTACGGGAAAAGTTGAGGTCCGACGCGCAAAAGTGGGGTATCGTAGAAATCACCTTTTAAAGATGCACATTTCTGGCCCCCCCAAAAATGGGCATTTCAAATGAGAAATGAGTCCAATTAACAAAATAGGGTGAATAAGTATGTATTTCAGGTGTGAGTTAGCAGGTTATTGGGGAAGTAAGTCCTGATATTTTTGGAGGTTGCAGGGGCCACTACACCATTCAAAATAGGCAGGCTTTAGCATATGCAGTTAGGCCCTGTAGGATGATTTTAGCTAAAAAGTGCCCCCAAACACTCAAACGGGCTTGTATCTGGGAAGGAAAATATGCGAAACATGACTTAGACACCAAATGATACACTGTATGCCATGTTTCCAATTTTTATGCACAGTGGTTACAGCATGAAGCGAATGCATGTGAAAATACAAAGGTGCATTGCATTAAACAAGTCCAATGAGCATCCCAAAATGGCCGGCCTGCCTGCTTTCATCCATCAATTGTTCTAAATTTTTCATTACCCAATGAGCTGAGGTGGAGTCTTAGCCAGTGGTACCATCAGGGAGGTGTGTAAAGCACTTTAGGCTAGACAGCCAATCAGCTGCCAGCTTCCATCTGTCAATCAAATACAGCAGCCATTTAGAAAGCTGCCCATTGATCAGCAGGCCCTTTATGACATCACAGACAGACCCTCAGAACTATCTGTGCATGTCTAATGGCTGGCTTTCAGTTGGGCGGGTGGGTGGCAGAGGGAGGGGATGTCTGTCTCGTTTCTCCTGAAAATTGCGGTTTTTCTGCGTTTACGGGAAAAGTTGAGGTCCGACGCGCAAAAGTTGGGTATCGTAGAAATCACCTTTTAAAGACGCACATTTCTGGCCCCCCCAAAAATGGGCATTTCAAATGAGAAATGAGTCCAATGAACAAAATAGGGTGAATAAGTATGTATTTCATGGGTGAGTTAGCAGGTTATTGGGGAAGTAAGTCCTGATATTTTTGGAGGTTGCAGGGGCCACTACACCATTCAAAATAGGCAGGCTTTAGCATATGCAGTTAGGCCCTGTAGGATGATTTTAGCTAAAAAGTGCCCCCAAACACTCAAACGGGCTTGTATCTGGGAAGGAAAATATGGGAAACATGACTTAGACACCAAATGATACACTGTATGCCATGTTTCCAAATTTTTATGCACAGTGGTTACAGCATGAAGCGAATGCATGTGAATATACAAAGGTGCATTGCATTAAACAAGTCCACTGAGCGTCCCAAAATGGCCGGCCTGCCTGCTTTCATCCATCAATTGTTCTAAATTTTTCATTACCTAATGAGCTGAGGTGGAGTCTTAGCCAGTGGTACCATCAGGGAGGTGTGTAAAGCACTTTAGGCTAGACAGCCAATCAGCTGCCAGCTTCCATCTGTCAATCAAATACAGCAGCCAATCAGAAAGCTGCCCATTGATCAGCAGGCCCTTTATGACATCACAGACAGACCCTCAGAACTATCTGTGCATGTCTAATGGCTGGCTGTCATTTGGGCGGGTGGGTGGCAGAGGGAGGGGATGTCTGTCTCGTTTCTCCTGAAAATTGCGTTTTTTCTGCGTTTACGGGAAAAGTTGAGGTCCGACGCGCAAAAGTGGGGTATCGTAGAAATCACCTTTTAAAGATGCACATTTCTGGCCCCCCCAAAAATGGGCATTTCAAATGAGAAATGAGTCCAATTAACAAAATAGGGTGAATAAGTATGTATTTCAGGTGTGAGTTAGCAGGTTATTGGGGAAGTAAGTCCTGATATTTTTGGAGGTTGCAGGGGCCACTACACCATTCAAAATAGGCAGGCTTTAGCATATGCAGTTAGGCCCTGTAGGATGATTTTAGCTAAAAAGTGCCCCCAAACACTCAAACGGGCTTGTATCTGGGAAGGAAAATATGCGAAACATGACTTAGACACCAAATGATACACTGTATGCCATGTTTCCAAATTTTTATGCACAGTGGTTACAGCATGAAGCGAATGCATGTGAATATACAAAGGTGCATTGCATTAAACAAGTCCACTGAGCGTCCCAAAATGGCCGGCCTGCCTGCTTTCATCCATCAATTGTTCTAAATTTTTCATTACCCAATGAGCTGAGGTGGAGTCTTAGCCAGTGGTACCATCAGGGAGGTGTGTAAAGCACTTTAGGCTAGACAGCCAATCAGCTGCCAGCTTCCATCTGTCAATCAAATACAGCAGCCAATCAGAAAGCTGCCCATTGATCAGCAGGCCCTTTATGACATCACAGACAGACCCTCAGAACTATCTGTGCATGTCTAATGGCTGGCTGTCATTTGGGCGGGTGGGTGGCAGAGGGAGGGGATGTCTGTCTCGTTTCTCCTGAAAATTGCGTTTTTTCTGCGTTTACGGGAAAAGTTGAGGTCCGACGCGCAAAAGTGGGGTATCGTAGAAATCACCTTTTAAAGATGCACATTTCTGCCCCCCCCCCAAAAATGGGCATTTCAAATGAGAAATGAGTCCAATTAACAAAATAGGGTGAATAAGTATGTATTTCAGGTGTGAGTTAGCAGGTTATTGGGGAAGTAAGTCCTGATATTTTTGGAGGTTGCAGGGGCCACTACACCATTCAAAATAGGCAGGCTTTAGCATATGCAGTTAGGCCCTGTAGGATGATTTTAGCTAAAAAGTGCCCCAAACACTCAAACGGGCTTGTATCTGGGAAGGAAAAACATGGGAAACATGACTTAGACACCAAATGATACACTGTATGCCATGTTTCCAATTTTTATGCACAGTGGTTACAGCATGAAGCGAATGCATGTGAAAATACAAAGGTGCATTGCATTAAACAAGTCCAATGAGCATCCCAAAATGGCCGGCCTGCCTGCTTTCATCCATCAATTGTTCTAAATTTTTCATTACCCAATGAGCTGAGGTGGAGTCTTAGCCAGTGGTACCATCAGGGAGGTGTGTAAAGCACTTTAGGCTAGACAGCCAATCAGCTGCCAGCTTCCATCTGTCAATCAAATACAGCAGCCATTTAGAAAGCTGCCCATTGATCAGCAGGCCCTTTATGACATCACAGACAGACCCTCAGAACTATCTGTGCATGTCTAATGGCTGGCTTTCAGTTGGGCGGGTGGGTGGCAGAGGGAGGGGATGTCTGTCTCGTTTCTCCTGAAAATTGCGGTTTTTCTGCGTTTACGGGAAAAGTTGAGGTCCGACGCGCAAAAGTGGGGTATCGTAGAAATCACCTTTTAAAGACGCACATTTCTGGCTCCCCAAATATGGGCATTTCAAATGAGAAATGAGTCCAATGAACAAAATAGGGTGAATAAGTATGTATTTCATGGGTGAGTTAGCAGGTTATTGGGGAAGTAAGTCCTGATATTTTTGGAGGTTGCAGGGGCCACTACACCATTCAAAATAGGCAGGCTTTAGCATATGCAGTTAGGCCCTGTAGGATGATTTTAGCTAAAAAGTGCCCCCAAACACTCAAACGGGCTTGTATCTGGGAAGGAAAATATGGGAAACATGACTTAGACACCAAATGATACACTGTATGCCATGTTTCCAAATTTTTATGCACAGTGGTTACAGCATGAAGCGAATGCATGTGAATATACAAAGGTGCATTGCATTAAACAAGTCCACTGAGCGTCCCAAAATGGCCGGCCTGCCTGCTTTCATCCATCAATTGTTCTAAATTTTTCATTACCCAATGAGCTGAGGTGGAGTCTTAGCCAGTGGTACCATCAGGGAGGTGTGTAAAGCACTTTAGGCTAGACAGCCAATCAGCTGCCAGCTTCCATCTGTCAATCAAATACAGCAGCCAATCAGAAAGCTGCCCATTGATCAGCAGGCCCTTTATGACATCACAGACAGACCCTCAGAACTATCTGTGCATGTCTAATGGCTGGCTGTCATTTGGGCGGGTGGGTGGCAGAGGGAGGGGATGTCTGTCTCGTTTCTCCTGAAAATTGCGTTTTTTCTGCGTTTACGGGAAAAGTTGAGGTCCGACGCGCAAAAGTGGGGTATCGTAGAAATCACCTTTTAAAGATGCACATTTCTGGCCCCCCCAAAAATGGGCATTTCAAATGAGAAATGAGTCCAATTAACAAAATAGGGTGAATAAGTATGTATTTCAGGTGTGAGTTAGCAGGTTATTGGGGAAGTAAGTCCTGATATTTTTGGAGGTTGCAGGGGCCACTACACCATTCAAAATAGGCAGGCTTTAGCATATGCAGTTAGGCCCTGTAGGATGATTTTAGCTAAAAAGTGCCCCCAAACACTCAAACGGGCTTGTATCTGGGAAGGAAAATATGCGAAACATGACTTAGACACCAAATGATACACTGTATGCCATGTTTCCAAATTTTTATGCACAGTGGTTACAGCATGAAGCGAATGCATGTGAATATACAAAGGTGCATTGCATTAAACAAGTCCACTGAGCGTCCCAAAATGGCCGGCCTGCCTGCTTTCATCCATCAATTGTTCTAAATTTTTCATTACCCAATGAGCTGAGGTGGAGTCTTAGCCAGTGGTACCATCAGGGAGGTGTGTAAAGCACTTTAGGCTAGACAGCCAATCAGCTGCCAGCTTCCATCTGTCAATCAAATACAGCAGCCAATCAGAAAGCTGCCCATTGATCAGCAGGCCCTTTATGACATCACAGACAGACCCTCAGAACTATCTGTGCATGTCTAATGGCTGGCTGTCATTTGGGCGGGTGGGTGGCAGAGGGAGGGGATGTCTGTCTCGTTTCTCCTGAAAATTGCGTTTTTTCTGCGTTTACGGGAAAAGTTGAGGTCCGACGCGCAAAAGTGGGGTATCGTAGAAATCACCTTTTAAAGATGCACATTTCTGGCCCCCCCAAAAATGGGCATTTCAAATGAGAAATGAGTCCAATTAACAAAATAGGGTGAATAAGTATGTATTTCAGGTGTGAGTTAGCAGGTTATAGGGGAAGTAAGTCCTGATATTTTTGGAGGTTGCAGGGGCCACTACACCATTCAAAATAGGCAGGCTTTAGCATATGCAGTTAGGCCCTGTAGGATGATTTTAGCTAAAAAGTGCCCCAAACACTCAAACGGGCTTGTATCTGGGAAGGAAAAACATGGGAAACATGACTTAGACACCAAATGATACACTGTATGCCATGTTTCCAATTTTTATGCACAGTGGTTACAGCATGAAGCGAATGCATGTGAAAATACAAAGGTGCATTGCATTAAACAAGTCCAATGAGCATCCCAAAATGGCCGGCCTGCCTGCTTTCATCCATCAATTGTTCTAAATTTTTCATTACCCAATGAGCTGAGGTGGAGTCTTAGCCAGTGGTACCATCAGGGAGGTGTGTAAAGCACTTTAGGCTAGACAGCCAATCAGCTGCCAGCTTCCATCTGTCAATCAAATACAGCAGCCATTTAGAAAGCTGCCCATTGATCAGCAGGCCCTTTATGACATCACAGACAGACCCTCAGAACTATCTGTGCATGTCTAATGGCTGGCTTTCAGTTGGGCGGGTGGGTGGCAGAGGGAGGGGATGTCTGTCTCGTTTCTCCTGAAAATTGCGGTTTTTCTGCGTTTACGGGAAAAGTTGAGGTCTGACGCGCAAAAGTGGGGTATCGTAGAAATCACCTTTTAAAGACGCACATTTCTGGCTCCCCAAATATGGGCATTTCAAATGAGAAATGAGTCCAATGAACAAAATAGGGTGAATAAGTATGTATTTCATGGGTGAGTTAGCAGGTTATTGGGGAAGTAAGTCCTGATATTTTTGGAGGTTGCAGGGGCCACTACACCATTCAAAATAGGCAGGCTTTAGCATATGCAGTTAGGCCCTGTAGGATGATTTTAGCTAAAAAGTGCCCCCAAACACTCAAACGGGCTTGTATCTGGGAAGGAAAATATGGGAAACATGACTTAGACACCAAATGATACACTGTATGCCATGTTTCCAAATTTTTATGCACAGTGGTTACAGCATGAAGCGAATGCATGTGAATATACAAAGGTGCATTGCATTAAACAAGTCCACTGAGCGTCCCAAAATGGCCGGCCTGCCTGCTTTCATCCATCAATTGTTCTAAATTTTTCATTACCCAATGAGCTGAGGTGGAGTCTTAGCCAGTGGTACCATCAGGGAGGTGTGTAAAGCACTTTAGGCTAGACAGCCAATCAGCTGCCAGCTTCCATCTGTCAATCAAATACAGCAGCCAATCAGAAAGCTGCCCATTGATCAGCAGGCCCTTTATGACATCACAGACAGACCCTCAGAACTATCTGTGCATGTCTAATGGCTGGCTGTCATTTGGGCGGGTTGGTGGCAGAGGGAGGGGATGTCTGTCTCGTTTCTCCTGAAAATTGCGTTTTTTCTGCGTTTACGGGAAAAGTTGAGGTCCGACGCGCAAAAGTGGGGTATCGTAGAAATCACCTTTTAAAGATGCACATTTCTGGCCCCCCCAAAAATGGGCATTTCAAATGAGAAATGAGTCCAATTAACAAAATAGGGTGAATAAGTATGTATTTCAGGTGTGAGTTAGCAGGTTATTGGGGAAGTAAGTCCTGATATTTTTGGAGGTTGCAGGGGCCACTACACCATTCAAAATAGGCAGGCTTTAGCATATGCAGTTAGGCCCTGTAGGATGATTTTAGCTAAAAAGTGCCCCCAAACACTCAAACGGGCTTGTATCTGGGAAGGAAAATATGCGAAACATGACTTAGACACCAAATGATACACTGTATGCCATGTTTCCAAATTTTTATGCACAGTGGTTACAGCATGAAGCGAATGCATGTGAATATACAAAGGTGCATTGCATTAAACAAGTCCACTGAGCGTCCCAAAATGGCCGGCCTGCCTGCTTTCATCCATCAATTGTTCTAAATTTTTCATTACCCAATGAGCTGAGGTGGAGTCTTAGCCAGTGGTACCATCAGGGAGGTGTGTAAAGCACTTTAGGCTAGACAGCCAATCAGCTGCCAGCTTCCATCTGTCAATCAAATACAGCAGCCAATCAGAAAGCTGCCCATTGATCAGCAGGCCCTTTATGACATCACAGACAGACCCTCAGAACTATCTGTGCATGTCTAATGGCTGGCTGTCATTTGGGCGGGTGGGTGGCAGAGGGAGGGGATGTCTGTCTCGTTTCTCCTGAAAATTGCGTTTTTTCTGCGTTTACGGGAAAAGTTGAGGTCCGACGCGCAAAAGTGGGGTATCGTAGAAATCACCTTTTAAAGATGCACATTTCTGGCCCCCCCAAAAATGGGCATTTCAAATGAGAAATGAGTCCAATTAACAAAATAGGGTGAATAAGTATGTATTTCAGGTGTGAGTTAGCAGGTTATAGGGGAAGTAAGTCCTGATATTTTTGGAGGTTGCAGGGGCCACTACACCATTCAAAATAGGCAGGCTTTAGCATATGCAGTTAGGCCCTGTAGGATGATTTTAGCTAAAAAGTGCCCCAAACACTCAAACGGGCTTGTATCTGGGAAGGAAAAACATGGGAAACATGAGTTAGACACCAAATGATACACTGTATGCCATGTTTCCAATTTTTATGCACAGTGGTTACAGCATGAAGCGAATGCATGTGAAAATACAAAGGTGCATTGCATTAAACAAGTCCAATGAGCATCCCAAAATGGCCGGCCTGCCTGCTTTCATCCATCAATTGTTCTAAATTTTTCATTACCCAATGAGCTGAGGTGGAGTCTTAGCCAGTGGTACCATCAGGGAGGTGTGTAAAGCACTTTAGGCTAGACAGCCAATCAGCTGCCAGCTTCCATCTGTCAATCAAATACAGCAGCCATTTAGAAAGCTGCCCATTGATCAGCAGGCCCTTTATGACATCACAGACAGACCCTCAGAACTATCTGTGCATGTCTAATGGCTGGCTTTCAGTTGGGCGGGTGGGTGGCAGAGGGAGGGGATGTCTGTCTCGTTTCTCCTGAAAATTGCGGTTTTTCTGCGTTTACGGGAAAAGTTGAGGTCTGACGCGCAAAAGTGGGGTATCGTAGAAATCACCTTTTAAAGACGCACATTTCTGGCTCCCCAAATATGGGCATTTCAAATGAGAAATGAGTCCAATGAACAAAATAGGGTGAATAAGTATGTATTTCATGGGTGAGTTAGCAGGTTATTGGGGAAGTAAGTCCTGATATTTTTGGAGGTTGCAGGGGCCACTACACCATTCAAAATAGGCAGGCTTTAGCATATGCAGTTAGGCCCTGTAGGATGATTTTAGCTAAAAAGTGCCCCCAAACACTCAAACGGGCTTGTATCTGGGAAGGAAAATATGGGAAACATGACTTAGACACCAAATGATACACTGTATGCCATGTTTCCAAATTTGTATGCACAGTGGTTACAGCATGAAGCGAATGCATGTGAATATACAAAGGTGCATTGCATTAAACAAGTCCACTGAGCGTCCCAAAATGGCCGGCCTGCCTGCTTTCATCCATCAATTGTTCTAAATTTTTCATTACCCAATGAGCTGAGGTGGAGTCTTAGCCAGTGGTACCATCAGGGAGGTGTGTAAAGCACTTTAGGCTAGACAGCCAATCAGCTGCCAGCTTCCATCTGTCAATCAAATACAGCAGCCAATCAGAAAGCTGCCCATTGATCAGCAGGCCCTTTATGACATCACAGACAGACCCTCAGAACTATCTGTGCATGTCTAATGGCTGGCTGTCATTTGGGCGGGTGGGTGGCAGAGGGAGGGGATGTCTGTCTCGTTTCTCCTGAAAATTGCGTTTTTTCTGCGTTTACGGGAAAAGTTGAGGTCCGACGCGCAAAAGTGGGGTATCGTAGAAATCACCTTTTAAAGATGCACATTTCTGGCCCCCCCAAAAATGGGCATTTCAAATGAGAAATGAGTCCAATTAACAAAATAGGGTGAATAAGTATGTATTTCAGGTGTGAGTTAGCAGGTTATTGGGGAAGTAAGTCCTGATATTTTTGGAGGTTGCAGGGGCCACTACACCATTCAAAATAGGCAGGCTTTAGCATATGCAGTTAGGCCCTGTAGGATGATTTTAGCTAAAAAGTGCCCCAAACACTCAAACGGGCTTGTATCTGGGAAGGAAAAACATGGGAAACATGACTTAGACACCAAAAGATGCACTGTATGCCATGTTTCCAAATTTTTATGCACAGTGGTTACAGCATGAAGCGAATGCATGTGAAAATACAAAGGTGCATTGCATTAAACAAGTCCAATGAGCGTCCCAAAATGGCCGGCCTGCCTGCTTTCATCCATCAATTGTTCTAAATTTTTCATTACCCAATGAGCTGAGGTGGAGTCTTAGCCAGTGGTACCATCAGGGAGGTGTGTAAAGCACTTTATAAAGGCTAGACAGCCAATCAGCTGCCAGCTTCCATCTGTCAATCAAATACAGCAGCCAATCAGAAAGCTGCCCATTGATCAGCAGGCCCTTTATGACATCACAGACAGACCCTCAGAACTATCTGTGCATGTCTAATGGCTGGCTGTCAGTTGGGCGGGTGGGTGGCAGAGGGAGCTGATGTCTGTCTCGTTTCTCCTGAAAATTGCGGTTTTTCTGCGTTTACGGGAAAAGTTGAGGTCTGACGCGCAAAAGTGGAGTATCGTAGAAATCACCTTTTAAAGACGCACATTTCTGCCCCCCCCCCCAAAAATGGGCATTTCAAATGAGAAATGAGTCCAATTAACAAAATAGGGTGAATAAGTATGTATTTCAGGGGTGAGTTAGCAGGTTATTGGGGAAGTAAGTTCTGATATTTTTGGAGGTTGCAGGGGCCACTAGACCATTCAAAATAGGCAGGCTTTAGCATATGCAGTTAGGCCCCGTAGGATGATTTTAGCTAAAAAGTGCCCCAAACACTCAAACGGGCTTGTATCTGGGAAGGAAAAACATGGGAAACATGACTTAGACACCAAATGATACACTGTATGCCATATTTCCAATTTTTATGCACAGTGGTTACAGCATGAAGCGAATGCATGTGAAAATACAAAGGTGCATTGCATTAAACAAGTCCAATGAGTGTCCCAAAATGGCCGGCCTGCCTGCTTTCATCCATCAATTGTTCTAATTTTTTCATTACCCAATGAGCTGAGGTGGAGTCTTAGCCAGTGGTACCATCAGGGAGGTGTGTAAAGCACTTTAGGCTAGACAGCCAATCAGCTGCCAGCTTCCATCTGTCAATCAAATACAGCAGCCATTTAGAAAGCTGCCCATTGATCAGCAGGCCCTTTATGACATCACAGACAGACCCTCAGAACTATCTGTGCATGTCTAATGGCTGGCTTTCAGTTGGGCGGGTGGGTGGCAGAGGGAGGGGATGTCTGTCTCGTTTCTCCTGAAAATTGCGGTTTTTCTGCGTTTACGGGAAAAGTTGAGGTCCGACGCGCAAAAGTTGGGTATCGTAGAAATCACCTTTTAAAGACGCACATTTCTGGCTCCCCAAAAATGGGCATTTCAAATGAGAAATGAGTCCAATGAACAAAATAGGGTGAATAAGTATGTATTTCATGGGTGAGTTAGCAGGTTATTGGGGAAGTAAGTCCTGATATTTTTGGAGGTTGCAGGGGCCACTACACCATTCAAAATAGGCAGGCTTTAGCATATGCAGTTAGGCCCTGTAGGATGATTTTAGCTAAAAAGTGCCCCAAACACTCAAACGGGCTTGTATCTGGGAAGGGAAAATATGGGAAACATGACTTAGACACCAAATGATACACTGTATGCCATGTTTCCAAATTTTTATGCACAGTGGTTACAGCATGAAGCGAATGCATGTGAATATACAAAGGTGCATTGCATTAAACAAGTCCACTGAGCGTCCCAAAATGGCCGGCCTGCCTGCTTTCATCCATCAATTGTTCTAAATTTTTCATTACCCAATGAGCTGAGGTGGAGTCTTAGCCAGTGGTACCATCAGGGAGGTGTGTAAAGCACTTTAGGCTAGACAGCCAATCAGCTGCCAGCTTCCATCTGTCAATCAAATACAGCAGCCAATCAGAAAGCTGCCCATTGATCAGCAGGCCCTTTATGACATCACAGACAGACCCTCAGAACTATCTGTGCATGTCTAATGGCTGGCTGTCAGTTGGGCGGGTGGGTGGCAGAGGGAGGGGATGTCTGTCTCGTTTCTCCTGAAAATTGCGTTTTTTCTGCGTTTACGGGAAAAGTTGAGGTCCGACGCGCAAAAGTGGGGTATCGTAGAAATCACCTTTTAAAGATGCACATTTCTGGCCCCCCCAAAAATGGGCATTTCAAATGAGAAATGAGTCCAATTAACAAAATAGGGTGAATAAGTATGTATTTCAGGTGTGAGTTAGCAGGTTATTGGGGAAGTAAGTCCTGATATTTTTGGAGGTTGCAGGGGCCACTACACCATTCAAAATAGGCAGGCTTTAGCATATGCAGTTAGGTCCTGTAGGATGATTTTAGCTAAAAAGTGCCCCAAACACTCAAACGGGCTTGTATCTGGGAAGGAAAAACATGGGAAACATGACTTAGACACCAAATGATGCACTGTATGCCATGTTTCCAAAATTTTATGCACAGTGGTTACAGCATGAAGCGAATGCATGTGAAAATACAAAGGTGCATTGCATTAAACAAGTCCAATGAGCGTCCCAAAATGGCCGGACTGCCTGCTTTCATCCATCAATTGTTCTAAATTTTTCATTACCCAATGAGCTGAGGTGGAGTCTTAGCCAGTGGTACCATCAGGGAGGTGTGTAAAGCACTTTATAAAGGCTAGACAGCCAATCAGCTGCCAGCTTCCATCTGTCAATCAAATACAGCAGCCAATCAGAAAGCTGCCCATTGATCAGCAGGCCCTTTATGACATCACAGACAGACCCTCAGAACTATCTGTGCATGTCTAATGGCTGGCTGTCAGTTGGGCGGGTGGGTGGCAGAGGGAGGGGATGTCTGTCTCGTTTCTCCTGAAAATTGCGGTTTTTCTGCGTTTACGGGAAAAGTTGAGGTCCGACGCGCAAAAGTGGAGTATCGTAGAAATCACCTTTTAAAGACGCACATTTCTGGCCCCCCAAAAATGGGCATTTCAAATGAGAAATGAGTCCAATTAACAAAATAGGGTGAATAAGTATGTATTTCAGGGGTGAGTTAGCAGGTTATTGGGGAAGTAAGTTCTGATATTTTTGGAGGTTGCAGGGGCCACTAGACCATTCAAAATAGGCAGGCTTTAGCATATGCAGTTAGGCCCCGTAGGATGATTTTAGCTAAAAAGTGCCCCAAACACTCAAACGGGCTTGTATCTGGGAAGGAAAAACATGGGAAACATGACTTAGACACCAAATGATACACTGTATGCCATGTTTCCAATTTTTATGCACAGTGGTTACAGCATGAAGCGAATGCATGTGAAAATACAAAGGTGCATTGCATTAAACAAGTCCAATGAGCGTCCCAAAATGGCCGGCCTGCCTGCTTTCATCCATCAATTGTTCTAAATCTTTCATTACCCAATGAGCTGAGGTGGAGTCTTAGCCAGTGGTACCATCAGGGAGGTGTGTAAAGCACTTTAGGCTAGACAGCCAATCAGCTGCCAGCTTCCATCTGTCAATCAAATACAACAGCCATTTAGAAAGCTGCCCATTGATCAGCAGGCCCTTTATGACATCACAGACAGACCCTCAGAACTATCTGTGCATGTCTAATGGCTGGCTATCAGTTGGGCGGGTGGGTGGCAGAGGGAGGGGATGTCTGTCTCGTTTCTCCTGAAAATTGCGTTTTTTCTGCGTTTACGGGAAAAGTTGAGGTCCGACGCGCAAAAGTGGGGTATCGTAGAAATCACCTTTTAAAGATGCACATTTCTGGCCCCCCCAAAAATGGGCATTTCAAATGAGAAATGAGTCCAATTAACAAAATAGGGTGAATAAGTATGTATTTCAGGTGTGAGTTAGCAGGTTATTGGGGAAGTAAGTCCTGATATTTTTGGAGGTTGCAGGGGCCACTACACCATTCAAAATAGGCAGGCTTTAGCATATGCAGTTAGGTCCTGTAGGATGATTTTAGCTAAAAAGTGCCCCAAACACTCAAACGGGCTTGTATCTGGGAAGGAAAAACATGGGAAACATGACTTAGACACCAAATGATGCACTGTATGCCATGTTTCCAAAATTTTATGCACAGTGGTTACAGCATGAAGCGAATGCATGTGAAAATACAAAGGTGCATTGCATTAAACAAGTCCAATGAGCGTCCCAAAATGGCCGGCCTGCCTGCTTTCATCCATCAATTGTTCTAAATTTTTCATTACCCAATGAGCTGAGGTGGAGTCTTAGCCAGTGGTACCATCAGGGAGGTGTGTAAAGCACTTTATAAAGGCTAGACAGCCAATCAGCTGCCAGCTTCCATCTGTCAATCAAATACAGCAGCCAATCAGAAAGCTGCCCATTGATCAGCAGGCCCTTTATGACATCACAGACAGACCCTCAGAACTATCTGTGCATGTCTAATGGCTGGCTGTCAGTTGGGCGGGTGGGTGGCAGAGGGAGGGGATGTCTGTCTCGTTTCTCCTGAAAATTGCGGTTTTTCTGCGTTTACGGGAAAAGTTGAGGTCCGACGCGCAAAAGTGGAGTATCGTAGAAATCACCTTTTAAAGACGCACATTTCTGGCCCCCTAAAAATGGGCATTTCAAATGAGAAATGAGTCCAATTAACAAAATAGGGTGAATAAGTATGTATTTCAGGGGTGAGTTAGCAGGTTATTGGGGAAGTAAGTTCTGATATTTTTGGAGGTTGCAGGGGCCACTAGACCATTCAAAATAGGCAGGCTTTAGCATATGCAGTTAGGCCCCGTAGGATGATTTTAGCTAAAAAGTGCCCCAAACACTCAAACGGGCTTGTATCTGGGAAGGAAAAACATGGGAAACATGACTTAGACACCAAATGATACACTGTATGCCATGTTTCCAATTTTTATGCACAGTGGTTACAGCATGAAGCGAATGCATGTGAAAATACAAAGGTGCATTGCATTAAACAAGTCCAATGAGCGTCCCAAAATGGCCGGCCTGCCTGCTTTCATCCATCAATTGTTCTAAATTTTTCATTACCCAATGAGCTGAGGTGGAGTCTTAGCCAGTGGTACCATCAGGGAGGTGTGTAAAGCACTTTAGGCTAGACAGCCAATCAGCTGCCAGCTTCCATCTGTCAATCAAATACAGCAGCCAATCAGAAAGCTGCCCATTGATCAGCAGGCCCTTTATGACATCACAGACAGACCCTCAGAACTATCTGTGCATGTCTAATGGCTGGCTGTCAGTTGGGCGGGTGGGTGGCAGAGGGAGGGGATGTCTGTCTCGTTTCTCCTGAAAATTGCGGTTTTTCTGCGTTTACGGAAAAAGTTGAGGTCCGACGCGCAAAAGTGGAGTATCGTAGAAATCACCTTTTAAAGACGCACATTTCTGGCCCCCCAAAAATGGGCATTTCAAATGAGAAATGAATCCAATTAACAAAATAGGGTGAATAAGTATGTATTTCAGGGGTGAGTTAGCAGGTTATTGGGGAAGTAAGTTCTGATATTTTTGGAGGTTGCAGGGGCCACTAGACCATTCAAAATAGGCAGGCTTTAGCATATGCAGTTAGGCCCCGTAGGATGATTTTAGCTAAAAAGTGCCCCAAACACTCAAACGGGCTTGTATCTGGGAAGGAAAAACATGGGAAACATGACTTAGACACCAAATGATACACTGTATGCCATGTTTCCAATTTTTATGCACAGTGGTTACAGCATGAAGCGAATGCATGTGAAAATACAAAGGTGCATTGCATTAAACAAGTCCAATGAGCGTCCCAAAATGGCCGGCCTGCCTGCTTTCATCCATCAATTGTTCTAAATTTTTCATTACCCAATGAGCTGAGGTGGAGTCTTAGCCAGTGGTACCATCAGGGAGGTGTGTAAAGCACTTTAGCTAGACAGCCAATCAGCTGCCAGCTTCCATCTGTCAATCAAATACAACAGCCATTTAGAAAGCTGCCCATTGACCAGCAGGCCCTTTATGACATCACAGACAGACCCTCAGAACTATCTGTGCATGTCTAATGGCTGGCTGGCGGGTGGGTGGCAGAGGGAGGGGATGTCTGTCTCGTTTCTCCTGAAAATTGCGGTTTTTCTGCGTTTACGGGAAAAGTTGAGGTCCGACGCGCAAAAGTGGGATATCGTAGAAATCACCTTTTAAAGACGCACATTTCTGGCTCGCTAAAAATGGGCATTTCAAATGAGAAATGAGTCCAATGAACAAAATAGGGTGAATAAGTATGTATTTCATGGGTGAGTTAGCAGGTTATTGGGGAAGTAAGTCCTGATATTTTTAGAGGTTGCAGGGGCCACTACACCATTCAAAATAGGCAGGCTTTAGCATATGCAGTTAGGCCCTGTAGGATGATTTTAGCTAAAAAGTGCCCCAAACACTCAAACGGGCTTGTATCTGGGAAGGGAAAATATGGGAAACATGACTTAGACACCAAATGATACACTGTATGCTATGTTTCCAAATTTTTATGCACAGTGGTTACAGCATGAAGCGAATGCATGTGAATATACAAAGGTGCATTGCATTAAACAAGTCCACTGAGCGTCCCAAAATGGCCGGCCTGCCTGCTTTCATCCATCAATTGTTCTAAATTTTTCATTACGAAATGAGCTGAGGTGGAGTCTTAGCCAGTGGTACCATCAGGGAGGTGTGTAAAGCACTTTAGGCTAGACAGCCAATCAGCTGCCAGCTTCCATCTGTCAATCAAATACAGCAGCCAATCAGAAAGCTGCCCATTGATCAGCAGGCCCTTTATGACGTCACAGACAGACCCTTTAGAACTATCTGTGCATGTCTAATGGCTGGCTGTCAGTTGGGCGGGTGGGTGGCAAAGGGAGGGGATGTCTGTCTCGTTTCTCCTGAAAATTGCGTTTTTTCTGCGTTTACGGGAAAAGTTGAGGTCTGACGCGCAAAAGTGGGGTATCGTAGAAATCACCTTTTAAAGATGCACATTTCTGGCCCCTCCAAAAATGGGCATTTCAAATGAGAAATGAGTCCAATTAACAAAATAGGGTGAATAAGTATGTATTTCAGGTGTGAGTTAGCAGGTTATTGGGGAAGTAAGTGCTGATATTTTTGGAGGTTGCAGGGGCCACTACACCATTCAAAATAGGCAGGCTTTAGCATATGCAGTTAGGCCCTGTAGGATGATTTTAGCTAAAAAGTGCCCCAAACACTCAAACGGGCTTGTATCTGGGAAGGGAAAATATGGGAAACATGACTTAGACACCAAATGATACACTGTATGCCATGTTTCCAAATTTTTAAGCACAGTGGTTACAGCATGAAGCGAATGCATGTGAATATACAAAGGTGCATTGCATTAAACAAGTCCACTGAGCGTCCCAAAATGGCCGGCCTGCCTGCTTTCATCCATCAATTGTTCTAAATTTTTCATTACCCAATGAGCTGAGGTGGAGTCTTAGCCAGTGGTACCATCAGGGAGGTGTGTAAAGCACTTTAGGCTAGACAGCCAATCAGCTGCCAGCTTCCATCTGTCAATCAAATACAGCAGCCAATCAGAAAGCTGCCCATTGATCAGCAGGCCCTTTATGACATCACAGACAGACCCTCAGAACTATCTGTGCATGTCTAATGGCTGGCTGTCAGTTGGGCGGGTGGGTGGCAGAGGTAGGGGATGTCTGTCTCGTTTCTCCTGAAAATTGCGTTTTTTCTGCGTTTACGGGAAAAGTTGAGGTCCGACGCGCAAAAGTGGGGTATCGTAGAAATCAACTTTTAAAGACGCACATTTCTGGCCGACCAAAAATGGGCATTTCAAATGGGAAATGAGTCCAATGAACAAAATAGGGTGAATAAGTATGTATTTCAGGGGTGAGTTAGCAGGTTATTGGGGAAGTAAATCCTGATATTTTTGGTGGTTGCAGGGGCAATTACATCATTCAAAATAGGCAGGCTATAGCATATGCAGTTAGGCCCTGCAGGCTGATTTTAGCTAAAAAGTGCCCCAAACACTCAAACGGGCTTGTATCTGGGAAGGGAAAATATGGGAAACATGACTTAGACACCAAATGATACACTGTATGCTATGTTTCCAAATTTTTATGCACAGTGGTTACAGCATGAAGCGAATGCATGTGAATATACAAAGGTGCATTGCATTAAACAAGTCCAATGAGCATCCCAAAATGGCCGGCCTGCCTGCTTTCATCCATCAATTGTTCTAAATTTTTCATTACCCAATGAGCTGAGGTGGAGTCTTAGCCAGTGGTACCATCAGGGAGGTGTGTAAAGCACTTTAGGCTAGACAGCCAATCAGCTGCCAGCTTCCATCTGTCAATCAAATACAGCAGCCATTTAGAAAGCTGCCCATTGATCAGCAGGCCCTTTATGACATCACAGACAGACCCTCAGAACTATCTGTGCATGTCTAATGGCTGGCTTTCAGTTGGGCGGGTGGGTGGCAGAGGGAGGGGATGTCTGTCTCGTTTCTCCTGAAAATTGCGGTTTTTCTGCGTTTACGGGAAAAGTTGAGGTCTGACGCGCAAAAGTGGGGTATCGTAGAAATCACCTTTTAAAGACGCACATTTCTGGCTCCCCAAATATGGGCATTTCAAATGAGAAATGAGTCCAATGAACAAAATAGGGTGAATAAGTATGTATTTCATGGGTGAGTTAGCAGGTTATTGGGGAAGTAAGTCCTGATATTTTTGGAGGTTGCAGGGGCCACTACACCATTCAAAATAGGCAGGCTTTAGCATATGCAGTTAGGCCCTGTAGGATGATTTTAGCTAAAAAGTGCCCCCAAACACTCAAACGGGCTTGTATCTGGGAAGGAAAATATGGGAAACATGACTTAGACACCAAATGATACACTGTATGCCATGTTTCCAAATTTTTATGCACAGTGGTTACAGCATGAAGCGAATGCATGTGAATATACAAAGGTGCATTGCATTAAACAAGTCCACTGAGCGTCCCAAAATGGCCGGCCTGCCTGCTTTCATCCATCAATTGTTCTAAATTTTTCATTACCCAATGAGCTGAGGTGGAGTCTTAGCCAGTGGTACCATCAGGGAGGTGTGTAAAGCACTTTAGGCTAGACAGCCAATCAGCTGCCAGCTTCCATCTGTCAATCAAATACAGCAGCCAATCAGAAAGCTGCCCATTGATCAGCAGGCCCTTTATGACATCACAGACAGACCCTCAGAACTATCTGTGCATGTCTAATGGCTGGCTGTCATTTGGGCGGGTGGGTGGCAGAGGGAGGGGATGTCTGTCTCGTTTCTCCTGAAAATTGCGTTTTTTCTGCGTTTACGGGAAAAGTTGAGGTCCGACGCGCAAAAGTGGGGTATCGTAGAAATCACCTTTTAAAGATGCACATTTCTGGCCCCCCCAAAAATGGGCATTTCAAATGAGAAATGAGTCCAATTAACAAAATAGGGTGAATAAGTATGTATTTCAGGTGTGAGTTAGCAGGTTATTGGGGAAGTAAGTCCTGATATTTTTGGAGGTTGCAGGGGCCACTACACCATTCAAAATAGGCAGGCTTTAGCATATGCAGTTAGGCCCTGTAGGATGATTTTAGCTAAAAAGTGCCCCAAACACTCAAACGGGCTTGTATCTGGGAAGGAAAAACATGGGAAACATGACTTAGACACCAAAAGATGCACTGTATGCCATGTTTCCAAATTTTTATGCACAGTGGTTACAGCATGAAGCGAATGCATGTGAAAATACAAAGGTGCATTGCATTAAACAAGTCCAATGAGCGTCCCAAAATGGCCGGCCTGCCTGCTTTCATCCATCAATTGTTCTAAATTTTTCATTACCCAATGAGCTGAGGTGGAGTCTTAGCCAGTGGTACCATCAGGGAGGTGTGTAAAGCACTTTATAAAGGCTAGACAGCCAATCAGCTGCCAGCTTCCATCTGTCAATCAAATACAGCAGCCAATCAGAAAGCTGCCCATTGATCAGCAGGCCCTTTATGACATCACAGACAGACCCTCAGAACTATCTGTGCATGTCTAATGGCTGGCTGTCAGTTGGGCGGGTGGGTGGCAGAGGGAGGGGATGTCTGTCTCGTTTCTCCTGAAAATTGCGGTTTTTCTGCGTTTACGGGAAAAGTTGAGGTCTGACGCGCAAAAGTGGAGTATCGTAGAAATCACCTTTTAAAGACGCACATTTCTGCCCCCCCCCCAAAAATGGGCATTTCAAATGAGAAATGAGTCCAATTAACAAAATAGGGTGAATAAGTATGTATTTCAGGGGTGAGTTAGCAGGTTATTGGGGAAGTAAGTTCTGATATTTTTGGAGGTTGCAGGGGCCACTAGACCATTCAAAATAGGCAGGCTTTAGCATATGCAGTTAGGCCCCGTAGGATGATTTTAGCTAAAAAGTGCCCCAAACACTCAAACGGGCTTGTATCTGGGAAGGAAAAACATGGGAAACATGACTTAGACACCAAATGATACACTGTATGCCATATTTCCAATTTTTATGCACAGTGGTTACAGCATGAAGCGAATGCATGTGAAAATACAAAGGTGCATTGCATTAAACAAGTCCAATGAGTGTCCCAAAATGGCCGGCCTGCCTGCTTTCATCCATCAATTGTTCTAATTTTTTCATTACCCAATGAGCTGAGGTGGAGTCTTAGCCAGTGGTACCATCAGGGAGGTGTGTAAAGCACTTTAGGCTAGACAGCCAATCAGCTGCCAGCTTCCATCTGTCAATCAAATACAGCAGCCATTTAGAAAGCTGCCCATTGATCAGCAGGCCCTTTATGACATCACAGACAGACCCTCAGAACTATCTGTGCATGTCTAATGGCTGGCTTTCAGTTGGGCGGGTGGGTGGCAGAGGGAGGGGATGTCTGTCTCGTTTCTCCTGAAAATTGCGGTTTTTCTGCGTTTACGGGAAAAGTTGAGGTCCGACGCGCAAAAGTTGGGTATCGTAGAAATCACCTTTTAAAGACGCACATTTCTGGCTCCCCAAAAATGGGCATTTCAAATGAGAAATGAGTCCAATGAACAAAATAGGGTGAATAAGTATGTATTTCATGGGTGAGTTAGCAGGTTATTGGGGAAGTAAGTCCTGATATTTTTGGAGGTTGCAGGGGCCACTACACCATTCAAAATAGGCAGGCTTTAGCATATGCAGTTAGGCCCTGTAGGATGATTTTAGCTAAAAAGTGCCCCAAACACTCAAACGGGCTTGTATCTGGGAAGGGAAAATATGGGAAACATGACTTAGACACCAAATGATACACTGTATGCCATGTTTCCAAATTTTTATGCACAGTGGTTACAGCATGAAGCGAATGCATGTGAATATACAAAGGTGCATTGCATTAATCAAGTCCACTGAGCGTCCCAAAATGGCCGGCCTGCCTGCTTTCATCCATCAATTGTTCTAAATTTTTCATTACCCAATGAGCTGAGGTGGAGTCTTAGCCAGTGGTACCATCAGGGAGGTGTGTAAAGCACTTTAGGCTAGACAGCCAATCAGCTGCCAGCTTCCATCTGTCAATCAAATACAGCAGCCAATCAGAAAGCTGCCCATTGATCAGCAGGCCCTTTATGACATCACAGACAGACCCTCAGAACTATCTGTGCATGTCTAATGGCTGGCTGTCAGTTGGGCGGGTGGGTGGCAGAGGGAGGGGATGTCTGTCTCGTTTCTCCTGAAAATTGCGTTTTTTCTGCGTTTACGGGAAAAGTTGAGGTCCGACGCGCAAAAGTGGGGTATCGTAGAAATCACCTTTTAAAGATGCACATTTCTGGCCCCCCCAAAAATGGGCATTTCAAATGAGAAATGAGTCCAATTAACAAAATAGGGTGAATAAGTATGTATTTCAGGTGTGAGTTAGCAGGTTATTGGGGAAGTAAGTCCTGATATTTTTGGAGGTTGCAGGGGCCACTACACCATTCAAAATAGGCAGGCTTTAGCATATGCAGTTAGGTCCTGTAGGATGATTTTAGCTAAAAAGTGCCCCAAACACTCAAACGGGCTTGTATCTGGGAAGGAAAAACATGGGAAACATGACTTAGACACCAAATGATGCACTGTATGCCATGTTTCCAAAATTTTATGCACAGTGGTTACAGCATGAAGCGAATGCATGTGAAAATACAAAGGTGCATTGCATTAAACAAGTCCAATGAGCGTCCCAAAATGGCCGGACTGCCTGCTTTCATCCATCAATTGTTCTAAATTTTTCATTACCCAATGAGCTGAGGTGGAGTCTTAGCCAGTGGTACCATCAGGGAGGTGTGTAAAGCACTTTATAAAGGCTAGACAGCCAATCAGCTGCCAGCTTCCATCTGTCAATCAAATACAGCAGCCAATCAGAAAGCTGCCCATTGATCAGCAGGCCCTTTATGACATCACAGACAGACCCTCAGAACTATCTGTGCATGTCTAATGGCTGGCTGTCAGTTGGGCGGGTGGGTGGCAGAGGGAGGGGATGTCTGTCTCGTTTCTCCTGAAAATTGCGGTTTTTCTGCGTTTACGGGAAAAGTTGAGGTCCGACGCGCAAAAGTGGAGTATCGTAGAAATCACCTTTTAAAGACGCACATTTCTGGCCCCCCAAAAATGGGCATTTCAAATGAGAAATGAGTCCAATTAACAAAATAGGGTGAATAAGTATGTATTTCAGGGGTGAGTTAGCAGGTTATTGGGGAAGTAAGTTCTGATATTTTTGGAGGTTGCAGGGGCCACTAGACCATTCAAAATAGGCAGGCTTTAGCATATGCAGTTAGGCCCCGTAGGATGATTTTAGCTAAAAAGTGCCCCAAACACTCAAACGGGCTTGTATCTGGGAAGGAAAAACATGGGAAACATGACTTAGACACCAAATGATACACTGTATGCCATGTTTCCAATTTTTATGCACAGTGGTTACAGCATGAAGCGAATGCATGTGAAAATACAAAGGTGCATTGCATTAAACAAGTCCAATGAGCGTCCCAAAATGGCCGGCCTGCCTGCTTTCATCCATCAATTGTTCTAAATCTTTCATTACCCAATGAGCTGAGGTGGAGTCTTAGCCAGTGGTACCATCAGGGAGGTGTGTAAAGCACTTTAGGCTAGACAGCCAATCAGCTGCCAGCTTCCATCTGTCAATCAAATACAACAGCCATTTAGAAAGCTGCCCATTGATCAGCAGGCCCTTTATGACATCACAGACAGACCCTCAGAACTATCTGTGCATGTCTAATGGCTGGCTATCAGTTGGGCGGGTGGGTGGCAGAGGGAGGGGATGTCTGTCTCGTTTCTCCTGAAAATTGCGTTTTTTCTGCGTTTACGGGAAAAGTTGAGGTCCGACGCGCAAAAGTGGGGTATCGTAGAAATCACCTTTTAAAGATGCACATTTCTGGCCCCCCCAAAAATGGGCATTTCAAATGAGAAATGAGTCCAATTAACAAAATAGGGTGAATAAGTATGTATTTCAGGTGTGAGTTAGCAGGTTATTGGGGAAGTAAGTCCTGATATTTTTGGAGGTTGCAGGGGCCACTACACCATTCAAAATAGGCAGGCTTTAGCATATGCAGTTAGGTCCTGTAGGATGATTTTAGCTAAAAAGTGCCCCAAACACTCAAACGGGCTTGTATCTGGGAAGGAAAAACATGGGAAACATGACTTAGACACCAAATGATGCACTGTATGCCATGTTTCCAAAATTTTATGCACAGTGGTTACAGCATGAAGCGAATGCATGTGAAAATACAAAGGTGCATTGCATTAAACAAGTCCAATGAGCGTCCCAAAATGGCCGGCCTGCCTGCTTTCATCCATCAATTGTTCTAAATTTTTCATTACCCAATGAGCTGAGGTGGAGTCTTAGCCAGTGGTACCATCAGGGAGATGTGTAAAGCACGTTAGGCTAGACAGCCAATCAGCTGCCAGCTTCCATCTGTCAATCAAATACAGCAGCCAATCAGAAAGCTGCCCATTGATCAGCAGGCCCTTTATGACATCACAGACAGACCCTCAGAACTATCTGTGCATGTCTAATGGCTGGCTGTCAGTTGGGCGGGTGGGTGGCAGAGGGAGGGGATGTCTGTCTCGTTTCTCCTGAAAATTGCGGTTTTTCTGCGTTTACGGGAAAAGTTGAGGTCCGACGCGCAAAAGTGGAGTATCGTAGAAATCACCTTTTAAAGACGCACATTTCTGGCCCCCTAAAAATGGGCATTTCAAATGAGAAATGAGTCCAATTAACAAAATAGGGTGAATAAGTATGTATTTCAGGGGTGAGTTAGCAGGTTATTGGGGAAGTAAGTTCTGATATTTTTGGAGGTTGCAGGGGCCACTAGACCATTCAAAATAGGCAGGCTTTAGCATATGCAGTTAGGCCCCGTAGGATGATTTTAGCTAAAAAGTGCCCCAAACACTCAAACGGGCTTGTATCTGGGAAGGAAAAACATGGGAAACATGACTTAGACACCAAATGATACACTGTATGCCATGTTTCCAATTTTTATGCACAGTGGTTACAGCATGAAGCGAATGCATGTGAAAATACAAAGGTGCATTGCATTAAACAAGTCCAATGAGCGTCCCAAAATGGCCGGCCTGCCTGCTTTCATCCATCAATTGTTCTAAATTTTTCATTACCCAATGAGCTGAGGTGGAGTCTTAGCCAGTGGTACCATCAGGGAGGTGTGTAAAGCACTTTAGGCTAGACAGCCAATCAGCTGCCAGCTTCCATCTGTCAATCAAATACAACAGCCATTTAGAAAGCTGCCTATTGATCAGCAGGCCCTTTATGACATCACAGACAGACCCTCAGAACTATCTGTGCATGTCTAATGACTGGCTGTCAGTTGGGCGGGTGGGTGGCAGAGGGAGGGGATGTCTGTCTCGTTTCTCCTGAAAATTGCGTTTTTTCTGCGTTTACGGGAAAAGTTGAGGTCCGACGCGCAAAAGTGGGGTATCGTAGAAATCACCTTTTAAAGATGCACATTTCTGGCCCCCCCAAAAATGGGCATTTCAAATGAGAAATGAGTCCAATTAACAAAATAGGGTGAATAAGTATGTATTTCAGGTGTGAGTTAGCAGGTTATTGGGGAAGTAAGTCCTGATATTTTTGGAGGTTGCAGGGGCCACTACACCATTCAAAATAGGCAGGCTTTAGCATATGCAGTTAGGTCCTGTAGGATGATTTTAGCTAAAAAGTGCCCCAAACACTCAAACGGGCTTGTATCTGGGAAGGAAAAACATGGGAAACGTGACTTAGACACCAAATGATGCACTGTATGCCATGTTTCCAAAATTTTATGCACAGTGGTTACAGCATGAAGCGAATGCATGTGAAAATACAAAGGTGCATTGCATTAAACAAGTCCAATGAGCGTCCCAAAATGGCCGGCCTGCCTGCTTTCATCCATCAATTGTTCTAAATTTTTCATTACCCAATGAGCTGAGGTGGAGTCTTAGCCAGTGGTACCATCAGGGAGGTGTGTAAAGCACTTTATAAAGGCTAGACAGCCAATCAGCTGCCAGCTTCCATCTGTCAATCAAATACAGCAGCCAATCAGAAAGCTGCCCATTGATCAGCAGGCCCTTTATGACATCACAGACAGACCCTCAGAACTATCTGTGCATGTCTAATGGCTGGCTGTCAGTTGGGCGGGTGGGTGGCAGAGGGAGGGGATGTCTGTCTCGTTTCTCCTGAAAATTGCGGTTTTTCTGCGTTTACGGAAAAAGTTGAGGTCCGACGCGCAAAAGTGGAGTATCGTAGAAATCACCTTTTAAAGACGCACATTTCTGGCCCCCCAAAAATGGGCATTTCAAATGAGAAATGAGTCCAATTAACAAAATAGGGTGAATAAGTATGTATTTCAGGGGTGAGTTAGCAGGTTATTGGGGAAGTAAGTTCTGATATTTTTGGAGGTTGCAGGGGCCACTAGACCATTCAAAATAGGCAGGCTTTAGCATATGCAGTTAGGCCCCGTAGGATGATTTTAGCTAAAAAGTGCCCCAAACACTCAAACGGGCTTGTATCTGGGAAGGAAAAACATGGGAAACATGACTTAGACACCAAATGATACACTGTATGCCATGTTTCCAATTTTTATGCACAGTGGTTACAGCATGAAGCGAATGCATGTGAAAATACAAAGGTGCATTGCATTAAACAAGTCCAATGAGCGTCCCAAAATGGCCGGCCTGCCTGCTTTCATCCATCAATTGTTCTAAATTTTTCATTACCCAATGAGCTGAGGTGGAGTCTTAGCCAGTGGTACCATCAGGGAGGTGTGTAAAGCACTTTAGGCTAGACAGCCAATCAGCTGCCAGCTTCCATCTGTCAATCAAATACAACAGCCATTTAGAAAGCTGCCCATTGACCAGCAGGCCCTTTATGACATCACAGACAGACCCTCAGAACTATCTGTGCATGTCTAATGGCTGGCTTTCAGTTGGGCGGGTGGGTGGCAGAGGGAGGGGATGTCTGTCTCGTTTCTCCTGAAAATTGCGGTTTTTCTGCGTTTACGGGAAAAGTTGAGGTCCGACGCGCAAAAGTGGGATATCGTAGAAATCACCTTTTAAAGACGCACATTTCTGGCTCGCTAAAAATGGGCATTTCAAATGAGAAATGAGTCCAATGAACAAAATAGGGTGAATAAGTATGTATTTCATGGGTGAGTTAGCAGGTTATTGGGGAAGTAAGTCCTGATATTTTTAGAGGTTGCAGGGGCCACTACACCATTCAAAATAGGCAGGCTTTAGCATATGCAGTTAGGCCCTGTAGGATGATTTTAGCTAAAAAGTGCCCCAAACACTCAAACGGGCTTGTATCTGGGAAGGGAAAATATGGGAAACATGACTTAGACACCAAATGATACACTGTATGCTATGTTTCCAAATTTTTATGCACAGTGGTTACAGCATGAAGCGAATGCATGTGAATATACAAAGGTGCATTGCATTAAACAAGTCCACTGAGCGTCCCAAAATGGCCGGCCTGCCTGCTTTCATCCATCAATTGTTCTAAATTTTTCATTACGAAATGAGCTGAGGTGGAGTCTTAGCCAGTGGTACCATCAGGGAGGTGTGTAAAGCACTTTAGGCTAGACAGCCAATCAGCTGCCAGCTTCCATCTGTCAATCAAATACAGCAGCCAATCAGAAAGCTGCCCATTGATCAGCAGGCCCTTTATGACGTCACAGACAGACCCTCAGAACTATCTGTGCATGTCTAATGGCTGGCTGTCAGTTGGGCGGGTGGGTGGCAAAGGGAGGGGATGTCTGTCTCGTTTCTCCTGAAAATTGCGTTTTTTCTGCGTTTACGGGAAAAGTTGAGGTCCGACGCGCAAAAGTGGGGTATCGTAGAAATCACCTTTTAAAGATGCACATTTCTGGCCCCTCCAAAAATGGGCATTTCAAATGAGAAATGAGTCCAATTAACAAAATAGGGTGAATAAGTATGTATTTCAGGTGTGAGTTAGCAGGTTATTGGGGAAGTAAGTGCTGATATTTTTGGAGGTTGCAGGGGCCACTACACCATTCAAAATAGGCAGGCTTTAGCATATGCAGTTAGGCCCTGTAGGATGATTTTAGCTAAAAAGTGCCCCAAACACTCAAACGGGCTTGTATCTGGGAAGGGAAAATATGGGAAACATGACTTAGACACCAAATGATACACTGTATGCCATGTTTCCAAATTTTTAAGCACAGTGGTTACAGCATGAAGCGAATGCATGTGAATATACAAAGGTGCATTGCATTAAACAAGTCCACTGAGCGTCCCAAAATGGCCGGCCTGCCTGCTTTCATCCATCAATTGTTCTAAATTTTTCATTACGAAATGAGCTGAGGTGGAGTCTTAGCCAGTGGTACCATCAGGGAGGTGTGTAAAGCACTTTAGGCTAGACAGCCAATCAGCTGCCAGCTTCCATCTGTCAATCAAATACAGCAGCCAATCAGAAAGCTGCCCATTGATCAGCAGGCCCTTTATGACGTCACAGACAGACCCTCAGAACTATCTGTGCATGTCTAATGGCTGGCTGTCAGTTGGGCGGGTGGGTGGCAAAGGGAGGGGATGTCTGTCTCGTTTCTCCTGAAAATTGCGTTTTTTCTGCGTTTACGGGAAAAGTTGAGGTCCGACGCGCAAAAGTGGGGTATCGTAGAAATCACCTTTTAAAGATGCACATTTCTGGCACCTCCAAAAATGGGCATTTCAAATGAGAAATGAGTCCAATTAACAAAATAGGGTGAATAAGTATGTATTTCAGGTGTGAGTTAGCAGGTTATTGGGGAAGTAAGTGCTGATATTTTTGGAGGTTGCAGGGGCCACTACACCATTCAAAATAGGCAGGCTTTAGCATATGCAGTTAGGCCCTGTAGGATGATTTTAGCTAAAAAGTGCCCCAAACACTCAAACGGGCTTGTATCTGGGAAGGGAAAATATGGGAAACATGACTTAGACACCAAATGATACACTGTATGCCATGTTTCCAAATTTTTAAGCACAGTGGTTACAGCATGAAGCGAATGCATGTGAATATACAAAGGTGCATTGCATTAAACAAGTCCACTGAGCGTCCCAAAATGGCCGGCCTGCCTGCTTTCATCCATCAATTGTTCTAAATTTTTCATTACCCAATGAGCTGAGGTGGAGTCTTAGCCAGTGGTACCATCAGGGAGGTGTGTAAAGCACTTTAGGCTAGACAGCCAATCAGCTGCCAGCTTCCATCTGTCAATCAAATACAGCAGCCAATCAGAAAGCTGCCCATTGATCAGCAGGCCCTTTATGACATCACAGACAGACCCTCAGAACTATCTGTGCATGTCTAATGGCTGGCTGTCAGTTGGGCGGGTGGGTGGCAGAGGTAGGGGATGTCTGTCTCGTTTCTCCTGAAAATTGCGTTTTTTCTGCGTTTACGGGAAAAGTTGAGGTCCGACGCGCAAAAGTGGGGTATCGTAGAAATCAACTTTTAAAGACGCACATTTCTGGCCGACCAAAAATGGGCATTTCAAATGGGAAATGAGTCCAATGAACAAAATAGGGTGAATAAGTATGTATTTCAGGGGTGAGTTAGCAGGTTATTGGGGAAGTAAATCCTGATATTTTTGGTGGTTGCAGGGGCAATTACATCATTCAAAATAGGCAGGCTATAGCATATGCAGTTAGGCCCTGCAGGCTGATTTTAGCTAAAAAGTGCCCCAAACACTCAAACGGGCTTGTATCTGGGAAGGGAAAATATGGGAAACATGACTTAGACACCAAATGATACACTGTATGCCATGTTTCCAAATTTTTATGCACAGTGGTTACAGCATGAAGCGAATGCATGTGAAAATACAAAGGTGCATTGCATTAAACAAGTCCAATGAGCGTCCCAAAATGGCCGGCCTGCCTGCTTTCATTCATCAATTGTTCTAAATTTTTCATTACCCAATGAGCTGAGGTGGAGTCTTAGCCAGTGGTACCATCAGGGAGGTGTGTAAAGCACTTTAGGCTAGACAGCCAATCAGCTGCCAGCTTCCATCTGTCAATCAAATACAGCAGCCAATCAGAAAGCTGCCCATTGATCAGCAGGCCTTTTATGACATCACAGACAGACCCTCAGAACTATCTGTGCATGTCTAATGGCTGGCTGTCAGTTGGGCGGGTGGGTGGCAGAGGGAGGGGATGTCTGTCTCGTTTCTCCTGAAAATTGCGGTTTTTCTGCGTTTACGGGAAAAGTTGAGGTCCGACGCGCAAAAGTGGGGTATCGTAGAAATCACCTTTTAAAGACGCACATTTCTGGCACCCCAAAAATGGGCATTTCAAATGAGAAATGAATCCAATTAACAAAATAGGGTGAATAAGTATGTATTTCAGGGGTGAGTTAGCAGGTTATTGGGGAAGTAAGTCCTGATATTTTTGGAGGTTGCAGGGGCCACTAGACCATTCAAAATAGGCAGGCTTTAGCATATGCAGTTAGGCCCCGTAGGATGATTTTAGCTAAAAAGTGCCCCAAACACTCAAACGGGCTAGTATCTGGGAAGAAAAAACATGGGAAACATGACTTAGACACCAAATGATACACTGTATGCCATGTTTCCAAATTTTTATGCACAGTGGTTACAGCATGAAGCGAATGCATGTGAATATACAAAGGTGCATTGCATTAAACAAGTCCACTGAGCGTACCAAAATGGCCGGCCTGCCTGCTTTCATCCATCAATTGTTCTAAATTTTTCATTACCCAATGAGCTAAGGTGGAGTCTTAGCCAGTGGTACCATCAGGGAGGTGTGTAAAGCACTTTAGGCTAGACAGCCAATCAGCTGCCAGCTTCCATCTGTCAATCAAATACAGCAGCCAATCAGAAAGCTGCCCATTGATCAGCAGGCCCTTTATGACATCACAGACAGACCCTCAGAACTATCTGTGCATGTCTAATGGCTGGCTGTCAGTTGGGCGGGTGGGTGGCAGAGGGAGGGGATGTCTGTCTCGTTTCTCCTGAAAATTGCGTTTTTTCTGCGTTTACGGGAAAAGTTGAGGTCCGACGCGCAAAAGTGGGGTATCGTAGAAATCAACTTTTAAAGACGCACATTTCTGGCCGACCAAAAATGGGCATTTCAAATGAGAAATTAGTCCAATGAACAAAATAGGGTGAATAAGTATGTATTTCAGGGGTGAGTTAGCAGGTTATTGGGGAAGTAAATCCTGATATTTTTGGTGGTTGCAGGGGCAATTACATCATTCAAAATAGGCAGGCTATAGCATATGCAGTTAGGCCCTGCAGGCTGATTTTAGCTAAAAAGTGCCCCAAACACTCAAACGGGCTTGTATCTGGGAAGGGAAAATATGGGAAACATGACTTAGACACCAAATGATACACTGTATGCCATGTTTCCAATTTTTTATGCACAGTGGTTACAGCATGAAGCGAATGCATGTGAAAATACAAAGGTGCATTGCATTAAACAAGTCCAATGAGCGTCCCAAAATGGCCGGCCTGCCTGCTTTCATTCATCAATTGTTCTAAATTTTTCATTACCCAATGAGCTGAGGTGGAGTCTTAGCCAGTGGTACCATCAGGGAGGTGTGTAAAGCACTTTAGGCTAGACAGCCAATCAGCTGCCAGCTTCCATCTGTCAATCAAATACAGCAGCCAATCAGAAAGCTGCCCATTGATCAGCAGGCCTTTTATGACATCACAGACAGACCCTCAGAACTATCTGTGCATGTCTAATGGCTGGCTGTCAGTTGGGCGGGTGGGTGGCAGAGGGAGGGGATGTCTGTCTCGTTTCTCCTGAAAATTGCGGTTTTTCTGCGTTTACGGGAAAAGTTGAGGTCCGACGCGCAAAAGTGGGGTATCGTAGAAATCACCTTTTAAAGACGCACATTTCTGGCACCCCAAAAATGGGCATTTCAAATGAGAAATGAATCCAATTAACAAAATAGGGTGAATAAGTATGTATTTCAGGTGTGAGTTAGCAGGTTATTGGGGAAGTAAGTCCTGATATTTTTGGAGGTTGCAGGGGCCACTAGACCATTCAAAATAGGCAGGCTTTAGCATATGCAGTTAGGACCCGTAGGATGATTTTAGCTAAAAAGTGCCCCAAACACTCAAACGGGCTAGTATCTGGGAAGAAAAAACATGGGAAACATGACTTAGACACCAAATGATACACTGTATGCCATGTTTCCAAATTTTTATGCACAGTGGTTACAGCATGAAGCGAATGCATGTGAATATACAAAGGTGCATTGCATTAAACAAGTCCACTGAGCGTCCCAAAATGGCCGGCCTGCCTGCTTTCATCCATCAATTGTTCTAAATTTTTCATTACCCAATGAGCTGAGGTGGAGTCTTAGCCAGTGGTACCATCAGGGAGGTGTGTAAAGCACTTTAGGCTAGACAGCCAATCAGCTGCCAGCTTCCATCTGTCAATCAAATACAGCAGCCAATCAGAAAGCTGCCCATTGATCAGCAGGCCCTTTATGACATCACAGACAGACCCTCAGAACTATCTGTGCATGTCTAATGGCTGGCTGTCAGTTGGGCGGGTGGGTGGCAGAGGGAGGGGATGTCTGTCTCGTTTCTCCTGAAAATTGCGTTTTTTCTGCGTTTACGGGAAAAGTTGAGGTCCGACGCGCAAAAGTGGGGTATCGTAGAAATCAACTTTTAAAGACGCACATTTCTGGCCGACCAAAAATGGGCATTTCAAATGAGAAATGAGTCCAATGAACAAAATAGGGTGAATAAGTATGTATTTCAGGGGTGAGTTAGCAGGTTATTGGGGAAGTAAATCCTGATATTTTTGGTGGTTGCAGGGGCAATTACATCATTCAAAATAGGCAGGCTATAGCATATGCAGTTAGGCCCTGCAGGCTGATTTTAGCTAAAAAGTGCCCCAAACACTCAAACGGGCTTGTATCTGGGTAAGGAAAATATGGGAAACATGACTTAGACACCAAATGATACACTGTATGCCATGTTTCCAAATTTTTATGCACAGTGGTTACAGCATGAAGCGAATGCATGTGAAAATACAAAGGTGCATTGCATTAAACAAGTCCAATGAGCGTCCCAAAATGGCCGGCCTGCCTGCTTTCATTCATCAATTGTTCTAAATTTTTCATTACCCAATGAGCTGAGGTGGAGTCTTAGCCAGTGGTACCATCAGGGAGGTGTGTAAAGCACTTTAGGCTAGACAGCCAATCAGCTGCCAGCTTCCATCTGTCAATCAAATACAGCAGCCAATCAGAAAGCTGCCCATTGATCAGCAGGCCTTTTATGACATCACAGACAGACCCTCAGAACTATCTGTGCATGTCTAATGGCTGGCTGTCAGTTGGGCGGGTGGGTGGCAGAGGGAGGGGATGTCTGTCTCGTTTCTCCTGAAAATTGCGGTTTTTCTGCGTTTACGGGAAAAGTTGAGGTCCGACGCGCAAAAGTGGGGTATCGTAGAAATCACCTTTTAAAGACGCACATTTCTGGCACCCCAAAAATGGGCATTTCAAATGAGAAATGAATCCAATTAACAAAATAGGGTGAATAAGTATGTATTTCAGGGGTGAGTTAGCAGGTTATTGGGGAAGTAAGTCCTGATATTTTTGGAGGTTGCAGGGGCCACTAGACCATTCAAAATAGGCAGGCTTCAGCATATGCAGTTAGGACCCGTAGGATGATTTTAGCTAAAAAGTGCCCCAAACACTCAAACGGGCTAGTATCTGGGAAGAAAAAACATGGGAAACATGACTTAGACACCAAATGATACACTGTATGCCATGTTTCCAAATTTTTATGCACAGTGGTTACAGCATGAAGCGAATGCATGTGAATATACAAAGGTGCATTGCATTAAACAAGTCCAATGAGCGTCCCAAAATGGCCGGCCTGCCTGCTTTCATCCATCAATTGTTCTAAATTTTTCATTACCCAATGAGCTGAGGTGGAGTCTTAGCCAGTGGTACCATCAGGGAGGTGTGTAAAGCACTTTAGGCTAGACAGCCAATCAGCTGCCAGCTTCCATCTGTCAATCAAATACAGCAGCCAATCAGAAAGCTGCCCATTGATCAGCAGGCCCTTTATGACATCACAGACAGACCCTCAGAACTATCTGTGCATGTCTAATGGCTGGCTGTCAGTTGGGCGGGTGGGTGGCAGAGGGAGGGGATGTCTGTCTCGTTTCTCCTGAAAATTGCGGTTTTTCTGCGTTTACGGGAAAAGTTGAGGTCCGACGCGCAAAAGTGGAGTATCGTAGAAATCACCTTTTAAAGACGCACATTTCTGGCCCCCCAAAAATTGGCATTTCAAATGAGAAATGAGTCCAATTAACAAAATAGGGTGAATAAGTATGTATTTCAGGGGTGAGTTAGCAGGTTATTGGGGAAGTAAGTTTTGATATTTTTGGAGGTTGCAGGGGCCACTAGACCATTCAAAATAGGCAGGCTTTAGCATATGCAGTTAGGCCCCCTAGGATGATTTTAGCTAAAAAGTGCCCCAAACACTCAAACGGGCTAGTATCTGGGAAGGAAAAACATGGGAAACATGACTTAGACACCAAATGATACACTGTATGCCATGTTTCCAAATTTTTATGCACAGTGGTTACAGCATGAAGCGAATGCATGTGAAAATACAAAGGTGCATTGCATTAAACAAGTCCAATGAGCGTACCAAAATGGCCAGCCTGCCTGCTTTCATCCATCAATTGTTCTACATTTTTCATTACCCAATGAGCTGAGGTGGAGTCTTAGCCAGTGGTACCATCAGGGAGGTGTGTAAAGCACTTTAGGCTAGACAGCCAATCAGCTGCCAGCTTCCATCTGTCAATCAAATACAGCAGCCAATCAGAAAGCTGCCCATTGATCAGCAGGCCCTTTATGTCCAATGAACAAAATAGGGTGAATAAGTATGTATTTCAGGGGTGAGTTAGCAGGTTATTGGGTAAGTAAGTCCTGATATTTTTGGAGGTTGCAGGGGCCACTACACCATTCAAAATAGGCAGGCTTTAGCATATGCAGTTAGGCCCTGTAGGATGATTTTAGCTAAAAAGTGCCCCAAACACTCAAACGGGCTTATATCTGGGAAGGGAAAATATGGGAAACATGACTTAGACACCAAATGATACACTGTATGCCATGTTTCCAAATTTTTATGCACAGTGGTTATAGCATGAAGCGAATGCATGTGAATATACAAAGGTGCATTGCATTAAACAAGTCCAATGAGCGTCCCAAAATGGCCGGCCTGCCTGCTTTCATCCATCAATTGTTCTAAATTTTTCATTACCCAATGAGCTGAGGTGGAGTCTTAGCCAGTGGTACCATCAGGGAGGTGCGTAAAGCACTTTAGGCTAGACAGCCAATCAGCTGCCAGCTTCCATCTGTCAATCAAATACAGCAGCCAATCAGAAAGCTGCCCATTGATCAGCAGGCTCTTTATGACATCATAGACAGACCCTCAGAACTATCTGTGCATGTCTAATGGCTGGCTGTCAGTTGGGCGGATGTGTGGCAGAGGGAGGGGATGTCTGTCTCGTTTCTCCTGAAAATTGCGGTTTTTCTGCGTTTACGGGAAAAGTTGAGGTCGGACGCGCAAAAGTGGGGTATCGTAGAAATCACCTTTTAAAGACGCACATTCCTGGCCCCCCAAAAATGGGCATTTCAAATGAGAAATGAGTCCAATTAACAAAAAAGTGTGAATAAGTATGTATTTCAGGGGTGAGTTAGCAGGTTATTGGGGAAGTAAGTCCTGATATTTTTGGAGGTTGCAGGGGCCACTAGACCATTCAAAATAGGCAGGCTTTAGCATATGCAGTTAGGCCCCGTAGGATGATTTTAGCTAAAAAGTGCCCCAAACACTCAAACGGGCTTGTATCTGGGAAGGGAAAATATGGGAAACATGACTTAGACACCAAATGATACACTGTATGCCATGTTTCCAAATTTTTATGCACAGTGGTTACAGCATGAAGCGAATGCATGTGAAAATACAAAGGTGCATTGCATTAAACAAGTCCAATGAGCGTCCCAAAATGGCCGGCCTGCCTGCTTTCATCCATCAATTGTTCTAAACTTTTCATTACCCAATGAGCTGAGGTGGAGTCTTAGCCAGTGGTACCATCAGGGAGGTGTGTAAAGCACTTTAGGCTAGACAGCCAATCAGCTGCCAGCTTCCATCTGTCAATCAAATACAGCAGCCAATCAGAAAGCTGCCCATTGATCAGCAGGCCTTTTATGACATCACAGACAGACCCTCAGAACTATCTGTGCATGTCTAATGGCTGGCTGTCAGTTGGGCAGGTGGGTGGCAGAGGGAGGGGATGTCTGTCTCGTTTCTCCTGAAAATTGCGTTTTTTCTGCGTTTACGGGAAAAGTTGAGGTCCGACGCGCAAAAGTGGGGTATCGTAGAAATCACCTTTTAAAGACGCACGTTTCTGGCCCCCCAAAAATGGGCATTTCAAATGAGAAATTAATCCAATTAACAAAAAAGGGTGAATAAGTATGTATTTCAGGGGTGAGTTAGCAGGTTATTGGGGAAGTAAGTCCTGATATTTTTGGAGGTTGCAGGGGCCACTAGACCATTCAAAATAGGCAGGCTTTAGCATATGCAGTTAGGCCCCGTAGGATGATTTTAGCTAAATAGTGCCCCAAACACTCAAACGGGCTAGTATCTGGGAAGAAAAAACATGGGAAACATGACTTAGACACCAAATGATACACTGTATGCCATGTTTCCAAATTTTTATGCACAGTGGTTACAGCATGAAGCGAATGCATGTGAATATACAAAGGTGCATTGCATTAAACAAGTCCAATGAGCGTCCCAAAATGGCCGGCCTGCCTGCTTTCAACCATCAATTGTTCTAAATTTTTCATTACCCAATGAGCTGAGGTGGAGTCTTAGCCAGTGGTACCATCAGGGAGGTGTGTAAAGCACTTTAGGCTAGACAGCCAATCAGCTGCCAGCTTCCATCTGTCAATCAAATACAGCAGCCAATCAGAAAGCTGCCCATTGATCAGCAGGCCCTTTATTTTTTTTTTTCCATCAATAGTTTTTTTATTAAGAGTTGTGTTCCGTTAAGTACGGAAGGGGGGGGATACAGAAAAGAGGTAAGGGGGGGGGGGGAGTCCAGTATCAAACTTCACGATGTTATATAGGTACATCAAACAATTAACCCTATAAGTTACAGGGCGTCCAATACATAAACATCAATACATAAAAACAAAAACAAACAAACAGGAAGACATTAAGAGATGGTCTAGCAATATAAATAGTACCGAATCCAGTTCCCAGTCACATATAATCAATTTGCATCACTTAGTAAGTTAGCGCCGTCTTCTGTTGACAGGTATTCTTGCCATCTTAACCACTTGACTAGAGGAGATTTATTTGTAAAAGAGTATGGCAAACCCATAGTTTCCATCTGAAAGGCATGGTGAATTTTCCGAAATATTTTAATAATTGTTGGGGGGGAGGGATTTTTCCAGTCTTGTGCTATTGCTGCCCTAGTAGCGATAAGGATATGACCTAAGACATAGCAATCAGAAGGGGAGAGATCTTTTGGATAAACATGCAGCAGGGCCAATGAAGGAGACTCTTGAAGGGAGACATGCAGTACTTTGGAGGCAAGAGTGAAAACATCTCTCCAAAGTTGACGAAGATGCGGGCAAGACCAGAAAGCATGAAACAAATCTCCCACCTCTGTACAGTTTCTCCAACAAGATTTTGATATCGTAGGCCAAATTTTATGTAATTTAGCGGGGGTAAAATATAGACCATGTAATAGTTTAAAGTGCATTTCTTTGTGGTTATTACATTTGGACATAGAATATGTTGATTGATAGATCGACTCCCACTGTTGCGGGGTATATGTACTATTTAGATCTGTTTCCCATTTCAGTTGTATGGGAGATTTATTATCTAATTTGGGGTCTTGTGCAATGTCATACCAAAATTTTATAGAGCCTCTGCTGTTGCCAGCTAGGATCTTTGCTAATATGTTGGGTGGAGGTAGGAGTATGGGGCCTGAAACCTTTAATGCGTTAGATATCCAATGCACAATCCTATTATATGAGAATAATTCCCCTGCGGGGAGGTCATATTGGGTTTGCAATGTAGGAAACGATGTAACTGTCATACCTTCTACAATGTCTGCAATGGTATTAAGACCACACAAGATCCATTTATGAAGATTTAAGTCAGTGATTATTCCTGTGAGCGCAGTCAAGGACAATGAACGCGAAGGTAAAGAGACAGCTTTGGAGGGGGTCACAATAAGATCCCACGCTTTAAGGGAATCTAAAATAGCTCGGGGAGTGTTGTTTGTGAGAGGCCTCTGTTGAGATGGAGTCCATAGCAAATCTACTAAGGGAGTACGAGAGTATAATTGTTTCTCTAGATCTACCCATTGTTTTACCCCTGTGGGTAAGGACCAGTCACTGATTTGTGCTACTAGACAAGCTAGTTGATATTTCTTTAAGTCTGGGGCTTCTAGGCCTCCTAGCTTCTTCGCTCTAGTTAATTTGCTATATGCTAAACGGGGAGGTTTGTTTTTCCAAATATATCTGAGTATAACTGAATGTATTCGGCTAATGATCTTCTGAGGAATTAAATAAGGGATGGAGCGAAAAAGATACATTAGTTTAGGCAAGACTGACATTTTGTATGCTGCCAGTCTACCTAGCCATGATACTTCTAGGCCTAACCATCTTTTTAATAAAGAGTCTATCCTAGACAGGAGAGGATCATAATTAATTGTCAGTATAGTAGATATGGAATTAGTGATGTGGATACCTAGATATAATATGTGATCTTGTTTCCAGTTATATTTATATAGCTGTTTAAGATTGGACAATTTATTATCGTCTAGATTAAATGGCAACGCCTCAGTTTTTGATGTGTTAAGTTTATATAACGAGGCATTGCTGTATCGCTCGATAATCTCTTGCAGGGCCGGAAAGGAAGTGTCAGGATTAGTAATAAACAAAAGGACATCATCTGCAAACAAACTGAGTTTGTGAGTAGAGGAGCCAACTTGTATACCCGGGAAGGCTGAAGACTGGCGTATAGCAATCGCAAGTGACTCTATCGCTAATACATACATGAGGGGTGAGAGGGGGCACCCTTGACGGGTTCCATTTGAAATCTTAAAGGGGGCAGATGAGAAGCCATTGCTAAAAACTGTGGCTGTTGGAGAACTATATAATGCAAGTATTGAAGACAGGATTGCGCCCCCTAGTCCAATTTTCAGCAATATCTCATGAAGGAAACCCCAATGTAGTCTATCAAACGCTTTCTCCGCGTCGAGCGAGAGAAAGACCACTTCCTCATTCCCACGTGAAACATATTCAGCAAGGTCTAAGGTCCTTCTTGTGTTATCTGTAGATTGTCTGCCTCTTACAAAGCCCACCTGGTCCGGATGTACAAGTTGGGGAAGAAAGGGAGATAGTCTATTAGCTATTAGTTTGGAAAAGATTTTCAAATCGGTGTTGAGCAGAGCTATTGGTCTATAATTCTGACATAAGGAAGGGTCTTTCCCCTGCTTGTGAATAGTAATAATACGCGCTTGAAGCATTTCTTCTGGCAGCGACCCACTAGCAGTGGCATATTTATAAAGAGGAGTGAGGAGCGGGATAAGATTAGGGGCATATTTTTTGTAGAAAGAGTTAGTAAATCCATCAGGACCTGGAGCCTTCCCAACAGGCAAGGCCTTAACTACTGTTGCTATCTCCTCCTCTGACCAGTCTCTATTAAGGGAAGATAAATCATCTGATGACAATTGAGGGATATGTAGGTCTTGTAGAAAGCTAGAAATCAAGGAAGGAGTGGGTTGTACAGTGTCGATGTCGGAGTTTAAATTATATAAGGATTTGTAATATTTTGCAAAGGCCTCTGCTATGCTAGATGGATCTAGAAGCTTTTTTCCATCTGATGATTGAATATATTTAATTCTGTTCTGAGCTTGGCGTAATCGTAATTTGTGAGCTAAAAATTTGCCAGATTTGTTACCTAGTGTATAGAACTTCTGTTGCAATTTCTTATAGGCGTGTTGCATACGGTTCAGGAATAATTTTTGGAGCTGGTTCCGAATTGAAACCAGTTCCCTTTTCAGGAGACGTGAGGGTTTTGCTCTAAGTAAGGACTCTACTTGATGTAAGCGTGTTTCTAGATCTTCCTGTTGGCGTAGATATTGTCTCTTTAGTCTAGCCCCTGTCTGGATGACCACTCCTCGCAGCACTGCCTTCAAAGCACACCAATAATTTGGGATTGATGTATCGCTAGGGGAATTCGTAGCTATATAAGTAGCCAAAGCGTCAGACAGAGCAGTGGTCGCTTCGGGGGAGGTTAGAATGTATTCAGGGAATCTCCAAGGACGGGGAGGGACCTTAGAAGAATTACATTTCCAGGACCAAGTAACTGCTGCGTGGTCAGACCAAACCACTGGGACAATGGTAGAGGCGGATGTATATTGAAGAGACCACTTATCCAACAAAATTAAATCTATACGGGAGTATGAGGTGTGTACATGAGAAAAGAAAGTATAATCTCTGACTGTCGGAGATCGCGTGCGCCAGACATCGTAAAGATCAAATTCTGTTAACAAACGATTTAAGCTAGTCTTGGAGCGTAACACTCCGGAGGATCGTTTAAGCGGAGCGGATTTATCTAAATGTTCATCTGGAACAGTATTGAAGTCACCCATAATAATCACATGACCTTTTTGAATCTTCTGAATAGTTTCAAATACTCTACGTAGGAAGGTAAGCTGATTAGTGTTTGGGGCATATATTGAGACAATCGTAACAGCTTTATCTTCCAACTTCCCCACTAAGATTAGATATCTCCCGTCCTTATCCGCGATCTGGGTAGTCAAGTCAAAGTTAACGGTGTTATGAAACAGAATCGCCACTCCATGTTTTTTGGAGGGCCCATTGGCAAAGTAGGCAGTAGGGAAACGGGAGTTTGAAAATGTAGGGGGAGCTTCAGCGGAAAAGTGCGTCTCCTGGAGACCCACAACTCTAGCTCTATCTCTGTGGAAAGTCTCCAGGGCCTGGCGTCTTTTATTCGGAGAATTTAAACCATTTACGTTTAACGAATAAAACTTAATCATCGAGGCGGTTGAAGAAATGCCATAGATAACATGTCAAAAATCTAGACAGACTGTTGGACTCCATAGGGAAAGGGAGAGACAAAAAGGAGACAAGAAAAATATAGAAAGGGAGAATGAAAACACAGAGAGTATACAAATAAAGAACAGAAATAGCCCTATAATCAGGGCCACAGTGTTTGCCGCCTAAAAAAACCGGCGACAAATCCAAAACCATTGGGGGAATGGCCTGAATGGGTCTCACTTAGTCAATAGTAACTTCAAGGAAAGGTATTATAAAGCCACTATATTAACCGCTTCTACTGACCCAAGGTGGGGGACAACTTGGTGTTGTACATGCCAACTAAATACATAATGCTATACACAGGAAAGATTAGGTATTAACTCAATTCTGCACCAAGGCAGCTGATGTATGGTTATAGACTGGGGTGTTCTCCAGTACCCCCAGATTAGATAATGCTACCTAGTAAAATAAAACCTTACAGCAGAAAATAGAATAGAGTTGGCAAGGGAGCACAATCACAATATCTCAGCTGAACAATATGTCATATCAAACTGGTATCTTAAGGGTATAACACATGTCTAAACAAGACTTTTAAAACTAGTTTTAACAAAACCTGCAGTTCTGTAACTATTGTAGCAGTGTATGAGAGCAAAAGAAAAATGTTCCTTCATTCCACAGGGACCTGGACTGAAGCACTAACTTTGGGCTGTGAAACCGCAATGTCCCAGTCCGTTAAAAGCTTAACTCCAGCTTCAAATGAGGATATCACATATGAGGAAGAGTCATATTGGATGATAATTTTGACAGGGAATCCCCATCTGTATGGGATATCATTGTCTCGCAGGGCAGATGTGATCGGTTGGAAAGCTCGTCTTCTAGCCAAAGTAAACTGTGATAGGTCAGAATAGATTTGGAGGCCTCCCAAATTGTCTGATCCCACTTCCAATCTTGCGGCTTTGAGGATGGCTTCTTTAATATGAAAGAAGTGAACTCTCAGCAGTGTATCTCTTGAATAATTGGATGCGTAACCGCCTCTTGGTTTAGGAAGGCGATGGACACGGTCTATGATGAGGTCTTGGAGTGAAGCAGACGGGAGCAATTTTTGAAATAGTTTGGTGACATAGTCCTTTAACTCTGATGGTGCAACTGAATCAGGAATTCCTCTAATCTTGAGGTTGTTCCTCCTCGACCTGTCCTCAAGGTCCGCTACTTTTTCACGCAGTGAGGATACTTCTGTTTGTAGCTCAGAATGAGAAGTAAGGAGGTCATTATGAGAGGACACTAATTCCTCCATTTTATCTTCCAAATGTTCGGTCCGATCGGCAATTCCCACAATATCGGTTCTGAGTGTTTGGATTGAAGACTCAAGACCAGATAGAATGTCTGAGCGGAATGCAGTGAACATTTTGAACATAGATTGAGTAGTAAGGGGAGCTTGAGGATCAAGATCCATTCCCAGATCTGCAGGTGTAATCGAAGTGGAGGGTTTAGTAGGAGTGACGAGAGTTAGTGGGGTCGCTGACGACGGGTTGGAGGTTTTCCGTCTCGTATTAGCAGCTTTAGGAAATTGTACAGGAGCAGGTGCACGTGGGGTTTTACCTCCTTTCTTCGCTGGCATGGCGGACTGAGCAAACTAATATGTGCAGAGGAGGAAACCGTAGTACAGAGGCCGAGAGATACAGGTATAATGGTTAATAAGTGCGTGTTACTGCAGGTGAGTTTAATTGATCAATCCTTTCAGAGTGGCGGGAGAATCTGGTCAGTGAGACCCATTCCAATGGTATTAAAGGGACATTACATCAAGTGTTGTGGTGTAGGTTGCAGTATGTAGACTTCCCAGTCCGTGGAGGCTACAAGGATTTCAAGAGAAACATCGGAGAAGGACCAGCCGTATCTCCTAGCTTCGTGGCGGTAGAGTATTATATGGGACGATCTCTGTGCCTCCTAAACTGCTGCAGCACACGGAGCAGGGAGTATGTGGAGCGGGCCAGCAATTGGGTGTGGTATGGGCCCAGGAAGACAATTAAGCTGCAGGGTATGTGAGGTAGGTCAATCTCTCACCACTGTGTGTGTAAATTTTGATGCTTTGCCAGGGAGATGGGGCAGACACAGTGAGCTGAAGATGGTCTCTGGGGAGCTGCAGGGCTGCAGTGTCTCTCTGTCTGCTGCAGTGACTCCCCGTCTGCCTCCCTATGTCGCCCGGCAGACAGGTGGATGGCAAGATGAGCCTCTGTGAGGTCTAGGTGTGGCAAGCAGGGCACAGGCAGGGAAGGGCAGGGGGGCATCAGCAGCACACAAACTTAGTATTTTTTTTTTTTTCAGCCCCAACCAAGATGGCCGCCGTATCAGTGGAAGGAGTGAGGCACAGGGAGATAGTGCTCTCTCAGGGGCCTGCAGCTCCCAGGAACTGGGCAGAGATGTCCAGGCAAGGTAGGGGGAAGTGCCTCTTACCTCCCAGCTCAGCTCCAGGCCATCCGGACGCTTCCAGGGTCCGTAGCGTGCCGCGATCGCGTCATGGAGCTCGGTCGCCGGCTGTATAGCAAAATTTAGGCCGCGGCTTCACCCCAGGCCTAGGCCGCAACCTGCAGGGAGGGATTTCTCCCACCCCCGACTCCGCGGCGATAGCGTCCCCAGTCCGGAGGGCCTCTACGGGGTAGGCAGATGTAGGATAGGGCAGCAGGGGCTCCGTTGGAGAGCTACAATTTTAGTTTAGAAGGGGGAAACAACGGAGCTCCGGGATAGTGCGACTTGTCGCCTTCACAGCTAGGCCACGCCCGATCAGCAGGCCCTTTATGACGTCACAGACAGACCCTCAGAACTATCTGTGCATGTCTAATGGCTGGCTGTCAGTTGGGCAGGTGGGTGGCAGAGGGAGGGGATGTCTGTCTCGTTTCTCCTGAAAATTGCGTTTTTTCTGCGTTTACGGGAAAAGTTGAGGTCCGACGCGCAAAAGTTGGGTATCGTAGAAATCACCTTTTAAAGACGCACATTTCTGGCTCCCCAAAAATGGGCATTTCAAATGAGAAATGAGTCCAATGAACAAAATAGGGTGAATAAGTATGTATTTCAGGGGTGAGATAGCAGGTTATTGGGAAAGTAAGTCCTGATATTTTTGGAGGTTGCAGGGGCCACTAGACCATTCAAAATAGGCAGGCTTTAGCATATGCAGTTAGGCCCCCTAGGATGATTTTAGCTAAAAAGTGCCCCAAACACTCAAACGGGCTTGTATCTGGGAAGGGAAAATATGGGAAACATGACTTAGACACCAAATGATACACTGTATGCCATGTTTCCAAATTTTTATGCACAGTGGTTACAGCATGAAGCGAATGCATGTGAATATACAAAGGTGCATTGCATTAAACAAGTCCACTGAGCGTCCCAAAATGGCCGGCCTGCCTGCTTTCATCCATCAATTGTTCTAAATTTTTAATTACCCAATGAGCTGAGGTGGAGTCTTAGCCAGTGGTACCATCAGGGAGGTGTGTAAAGCACTTTAGGCTAGACAGCCAATCAGCTGCCAGCTTCCATCTGTCAATCAAATACAGCAGCCAATCAGAAAGCTGCCCATTGATCAGCAGGCCCTTTATGACATCACAGACAGACCCTCAGAACTATCTGTGCATGTCTAATGGCTGGCTGTCAGTTGGGCGGGTGGGTGGCAGAGGGAGGGGATGTCTGTCTCGTTTCTCCTGAAAATTGCGTTTTTTCTGCGTTTACGGGAAAAGTTGAGGTCCGACGCGCAAAAGTGGGGTATCGTAGAAATCAACTTTTAAAGACGCACATTTCTGGCCGACCAAAAATGGGCATTTCAAATGAGAAATGAGT
Organism: Crinia signifera; assembly: GCF_055691185.1. Lineage (NCBI taxonomy): Eukaryota > Metazoa > Chordata > Amphibia > Anura > Myobatrachidae > Crinia > Crinia signifera. The sequence continues at coordinate 51,959,746 of NC_139222.1, forward strand.
CCAATGAACAAAATAGGGTGAATAAGTATGTATTTCAGGGGTGAGTTAGCAGGTTATTGGGGAAGTAAATCCTGATATTTTTGGAGGTTGCAGGGGCAATTACATCATTCAAAATAGGCAGGCTATAGCATATGCAGTTAGGCCCTGCAGGCTGATTTTAGCTAAAAAGTGCCCCAAACACTCAAACGGGCTAGTATCTGGGAAGAAAAAACATGGGAAACATGACTTAGACACCAAATGATACACTGTATGCCATGTTTCCAAATTTTTATGCACAGTGGTTACAGCATGAAGCGAATGCATGTGAATATACAAAGGTGCATTGCATTAAACAAGTCCAATGAGCGTCCCAAAATGGCCGGCCTGCCTGCTTTCAACCATCAATTGTTCTAAATTTTTCATTACCCAATGAGCTGAGGTGGAGTCTTAGCCAGTGGTACCATCAGGGAGGTGTGTAAAGCACTTTAGGCTAGACAGCCAATCAGCTGCCAGCTTCCATCTGTCAATCAAATACAGCAGCCAATCAGAAAGCTGCCCATTGATCAGCAGGCCCTTTATGACGTCACAGACAGACCCTCAGAACTATCTGTGCATGTCTAATGGCTGGCTGTCAGTTGGGCAGGTGGGTGGCAGAGGGAGGGGATGTCTGTCTCGTTTCTCCTGAAAATTGCGTTTTTTCTGCGTTTACGGGAAAAGTTGAGGTCCGACGCGCAAAAGTTGGGTATCGTAGAAATCACCTTTTAAAGACGCACATTTCTGGCTCCCCAAAAATGGGCATTTCAAATGAGAAATGAGTCCAATGAACAAAATAGGGTGAATAAGTATGTATTTCAGGGGTGAGATAGCAGGTTATTGGGGAAGTAAGTCCTGATATTTTTGGAGGTTGCAGGGGCCACTAGACCATTCAAAATAGGCAGGCTTTAGCATATGCAGTTAGGCCCCCTAGGATGATTATAGCTAAAAAGTGCCCCAAACACTCAAACGGGCTTGTATCTGGGAAGGAAAAACATGGGAAACATGACTTAGACACCAAATGATACACTGTATGCCATGTTTCCAAATTTTTATGCACAGTGGTTACAGCATGAAGCAAATGCATGTGAAAATACAGAGGTGCATTGCATTAAACAAGTCCAATGAGCGTCCCAAAATGGCCAGCCTGCCTGCTTTCATCCATCAATTCTTCTAAATTTTTTATTACCCAATGAGCTGAGGTGGAGTCTTAGCCAGTGGTATCATCAGGGAGGTGTGTAAAGCACTTTAGGCTAGACAGCCAATCAGCTGCCAGCTTCCATCTGTCAATCAAATACAGCAGCCAATCAGAAAGCTGCCCATTGATCAGCAGGCTCTTTATGACATCATAGACAGACCCTCAGAACTATCTGTGCATGTCTAATGGCTGGCTGTCAGTTGGGCGGATGTGTGGCAGAGGGAGGGGATGTCTGTCTCGTTTCTCCTGAAAATTGCGGTTTTTCTGCGTTTACGGGAAAAGTTGAGGTCGGACGCGCAAAAGTGGGGTATCGTAGAAATCACCTTTTAAAGACGCACATTGCTGGCCCCCCAAAAATGGGCATTTCAAATGAGAAATTAGTCCAATTAACAAAATAGGGTGAATAAGTATGTATTTCAGGGGTGAGTTAGCAGGTTATTGGGGAAGTAAATCCTGATATTTTTGGAGGTTGCAGGGGCAACTACACCATTCAAAATAGGCAGGCTTTAGCATATGCAGTTAGGCCCTGTAGGATGATTTTAGCTAAAAAGTGCCCCAAACACTCAAACGGGCTTGTATCTGGGAAGGGAAAATATGGGAAACATGACTTAGACACCAAATGATACACTGTATGCCATGTTTCCAAATTTTTATGCACAGTGGTTACAGCATGAAGCGAATGCATGTGAAAATACAAAGGTGCATTGCATTAAACAAGTCCAATGAGCGTCCCAAAATGGCCGGCCTGCCTGCTTTCATCCATCAATTGTTCTAAACTTTTCATTACCCAATGAGCTGAGGTGGAGTCTTAGCCAGTGGTACCATCAGGGAGGTGTGTAAAGCACTTTAGGCTAGACAGCCAATCAGCTGCCAGCTTCCATCTGTCAATCAAATACAGCAGCCAATCAGAAAGCTGCCCATTGATCAGCAGGCCTTTTATGACATCACAGACAGACCCTCAGAACTATCTGTGCATGTCTAATGGCTGGCTGTCAGTTGGGCGGGTGGGTGGCAGAGGGAGGGGATGTCTGTCTCGTTTCTCCTGAAAATTGCGGTTTTTCTGCGTTTACGGGAAAAGTTGAGGTCCGACGCGCAAAAGTGGAGTATCGTAGAAATCACCTTTTAAAGACGCACATTTCTGGCCCCCCAAAAATGGGCATTTCAAATGAGAAATGAGTCCAATTAACAAAATAGGGTGAATAAGTATGTATTTCATGGGTGAGTTAGCAGGTTATTGGGGAAGTAAGTCCTGATATTTTTGGAGGTTGCAGGGGCCACTACACCATTCAAAATAGGCAGGCTTTAGCATATGCAGTTAGGCCCTGTAGGATGATTTTAGCTAAAAAGTGCCCCAAACACTCAAACGGGCTTATAACTGGGAAGGGAAAATATGGGAAACATGACTTAGACACCAAATGATACACTGTATGCCATGTTTCCAAATTTTTATGCACAGTGGTTACAGCATGAAGCGAATGCATGTGAAAATACAAAGGTGCATTGCATTAAACAAGTCCAATGAGCATCCCAAAATGGCCGGCCTGCCTGCTTTCATCCATCAATTGTTCTAAATTTTTCATGACCCAATGAGCTGAGGTGGAGTCTTAGCCAGTCGTACCATCAGGGAGGTGTGTAAAGCACTTTATAAAGGCTAGACAGCCAATCAGCTGCCAGCTTCCATCTGTCAATCAAATACAGCAGCCAATCAGAAAGCTGCCCATTGATCAGCAGGCCCTCAGAACTATCTGTGCATGTCTAATGGCTGGCTGTCAGTTGGGCGGGTGGGTGGCAGAGGGAGGGGATGTCTGTCTCGTTTCTCCTGAAAATTGCGGTTTTTCTGCGTTTACGGGAAAAGTTGAGGTCCGACGCGCAAGAGTGGAGTATCGTAGAAATCACCTTTTAAAGACGCACATTTCTGGCCCCCCAAAAATGGGCATTTCAAATGAGAAATGAGTCCAATTAACAAAATAGGGTGAATAAGTATGTATTTCATGGGTGAGTTAGCAGGTTATTGGGGAAGTAAGTCCTGATATTTTTGGAGGTTGCAGGGGCCACTACACCATTCAAAATAGGCAGGCTTTAGCATATGCAGTTAGGCCCTGTAGGATGATTTTAGCTAAAAAGTGCCCCAAACACTCAAACGGGCTTATAACTGGGAAGGGAAAATATGGGAAACATGACTTAGACACCAAATGATACACTGTATGCCATGTTTCCAAATTTTTATGCACAGTGGTTACAGCATGAAGCGAATGCATGTGAAAATACAAAGGTGCATTGCATTAAACAAGTCCAATGAGCATCCCAAAATGGCCGGCCTGCCTGCTTTCATCCATCAATTGTTCTAAATTTTTCATGACCCAATGAGCTGAGGTGGAGTCTTAGCCAGTCGTACCATCAGGGAGGTGTGTAAAGCACTTTATAAAGGCTAGACAGCCAATCAGCTGCCAGCTTCCATCTGTCAATCAAATACAGCAGCCAATCAGAAAGCTGCCCATTGATCAGCAGGCCCTCAGAACTATCTGTGCATGTCTAATGGCTGGCTGTCAGTTGGGCGGGTGGGTGGCAGAGGGAGGGGATGTCTGTCTCGTTTCTCCTGAAAATTGCGGTTTTTCTGCGTTTACGGGAAAAGTTGAGGTCCGACGCGCAAGAGTGGAGTATCGTAGAAATCACCTTTTAAAGACGCACATTTCTGGCCCCCCAAAAATGGGCATTTCAAATGAGAAATGAGTCCAATTAACAAAATAGGGTGAATAAGTATGTATTTCATGGGTGAGTTAGCAGGTTATTGGGGAAGTAAGTCCTGATATTTTTGGAGGTTGCAGGGGCCACTACACCATTCAAAATAGGCAGGCTTTAGCATATGCAGTTAGGCCCTGTAGGATGATTTTAGCTAAAAAGTGCCCCAAACACTCAAACGGGCTTGTATCTGGGAAGGGAAAATATGGGAAACATGACTTAGACACCAAATGATACACTGTATGCCATGTTTTCAAATTTTTATGCACAGTGGTTACAGCATGAAGCGAATGCATGTGAATATACAAAGGTGCATTGCATTAAACAAGTCCACTGAGCGTCCCAAAATGGCCGGCCTGCCTGCTTTTATCGTTCAATTGTTCTAAATTTTTCATTACCCAATGAGCTGAGGTGGAGTCTTAGCCAGTGGTACCATCAGGGAGGTGTGTAAAGCACTTTAGGCTAGACAGCCAATCTGCTGCCAGCTTCCATCTGTCAATCAAATACAGCAACCAATCAGAAAGCTGCCCATTGATCAGCAGGCCCTTTATGACATCACAGACAGACCCTCAGAACTATCTGTGCATGTCTAATGGCTGGCTGTCAGTTGGGCGGGTGGGTGGCAGAGGGAGGGGATGTCTGTCTGAAAATTTCGTTTCTCCTGAAAATTGCGTTTTTTCTGCGTTTACGGGAAAAGTTGAGGTCCGACGCGCAAAAGTGGGGTATCGTAGAAATCACCTTTTAAAGATGCACATTTCTGGCCCTCCCAAAAATGGGCATTTCAAATGAGAAATGAGTCCAATTAACAAAATAGGGTGAATAAGTACAGTATGTATTTCAGGTGTGAGTTAGCAGGTTATTGGTGAAGTAAGTCCTGATATTTTTGGAGGTTGCAGGGGCCACTACACCATTCAAAATAGGCAGGCTTTAGCATATGCAGTTAGGCATATGCAGTTAGTCTTAGCCAGTGGTACCATCAGGGAGGTGTGTAAAGCACTTTAGGCTAGACAGCCAATCTGCTGCCAGCTTCCATCTGTCAATCAAATACAGCAACCAATCAGAAAGCTGCCCATTGATCAGCAGGCCCTTTATGACATCACAGACAGACCCTCAGAACTATCTGTGCATGTCTAATGGCTGGCTGTCAGTTGGGCGGGTGGGTGGCAGAGGGAGGGGATGTCTGTCTGAAAATTTCGTTTCTCCTGAAAATTGCGTTTTTTCTGCGTTTACGGGAAAAGTTGAGGTCCGACGCGCAAAAGTGGGGTATCGTAGAAATCACCTTTTAAAGATGCACATTTCTGGCCCTCCCAAAAATGGGCATTTCAAATGAGAAATGAGTCCAATTAACAAAATAGGGTGAATAAGTACAGTATGTATTTCAGGTGTGAGTTAGCAGGTTATTGGGGAAGTAAGTCCTGATATTTTTGGAGGTTGCAGGGGCCACTACACCATTCAAAATAGGCAGGCTTTAGCATATGCAGTTAGGCCCTGTAGGATGATTTTAGCTAAAAAGTGCCCCAAACACTCAAACGGGCTTGTATCTGGGAAGGAAAAACATGGGAAACATGACTTAGACACCAAATGATGCACTGTATGCCATGTTTCCAAATTTTTATGCACAGTGGTTACAGCATGAAGCGAATGCATGTGAAAATACAAAGGTGCATTGCATTAAACAAGTCCAATGAGCGTCCCGAAATGGCCGGCCTGCCTGCTTTCATCCATCAATTGTTCTAAATTTTTCATTACCCAATGAGCTGAGGTGGAGTCTTAGCCAGTGGTACCATCAGGGAGATGTGTAAAGCACTTTAGGCTAGACAGCCAATCAGCTGCCAGCTTCCATCTGTCAATCAAATACAGCAGCCAATCAGAAAGCTGCCCATTGATCAGCAGGCCCTTTATGACATCACAGACAGACCCTCAGAACTATCTGTGCATGTCTAATGGCTGGCTGTCAGTTGGGCGGGTGGGTGGCAGAGGGAGGGGATGTCTGTCTCGTTTCTCCTGAAAATTGCGTTTTTTCTGCGTTTACGGGAAAAGTTGAGGTCCAACGCGCAAAAGTCGGGTATCGTAGAAATCACCTTTTAAAGACGCACATTTCTGGCCCCCCAAAAATGGGCATTTCAAATGAGAAATGAATCCAATTAACAAAAAAGGGTGAATAAGTATGTATTTCATGGGTGAGTTAGCAGGTTATTGGGGAAGTAAGTCCTGATATTTTTGGAGGTTGCAGGGGCCACTAGACCATTTAAAATAGGCAGGCTTTAGCATATGCAGTTAGGCCCCGTAGGATGATTTTAGCTAAAAAGTGCCCCAAACACTCAAACGGGCTAGTATCTGGGAAGAAAAAACATGGGAAACATGACTTAGACACCAAATGATACACTGTATGCCATGTTTCCAAATTTTTATGCACAGTGGTTACAGCATGAAGCGAATGCATGTGAATATACAAAGGTGCATTGCATTAAACAAGTCCAATGAGCGTCCCAAAATGGCCGGCCTGCCTGCTTTCAACCATCAATTGTTCTAAATTTTTCATTACCCAATGAGCTGAGGTGGAGTCTTAGCCAGTGGTACCATCAGGGAGGTGTGTAAAGCACTTTAGGCTAGACAGCCAATCAGCTGCCAGCTTCCATCTGTCAATCAAATACAGCAGCCAATCAGAAAGCTGCCCATTGATCAGCAGGCCCTTTATGACGTCACAGACAGACCCTCAGAACTATCTGTGCATGTCTAATGGCTGGCTGTCAGTTGGGCAGGTGGGTGGCAGAGGGAGGGGATGTCTGTCTCGTTTCTCCTGAAAATTGCGTTTTTTCTGCGTTTACGGGAAAAGTTGAGGTCCGACGCGCAAAAGTTGGGTATCGTAGAAATCACCTTTTAAAGACGCACATTTCTGGCTCCCCAAAAATGGGCATTTCAAATGAGAAATGAGTCCAATGAACAAAATAGGGTGAATAAGTATGTATTTCAGGGGTGAGATAGCAGGTTATTGGGGAAGTAAGTCCTGATATTTTTGGAGGTTGCAGGGGCCACTAGACCATTCAAAATAGGCAGGCTTTAGCATATGCAGTTAGGCCCCCTAGGATGATTTTAGCTAAAAAGTGCCCCAAACACTCAAACGGGCTTGTATCTGGGAAGGAAAAACATGGGAAACATGACTTAGACACCAAATGATACACTGTATGCCATGTTTCCAAATTTTTATGCACAGTGGTTACAGCATGAAGCGAATGCATGTGAATATACAAAGGTGCATTGCATTAAACAAGTCCAATGAGCGTCCCAAAATGGCCGGCCTGCCTGCTTTCAACCATCAATTGTTCTAAATTTTTCATTACCCAATGAGCTGAGGTGGAGTCTTAGCCAGTGGTATCATCAGGGAGGTGTGTAAAGCACTTTAGGCTAGACAGCCAATCAGCTGCCAGCTTCCATCTGTCAATCAAATACAGCAGCCAATCAGAAAGCTGCCCATTGATCAGCAGGCCCTTTATGACATCACAGACAGACCCTCAGAACTATCTGTGCATGTATAATGGCTGGCTGTCAGTTGGGCGGGTGGGTGGCAGAGGGAGGGGATGTCTGTCTCGTTTCTCCTGAAAATTGCGGTTTTTCTGTGTTTACGGGAAAAGTTGAGGTCCGACGCGCAAAAGTGGGATATCGTAGAAATCACCTTTTAAAGACGCACATTTCTGCCCCCCCCCCCCCCCCTCCAAAAAAATGGGCATTTCAAATGAGAAATGAGTCCAATTAACAAAATAGGGTGAATAAGTAGGTATTTCAGGGGTGAGTTAGCAGGTTATTGGGGAAGTAAATCCTGATATTTTTGGAGGTTGCAGGGGAAACTACACCATTAAAAATAGGCAGGCTTTAGCATATGCAGTTAGGCCCTGTAGGATGATTTTAGCTAAAAAGTGCCCCAAACACTCAAACGGGCTTATAACTGGGAAGGGAAAATATGGGAAACATGACTTAGACACCAAATGATACACTGTATGCCATGTTTCCAAATTTTTATGCACAGTGGTTACAGCATGAAGCGAATGCATGTGAAAATACAAAGGTGCATTGCATTAAACAAGTCCAATGAGCATCCCAAAATGGCCGGCCTGCCTGCTTTCATCCATCAATTGTTCTAAATTTTTCATGACCCAATGAGCTGAGGTGGAGTCTTAGCCAGTCGTACCATCAGGGAGGTGTGTAAAGCACTTTATAAAGGCTAGACAGCCAATCAGCTGCCAGCTTCCATCTGTCAATCAAATACAGCAGCCAATCAGAAAGCTGCCCATTGATCAGCAGGCCCTCAGAACTATCTGTGCATGTCTAATGGCTGGCTGTCAGTTGGGCGGGTGGGTGGCAGAGGGAGGGGATGTCTGTCTCGTTTCTTCTGAAAATTGCGTTTTTTCTGCGTTTACGGGAAAAGTTGAGGTCCGACGCGCAAAAGTGGAGTATCGTAGAAATCACCTTTTAAAGATGCACATTTCTGGCCCTCCCAAAAATGGGCATTTCAAATGAGAAAGGAGTCCAATTAACAAAATAGGGTGAATAAGTATGTATTTCATGGGTGAGTTAGCAGGTTATTGGGGAAGTAAGTCCTGATATTTTTGGAGGTTGCAGGGGCCACTACACCATTCAAAATAGGCAGGCTTTAGCATATGCAGTTAGGCCCTGTAGGATGATTTTAGCTAAAAAGTGCCCCAAACACTCAAACGGGCTTGTATCTGGGAAGGGAAAACATGGGAAACATGACTTAGACACCAAATGATACACTGTATGCCATGTTTCCAAATTTTTATGCACAGTGGTTACAGCATGAAGCGAATGCATGTGAAAATACAAAGGTGCATTGCATTAAACAAGTCCAATGAGCGTCCCGAAATGGCCGGCCTGCCTGCTTTCATCCTTCAATTGTTCTAAATTTTTCATTACCCAATGAGCTGAGGTGGAGTCTTAGCCAGTGGTACCATCAGGGAGGTGTGTAAAGCACTTTAGGCTAGACAGCCAATCTGCTGCCAGCTTCCATCTGTCAATCAAATACAGCAACCAATCAGAAAGCTGCCCATTGATCAGCAGGCCCTTTATGACATCACAGACAGACCCTCAGAACTATCTGTGCATGTCTAAAGGCTGGCTGTCAGTTGGGCGGGTGGGTGGCAGAGGGAGGGGATGTCTGTCTCGTTTCTCCTGAAAATTGCGGTTTTTCTGCGTTTACGGGAAAAGTTGAGGCCTGACGCGCAAAAGTGGGGTATCGTAGAAATCAACTTTTAAAGACGCACATTTCTGACTCCCCAAAAATGGGCATTTCAAATGAGAAATGAGTCCAATGAACAAAATAGGGTGAATAAGTATGTATTTCAGGGGTGAGTTAGCAGGTTATTGGGGAAGTATGTCCTGATATTTTTGGAGGTTGCAGGGGCCACTACACCATTCAAAATAGGCAGGCTTTAGCATATGCAGTTAGGCCCTGTAGGATGATTTTAGCTAAAAAGTGCCCCAAACACTTAAACGGGCTTGTATCTGGGAAGGAAAAATATGGGAAACATGACTTAGACACCAAATGATACACTGTATGCCATGTTTCCAAATTTTTATGCACAGTGGTTACAGCATGTAGCGAATGCATGTGAAAATACAAAGGTGCATTGCATTAAACAAGTCCAATGAGCGTCCCAAAATGGCCAGCCTGCCTGCTTTCATCCATCAATTGTTCTAAATTTTTATTACCCAATGAGCTGAGGTGGAGTCTTAGCCAGTGGTACCATCAGGGAGGTGTGTAAAGCACTTTAGGCTAGACAGCCAATCAGCTGCCAGCTTCCATCTGTCAATCAAGTACAGCATCCAATCAGAAAGCTGCCCATTGATCAGCAGGCCCTTTATGACATCACAGACAGACCCTCAGAACTATCTGTGCATGTCTAATGGCTGGCTGTCAGTTGGGCGGGTGGGTGGCAGAGGGAGGGGATGTCTGTCTCGTTTCTCCTGAAAATTGGGGTTTTTCTGCGTTTACGGGAAAAGTTGAGGTCCGACGCGCAAAAGTGGGGTATCGTAGAAATCACCTTTTAAAGACGCACATTTCTGGCCCCCCAAAAATGGGCATTTCAAATGAGAAATGAGTCCAATGAACAAAATAGGGTGAATAAGTATGTATTTCAGGGGTGAGTTAGCAGGTTATTGGGGAAGTAAGTCCTGATATTTTTGGAGGTTGCAGGGGCCACTAGACCATTCAAAATAGGCAGGCTTTAGCATATGCAGTTAGGCCCCGTAGGATGATTTTAGCTAAAAAGTGCCCCAAACACTCAAACGGGCTAGTTTCTGGGAAGGAAAAACATGGGAAACATTGCTTAGACACCAAATGATACACTGTATGCCATGTTTCCAAATTTTTATGCACAGTGGTTACAGCATGAAGCGAATGCATGTGAAAATACAAAGGTGCATTGCATTAAACAAGTCCAATGAGCATCCCAAAATGGCCGGCCTGCTTGCTTTCATCCATCAATTGTTCTAAATTTTTCATTACCCAATGAGCTGAGGTGGAGTCTTAGCCAGTGGTACCATCAGGGAGGTGTGTAAAGCACTTTAGGCTAGACAGCCAATCAGCTGCCAGCTTCCATCTGTCAATCAAATACAGCAGCCAATCAGAAAGCTGCCCATTGATCAGCAGGCCCTTTATGACATCACAGACAGACCCTCAGAACTATCTGTGCATGTCTAATGGCTGGCTTTTTAGTTGGGCGGGTGGGTGGCAGAGGGAGGGGATGTCTGTCTCGTTTCTCCTGAAAATTGCGGTTTTTCTGCGTTTACGGGAAAAGTTGAGGTCCGACGCGCAAAAGTGGGGTATCGTAGAAATCACCTTTTAAAGACGCACATTTCTGGCCCCCCAAAAATGGGCATTTCAAATGAGAAATGAGTCCAATGAACAAAATAGGGTGAATAAGTATGTATTTCAGGGGTGAGTTAGCAGGTTATTGGGGAAGTAAGTCCTGATATTTTTGGAGGTTGCAGGGGCTACTACACCATTCAAAATAGGCAGGCTTTAGCATATGCAGTTAGGCCCTGTAGGATGATTTTAGCTAAAAAGTGCCCCAAACACTCAAACGGGCTTGTATCTGGGACGGGAAAATATGGGAAACATGACTTAGACACCAAATGATACACTGTATGCCATGTTTCCAAATTTTTATGCACAGTGGTTACAGCATGAAGCGAATGCATGTGAATATACAAAGGTGCATTGCATTAAACAAGTCCAATGAGCGTCCCAAAATGGCCGGCCTGCTTGCTTGCTTTCATCCATCAATTGTTCTAAATTTTTCATTACCCAATGAGCTGAGGTGGAGTCTTAGCCTGTGGTACCATCAGGGAGGTGTGTAAAGCACTTTAGGCTAGACAGCCAATCAACTGCCAGCTTCCATCTGTCAATCAAAAACAGCAGCCAATCAGAAAGCTGCCCATTGATCAGCAGGCCCTTTAAGACATCACAGACAGACCCTCAGAACTATCTGTGCATGTCTAATGGCTGGCTCTTAGTTGGGCGGGTGGGTGGCAGAGGGAGGGGATGTCTGTCTCGTTTCTCCTGAAAATTGCGTTTTTTCTGCGTTTACGGGAAAAGTTGAGGTCCGACGCGCAAAAGTGGGGTATCGTAGAAATCACCTTTTAAAGACGCACATTTCTGGCCCCCCAAAAATGGGCATTTCCAATGAGAAATGAGTACAATGAACAAAATAGGGTGAATAAGTATGTATTTCAGGGGTGAGTTAGCAGGTTATTGGGAAAGTAAGTCCTGATATTTTTGGAGGTTGCAGGGGCCACTACACCATTCAAAATAGGCAGGATTTAGCATATGCAGTTAGGCCCTGTAGGATGATTTTAGCTAAAAAGTGCCCCAAACACTCAAACGGGCTAGTATCTGGGAAGGGAAAATATGGGAAACATGACTTAGACACCAAATGATACACTGTATGCCATGTTTCCAAATTTTTATGCACAGTGGTTACAGCATGAAGCGAATGCATGTGAATATACAAAGGTGCATTGCATTAAACAAGTCCAAAGAGCGTCCCAAAATGGCCAGCCTGCCTGCTTTCATCCATCAATTGTTCTGAATTTTTCATTACCCAATGAGCTGAGGTGTAGTCTTAGCCAGTGGTACCATCAGGGAGGTGTGTAAAGCACTTTAGGCTAGACAGCCAATCAGCTGCCAGCTTCCATCTGTCAATCAAATACAGCAGCCACTCAGAAAGCTGCCCATTGATCAGCAGGCCCTTTATGACATCACAGACAGACCCTCAGAACTATCTGTGCATGTCTAATGGCTGGCTGTCAGTTGGGCGGGTGGGTGGCAGAGGGAGGGGATGTCTGTCTCGTTTCTCCTGAAAATTGCGGTTTTTCTGCGTTTACGGGAAAAGTTGAGGCCCGACGTGCAAAAGTGGGGTATCGTAGAAATCACCTTTTAAAGACGCACATTTCTGGCCCCCCAAAAATGGGCATTTCCAATGAGAAATGAGTACAATGAACAAAATAGGGTGAATAAGTATGTATTTCAGGGGTGAGTTAGCAGGTTATTGGGGAAGTAAGTCCTGATATTTTTGGAGGTTGCAGGGGCCACTACACCATTCAAAATAGGCAGGATTTAGCATATGCAGTTAGGCCCTGTAGGATGATTTTAGCTAAAAAGTGCCCCAAACACTCAAACGGGCTAGTATCTGGGAAGGGAAAATATGGGAAACATGACTTAGACACCAAATGATACACTGTATGCCATGTTTCCAAATTTTTATGCACAGTGGTTACAGCATGAAGCGAATGCATGTGAATATACAAAGGTGCATTGCATTAAACAAGTCCAAAGAGCGTCCCAAAATGGCCGGCCTGCCTGCTTTCATCCATCAATTGTTCTGAATTTTTCATTACCCAATGAGCTGAGGTGTAGTCTTAGCCAGTGGTACCATCAGGGAGGTGTGTAAAGCACTTTAGGCTAGACAGCCAATCAGCTGCCAGCTTCCATCTGTCAATCAAATACAGCAGCCAATCAGAAAGCTGCCCATTGATCAGCAAGCCCTTTATGACATCACAGACAGACCCTCAGAACTATCTGTGCATGTCTAATGGCTGGCTGTCAGTTGGGCGGGTGGGTGGCAGAGGGAGGGGATGTCTGTCTCGTTTCTCCTGAAAATTGCGGTTTTTCTGCGTTTACGGGAAAAGTTGAGGCCCGACGTGCAAAAGTGGGGTATCGTAGAAATCACCTTTTAAATACGCACATTTCTGCCCCCCCCCCCCAAAAAATGGGCATTTCAAATGAGAAATGAGTCCAATTAACAAAATAGGGTGAATAAGTATGTATTTCAGGGGTGAGTTAGCAGGTTATTGGGGAAGTAAGTCCTGATATTTTTGGAGGTTGCAGGGGCCACTAGACCATTCAAAATAGGCAGGCTTTAGCATATGCAGTTAGGCCCCGTAGGATGATTTTAGCTAAAAAGTGCCCCAAACACTCAAACGGGCTTGTATCTGGGAAGGAAAAACATGGGAAACATGACTTAGACACCAAATGATACACTGTATGCCATGTTTCCAAATTTTTATGCACAGTGGTTACAGCATGAAGCGAATGCATGTGAAAATACAAAGGTGCATTGCTTTAAACAAGTCCAATGAGCGTCGCAAAATGGCCGGCCTGCCTGCTTTCATCCATCAATTGTTCTAAATTTTTCATTACCCAATGAGCTGAGGTGGAGTCTTAGCCAGTGGTACCATCAGGGAGGTGTGTAAAGCACTTTAGGCTAGACAGCCAATCAGCTGCCAGCTTCCATCTGTCAATCAAATACAGCAGCCAATCAGAAAGCTGCCCATTGATCAGCAGGCCCTTTATGACATCACAGACAGACCCTCAGAACTATCTGTGCATGTCTAATGGCTGTCTTTCAGTTGGGCGGGTGGGTGGCAGAGGGAGGGGATGTCTGTCTCGTTTCTCCTGAAAATTGGGTTTTTTCTGCGTTTACGGGAAAAGTTGAGGTCCGACGCGCAAAAGTGGGGTATCGTAGAAATCACCTATTAAAGACACACATTTCTGGCTCCTCAAAAATGGGCATTTCAAATCAGAAATGAGTCCAATGAACAAAATAGGGTGAATAAGTATGTATTTCAGGGGTGAGTTAGCAGGTTATTGTGGAAGTAAGTCCTGATATTTTTGGAGGTTGCAAGGGCCACTACACTATTCAAAATAGGCAGGCTTTAGCATATGCAGTTAGGCCCTGTAGGATGATTTTAGCTGAAAAGTGCCCCATACACTCAAACGTGCTTGTATCTGGGAAGGGAAAATATGGGAAACATGACTTAGACACCAAATGATACACTGTATGCCATGTTTCCAAATTTTTATGCACAGTGGTTATAGCATGAAGCGAATGCATGTGAAAATACAAAGGTGCATTGCATTAAACAAGTCCAATGAGCGTCCTAAAATGGCCGGCCTGCATGCTTTCATTCATCAATTGTTCTAAATTTTTCATTACCCAATGAGCTGAGGTGGAGTCTTAGCCAGTCGTACCATCAGGAAGGTGTGTAAAGCACTTTAGGCTAGACAGCCAATCAACTGCCAGCTTCCATCTGTCAATCAAAAACAGCAGCCAATCAGAAAGCTGCCCATTGATCAGCAGGCCCTTTAAGACATCACAGACAGACCCTCAGAACTATCTGTGCATGTCTAATGGCTGGCTGTCAGTTGGGCAGGTGGGTGGCAGAGGGAGGGGATGTCTGTCTCGTTTCTCCTGAAAATTGCGTTTTTTCTGCGTTTACGGGAAAAGTTGAGGTCCGACGCGCAAAAGTTGGGTATCGTAGAAATCACCTTTTAAAGACGCACATTTCTGGCTCCCCAAAAATGGGCATTTCAAATGAGAAATGAGTCCAATGAACAAAATAGGGTGAATAAGTATGTATTTCAGGGGTGAGATAGCAGGTTATTGGGGAAGTAAGTCCTGATATTTTTGGAGGTTGCAGGGGCCACTAGACCATTCAAAATAGGCAGGCTTTAGCATATGCAGTTAGGCCCCCTAGGATGATTTTAGCTAAAAAGTGCCCCAAACACTCAAACGGGCTTGTATCTGGGAAGGAAAAACATGGGAAACATGACTTAGACACCAAATGATACACTGTATGCCATGTTTCCAAATTTTTATGCACAGTGGTTACAGCATGAAGCAAATGCATGTGAAAATACAGAGGTGCATTGCATTAAACAAGTCCAATGAGCGTCCCAAAATGGCCAGCCTGCCTGCTTTCATCCATCAATTGTTCTAAATTTTTTATTACCCAATGAGCTGAGGTGGAGTCTTAGCCAGTGGTATCATCAGGGAGGTGTGTAAAGCACTTTAGGCTAGACAGCCAATCAGCTGCCAGCTTCCATCTGTCAATCAAATACAGCAGCCAATCAGAAAGCTGCCCATTGATCAGCAGGCCCTTTATGACATCACAGACAGACCCTCAGAACTATCTGTGCATGTATAATGGCTGGCTGTCAGTTGGGCGGGTGGGTGGCAGAGGGAGGGGATGTCTGTCTCGTTTCTCCTGAAAATTGCGGTTTTTCTGCGTTTACGGGAAAAGTTGAGGTCCGACGCGCAAAAGTGGGATATCGTAGAAATCACCTTTTAAAGACGCACATTTCTGCCCCCCCCCCCTCCAAAAAAATGGGCATTTCAAATGAGAAATGAGTCCAATTAACAAAATAGGGTGAATAAGTAGGTATTTCAGGGGTGAGTTAGCAGGTTATTGGGGAAGTAAATCCTGATATTTTTGGAGGTTGCAGGGGAAACTACACCATTAAAAATAGGCAGGCTTTAGCATATGCAGTTAGGCCTTGTAGGATGATTTTAGCTAAAAAGTGCCCCAAACACTCAAACGGGCTTATAACTGGGAAGGGAAAATATGGGAAACATGACTTAGACACCAAATGATACACTGTATGCCATGTTTCCAAATTTTTATGCACAGTGGTTACAGCATGAAGCGAATGCATGTGAAAATACAAAGGTGCATTGCATTAAACAAGTCCAATGAGCATCCCAAAATGGCCGGCCTGCCTGCTTTCATCCATCAATTGTTCTAAATTTTTCATGACCTAATGAGCTGAGGTGGAGTCTTAGCCAGTCGTACCATCAGGGAGGTGTGTAAAGCACTTTATAAAGGCTAGACAGCCAATCAGCTGCCAGCTTCCATCTGTCAATCAAATACAGCAGCCAATCAGAAAGCTGCCCATTGATCAGCAGGCCCTCAGAACTATCTGTGCATGTCTAATGGCTGGCTTTCAGTTGGGCGGGTGGGTGGCAGAGGGAGGGGATGTCTGTCTCGTTTCTCCTGAAAATTGCGGTTTTTCTGCGTTTACGGGAAAAGTTGAGGTCCGACGCGCAAAAGTGGAGTATCGTAGAAATCACCTTTTAAAGACGCACATTTCTGGCCCCCCAAAAATGGGCATTTCAAATGAGAAATGAGTCCAATTAACAAAATAGGGTGAATAAGTATGTATTTCATGGGTGAGTTAGCAGGTTATTGGGGAAGTAAGTCCTGATATTTTTGGAGGTTGCAGGGGCCACTACACCATTCAAAATAGGCAGGCTTTAGCATATGCAGTTAGGCCCTGTAGGATGATTTTAGCTAAAAAGTGCCCCAAACACTCAAACGGGCTTATAACTGGGAAGGGAAAATATGGGAAACATGACTTAGACACCAAATGATACACTGTATGCCATGTTTCCAAATTTTTATGCACAGTGGTTACAGCATGAAGCGAATGCATGTGAAAATACAAAGGTGCATTGCATTAAACAAGTCCAATGAGCATCCCAAAATGGCCGGCCTGCCTGCTTTCATCCATCAATTGTTCTAAATTTTTCATGACCCAATGAGCTGAGGTGGAGTCTTAGCCAGTCGTACCATCAGGGAGGTGTGTAAAGCACTTTATAAAGGCTAGACAGCCAATCAGCTGCCAGCTTCCATCTGTCAATCAAATACAGCAGCCAATCAGAAAGCTGCCCATTGATCAGCAGGCCCTCAGAACTATCTGTGCATGTCTAATGGCTGGCTTTCAGTTGGGCGGGTGAGTGGCAGAGGGAGGGGATGTCTGTCTCGTTTCTCCTGAAAATTGCGGTTTTTCTGCGTTTACGGGAAAAGTTGAGGTCCGACGCGCAAAAGTGGAGTATCGTAGAAATCACCTTTTAAAGACGCACATTTCTGGCCCCCCAAAAATGGGCATTTCAAATGAGAAATGAGTCCAATTAACAAAATAGGGTGAATAAGTATGTATTTCATGGGTGAGTTAGCAGGTTATTGGGGAAGTAAGTCCTGATATTTTTGGAGGTTGCAGGGGCCACTACACCATTCAAAATAGGCAGGCTTTAGCATATGCAGTTAGGCCCTGTAGGATGATTTTAGCTAAAAAGTGCCCCAAACACTCAAACGGGCTTATAACTGGGAAGGGAAAATATGGGAAACATGACTTAGACACCAAATGATACACTGTATGCCATGTTTCCAAATTTTTATGCACAGTGGTTACAGCATGAAGCGAATGCATGTGAAAATACAAAGGTGCATTGCATTAAACAAGTCCAATGAGCATCCCAAAATGGCCGGCCTGCCTGCTTTCATCCATCAATTGTTCTAAATTTTTCATGACCCAATGAGCTGAGGTGGAGTCTTAGCCAGTCGTACCATCAGGGAGGTGTGTAAAGCACTTTATAAAGGCTAGACAGCCAATCAGCTGCCAGCTTCCATCTGTCAATCAAATACAGCAGCCAATCAGAAAGCTGCCCATTGATCAGCAGGCCCTCAGAACTATCTGTGCATGTCTAATGGCTGGCTGTCAGTTGGGCGGGTGGGTGGCAGAGGGAGGGGATGTCTGTCTCGTTTCTCCTGAAAATTGCGTTTTTTCTGCGTTTACGGGAAAAGTTGAGGTCCGACGCGCAAAAGTGGGGTATCGTAGAAATCACCTATTAAAGACACACATTTCTGGCTCCTCAAAAATGGGCATTTCAAATCAGAAATGAGTCCAATGAACAAAATAGGGTGAATAAGTATGTATTTCAGGGGTGAGTTAGCAGGTTATTGTGGAAGTAAGTCCTGATATTTTTGGAGGTTGCAAGGGCCACTACACTATTCAAAATAGGCAGGCTTTAGCATATGCAGTTAGGCCCTGTAGGATGATTTTAGCTGAAAAGTGCCCCATACACTCAAACGTGCTTGTATCTGGGAAGGGAAAATATGGGAAACATGACTTAGACACCAAATGATACACTGTATGCCATGTTTCCAAATTTTTATGCACAGTGGTTATAGCATGAAGCGAATGCATGTGAAAATACAAAGGTGCATTGCATTAAACAAGTCCAATGAGCGTCCCAAAATGGCCGGCCTGCCTGCTTTCATCCATCAATTGTTCTAAATTTTTCATTACCCAATGAGCTGAGGTGGAGTCTTAGCCAGTCGTACCATCAGGAAGGTGTGTAAAGCACTTTAGGCTAGACAGCCAATCAACTGCCAGCTTCCATCTGTCAATCAAAAACAGCAGCCAATCAGAAAGCTGCCCATTGATCAGCAGGCCCTTTAAGACATCACAGACAGACCCTCAGAACTATCTGTGCATGTCTAATGGCTGGCTGTCAGTTGGGCAGGTGGGTGGCAGAGGGAGGGGATGTCTGTCTCGTTTCTCCTGAAAATTGCGTTTTTTCTGCGTTTACGGGAAAAGTTGAGGTCCGACGCGCAAAAGTTGGGTATCGTAGAAATCACCTTTTAAAGACGCACATTTCTGGCTCCCCAAAAATGGGCATTTCAAATGAGAAATGAGTCCAATGAACAAAATAGGGTGAATAAGTATGTATTTCAGGGGTGAGATAGCAGGTTATTGGGGAAGTAAGTCCTGATATTTTTGGAGGTTGCAGGGGCCACTAGACCATTCAAAATAGGCAGGCTTTAGCATATGCAGTTAGGCCCCCTAGGATGATTTTAGCTAAAAAGTGCCCCAAACACTCAAACGGGCTTGTATCTGGGAAGGAAAAACATGGGAAACATGACTTAGACACCAAATGATACACTGTATGCCATGTTTCCAAATTTTTATGCACAGTGGTTACAGCATGAAGCAAATGCATGTGAAAATACAGAGGTGCATTGCATTAAACAAGTCCAATGAGCGTCCCAAAATGGCCAGCCTGCCTGCTTTCATCCATCAATTGTTCTAAATTTTTTATTACCCAATGAGCTGAGGTGGAGTCTTAGCCAGTGGTATCATCAGGGAGGTGTGTAAAGCACTTTAGGCTAGACAGCCAATCAGCTGCCAGCTTCCATCTGTCAATCAAATACAGCAGCCAATCAGAAAGCTGCCCATTGATCAGCAGGCCCTTTATGACATCACAGACAGACCCTCAGAACTATCTGTGCATGTATAATGGCTGGCTGTCAGTTGGGCGGGTGGGTGGCAGAGGGAGGGGATGTCTGTCTCGTTTCTCCTGAAAATTGCGGTTTTTCTGCGTTTACGGGAAAAGTTGAGGTCCGACGCGCAAAAGTGGGATATCGTAGAAATCACCTTTTAAAGACGCACATTTCTGCCCCCCCCCCCCTCCAAAAAAATGGGCATTTCAAATGAGAAATGAGTCCAATGAACAAAATAGGGTGAATAAGTATGTATTTCAGGGGTGAGATAGCAGGTTATTGGGGAAGTAAGTCCTGATATTTTTGGAGGTTGCAGGGGAAACTACACCATTAAAAATAGGCAGGCTTTAGCATATGCAGTTAGGCCCTGTAGGATGATTTTAGCTAAAAAGTGCCCCAAACACTCAAACGGGATTATAACTGGGAAGGGAAAATATGGGAAACATGACTTAGACACCAAATGATACACTGTATGCCATGTTTCCAAATTTTTATGCACAGTGGTTACAGCATGAAGCGAATGCATGTGAAAATACAAAGGTGCATTGCATTAAACAAGTCCAATGAGCATCCCAAAATGGCCGGCCTGCCTGCTTTCATCCATCAATTGTTCTAAATTTTTCATGACCTAATGAGCTGAGGTGGAGTCTTAGCCAGTCGTACCATCAGGGAGGTGTGTAAAGCACTTTATAAAGGCTAGACAGCCAATCAGCTGCCAGCTTCCATCTGTCAATCAAATACAGCAGCCAATCAGAAAGCTGCCCATTGATCAGCAGGCCCTCAGAACTATCTGTGCATGTCTAATGGCTGGCTTTCAGTTGGGCGGGTGGGTGGCAGAGGGAGGGGATGTCTGTCTCGTTTCTCCTGAAAATTGCGGTTTTTCTGCGTTTACGGGAAAAGTTGAGGTCCGACGCGCAAAAGTGGAGTATCGTAGAAATCACCTTTTAAAGACGCACATTTCTGGCCCCCCAAAAATGGGCATTTCAAATGAGAAATGAGTCCAATTAACAAAATAGGGTGAATAAGTATGTATTTCATGGGTGAGTTAGCAGGTTATTGGGGAAGTAAGTCCTGATATTTTTGGAGGTTGCAGGGGCCACTACACCATTCAAAATAGGCAGGCTTTAGCATATGCAGTTAGGCCCTGTAGGATGATTTTAGCTAAAAAGTGCCCCAAACACTCAAACGGGCTTATAACTGGGAAGGGAAAATATGGGAAACATGACTTAGACACCAAATGATACACTGTATGCCATGTTTCCAAATTTTTATGCACAGTGGTTACAGCATGAAGCGAATGCATGTGAAAATACAAAGGTGCATTGCATTAAACAAGTCCAATGAGCATCCCAAAATGGCCGGCCTGCCTGCTTTCATCCATCAATTGTTCTAAATTTTTCATGACCCAATGAGCTGAGGTGGAGTCTTAGCCAGTCGTACCATCAGGGAGGTGTGTAAAGCACTTTATAAAGGCTAGACAGCCAATCAGCTGCCAGCTTCCATCTGTCAATCAAATACAGCAGCCAATCAGAAAGCTGCCCATTGATCAGCAGGCCCTCAGAACTATCTGTGCATGTCTAATGGCTGGCTTTCAGTTGGGCGGGTGGGTGGCAGAGGGAGGGGATGTCTGTCTCGTTTCTCCTGAAAATTGCGGTTTTTCTGCGTTTACGGGAAAAGTTGAGGTCCGACGCGCAAAAGTGGAGTATCGTAGAAATCACCTTTTAAAGACGCACATTTCTGGCCCCCCAAAAATGGGCATTTCAAATGAGAAATGAGTCCAATTAACAAAATAGGGTGAATAAGTATGTATTTCATGGGTGAGTTAGCAGGTTATTGGGGAAGTAAGTCCTGATATTTTTGGAGGTTGCAGGGGCCACTACACCATTCAAAATAGGCAGGCTTTAGCATATGCAGTTAGGCCCTGTAGGATGATTTTAGCTAAAAAGTGCCCCAAACACTCAAACGGGCTTATAACTGGGAAGGGAAAATATGGGAAACATGACTTAGACACCAAATGATACACTGTATGCCATGTTTCCAAATTTTTATGCACAGTGGTTACAGCATGAAGCGAATGCATGTGAAAATACAAAGGTGCATTGCATTAAACAAGTCCAATGAGCATCCCAAAATGGCCGGCCTGCCTGCTTTCATCCATCAATTGTTCTAAATTTTTCATGACCCAATGAGCTGAGGTGGAGTCTTAGCCAGTCGTACCATCAGGGAGGTGTGTAAAGCACTTTATAAAGGCTAGACAGCCAATCAGCTGCCAGCTTCCATCTGTCAATCAAATACAGCAGCCAATCAGAAAGCTGCCCATTGATCAGCAGGCCCTCAGAACTATCTGTGCATGTCTAATGGCTGGCTGTCAGTTGGGCGGGTGGGTGGCAGAGGGAGGGGATGTCTGTCTCGTTTCTCCTGAAAATTGCGTTTTTTCTGCGTTTACGGGAAAAGTTGAGGTCCGACGCGCAAAAGTGGGGTATCGTAGAAATCACCTTTTAAAGACGCACATTTCTGGCCCCCCAAAAATGGGCATTTCAAATGAGAAATGAGTCCAATTAACAAAATAGGGTGAATAAGTATGTATTTCATGGGTGAGTTAGCAGGTTATTGGGGAAGTAAGTCCTGATATTTTTGGAGGTTGCAGGGGCCACTACACCATTCAAAATAGGCAGGCTTTAGCATATGCAGTTAGGCCCTGTAGGATGATTTTAGCTAAAAAGTGCCCCAAACACTCAAACGGGCTTGTATCTGGGAAGGGAAAATATGGGAAACATGACTTAGACACCAAATGATACACTGTATGCCATGTTTTCAAATTTTTATGCACAGTGGTTACAGCATGAAGCGAATGCATGTGAATATACAAAGGTGCATTGCATTAAACAAGTCCACTGAGCGTCCCAAAATGGCCGGCCTGCCTGCTTTTATCCTTCAATTGTTCTAAATTTTTCATTACCCAATGAGCTGAGGTGGAGTCTTAGCCAGTGGTACCATCAGGGAGGTGTGTAAAGCACTTTAGGCTAGACAGCCAATCTGCTGCCAGCTTCCATCTGTCAATCAAATACAGCAGCCAATCAGAAAGCTGCCCATTGATCAGCAGGCCCTTTATGACATCACAGACAGACCCTCAGAACTATCTGTGCATGTATAATGGCTGGCTGTCAGTTGGGCGGGTGGGTGGCAGAGGGAGGGGATGTCTGTCTCGTTTCTCCTGAAAAATTGCGGTTTTTCTGCGTTTACGGGAAAAGTTGAGGTCCGACGCGCAAAAGTGGGATATCGTAGAAATCACCTTTTAAAGACGCACATTTCTGCCCCCCCCCCCTCCAAAAAAATGGGCATTTCAAATGAGAAATGAGTCCAATTAACAAAATAGGGTGAATAAGTAGGTATTTCAGGGGTGAGTTAGCAGGTTATTGGGGAAGTAAATCCTGATATTTTTGGAGGTTGCAGGGGAAACTACACCATTAAAAATAGGCAGGCTTTAGCATATGCAGTTAGGCCCTGTAGGATGATTTTAGCTAAAAAGTGCCCCAAACACTCAAACGGGCTTATAACTGGGAAGGGAAAATATGGGAAACATGACTTAGACACCAAATGATACACTGTATGCCATGTTTCCAAATTTTTATGCACAGTGGTTACAGCATGAAGCGAATGCATGTGAAAATACAAAGGTGCATTGCATTAAACAAGTCCAATGAGCATCCCAAAATGGCCGGCCTGCCTGCTTTCATCCATCAATTGTTCTAAATTTTTCATGACCCAATGAGCTGAGGTGGAGTCTTAGCCAGTCGTACCATCAGGGAGGTGTGTAAAGCACTTTATAAAGGCTAGACAGCCAATCAGCTGCCAGCTTCCATCTGTCAATCAAATACAGCAGCCAATCAGAAAGCTGCCCATTAATCAGCAGGCCCTCAGAACTATCTGTGCATGTCTAATGGCTGGCTGTCAGTTGGGCGGGTGGGTGGCAGAGGGAGGGGATGTCTGTCTCGTTTCTCCTGAAAATTGCGGTTTTTCTGCGTTTACGGGAAAAGTTGAGGTCCGACGCGCAAAAGTGGAGTATCGTAGAAATCACCTTTTAAAGATGCACATTTCTGGCCCCCCAAAAATGGGCATTTCAAATGAGAAATAAGTCAAATTAACAAAATAGGGTGAATAAGTATGTATTTCATGGGTGAGTTAGCAGGTTATTGGGGAAGTAAGTCCTGATATTTTTGGAGGTTGCAGGGGCCACTACACCATTCAAAATAGGCAGGCTTTAGCATATGCAGTTAGGCCCTGTAGGATGATTTTAGCTAAAAAGTGCCCCAAACACTCAAACGGGCTTGTATCTGGGAAGGGAAAATATGGGAAACATGACTTAGACACCAAATGATACACTGTATGCCATGTTTTCAAATTTTTATGCACAGTGGTTACAGCATGAAGCGAATGCATGTGAATATACAAAGGTGCATTGCATTAAAGAAGTCCACTGAGCGTCCCAAAATGGCCGGCCTGCCTGCTTTTATCCTTCAATTGTTCTAAATTTTTCATTACCCAATGAGCTGAGGTGGAGTCTTAGCCAGTGGTACCATCAGGGAGGTGTGTAAAGCACTTTAGGCTAGACAGCCAATCTGCTGCCAGCTTCCATCTGTCAATCAAATACAGCAACCAATCAGAAAGCTGCCCATTGATCAGCAGGCCCTTTATGACATCACAGACAGACCCTCAGAACTATCTGTGCATGTCTAATGGCTGGCTGTCAGTTGGGCGGGTGGGTGGCAGAGGGAGGGGATGTCTGTCTCGTTTCTCCTGAAAATTGCGTTTTTTCTGCGTTTACGGGAAAAGTTGAGGTCCGACGCGCAAAAGTGGGGTATCGTAGAAATCACCTTTTAAAGATGCACATTTCTGGCCCTCCCAAAAATGGGCATTTCAAATGAGAAATGAGTCCAATTAACAAAATAGGGTGAATAAGTACAGTATGTATTTCAGGTGTGAGTTAGCAGGTTATTGGGGAAGTAAGTCCTGATATTTTTGGAGGTTGCAGGGGCCACTACACCATTCAAAATAGGCAGGCTTTAGCATATGCAGTTAGGCCCTGTAGGATGATTTTAGCTAAAAAGTGCCCCAAACACTCAAACGGGCTTGTATCTGGGAAGGAAAAACATGGGAAACATGACTTAGACACCAAATGATGCACTGTATGCCATGTTTCCAAATTTTTATGCACAGTGGTTACAGCATGAAGCGAATGCATGTGAAAATACAAAGGTGCATTGCATTAAACAAGTCCAATGAGCGTCCCGAAATGGCCGGCCTGCCTGCTTTCATCCATCAATTGTTCTAAATTTTTCATTACCCAATGAGCTGAGGTGGAGTCTTAGCCAGTGGTACCATCAGGGAGGTGTGTAAAGCACTTTAGGCTAGACAGCCAATCAGCTGCCAGCTTCCATCTGTCAATCAAATACAGCAGCCAATCAGAAAGCTGCCCATTGATCAGCAGGCCCTTTATGACATCACAGACAGACCCTCAGAACTATCTGTGCATGTCTAAAGGCTGGCTGTCAGTTGGGCGGGTGGGTGGCAGAGGGAGGGGATGTCTGTCTCGTTTCTCCTGAAAATTGCGGTTTTTCTGCGTTTACGGGAAAAGTTGAGGCCTGACGCGCAAAAGTGGGGTATCGTAGAAATCAACTTTTAAAGACGCACATTTCTGACTCCCCAAAAATGGGCATTTCAAATGAGAAATGAGTCCAATGAACAAAATAGGGTGAATAAGTATGTATTTCATGGGTGAGTTAGCAGGTTATTGGGGAAGTAAGTCCTGATATTTTTGGAGGTTGCAGGGGCCACTACACCATTCAAAATAGGCAGGCTTTAGCATATGCAGTTAGGCCCTGTAGGATGATTTTAGCTAAAAAGTGCCCCAAACACTCAAACGGGCTTGTATCTGGGAAGGGAAAATATGGGAAACATGACTTAGACACCAAATGATACACTGTATGCCATGTTTTCAAATTTTTATGCACAGTGGTTACAGCATGAAGCGAATGCATGTGAATATACAAAGGTGCATTGCATTAAAGAAGTCCACTGAGCGTCCCAAAATGGCCGGCCTGCCTGCTTTTATCCTTCAATTGTTCTAAATTTTTCATTACCCAATGAGCTGAGGTGGAGTCTTAGCCAGTGGTACCATCAGGGAGGTGTGTAAAGCACTTTAGGCTAGACAGCCAATCTGCTGCCAGCTTCCATCTGTCAATCAAATACAGCAACCAATCAGAAAGCTGCCCATTGATCAGCAGGCCCTTTATGACATCACAGACAGACCCTCAGAACTATCTGTGCATGTCTAATGGCTGGCTGTCAGTTGGGCGGGTGGGTGGCAGAGGGAGGGGATGTCTGTCTCGTTTCTCCTGAAAATTGCGTTTTTTCTGCGTTTACGGGAAAAGTTGAGGTCCGACGCGCAAAAGTGGGGTATCGTAGAAATCACCTTTTAAAGATGCACATTTCTGGCCCTCCCAAAAATGGGCATTTCAAATGAGAAATGAGTCCAATTAACAAAATAGGGTGAATAAGTACAGTATGTATTTCAGGTGTGAGTTAGCAGGTTATTGGGGAAGTAAGTCCTGATATTTTTGGAGGTTGCAGGGGCCACTACACCATTCAAAATAGGCAGGCTTTAGCATATGCAGTTAGGCCCTGTAGGATGATTTTAGCTAAAAAGTGCCCCAAACACTCAAACGGGCTTGTATCTGGGAAGGAAAAACATGGGAAACATGACTTAGACACCAAATGATGCACTGTATGCCATGTTTCCAAATTTTTATGCACAGTGGTTACAGCATGAAGCGAATGCATGTGAAAATACAAAGGTGCATTGCATTAAACAAGTCCAATGAGCGTCCCGAAATGGCCGGCCTGCCTGCTTTCATCCATCAATTGTTCTAAATTTTTCATTACCCAATGAGCTGAGGTGGAGTCTTAGCCAGTGGTACCATCAGGGAGGTGTGTAAAGCACTTTAGGCTAGACAGCCAATCAGCTGCCAGCTTCCATCTGTCAATCAAATACAGCAGCCAATCAGAAAGCTGCCCATTGATCAGCAGGCCCTTTATGACATCACAGACAGACCCTCAGAACTATCTGTGCATGTCTAAAGGCTGGCTGTCAGTTGGGCGGGTGGGTGGCAGAGGGAGGGGATGTCTGTCTCGTTTCTCCTGAAAATTGCGGTTTTTCTGCGTTTACGGGAAAAGTTGAGGCCTGACGCGCAAAAGTGGGGTATCGTAGAAATCAACTTTTAAAGACGCACATTTCTGACTCCCCAAAAATGGGCATTTCAAATGAGAAATGAGTCCAATGAACAAAATAGGGTGAATAAGTATGTATTTCAGGGGTGAGTTAGCAGGTTATTGGGGAAGTATGTCCTGATATTTTTGGAGGTTACAGGGGCCACTACACCATTCAAAATAGGCAGGCTTTAGCATATGCAGTTAGGCCCTGTAGGATGATTTTAGCTAAAAAGTGCCCCAAACACTTAAACGGGCTTGTATCTGGGAAGGGAAAATATGGGAAACATGACTTAGACACCAAATGATACACTGTATGCCATGTTTCCAAATTTTTATGCACAGTGGTTACAGCATGTAGCGAATGCATGTGAAAATACAAAGGTGCATTGCATTAAACAAGTCCAATGAGCGTCCCAAAATGGCCAGCCTGCCTGCTTTCATCCATCAATTGTTCTAAATTTTTCATTACCCAATGAGCTGAGGTGGAGTCTTAGCCAGTGGTACCATCAGGGAGGTGTGTAAAGCACTTTAGGCTAGACAGCCAATCAGCTGCCAGCTTCCATCTGTCAATCAAGTACAGCATCCAATCAGAAAGCTGCCCATTGATCAGCAGGCCCTTTATGACATCACAGACAGACCCTCAGAACTATCTGTGCATGTCTAATGGCTGTCAGTTGGGCGGGTGGGTGGCAGAGGGAGGGGATGTCTGTCTCGTTTCTCCTAAAAATTGCGGTTTTTCTGCGTTTACGGGAAAAGTTGAGGTCCGACGCGCAAAAGTGGGGTATCGTAGAAATCACCTTTTAAAGACGCACATTTCTGGCCCCCCAAAAATGGGCATTTCAAATGAGAAATGAGTCCAATTAACAAAATAGGGTGAATAAGTATGTATTTCAGGGGTGAGTTAGCAGGTTATTGGGGAAGTAAGTCCTGATATTTTTGGAGGTTGCAGGGGCCACTAGACCATTCAAAATAGGCAGGCTTTAGCATATGCAGTTAGGCCCCGTAGGATGATTTTAGCTAAAAAGTGCCCCAAACACTCAAACGGGCTAGTATCTGGGAAGGAAAAACATGGGAAACATGACTTAGACACCAAATGATACACTGTATGCCATGTTTCCAAATTTTTATGCACAGTGGTTACAGCATGAAGCGAATGCATGTGAAAATACAAAGGTGCATTGCATTAAACGAGTCCAATGAGCGTCACAAAATGGCCGGCCTGCCTGCTTTCATCCATCAATTGTTCTAAATTTTTCATTACCCAATGAGCTGAGGTGGAGTCTTAGCCAGTGGTACCATCAGGGAGGTGTGTAAAGCACTTTAGGCTAGACAGCCAATCAGCTGCCAGCTTCCATCTGTCAATCAAGTACAGCAGCCAATCAGAAAGCTGCCCATTGATCAGCAGGCCCTTTATGACATCACAGACAGACCCTCAGAACTATCTGTGCATGTCTAATGGCTGGCTGTCAGTTGGGCGGGTGGGTGGCAGAGGGAGGGGATGTCTGTCTCGTTTCTCCTGAAAATTGCGGTTTTTCTGCGTTTACGGGAAAAGTTGAGGTCCGACGCGCAAAAGTGGGGTATCGTAGAAATCACCTTTTAAAGACGCACATTTCTGGCCCCCCAAAAATGGGCATTTCAAATGAGAAATGAGTCCAATGAACAAAATAGGGTGAATAAGTATGTATTTCAGGGGTGAGTTAGCAGGTTATTGGGGAAGTAAGTCCTGATATTTTTGGAGGTTGCAGGGGCCACTAGACCATTCAAATTAGGCAGGCTTTAGCATATGCAGTTAGGCCCCGTAGGATGATTTTAGCTAAAAAGTGCCCCAAACACTCAAACGGGCTAGTTTCTGGGAAGGAAAAACATGGGAAACATTGCTTAGACACCAAATGATACACTGTATGCCATGTTTCCAAATTTTTATGCACAGTGGTTACAGCATGAAGCGAATGCATGTGAAAATACAAAGGTGCATTGCATTAAACAAGTCCAATGAGCATCCCAAAATGGCCGGCCTGCTTGCTTTCATCCATCAATTGTTCTAAATTTTTCATTACCCAATGAGCTGAGGTGGAGTCTTAGCCAGTGGTACCATTAGGGAGGTGTGTAAAGCACTTTAGGCTAGACAGCCAATCAGCTGCCAGCTTCCATCTGTCAATCAAATACAGCAGCCAATCAGAAAGCTGCCCATTGATCAGCAGGCCCTTTATGACATCACAGACAGACCCTCAGAACTATCTGTGCATGTCTAATGGCTGGCTTTTTAGTTGGGCGGGTGGGTGGCAGAGGGAGGGGATGTCTGTCTCGTTTCTCCTGAAAATTGCGGTTTTTCTGCGTTTACGGGAAAAGTTGAGGTCCGACGCGCAAAAGTGGGGTATCGTAGAAATCACCTTTTAAAGACGCACATTTCTGGCCCCCCAAAAATGGGCATTTCAAATGAGAAATGAGTCCAATGAACAAAATAGGGTGAATAAGTATGTATTTCAGGGGTGAGTTAGCAGGTTATTGGGGAAGTAAGTCCTGATATTTTTGGAGGTTGCAGGGGCTACTACACCATTCAAAATAGGCAGGCTTTAGCATATGCAGTTAGGCCCTGTAGGATGATTTTAGCTAAAAAGTGCCCCAAACACTCAAACGGGCTTGTATCTGGGACGGGAAAATATGGGAAACATGACTTAGACACCAAATGATACACTGTATGCCATGTTTCCAAATTTTTATGCACAGTGGTTACAGCATGAAGCGAATGCATGTGAATATACAAAGGTGCATTGCATTAAACAAGTCCAATGAGCGTCCCAAAATGGCCGGCCTGCTTGCTTGCTTTCATCCATCAATTGTTCTAAATTTTTCATTACCCAATGAGCTGAGGTGGAGTCTTAGCCAGTGGTACCATCAGGGAGGTGTGTAAAGCACTTTAGGCTAGACAGCCAATCAACTGCCAGCTTCCATCTGTCAATCAAAAACAGCAGCCAATCAGAAAGCTGCCCATTGATCAGCAGGCCCTTTAAGACATCACAGACAGACCCTCAGAACTATCTGTGCATGTCTAATGGCTGGCTCTTAGTTGGGCGGGTGGGTGGCAGAGGGAGGGGATGTCTGTCTCGTTTCTCCTGAAAATTGCGTTTTTTCTGCGTTTACGGGAAAAGTTGAGGTCCGACGCGCAAAAGTGGGGTATCGTAGAAATCACCTTTTAAAGACGCACATTTCTGGCCCCCCAAAAATGGGCATTTCCAATGAGAAATGAGTACAATGAACAAAATAGGGTGAATAAGTATGTATTTCAGGGGTGAGTTAGCAGGTTATTGGGGAAGTAAGTCCTGATATTTTTGGAGGTTGCAGGGGCCACTACACCATTCAAAATAGGCAGGATTTAGCATATGCAGTTAGGCCCTGTAGGATGATTTTAGCTAAAAAGTGCCCCAAACACTCAAACGGGCTAGTATCTGGGAAGGAAAAACATGGGAAACATGACTTAGACACCAAATGATACACTGTATGCCATGTTTCCAAATTTTTATGCACAGTGGTTACAGCATGAAGCGAATGCATGTGAATATACAAAGGTGCATTGCATTAAACAAGTCCAAAGAGCGTCCCAAAATGGCCGGCCTGCCTGCTTTCATCCATCAATTGTTCTGAATTTTTCATTACCCAATGAGCTGAGGTGTAGTCTTAGCCAGTGGTACCATCAGGGAGGTGTGTAAAGCACTTTAGGCTAGACAGCCAATCAGCTGCCAGCTTCCATCTGTCAATCAAATACAGCAGCCAATCAGAAAGCTGCCCATTGATCAGCAGGCCCTTTATGACATCACAGACAGACCCTCAGAACTATCTGTGCATGTCTAATGGCTGGCTGTCAGTTGGGCGGGTGGGTGGCAGAGGGAGGGGATGTCTGTCTCGTTTCTCCTGAAAATTGCGGTTTTTCTGCGTTTACGGGAAAAGTTGAGGCCCGACGTGCAAAAGTGGGGTATCGTAGAAATCACCTTTTAAATACGCACATTTCTGCCCCCCCCCCCCCAAAATGGGCATTTCAAATGAGAAATGAGTCCAATTAACAAAATAGGGTGAATAAGTATGTATTTCAGGGGTGAGTTAGCAGGTTATTGGGGAAGTAAGTCCTGATATTTTTGGAGGTTGCAGGGGCCACTAGACCATTCAAAATAGGCAGGCTTTAGCATATGCAGTTAGGCCCCGTAGGATGATTTTAGCTAAAAAGTGCCCCAAACACTCAAACGGGCTTGTATCTGGGAAGGAAAAACATGGGAAACATGACTTAGACACCAAATGATACACTGTATGCCATGTTTCCAAATTTTTATGCACAGTGGTTACAGCATGAAGCGAATGCATGTGAAAATACAAAGGTGCATTGCTTTAAACAAGTCCAATGAGCGTCGCAAAATGGCCGGCCTGCCTGCTTTCATCCATCAATTGTTCTAAATTTTTCATTACCCAATGAGCTGAGGTGGAGTCTTAGCCAGTGGTACCATCAGGGAGGTGTGTAAAGCACTTTAGGCTAGACAGCCAATCAGCTGCCAGCTTCCATCTGTCAATCAAATACAGCAGCCAATCAGAAAGCTGCCCATTGATCAGCAGGCCCTTTATGACATCACAGACAGACCCTCAGAACTATCTGTGCATGTCTAATGGCTGTCTTTCAGTTGGGCGGGTGGGTGGCAGAGGGAGGGGATGTCTGTCTCGTTTCTCCTGAAAATTGGGTTTTTTCTGCGTTTACGGGAAAAGTTGAGGTCCGACGCGCAAAAGTGGGGTATCGTAGAAATCACCTATTAAAGACACACATTTCTGGCTCCTCAAAAATGGGCATTTCAAATCAGAAATGAGTCCAATGAACAAAATAGGGTGAATAAGTATGTATTTCAGGGGTGAGTTAGCAGGTTATTGGGGAAGTAAGTCCTGATATTTTTGGAGGTTGCAGGGGCCACTAGACCATTCAAAATAGGCAGGCTTTAGCATATGCAGTTAGGCCCCGTAGGATGATTTTAGCTAAAAAGTGCCCCAAACACTCAAACGGGCTTGTATCTGGGAAGGAAAAACATGGGAAACATGACTTAGACACCAAATGATACACTGTATGCCATGTTTCCAAATTTTTATGCACAGTGGTTACAGCATGAAGCGAATGCATGTGAAAATACAAAGGTGCATTGCTTTAAACAAGTCCAATGAGCGTCGCAAAATGGCCGGCCTGCCTGCTTTCATCCATCAATTGTTCTAAATTTTTCATTACCCAATGAGCTGAGGTGGAGTCTTAGCCAGTGGTACCATCAGGGAGGTGTGTAAAGCACTTTAGGCTAGACAGCCAATCAGCTGCCAGCTTCCATCTGTCAATCAAATACAGCAGCCAATCAGAAAGCTGCCCATTGATCAGCAGGCCCTTTATGACATCACAGACAGACCCTCAGAACTATCTGTGCATGTCTAATGGCTGTCTTTCAGTTGGGCGGGTGGGTGGCAGAGGGAGGGGATGTCTGTCTCGTTTCTCCTGAAAATTGGGTTTTTTCTGCGTTTACGGGAAAAGTTGAGGTCCGACGCGCAAAAGTGGGGTATCGTAGAAATCACCTATTAAAGACACACATTTCTGGCTCCTCAAAAATGGGCATTTCAAATCAGAAATGAGTCCAATTAACAAAATAGGGTGAATAAGTATGTATTTCAGGGGTGAGTTAGCAGGTTATTGGGGAAGTAAGTCCTGATATTTTTGGAGGTTGCAGGGGCCACTAGACCATTCAAAATAGGCAGGCTTTAGCATATGCAGTTAGGCCCCGTAGGATGATTTTAGCTAAAAAGTGCCCCAAACACTCAAACGGGCTTGTATCTGGGAAGGAAAAACATGGGAAACATGACTTAGACACCAAATGATACACTGTATGCCATGTTTCCAAATTTTTATGCACAGTGGTTACAGCATGAAGCGAATGCATGTGAAAATACAAAGGTGCATTGCTTTAAACAAGTCCAATGAGCGTCGCAAAATGGCCGGCCTGCCTGCTTTCATCCATCAATTGTTCTAAATTTTTCATTACCCAATGAGCTGAGGTGGAGTCTTAGCCAGTGGTACCATCAGGGAGGTGTGTAAAGCACTTTAGGCTAGACAGCCAATCAGCTGCCAGCTTCCATCTGTCAATCAAATACAGCAGCCAATCAGAAAGCTGCCCATTGATCAGCAGGCCCTTTATGACATCACAGACAGACCCTCAGAACTATCTGTGCATGTCTAATGGCTGTCTTTCAGTTGGGCGGGTGGGTGGCAGAGGGAGGGGATGTCTGTCTCGTTTCTCCTGAAAATTGGGTTTTTTCTGCGTTTACGGGAAAAGTTGAGGTCCGACGCGCAAAAGTGGGGTATCGTAGAAATCACCTTTTAAAGACGCACATTTATGGCCCCCCAAAAATGGGCATTTCAAATGAGAAATGAGTCCAATGAACAAAATAGGGTGAATAAGTATGTATTTCAAGGGTGAGTTAGCAGGTTATTGGGGAAGTAAGTCCTGATATTTTTGGAGGTTGCAGGGGCCACTAGACCATTCAAAATAGGCAGGCTTTAGCATATGCAGTTAGGCCCCGTAGGATGATTTTAGCTAAAAAGTGCCCCAAACACTCAAACGGGCTAGTATCTGGGAAGGAAAAACATGGGAAACATGACTTAGACACCAAATGATACACTGTATGCCATGTTTCCAAATTTGTATGCACAGTGGTTACAGCATGAAGCGAATGCATGTGAAAATACAAAGGTGCATTGCATTAAACAAGTCCAATGAGCGTCCCAAAATGGCCGGCCTGCCTGCTTTCATCCATCAGTTGTTCTAAATTTTTCATTACCCAATGAGCTGAGGTGGAGTCTTAGCCAGTGGTACCATCAGGGAGGTGTGTAAAGCACTTTAGGCTAGACAGCCAATCAGCTGCCAGCTTCCATCTGTCAATCAAATACAGCAGCCAATCAGAAAGCTGCCCATTGATCAGCAGGCCCTTTATGACATCACAGACAGACCCTCAGAACTATCTGTGCATGTCTAATGGCTGGCTTTCAGTTGGGCGGGTGGGTGGCAGAGGGAGGGGATGTCTGTCTTGTTTCTCCTGAAAATTGCGGTTTTTCTGCGTTTACGGGAAAAGTTGAGGTCCGACGCGCAAAAGTGGGGTATCGTAGAAATCACCTTTTAAAGACGCACATTTCTGGCTCCCCAAAAATGGGTATTTTAAATGAGAAATGAGTCCAATGAACAAAATAGGGTGAATAAGTATGTATTTCAGGGGTGAGTTAGCAGGTTATTGGGGAAGTAAGTCCTGGTATTTTTGGAGGTTGCAGGGGCCACTAGACCATTCAAAATAGGCAGGCTTTAGCATATGCAGTTAGGCCCTGTAGGATGATTTTAGCTAAAAAGTGCCCCAAACACTCAAATGGGCTTGTATCTGGGAAGGGAAGATATGGGAAACATGACTTAGACACCAAATGATACACTGTATGCCATGTTTCCAAATTTTTATGCACAGTGGTTACAGCATGAAGCGAATGCATGTGAATATACAAAGGTGCATTGCATTAAACAAGTCCAATGAGCGTCCCAAAATGGCCGGCCTGCTTGCTTTCATCCATCAATTGTTCTAAATTTTTCATTACCCAATGAGCTGAGGTGGAGTCTTAGCCAATGGTACCATCAGGGAGGTGTGTAAAGCACTTTAGGCTAGACAGCCAATCAACTGCCAGCTTCCATCTGTCAATCAAAAACAGCAGCCAATCAGAAAGCTGCCCATTGATCAGCAGGCCCTTTATGACATCACAGACAGACCCTCAGAACTATCTGTGCATGTCTAATGGCTGGCTCTTAGTTGGGCGGGTGGGTGGCAGAGGGAGGGGATGTCTGTCTCGTTTCTCCTGAAAATTGCGTTTTTTCTGCGTTTACCGGAAAAGTTGAGGTCCGACGCGCAAAAGTGGGGTATCGTAGAAATCACCTTTTAAAGACGCACATTTCTGGCCCCCCAAAAATGGGCATTTCCAATGAGAAATGAGTACAATGAACAAAATAGGGTGAATAAGTATGTATTTCAGGGGTGAGTTAGCAGGTTATTGGGGAAGTAAGTCCTGATATTTTTGGAGGTTGCAGGGGCCACTACACCATTCAAAATAGGCAGGATTTAGCATATGCAGTTAGGCCCTGTAGGATGATTTTAGCTAAAAAGTGCCCCAAACACTCAAACGGGCTAGTATCTGGGAAGGGAAAATATGGGAAACATGACTTAGACACCAAATGATACACTGTATGCCATGTTTCCAAATTTTTATGCACAGTGGTTACAGCATTAAGCGAATGCATGTGAATATACAAAGGTGCATTGCATTAAACAAGTCCAAAGAGCGTCCCAAAATGGCCGGCCTGCCTGCTTTCATCCATCAATTGTTCTGAATTTTTCATTACCCAATGAGCTGAGGTGTAGTCTTAGCCAGTGGTACCATCAGGGAGGTGTGTAAAGCACTTTAGGCTAGACAGCCAATCAGCTGCCAGCTTCCATCTGTCAATCAAATACAGCAGCCAATCAGAAAGCTGCCCATTGATCAGCAGGCCCTTTATGACATCACAGACAGACCCTCAGAACTATCTGTGCATGTCTAATGGCTGGCTGTCATTTGGGCGGGTGGGTGGCAGAGGGAGGGGATGTCTGTCTCGTTTCTCCTGAAAATTGCGGTTTTTCTGCGTTTACGGGAAAAGTTGAGGCCCGACGTGCAAAAGTGGGGTATCGTAGAAATCACCTTTTAAATACGCACATTTCTGCCCCCCCAAAAATGGGCATTTCAAATGAGAAATGAGTCCAATTAACAAAATAGGGTGAATAAGTATGTATTTCAGGGGTGAGTTAGCAGGTTATTGGGGAAGTAAGTCCTGATATTTTTGGAGGTTGCAGGGGCCACTAGACCATTCAAAATAGGCAGGCTTTAGCATATGCAGTTAGGCCCCGTAGGATGATTTTAGCTAAAAAGTGCCCCAAACACTCAAACGGGCTAGTATCTGGGAAGGAAAAACATGGGAAACATGACTTAGACACCAAATGATACACTGTATGCCATGTTTCCAAATTTTTATGCACAGTGGTTACAGCATGAAGCGAATGCATGTGAAAATACAAAGGTGCATTGCATTAAACAAGTCCAATGAGCGTCCCAAAATGGCCGGCCTGCCTGCTTTCATCCATCAGTTGTTCTAAATTTTTCATTACCCAATGAGCTGAGGTGGAGTCTTAGCCAGTGGTACCATCAGGGAGGTGTGTAAAGCACATTAGACTAGACAGCCAATCAGCTGCCAGCTTCCATCTGTCAATCAAATACAGCAGCCAATCAGAAAGCTGCCCATTGATCAGCAGGCCCTTTATGACATCACAGACAGACCCTCAGAACTATCTGTGCATGTCTAATGGCTGGCTTTCAGTTGGGCGGGTGGGTGGCAGAGGGAGGGGATGTCTGTCTTGTTTCTCCTGAAAATTGCGGTTTTTCTGCGTTTACGGGAAAAGTTGAGGTCCGACGCGCAAAAGTGGGGTATCGTAGAAATCACCTTTTAAAGACGCACATTTCTGGCCCCCCAAAAATGGGCATTTCAAATGAGAAATGAGTCCAATTAACAAAATAGGGTGAATAAGTATGTATTTCAGGGGTGAGTTAGCAGGTTATTGGGGAAGTAAGTCCTGATATTTTTGGAGGTTGCAGGGGCCACTAGACCATTCAAAATAGGCAGGCTTTAGCATATGCAGTTAGGCCCCGTAGGATGATTTTAGCTAAAAAGTGCCCCAAACACTCAAACGGGCTAGTATCTGGGAAGGAAAAACATGGGAAACATGACTTAGACACCAAATGATACACTGTATGCCATGTTTCCAAATTTTTATGCACAGTGGTTACAGCATGAAGCGAATGCATGTGAAAATACAAAGGTGCATTGCATTAAACAAGTCCAATGAGCGTCCCAAAATGGCCGGCCTGCCTGCTTTCATCCATCAGTTGTTCTAAATTTTTCATTACCCAATGAGCTGAGGTGGAGTCTTAGCCAGTGGTACCATCAGGGAGGTGTGTAAAGCACTTTAGACTAGACAGCCAATCAGCTGCCAGCTTCCATCTGTCAATCAAATACAGCAGCCAATCAGAAAGCTGCCCATTGATCAGCAGGCCCTTTATGACATCACAGACAGACCCTCAGAACTATCTGTGCATGTCTAATGGCTGGCTTTCAGTTGGGCGGGTGGGTGGCAGAGGGAGGGGATGTCTGTCTTGTTTCTCCTGAAAATTGCGGTTTTTCTGCGTTTACGGGAAAAGTTGAGGTCCGACGCGCAAAAGTGGGGTATCGTAGAAATCACCTTTTAAAGACGCACATTTCTGGCCCCCCAAAAATGGGCATTTCAAATGAGAAATGAGTCCAATTAACAAAATAGGGTGAATAAGTATGTATTTCAGGGGTGAGTTAGCAGGTTATTGGGGAAGTAAGTCCTGATATTTTTGGAGGTTGCAGGGGCCACTAGACCATTCAAAATAGGCAGGCTTTAGCATATGCAGTTAGGCCCCGTAGGATGATTTTAGCTAAAAAGTGCCCCAAACACTCAAACGGGCTAGTATCTGGGAAGGAAAAACATGGGAAACATGACTTAGACACCAAATGATACACTGTATGCCATGTTTCCAAATTTTTATGCACAGTGGTTACAGCATGAAGCGAATGCATGTGAAAATACAAAGGTGCATTGCATTAAACAAGTCCAATGAGCGTCCCAAAATGGCCGGCCTGCCTGCTTTCATCTATCAGTTGTTCTAAATTTTTCATTACCCAATGAGCTGAGGTGTAGTCTTAGCCAGTGGTACCATCAGGGAGGTGTGTAAAGCACTTTAGGCTAGACAGCCAATCAGCTGCCAGCTTCCATCTGTCAGTCAAATACAGCAGCCAATCAGAAAGCTGCCCATTGATCAGCAGGCCCTTTATGACATCACAGACAGCCCCTCAGAACTATCTGTGCATGTCTAATGGCTGGCTTTCAGTTGGGCGGGTCGGTGGCAGAGGGAGGGGATGTCTGTTTCGTTTCTCCTGAAAATTGCGGTTTTTCTGCGTTTACGGGAAAAGTTGAGGTCCGACGCGCAAAAGTGGGGTATCGTAGAAATCACCTTTTAAAGACGCACATTTCTGGCTCACCAAAAATGGGCATTTCAAATGAGAAATGAGTCCAATTAACAAAATAGGGTGAATAAGTATGTATTTCAGGGGTGAGTTAGCAGGTTATTGGGGAAGTAAGTCCTGATAGTTTTGGAGGTTGCAGGGGCCACTAGACCATTCAAAATAGGCAGGCTTTAGCATATGCAGTTAGGCCCTGTAGGATGATTTTAGCTAAAAAGTGCCCCATACAGTCAAACGGGCTTGTATCTGGGAAGGGAAAATATGGGAAACATGACTTAGACACCAAATGATACACTGTATGCCATGTTTCAAAATTTTTATGCACAGTGGTTACAGCATGAAGCGAATGCATGTGAATATACAAAGGTGCATTGCATTAAACAAGTCCACTGAGCATCCCAAAATGGCTTTCCTGCCTGCTTTCATCCATCAATTGTTCTAAATTTTTCATTACCCAATGAGCTGAGGTGGAGTCTTAGCCAGTGGTACCATCAGGGAGGTGTGTAAAGCACTTTAGGCTAGACAGCCAATCAGCTGCCAGCTTCCAACTGTCAATCAAATACAGCAGCCAATCAGAAAGCTGCCCATTGATCAGCAGTCCCTTTATGACATCACAGACAGACCCTCAGAACTATCTGTGCATGTCCAATGGCTGGCTATCAGTTGGGCGGGTGGGTGGCAGAGGGAGGGGATGCCTGTCTCGTTTCTCCTGAAAATTGCGGTTTTTCTGCGTCAACGGGAAAAGTTGAGGCCCGACGCGCAAAAGTGGGGTATTGTAGAAATCACCTTTTAAAGACGCACATTTCTGGCCCCCCAAAAATGGGCATTTCAAATGAGAAATGAGTCCAATTAACAAAATAGGGTGAATAAGTATGTATTTCAGGGGTGAGTTAGCAGGTTATTGGGGAAGTAAGTCCTAATATTTTTGGAGGTTGCAGGGGCCACTAGACCATTCAAAATAGGCAGGCTTTAGCATATGCAGTTAGGCCCCGTAGGATGATTTTAGCTAAAAAGTGCCCCAAACACTCGAACGGGCTAGTATCTGGGAAGGAAAAACATGGGAAACATGACTTAGACACCAAATGATACACTGTATGCCATGTTTCCAAATTTGTATGCACAGTGGTTACAGCATGAAGCGAATGCATGTGAAAATACAAAGGTGCATTGCATTAAACAAGTCCAATGAGCGTCCCAAAATGGCCGGCCTGCATGCTTTCATTCATCAATTGTTCTAATTTTTTCATTACCCAATGAGCTGAGGTGGAGTCTTAGCCAGTGGTACCATCAGGGAGGTGTGTAAAGCACTTTAGGCTAGACAGCCAATCAGCTGCCAGCTTCCATCTGTCAATCAAATACAGCAGCCAATCAGAAAGCTGCCCATTGATCAGCAGGCCCTTTAAGACATCACAGACAGACCCTCAGAACTATCTGTGCATGTCTAATGGCTGGCTCTTAGTTGGGCGGGTGGGTGGCAGAGGGAGGGGATGTCTGCCTCGTTTTTCCTGAAAATTGCGTTTTTTCTGCGTTTACGGGAAAAGTTGAGGTCCGACGCGCAAAAGTGGGGTATCGTAGAAATCACCTTTTAAAGACGCACATTTCTGGCCCCCCAAAAATGGTCATTTCCAATGAGAAATGAGTCCAATGAACAAAATAGGGTGAATAAGTATGTATTTCAGGGGTGAGTTAGCAGGTTATTGGGGAAGTAAGTCCTGATATTTTTGGAGGTTGCAGGGGCCACTACACCATTCAAAATAGGCAGGATTTAGCATATGCAGTTAGGCCCTGTAGGATGATTTTAGCTAAAAAGTGCCCCAAACACTCAAACGGGCTAGTATCTGGGAAGGGAAAATATGGGAAACATGACTTAGACACCAAATGATACACTGTATGCCATGTTTCCAAATTTTAATGCACAGTGGTTACAGCATGAAGCGAATGCATGTGAATATACAAAGGTGCATTGCATTAAACAAGTCCAAAGAGCGTCCCAAAATGGCCGGCCTGCCTGCTTTCATCCATCAATTGTTCTGAATTTTTCATTACCCAATGAGCTGAGGTGTAGTCTTAGCCAGTGGTACCATCAGGGAGGTGTGTAAAGCACTTTAGGCTAGACAGCCAATCAGCTGCCAGCTTCCATCTGTCAATCATATACAGCAGCCAATCAGAAAGCTGCCCATTGATCAGCAGGCCCTTTATGACATCACAGACAGACCCTCAGAACTATCTGTGCATGTCTAATGGCTGGCTGTCAGTTGGGCGGGTGGGTGGCAGAGGGAGGGGATGTCTGTCTCGTTTCTCCTAAAAAATTGCGGTTTTTCTGCGTTTACAGGAAAAGTTGAGGCCCGACGTGCAAAAGTGGGGTATCGTAGAAATCACCTTTTAAATACGCACATTTCTGCCCCCCCCAAAAATGGGCATTTCAAATGAGAAATGAGTCCAATTAACAAAATAGGGTGAATAAGTATGTATTTCAGGGGTGAGTTAGCAGGTTATTGGGGAAGTAAGTCCTGATATTTTTGGAGGTTGCAGGGGCCACTAGACCATTCAAAATAGGCAGGCTTTAGCATATGCAGTTAGGCCCCGTAGGATGATTTTAGCTAAAAAGTGCCCCATACACTCAAACGGGCTTGTATCTGGGAAGGAAAAACATGGGATACATGACTTAGACACCAAATGATACACTGTATGCCATGTTTCCAAATTTTTATGCACAGTGGTTACAGCATGAAGCGAATGCATGTGAAAATACAAAGGTGCATTGCATTAAACAAGTCCAATGAGCGTCCCAAAATGGCCCGCCTGCCTGCTTTCATCCATCAATTGTTCTAAATTTTTCATTACCCAATGAGCTGAGGTGGAGTCTTAGCCAGTGGTACCATCAGGGAGGTATGTAAAGCACTTTAGGCTAGACAGCCAATCAGCTGCCAGCTTCCATCTGTCAATCAAATACAGCAGCCAATCAGAAAGCTGCCCATTGATCAGCAGGCCCTTTATGACATCACAGACAGACCCTCAGAACTATCTGTGCATGTCTAATGGCTGTCTTTCAGTTGGGCGGGTGGGTGGCAGAGGGAGGGGATGTCTGTCTCGTTTCTCCTGAAAATTGGGTTTTTTCTGCGTTTACGGTAAAAGTTGAGGTCCGACGCGCAAAAGTGGGGTATCGTAGAAATCACCTATTAAAGACACACATTTCTGGCTCCTCAAAAATGGGCATTTCAAATGAGAAATGAGTCCAATGAACAAAATACGGTGAATAAGTATGTATTTCAGGGGTGAGTTAGCAGGTTATTGTGGAAGTAAGTCCTGATATTTTTGGAGGTTGCAGGGGCCACTACACTATTCAAAATAGGCAGGCTTTAGCATATGCAGTTAGGCCCTGTAGGATGATTTTAGCTGAAAAGTGCCCCAAACACTCAAACGGGCTTGTATCTGGGAAGGGAAAATATGGGAAACATGACTTAGACACCAAATGATACACTGTATGCCATGTTTCCAAATTTTTAGGCACAGTGGTTACAGCATGAAGCGAATGCATGTGAAAATACAAAGGTGCATTGCATTAAACAAGTCCAATGAGCGTCCCAAAATGGCCGGCCTGCCTGCTTTCATCCATCAATTGTTCTAAATTTTTCATTACCCAATGAGCTGAGGTGGAGTCTTAGCCAGTGGTACCATCAGGGAGGTGTGTAAAGCACTTTAGGCTAGACAGCCAATCAGCTGCCAGCTTCCATCTGTCAATCAAAAACAGCAGCCAATCAGAAAGCTGCCCATTGATCAGCAGGCCCTTTAAGACATCACAGACAGACCCTCAGAACTATCTGTGCATGTCTAATGGCTGGCTCTTAGTTGGGCGGGTGGGTGGCAGAGGGAGGGGATGTCTGTCTCGTTTCTCCTGAAAATTGCGTTTTTTCTGCGTTTACGGGAAAAGTTGAGGTCCGACGCGCAAAAGTGGGGTATCGTAGAAATTACCTTTTAAAGACGCACATTTCTGGCTCCCCAAAAATGGACATTTCAAATGAGAAATGAGTCCAATGAACAAAAAAGGGTGAATAAGTATGTATTTCAGGGGTGAGTTAGCAGGTTATTGGGGAAGTAAGTCCTGATATTTTTGGAGGTTGCAGGGGCCACTAGACCATTCAAAATATGCAGGCTTTAGCATATGCAGTTAGGCCCCGTAGGATGATTTTAGCTAAAAAGTGCCCCAAACACTCAAACGGGCTAGTATCTGGGAAGGAAAAACATGGGAAACATGACTTAGACACCAAATGATACACTGTATGCCATGTTTCCAAATTTGTATGCATAGTGGTTACAGCATGAAGCGAATGCATGTGAAAATACAAAGGTGCATTGCATTAAACGAGTCCAATGAGCGTCCCAAAATGGCCGGCCTGCCTGCTTTCATCCATCAATTGTTCTAAATTTTTCATTACCCTATGAGCTGAGGTGGAGTCTTAGCCAGTGGTACCATCAGGGAGGTGTGTAAAGCACTTTAGGCTAGACAGCCAATCAGCTGCCAGCTTCCATCTGTCAATCAAGTACAGCAGCCAATCAGAAAGCTGCCCATTGATCAGCAGGCCCTTTATGACATCACAGACAGACCCTCAGAACTATCTGTGCATGTCTAATGGCTGGCTGTCAGTTGGGCGGGTGGGTGGCAGAGGGAGGGGATGTCTGTCTCGTTTCTCCTAAAAATTGCGGTTTTTCTGCGTTTACGGGAAAAGTTGAGGTCCGACGCGCAAAAGTGGGGTATCGTAGAAATCACCTTTTAAAGACGCACATTTCTGGCCCTCCAAAAATGGGCATTTCAAATGAGAAATGAGTCAAATTAACAAAATAGGGTTAATAAGTATGTATTTCAGGGGTGAGTTAGCAGGTTATTGGGGAAGTAAGTCCTGATATTTTTGGAGGTTGCAGGGGCCACTAGACCATTCAAAATAGGCAGGCTTTAGCATATGCAGTTAGGCCCCGTAGGATGATTTTAGCTAAAAAGTGCCCCAAACACTCAAACGGGCTAGTATCTGGGAAGGAAAAACATGGGAAACATGACTTAGACACCAAATGATACACTGTATGCCATGTTTCCAAATTTGTATGCACAGTGGTTACAGCATGAAGCGAATGCATGTGAAAATACAAAGGTGCATTGCATTAAACAAGTCCAATGAGCGTCCCAAAATGGCCGGCCTGCCTGCTTTCATCCATCAATTGTTCTAAATTTGTCATTACCCAATGAGCTGAGGTGGAGTCTTAGCCAGTGGTACCATCAGGGAGGTGTGTAAAGCACTTTAGGCTAGACAGCCAATCAGCTGCCAGCTTCCATCTGTCAATCAAGTACAGCAGCCAATCAGAAAGCTGCCCATTGATCAGCAGGCCCTTTATGACATCACAGACAGACCCTCAGAACTATCTGTGCATGTCTAATGGCTGGCTGTCAGTTGGGCGGGTGGGTGGCAGAGGGAGGGGATGTCTGTCTCGTTTCTCCTGAAAATTGCGGTTTTTCTGCGTTTACGGGAAAAGTTGAGGTCCGACGCGCAAAAGTGGGGTATCGTAGAAATCACCTTTTAAAGACGCACATTTCTGGACCCCCAAAAATGGGCATTTCAAATGAGAAATGAGTCCAATGAACAAAATAGGGTGAATAAGTATGTATTTCAGGGGTGAGTTAGCAGGTTATTGGGGAAGTAAGTCCTGATATTTTTGGAGGTTGCAGGGGCCACTAGACCATTCAAAATAGGCAGGCTTTAGCATATGCAGTTAGGCCCCGTAGGATGATTTTAGCTAAAAAGTGCCCCAAACACTCAAACGGGCTAGTTTCTGGGAAGGAAAAACATGGGAAACATTGCTTAGACACCAAATGATACACTGTATGCCATGTTTCCAAATTTTTATGCACAGTGGTTACAGCATGAAGCGAATGCATGTGAAAATACAAAGGTGCATTGCATTAAACAAGTCCAAAGAGCGTCCCAAAATGGCCGGCCTGCCTGCTTTCATCCATCAATTGTTCTGAATTTTTCATTACCCAATGAGCTGAGGTGTAGTCTTAGCCAGTGGTACCATCAGGGAGGTGTGTAAAGCACTTTAGGCTAGACAGCCAATCAGCTGCCAGCTTCCATCTGTCAATCAAATACAGCAGCCAATCAGAAAGCTGCCCATTGATCAGCAGGCCCTTTATGACATCACAGACAGACCCTCAGAACTATCTGTGCATGTCTAATGGCTGGCTGTCAGTTGGGCGGGTGGGTGGCAGAGGGAGGGGATGTCTGTCTCGTTTCTCCTGAAAATTGCGGTTTTTCTGCGTTTACGGGAAAAGTTGAGGCCCGACGTGCAAAAGTGGGGTATCGTAGAAATCACCTTTTAAATATGCACATTTATGCCCCCCCAAAAATGGGCATTTCAAATGAGAAATGAGTCCAATTAACAAAATAGGGTGAATAAGTATGTATTTCAGGGGTGAGTTAGCAGGTTATTGGGGAAGTAAGTCCTGATATTTTTGGAGGTTGCAGGGGCCACTAGACCATTCAAAATAGGCAGACTTTAGCATATGCAGTTAGGCCCCGTAGGATGATTTTAGCTAAAAAGTGCCCCAAACACTCAAACGGGCTAGTATCTGGGAAGGAAAAACATGGGAAACATGACTTAGACACCAAATGATACACTGTATGCCATGTTTCCAAATTTTTATGCACAGTGGTTACAGCATGAAGCGAATGCATGTGAAAATACAAAGGTGCATTGCATTAAACAAGTCCAA
Organism: Crinia signifera; assembly: GCF_055691185.1. Taxonomy (NCBI): domain Eukaryota; kingdom Metazoa; phylum Chordata; class Amphibia; order Anura; family Myobatrachidae; genus Crinia; species Crinia signifera. Next base: position 52,004,306 of record NC_139222.1, read on the forward strand.
TGAGCGTCCCAAAATGGCCGGCCTGCCTGCTTTCATCCATCAGTTGTTCTAAATTTTTCATTACCCAATGAGCTGAGGTGGAGTCTTAGCCAGTGGTACCATCAGGGAGGTGTGTAAAGCACTTTAGACTAGACAGCCAATCAGCTGCCAGCTTCCATCTGTCAATCAAATACAGCAGCCAATCAGAAAGCTGCCCATTGATCAGCAGGCCCTTTATGACATCACAGACAGACCCTCAGAACTATCTGTGCATGTCTAATGGCTGGCTTTCAGTTGGGCGGGTGGGTGGCAGAGGGAGGGGATGTCTGTCTTGTTTCTCCTGAAAATTGCGGTTTTTCTGCGTTTACGGGAAAAGTTGAGGTCCGACGCGCAAAAGTGGGGTATCGTAGAAATCACCTTTTAAAGACGCACATTTCTGGCCCCCCAAAAATGGGCATTTCAAATGAGAAATGAGTCCAATTAACAAAATAGGGTGAATAAGTATGTATTTCAGGGGTGAGTTAGCAGGTTATTGGGGAAGTAAGTCCTAATATTTTTGGAGGTTGCAGGGGCCACTAGACCATTCAAAATAGGCAGGCTTTAGCATATGCAGTTAGGCCCCGTAGGATGATTTTAGCTAAAAAGTGCCCCAAACACTCGAACGGGCTAGTATCTGGGAAGGAAAAACATGGGAAACATGACTTAGACACCAAATGATACACTGTATGCCATGTTTCCAAATTTGTATGCACAGTGGTTACAGCATGAAGCGAATGCATGTGAAAATACAAAGGTGCATTGCATTAAACAAGTCCAATGAGCGTCCCAAAATGGCCGGCCTGCATGCTTTCATTCATCAATTGTTCTAATTTTTTCATTACCCAATGAGCTGAGGTGGAGTCTTAGCCAGTGGTACCATCAGGGAGGTGTGTAAAGCACTTTAGGCTAGACAGCCAATCAGCTGCCAGCTTCCATCTGTCAATCAAATACAGCAGCCAATCAGAAAGCTGCCCATTGATCAGCAGGCCCTTTAAGACATCACAGACAGACCCTCAGAACTATCTGTGCATGTCTAATGGCTGGCTCTTAGTTGGGCGGGTGGGTGGCAGAGGGAGGGGATGTCTGCCTCGTTTTTCCTGAAAATTGCGTTTTTTCTGCGTTTACGGGAAAAGTTGAGGACCGACGCGCAAAAGTGGGGTATCGGAGAAATCACCTTTTAAAGACGCACATTTCTGGCCCCCCAAAAATGGGCATTTCCAATGAGAAATGAGTCCAATGAACAAAATAGGGTGAATAAGTATGTATTTCAGGGGTGAGTGAGCAGGTTATTGGGGAAGTAAGTCCTGATATTTTTGGAGGTTGCAGGGGCCACTACACCATTCAAAATAGGCAGGATTTAGCATATGCAGTTAGGCCCTGTAGGATGATTTTAGCTAAAAAGTGCCCCAAACACTCAAACGGGCTAGTATCTGGGAAGGGAAAATATAAGAAACATAACTTAGACACCAAATGATACACTGTATGCCATGTTTCCAAATTTTTATGCACAGTGGTTACAGCATGAAGCGAATGCATGTGAATATACAAAGGTGCATTGCATTAAACAAGTCCAAAGAGCGTCCCAAAATGGCCGGCCTGCCTGCTTTCATCCATCAATTGTTCTGAATTTTTCATTACCCAATGAGCTGAGGTGTAGTCTTAGCCAGTGGTACCATCAGGGAGGTGTGTAAAGCACTTTAGGCTAGACAGCCAATCAGCTGCCAGCTTCCATCTGTCAATCATATACAGCAGCCAATCAGAAAGCTGCCCATTGATCAGCAGGCCCTTTATGACATCACAGACAGACCCTCAGAACTATCTGTGCATGTCTAATGGCTGTCTTTCAGTTGGGCGGGTGGGTGGCAGAGGGAGGGGATGTCTGTCTCGTTTCTCCTGAAAATTGGGTTTTTTCTGCGTTTACGGTAAAAGTTGAGGTCCGACGCGCAAAAGTGGGGTATCGTAGAAATCACCTATTAAAGACACACATTTCTGGCTCCTCAAAAATGGGCATTTCAAATGAGAAATGAGTCCAATGAACAAAATACGGTGAATAAGTATGTATTTCAGGGGTGAGTTAGCAGGTTATTGTGGAAGTAAGTCCTGATATTTTTGGAGGTTGCAGGGGCCACTACACTATTCAAAATAGGCAGGCTTTAGCATATGCAGTTAGGCCCTGTAGGATGATTTTAGCTGAAAAGTGCCCCAAACACTCAAACGGGCTTGTATCTGGGAAGGGAAAATATGGGAAACATGACTTAGACACCAAATGATACACTGTATGCCATGTTTCCAAATTTTTAGGCACAGTGGTTACAGCATGAAGCGAATGCATGTGAAAATACAAAGGTGCATTGCATTAAACAAGTCCAATGAGCGTCCCAAAATGGCCGGCCTGCCTGCTTTCATCCATCAATTGTTCTAAATTTTTCATTACCCAATGAGCTGAGGTGGAGTCTTAGCCAGTGGTACCATCAGGGAGGTGTGTAAAGCACTTTAGGCTAGACAGCCAATCAGCTGCCAGCTTCCATCTGTCAATCAAAAACAGCAGCCAATCAGAAAGCTGCCCATTGATCAGCAGGCCCTTTAAGACATCACAGACAGACCCTCAGAACTATCTGTGCATGTCTAATGGCTGGCTCTTAGTTGGGCGGGTGGGTGGCAGAGGGAGGGGATGTCTGTCTCGTTTCTCCTGAAAATTGCGTTTTTTCTGCGTTTACGGGAAAAGTTGAGGTCCGACGCGCAAAAGTGGGGTATCGTAGAAATTACCTTTTAAAGACGCACATTTCTGGCTCCCCAAAAATGGGCATTTCAAATGAGAAATGAGTCCAATGAACAAAAAAGGGTGAATAAGTATGTATTTCAGGGGTGAGTTAGCAGGTTATTGGGGAAGTAAGTCCTGATATTTTTGGAGGTTGCAGGGGCCACTAGACCATTCAAAATATGCAGGCTTTAGCATATGCAGTTAGGCCCCGTAGGATGATATTAGCTAAAAAGTGCCCCAAACACTCAAACGGGCTAGTATCTGGGAAGGAAAAACATGGGAAACATGACTTAGACACCAAATGATACACTGTATGCCATGTTTCCAAATTTGTATGCACAGTGGTTACAGCATGAAGCGAATGCATGTGAAAATACAAAGGTGCATTGCATTAAACGAGTCCAATGAGCGTCCCAAAATGGCCGGCCTGCCTGCTTTCATCCATCAATTGTTCTAAATTTTTCATTACCCTATGAGCTGAGGTGGAGTCTTAGCCAGTGGTACCATCAGGGAGGTGTGTAAAGCACTTTAGGCTAGACAGCCAATCAGCTGCCAGCTTCCATCTGTCAATCAAGTACAGCAGCCAATCAGAAAGCTGCCCATTGATCAGCAGGCCCTTTATGACATCACAGACAGACCCTCAGAACTATCTGTGCATGTCTAATGGCTGGCTGTCAGTTGGGCGGGTGGGTGGCAGAGGGAGGGGATGTCTGTCTCGTTTCTCCTAAAAATTGCGGTTTTTCTGCGTTTACGGGAAAAGTTAAGGTCCGACGCGCAAAAGTGGGGTATCGTAGAAATCACCTTTTAAAGACGCACATTTCTGGCCCCCCAAAAATGGGCATTTCAAATGAGAAATGAGTCCAATTAACAAAATAGGGTGAATAAGTATGTATTTCAGGGGTGAGTTAGCAGGTTATTGGGGAAGTAAGTCCTGATATTTTTGGAGGTTGCAGGGGCCACTAGACCATTCAAAATAGGCAGGCTTTAGCATATGCAGTTAGGCCCCGTAGGATGATTTTAGCTAAAAAGTGCCCCAAACACTCAAACGGGCTAGTATCTGGGAAGGAAAAACATGGGAAACATGACTTAGACACCAAATGATACACTGTATGCCATGTTTCCAAATTTGTATGCACAGTGGTTACAGCATGAAGCGAATGCATGTGAAAATACAAAGGTGCATTGCATTAAACAAGTCCAATGAGCGTCCCAAAATGGCCGGCCTGCCTGCTTTCATCCATCAATTGTTCTAAATTTGTCATTACCCAATGAGCTGAGGTGGAGTCTTAGCCAGTGGTACCATCAGGGAGGTGTGTAAAGCACTTTAGGCTAGACAGCCAATCAGCTGCCAGCTTCCATCTGTCAATCAAGTACAGCAGCCAATCAGAAAGCTGCCCATTGATCAGCAGGCCCTTTATGACATCACAGACAGACCCTCAGAACTATCTGTGCATGTCTAATGGCTGGCTGTCAGTTGGGCGGGTGGGTGGCAGAGGGAGGGGATGTCTGTCTCGTTTCTCCTGAAAATTGCGGTTTTTCTGCGTTTACGGGAAAAGTTGAGGTCCGACGCGCAAAAGTGGGGTATCGTAGAAATCACCTTTTAAAGACGCACATTTCTGGACCCCCAAAAATGGGCATTTCAAATGAGAAATGAGTCCAATGAACAAAATAGGGTGAATAAGTATGTATTTCAGGGGTGAGTTAGCAGGTTATTGGGGAAGTAAGTCCTGATATTTTTGGAGGTTGCAGGGGTCACTAGACCATTCAAAATAGGCAGGCTTTAGCATATGCAGTTAGGCCCCGTAGGATGATTTTAGCTAAAAAGTGCCCCAAACACTCAAACGGGCTAGTTTCTGGGAAGGAAAAACATGGGAAACATTGCTTAGACACCAAATGATACACTGTATGCCATGTTTCCAAATTTTTATGCACAGTGGTTACAGCATGAAGCGAATGCATGTGAAAATACAAAGGTGCATTGCATTAAACAAGTCCAAAGAGCGTCCCAAAATGGCCGGCCTGCCTGCTTTCATCCATCAATTGTTCTGAATTTTTCATTACCCAATGAGCTGAGGTGTAGTCTTAGCCAGTGGTACCATCAGGGAGGTGTGTAAAGCACTTTAGGCTAGACAGCCAATCAGCTGCCAGCTTCCATCTGTCAATCAAATACAGCAGCCAATCAGAAAGCTGCCCATTGATCAGCAGGCCCTTTATGACATCACAGACAGACCCTCAGAACTATCTGTGCATGTCTAATGGCTGGCTGTCAGTTGGGCGGGTGGGTGGCAGAGGGAGGGGATGTCTGTCTCGTTTCTCCTGAAAATTGCGGTTTTTCTGCGTTTACGGGAAAAGTTGAGGCCCGACGTGCAAAAGTGGGGTATCGTAGAAATCACCTTTTAAATACGCACATTTATGCCCCCCCAAAAATGGGCATTTCAAATGAGAAATGAGTCCAATTAACAAAATAGGGTGAATAAGTATGTATTTCAGGGGTGAGTTAGCAGGTTATTGGGGAAGTAAGTCCTGATATTTTTGGAGGTTGCAGGGGCCACTAGACCATTCAAAATAGGCAGGCTTTAGCATATGCAGTTAGGCCCCGTAGGATGATTTTAGCTAAAAAGTGCCCCAAACACTCAAACGGGCTAGTATCTGGGAAGGAAAAACATGGGAAACATGACTTAGACACCAAATGATACACTGTATGCCATGTTTCCAAATTTTTATGCACAGTGGTTACAGCATGAAGCGAATGCATGTGAAAATACAAAGGTGCATTGCATTAAACAAGTCCAATGAGCGTCCCAAAATGGCCGGCCTGCCTGCTTTCATCCATCAGTTGTTCTAAATTTTTCATTACCCAATGAGCTGAGGTGGAGTCTTAGCCAGTGGTACCATCAGGGAGGTGTGTAAAGCACTTTAGACTAGACAGCCAATCAGCTGCCAGCTTCCATCTGTCAATCAAATACAGCAGCCAATCAGAAAGCTGCCCATTGATCAGCAGGCCCTTTATGACATCACAGACAGACCCTCAGAACTATCTGTGCATGTCTAATGGCTGGCTTTCAGTTGGGCGGGTGGGTGGCAGAGGGAGGGGATGTCTGTCTTGTTTCTCCTGAAAATTGCGGTTTTTCTGCGTTTACGGGAAAAGTTGAGGTCCGACGCGCAAAAGTGGGGTATCGTAGAAATCACCTTTTAAAGACGCACATTTCTGGCCCCCCAAAAATGGGCATTTCAAATGAGAAATGAGTCCAACTAACAAAATAGGGTGAATAAGTATGTATTTCAGGGGTGAGTTAGCAGGTTATTGGGGAAGTAAGTCCTGATATTTTTGGAGGTTGCAGGGGCCACTAGACCATTCAAAATAGGCAGGCTTTAGCATATGCAGTTAGGCCCCGTAGGATGATTTTAGCTAAAAAGTGCCCCAAACACTCAAACGGGCTAGTATCTGGGAAGGAAAAACATGGGAAACATGACTTAGACACCAAATGATACACTGTATGCCATGTTTCCAAATTTTTATGCACAGTGGTTACAGCATGAAGCGAATGCATGTGAAAATACAAAGGTGCATTGCATTAAACAAGTCCAATGAGCGTCCCAAAATGGCCGGCCTGCCTGCTTTCATCTATCAGTTGTTCTAAATTTTTCATTACCCAATGAGCTGAGGTGTAGTCTTAGCCAGTGGTACCATCAGGGAGGTGTGTAAAGCACTTTAGGCTAGACAGCCAATCAGCTGCCAGCTTCCATCTGTCAGTCAAATACAGCAGCCAATCAGAAAGCTGCCCATTGATCAGCAGGCCCTTTATGACATCACAGACAGCCCCTCAGAACTATCTGTGCATGTCTAATGGCTGGCTTTCAGTTGGGCGGGTCGGTGGCAGAGGGAGGGGATGTCTGTTTCGTTTCTCCTGAAAATTGCGGTTTTTCTGCGTTTACGGGAAAAGTTGAGGTCCGACGCGCAAAAGTGGGGTATCGTAGAAATCACCTTTTAAAGACGCACATTTCTGGCTCACCAAAAATGGGCATTTCAAATGAGAAATGAGTCCAATTAACAAAATAGGGTGAATAAGTATGTATTTCAGGGGTGAGTTAGCAGGTTATTGGGGAAGTAAGTCCTGATAGTTTTGGAGGTTGCAGGGGCCACTAGACCATTCAAAATAGGCAGGCTTTAGCATATGCAGTTAGGCCCTGTAGGATGATTTTAGCTAAAAAGTGCCCCATACACTCAAACGGGCTTGTATCTGGGAAGGGAAAATATGGGAAACATGACTTAGACACCAAATGATACACTGTATGCCATGTTTCAAAATTTTTATGCACAGTGGTTACAGCATGAAGCGAATGCATGTGAATATACAAAGGTGCATTGCATTAAACAAGTCCACTGAGCATCCCAAAATGGTTTCCTGCCTGCTTTCATCCATCAATTGTTCTAAATTTTTCATTACCCAATGAGCTGAGGTGGAGTCTTAGCCAGTGGTACCATCAGGGAGGTGTGTAAAGCACTTTAGGCTAGACAGCCAATCAGCTGCCAGCTTCCAACTGTCAATCAAATACAGCAGCCAATCAGAAAGCTGCCCATTGATCAGCAGTCCCTTTATGACATCACAGACAGACCCTCAGAACTATCTGTGCATGTCCAATGGCTGGCTATCAGTTGGGCGGGTGGGTGGCAGAGGGAGGGGATGCCTGTCTCGTTTCTCCTGAAAATTGCGGTTTTTCTGCGTCTATGGGAAAAGTTGAGGCCCGACGCGCAAAAGTGGGGTATTGTAGAAATCACCTTTTAAAGACGCACATTTCTGGCCCCCCAAAAATGGGCATTTCAAATGAGAAATGAGTCCAATTAACAAAATAGGGTGAATAAGTATGTATTTCAGGGGTGAGTTAGCAGGTTATTGGGGAAGTAAGTCCTAATATTTTTGGAGGTTGCAGGGGCCACTAGACCATTCAAAATAGGCAGGCTTTAGCATATGCAGTTAGGCCGCGTAGGATGATTTTAGCTAAAAAGTGCCCCAAACACTCGAACGGGCTAGTATCTGGGAAGGAAAAACATGGGAAACATGACTTAGACACCAAATGATACACTGTATGCCATGTTTCCAAATTTGTATGCACAGTGGTTACAGCATGAAGCGAATGCATGTGAAAATACAAAGGTGCATTGCATTAAACAAGTCCAATGAGCGTCCCAAAATGGCCGGCCTGCATGCTTTCATTCATCAATTGTTCTAATTTTTTCATTACCCAATGAGCTGAGGTGGAGTCTTAGCCAGTGGTACCATCAGGGAGGTGTGTAAAGCACTTTAGGCTAGACAGCCAATCAGCTGCCAGCTTCCATCTGTCAATCAAATACAGCAGCCAATCAGAAAGCTGCCCATTGATCAGCAGGCCCTTTAAGACATCACAGACAGACCCTCAGAACTATCTGTGCATGTCTAATGGCTGGCTCTTAGTTGGGCGGGTGGGTGGCAGAGGGAGGGGATGTCTGCCTCGTTTTTCCTGAAAATTGCGTTTTTTCTGCGTTTACGGGAAAAGTTGAGGTCCGACGCGCAAAAGTGGGGTATCGTAGAAATCACCTTTTAAAGACGCACATTTCTGGCCCCCCAAAAATGGGCATTTCCAATGAGAAATGAGTCCAATGAACAAAATAGGGTGAATAAGTATGTATTTCAGGGGTGAGTTAGCAGGTTATTGGGGAAGTAAGTCCTGATATTTTTGGAGGTTGCAGGGGCCACTACACCATTCAAAATAGGCAGGATTTAGCATATGCAGTTAGGCCCTGTAGGATGATTTTAGCTAAAAAGTGCCCCAAACACTCAAACGGGCTAGTATCTGGGAAGGGAAAATATGGGAAACATGACTTAGACACCAAATGATACACTGTATGCCATGTTTCCAAATTTTTATGCACAGTGGTTACAGCATGAAGCGAATGCATGTGAATATACAAAGGTGCATTGCATTAAACAAGTCCAAAGAGCGTCCCAAAATGGCCGGCCTGCCTGCTTTCATCCATCAATTGTTCTGAATTTTTCATTACCCAATGAGCTGAGGTGTAGTCTTAGCCAGTGGTACCATCAGGGAGGTGTGTAAAGCACTTTAGGCTAGACAGCCAATCAGCTGCCAGCTTCCATCTGTCAATCATATACAGCAGCCAATCAGAAAGCTGCCCATTGATCAGCAGGCCCTTTATGACATCACAGACAGACCCTCAGAACTATCTGTGCATGTCTAATGGCTGGCTGTCAGTTGGGCGGGTGGGTGGCAGAGGGAGGGGATGTCTGTCTCGTTTCTCCTGAAAATTGCGGTTTTTCTGCGTTTACGGGAAAAGTTGAGGCCCGACGTGCAAAAGTGGGGTATCGTAGAAATCACCTTTTAAATACGCACATTTCTGCCCCCCCAAAAATGGGCATTTCAAATGAGAAATGAGTCCAATTAACAAAATAGGGTGAATAAGTATGTATTTCAGGGGTGAGTTAGCAGGTTATTGGGGAAGTAAGTCCTGATATTTTTGGAGGTTGCAGGGGCCACTAGACCATTCAAAATAGGCAGGCTTTAGCATATGCAGTTAGGCCCCGTAGGATGATTTTAGCTAAAAAGTGCCCCATACACTCAAACGGGCTTGTATCTGGGAAGGAAAAACATGGGATACATGACTTAGACACCAAATGATACACTGTATGCCATGTTTCCAAATTTTTATGCACAGTGGTTACAGCATGAAGCGAATGCATGTGAAAATACAAAGGTGCATTGCATTAAACAAGTCCAATGAGCGTCCCAAAATGGCCCGCCTGCCTGCTTTCATCCATCAATTGTTCTAAATTTTTCATTACCCAATGAGCTGAGGTGGAGTCTTAGCCAGTAGTACCATCAGGGAGGTATGTAAAGCACTTTAGGCTAGACAGCCAATCAGCTGCCAGCTTCCATCTGTCAATCAAATACAGCAGCCAATCAGAAAGCTGCCCATTGATCAGCAGGCCCTTTATGACATCACAGACAGACCCTCAGAACTATCTGTGCATGTCTAATGGCTGTCTTTCAGTTGGGCGGGTGGGTGGCAGAGGGAGGGGATGTCTGTCTCGTTTCTCCTGAAAATTGGTTTTTTTCTGCGTTTACGGTAAAAGTTGAGGTCCGACGCGCAAAAGTGGGGTATCGTAGAAATCACCTATTAAAGACACACATTTCTGGCTCCTCAAAAATGGGCATTTCAAATGAGAAATGAGTCCAATGAACAAAATACGGTGAATAAGTATGTATTTCAGGGGTGAGTTAGCAGGTTATTGTGGAAGTAAGTCCTGATATTTTTGGAGGTTGCAGGGGCCACTACACTATTCAAAATAGGCAGGCTTTAGCATATGCAGTTAGGCCCTGTAGGATGATTTTAGCTGAAAAGTGCCCCAAACACTCAAACGGGCTTGTATCTGGGAAGGGAAAATATGGGAAACATGACTTAGACACCAAATGATACACTGTATGCCATGTTTCCAAATTTTTAGGCACAGTGGTTACAGCATGAAGCGAATGCATGTGAAAATACAAAGGTGCATTGCATTAAACAAGTCCAATGAGCGTCCCAAAATGGCCGGCCTGCCTGCTTTCATCCATCAATTGTTCTAAATTTTTCATTACCCAATGAGCTGAGGTGGAGTCTTAGCCAGTGGTACCATCAGGGAGGTGTGTAAAGCACTTTAGGCTAGACAGCCAATCAGCTGCCAGCTTCCATCTGTCAATCAAAAACAGCAGCCAATCAGAAAGCTGCCCATTGATCAGCAGGCCCTTTAAGACATCACAGACAGACCCTCAGAACTATCTGTGCATGTCTAATGGCTGGCTCTTAGTTGGGCGGGTGGGTGGCAGAGGGAGGGGATGTCTGTCTCGTTTCTCCTGAAAATTGCGTTTTTTCTGCGTTTACGGGAAAAGTTGAGGTCCGACGCGCAAAAGTGGGGTATCGTAGAAATTACCTTTTAAAGACGCACATTTCTGGCTCCCCAAAAATGGGCATTTCAAATGAGAAATGAGTCCAATGAACAAAAAAGGGTGAATAAGTATGTATTTCAGGGGTGAGTTAGCAGGTTATTGGGGAAGTAAGTCCTGATATTTTTGGAGGTTGCAGGGGCCACTAGACCATTCAAAATATGCAGGCTTTAGCATATGCAGTTAGGCCCCGTAGGATGATTTTAGCTAAAAAGTGCCCCAAACACTCAAACGGGCTAGTATCTGGGAAGGAAAAACATGGGAAACATGACTTAGACACCAAATGATACACTGTATGCCATGTTTCCAAATTTGTATGCACAGTGGTTACAGCATGAAGCGAATGCATGTGAAAATACAAAGGTGCATTGCATTAAACGAGTCCAATGAGCGTCCCAAAATGGCCGGCCTGCCTGCTTTCATCCATCAATTGTTCTAAATTTTTCATTACCCTATGAGCTGAGGTGGAGTCTTAGCCAGTGGTACCATCAGGGAGGTGTGTAAAGCACTTTAGGCTAGACAGCCAATCAGCTGCCAGCTTCCATCTGTCAATCAAGTACAGCAGCCAATCAGAAAGCTGCCCATTGATCAGCAGGCCCTTTATGACATCACAGACAGACCCTCAGAACTATCTGTGCATGTCTAATGGCTGGCTGTCAGTTGGGCGGGTGGGTGGCAGAGGGAGGGGATGTCTGTCTCGTTTCTCCTAAAAATTGCGGTTTTTCTGCGTTTACGGGAAAAGTTGAGGTCCGACGCGCAAAAGTGGGGTATCTTAGAAATCACCTTTTAAATACGCACATTTCTGGCCCCCCAAAAATGGGCATTTCAAATGAGAAATGAGTCCAATTAACAAAATAGGGTGAATAAGTATGTATTTCAGGGGTGAGTTAGCAGGTTATTGGGGAAGTAAGTCCTGATATTTTTGGAGGTTGCAGGGGCCACTAGACCATTCAAAATAGGCAGGCTTTAGCATATGCAGTTAGGCCCCGTAGGATGATTTTAGCTAAAAAGTGCCCCAAACACTCAAACGGGCTAGTATCTGGGAAGGAAAAACATGGGAAACATGACTTAGACACCAAATGATACACTGTATGCCATGTTTCCAAATTTGTATGCACAGTGGTTACAGCATGAAGCGAATGCATGTGAAAATACAAAGGTGCATTGCATTAAACAAGTCCAATGAGCGTCCCAAAATGGCCGGCCTGCCTGCTTTCATCCATCAATTGTTCTAAATTTGTCATTACCCAATGAGCTGAGGTGGAGTCTTAGCCAGTGGTACCATCAGGGAGGTGTGTAAAGCACTTTAGGCTAGACAGCCAATCAGCTGCCAGCTTCCATCTGTCAATCAAGTACAGCAGCCAATCAGAAAGCTGCCCATTGATCAGCAGGCCCTTTATGACATCACAGACAGACCCTCAGAACTATCTGTGCATGTCTAATGGCTGGCTGTCAGTTGGGCGGGTGGGTGGCAGAGGGAGGGGATGTCTGTCTCGTTTCTCCTAAAAATTGCGGTTTTTCTGCGTTTACGGGAAAAGTTGAGGTTCGACGCGCAAAAGTGGGGTATCGTAGAAATCACCTTTTAAAGACGCACATTTCTGGACCCCCAAAAATGGGCATTTCAAATGAGAAATGAGTCCAATGAACAAAATAGGGTGAATAAGTATGTATTTCAGGGGTGAGTTAGCAGGTTATTGGGGAAGTAAGTCCTGATATTTTTGGAGGTTGCAGGGGCCACTAGACCATTCAAAATAGGCAGGCTTTAGCATATGCAGTTAGGCCCCGTAGGATGATTTTAGCTAAAAAGTGCCCCAAACACTCAAACGGGCTAGTTTCTGGGAAGGAAAAACATGGGAAACATTGCTTAGACACCAAATGATACACTGTATGCCATGTTTCCAAATTTTTATGCACAGTGGTTACAGCATGAAGCGAATGCATGTGAAAATACAAAGGTGCATTGCATTAAACAAGTCCAATGAGCATCCCAAAATGGCCGGCCTGCTTGCTTTCATCCATCAATTGTTCTGAATTTTTCATTACCCAATGAGCTGAGGTGGAGTCTTAGCCAGTGGTACCATCAGGGAGGTGTGTAAAGCACTTTAGGCTAGACAGCCAATCAGCTGCCAGCTTCCATCTGTCAATCAAATACAGCAGCCAATCAGAAAGCTGCCCATTGATCAGCAGGCCCTTTATGACATCACAGACAGACCCTCAGAACTATCTGTGCATGTCTAATGGCTGGCTGTTTAGTTGGGCGGGTGGGTGGCAGAGGGAGGGGATGTCTGTCTCGTTTCCCTTGAAAATTGCGGTTTTTCTGCGTTTACGGGAAAAGTTGAGGTCCGACGCGCAAAAGTGGGGTAACGTAGAAATCACCTTTTAAAGACGCACATTTCTGGCTCCCCAAAAATGGGTATTTTAAATGAGAAATGAGTCCAATGAACAAAATAGGGTGAATAAGTATGTATGTCAGGGGTGAGTTAGCAGGTTATTGGGGAAGTAAGTCCTGGTATTTTGGAGGTTGCAGGGGCCACTAGACCATTCAAAATAGGCAGGCTTTAGCATATGCAGCTAGGCCCTGTAGGATGATTTTAGCTAAAAAGTGCCCCAAACACTCAAACGGGCTTGTATCTGGGAAGGGAAAATATGGGAAACATGACTTAGAAACCAAATGATACACTGTATTCCATGTTTCTAAATTTTTATGCACAGTGGTTACAGCAAGAAGCGAATGCATGTGAATATACTAAGGTGCATTGCATTAAACAAGTCCACTGAGCGTCCCAAAATGGCCGGCCTGCCTGCTTTCATCCATCAATTGTTCAAAATTTTTCATTACCCAATGAGCTGAGGTGGAGTCTTAGCCAGTGGTACCATCAGGGAGGTGTGTAAAGCTCTTTAGGCTAGACAGCCAATCAGCTGCCAGCTTCCATCTGTCAACCAAATACAGCAGCCAATCAGAAAGCTGCCCATTGATCAGCAGGCCCTTTATGACATCACAGACAGACCCTCAGAACTATCTGTGCATGTCTAATGGCTGGCTGTCAGTTGGGCGGGTGGGTGGCAGAGGGAGGGGATGTCTGTCTCGTTTCTCCTGAAAATTGCGGTTTTTCTGCGTTTACGGGAAAAGTTGAGGCCCGACGTGCAAAAGTGGGGTATCGTAGAAATCACCTTTTAAATATGCACATTTCTGCCCCCCCAAAAATGGGCATTTCAAATGAGAAATGAGTCCAATTAACAAAATAGGGTGAATAAGTATGTATTTCAGGGGTGAGTTAGCAGGTTATTGGGGAAGTAAGTCCTGATATTTTTGGAGGTTGCAGGGGCCACTAGACCATTCAAAATAGGCAGGCTTTAGCATATGCAGTTAGGCCCCGTAGGATGATTTTAGCTAAAAAGTGCCCCAAACACTCAAACGGGCTTGTATCTGGGAAGGAAAAACATGGGAAACATGACTTAGACACCAAATGATACACTGTATGCCATGTTTCCAAATTTTTATGCACAGTGGTTACAGCATGAAGCGAATGCATGTGAAAATACAAAGGTGCATTGCATTAAACAAGTCCAATGAGCGTCCCAAAATGGCCGGCCTGCCTGCTTTCATCCATCAATTGTTCTAAATTTTTCATTACCCAATGAGCTGAGGTGGAGTCTTAGCCAGTGGTACCATCAGGGAGGTGTGTAAAGCACTTTAGGCTAGACAGCCAATCAGCTGCCAGCTTCCATCTGTCAATCAAATACAGCAGCCAATCAGAAAGCTGCCCATTGATCAGCAGGCCCTTTATGACATCACAGACAGACCCTCAGAACTATCTGTGCATGTCTAATGGCTGTCTTTCAGTTGGGCGGGTGGGTGGCAGAGGGAGGGGATGTCTGTCTCGTTTCTCCTGAAAATTGGGTTTTTTCTGCGTTTACGGGAAAAGTTGAGGTCCGACGCGCAAAAGTGGGGTATCGTAGAAATCACCTATTAAAGACACACATTTCTGGCTCCTCAAAAATGGGCATTTCAAATGAGAAATGAGTCCAATGAACAAAATAGGGTGAATAAGTATGTATTTCAGGGGTGAGTTAGCAGGTTATTGTGGAAGTAAGTCCTGATATTTTTGGAGGTTGCAGGGGCCACTACACTATTCAAAATAGGCAGGCTTTAGCATATGCAGTTAGGCCCTGTAGGATGATTTTAGCTGAAAAGTGCCCCATACACTCAAACGGGCTTGTATCTGGGAAGGGAAAATATGGGAAACATGACTTAGACACCAAATGATACACTGTATGCCATGTTTCCAAATTTTTATGCACAGTGGTTACAGCATGAAGCGAATGCATGTGAAAATACAAAGGTGCATTGCATTAAACAAGTCCAATGAGCGTCCCAAAATGGCCAGCCTGCCTGCTTTCATCCATCAATTGTTCTAAATTTTTCATTACCCAATGAGCTGAGGTGGAGTCTTAGCCAGTGGTACCATCAGGGAGGTGTGTAAAGCACTTTAGGCTAGACAGCCAATCAGCTGCCAGCTTCCATCTGTCAATTAAATACAGCAGCCAATCAGAAAGCTGCCCATTGATCAGCAGGCCCTTTATGACATCACAGACAGACCCTCAGAACTATCTGTGCATGTCTAATGGCTGGCTGTCAGTTGGGCGGGTGGGTGGCAGAGGGAGGGCATGTCTGTCTCGTTTCTCCTGAAAATTGCGGTTTTTCTGCGTTTACGGGAAAAGTTGAGGTCCGACGCCCAAAAGTGGGGTATCGTAGAAATCACCTTTTAAAGACGCACATTTCTGGCCCCCCAAAAATGGGCATTTCAAATGAGAAATGAGTCCAATTAACAAAATAGGGTGAATAAGTATGTATTTCAAGGGTGAGTTAGCAGGTTATTGGGGAAGTAAGTCCTGATATTTTTGGAGGTTGCAGGGGCCCCTAGACCATTCAAAATAGGCAGGCTTTAGCATATGCAGTTAGGCCCCGTAGGATGATTTTAGCTAAAAAGTGCCCCAAACACTCAAACGGGCTAGTATCTGGGAAGGAAAAACATGGGAAACATGACTTAGACACCAAATGATACACTGTATGCCATGTTTCAAAATTTTTATGCACAGTGGTTACAGCATGAAGCGAATGCATGTGAAAATACAAAGGTGCATTGCATTAAACAAGTCCAATGAGCGTCCCAAAATGGCCGGCCTGCCTGCTTTCATCCATCAGTTGTTCTAAATTTTTCATTACCCAATGAGCTGAGGTGGAGTCTTAGCCAGTGGTACCATCAGGGAGGTGTGTAAAGCACTTTAGGCTAGACAGCCAATCAGCTGCCAGCTTCCATCTGTCAATCAAATACAGCAGCCAATCAGAAAGCTGCCCATTGATCAGCAGGCCCTTTATGACATCACAGACAGACCCTCAGAACTATCTGTGCATGTCTAATGGCTGGCTTTCAGTTGGGCGGGTGGGTGGCAGAGGGAGGGGATGTCTGTCTTGTTTCTCCTGAAAATTGCGGTTTTTCTGCGTTTACGGGAAAAGTTGAGGTTCGACGCGCAAAAGTGGGGTATCGTAGAAATCACCTTTTAAAGACGCACATTTCTGTCCCCCCAAAAATGGGCATTTCAAATGAGAAATTAGTCCAATTAACAAAATAGGGTGAATAAGTATGTATTTCAGGGGTGAGTTAGCAGGTTATTGGGGAAGTAAGTCCTGATATTTTTGGAGGTTGCAGGGGCCACTAGACCATTCAAAATAGGCAGGCTTTAGCATATGCAGTTAGGCCCCGTAGGATGATTTTAGCTAAAAAGTGCCCCAAACACTCAAACGGGCTAGTTTCTGGGAAGGAAAAACATGGGAAACATTGCTTAGACACCAAATGATACACTGTATGCCATGTTTCCAAATTTTTATGCACAGTGGTTACAGCATGAAGCGAATGCATGTGAAAATACAAAGGTGCATTGCATTAAACAAGTCCAATGAGCATCCCAAAATGGCCGGCCTGCTTGCTTTCATCCATCAATTGTTCTGAATTTTTCATTACCCAATGAGCTGAGGTGGAGTCTTAGCCAGTGGTACCATCAGGGAGGTGTGTAAAGCACTTTAGGCTAGACAGCCAATCAGCTGCCAGCTTCCATCTGTCAATCAAATACAGCAGCCAATCAGAAAGCTGCCCATTGATCAGCAGGCCCTTTATGACATCACAGACAGACCCTCAGAACTATCTGTGCATGTCTAATGGCTGGCTGTTTAGTTGGGCGGGTGGGTGGCAGAGGGAGGGGATGTCTGTCTCGTTTCCCTTGAAAATTGCGGTTTTTCTGCGTTTACGGGAAAAGTTGAGGTCCGACGCGCAAAAGTGGGGTAACGTAGAAATCACCTTTTAAAGACGCACATTTCTGGCTCCCCAAAAATGGGTATTTTAAATGAGAAATGAGTCCAATGAACAAAATAGGGTGAATAAGTATGTATGTCAGGGGTGAGTTAGCAGGTTATTGGGGAAGTAAGTCCTGGTATTTTGGAGGTTGCAGGGGCCACTAGACCATTCAAAATAGGCAGGCTTTAGCATATGCAGTTAGGCCCTGTAGGATGATTTTAGCTAAAAAGTGCCCCAAACACTCAAACGGGCTTGTATCTGGGAAGGGAAAATATGGGAAACATGACTTAGAAACCAAATGATACACTGTATTCCATGTTTCTAAATTTTTATGCACAGTGGTTACAGCAAGAAGCGAATGCATGTGAATATACTAAGGTGCATTGCATTAAACAAGTCCACTGAGCGTCCCAAAATGGCCGGCCTGCCTGCTTTCATCCATCAATTGTTCAAAATTTTTCATTACCCAATGAGCTGAGGTGGAGTCTTAGCCAGTGGTACCATCAGGGAGGTGTGTAAAGCTCTTTAGGCTAGACAGCCAATCAGCTGCCAGCTTCCATCTGTCAACCAAATACAGCAGCCAATCAGAAAGCTGCCCATTGATCAGCAGGCCCTTTATGACATCACAGACAGACCCTCAGAACTATCTGTGCATGTCTAATGGCTGGCTGTCAGTTGGGCGGGTGGGTGGCAGAGGGAGGGGATGTCTGTCTCGTTTCTCCTGAAAATTGCGGTTTTTCTGCGTTTACGGGAAAAGTTGAGGCCCGACGTGCAAAAGTGGGGTATCGTAGAAATCACCTTTTAAATATGCACATTTCTGCCCCCCCAAAAATGGGCATTTCAAATGAGAAATGAGTCCAATTAACAAAATAGGGTGAATAAGTATGTATTTCAGGGGTGAGTTAGCAGGTTATTGGGGAAGTAAGTCCTGATATTTTTGGAGGTTGCAGGGGCCACTAGACCATTCAAAATAGGCAGGCTTTAGCATATGCAGTTAGGCCCCGTAGGATGATTTTAGCTAAAAAGTGCCCCAAACACTCAAACGGGCTTGTATCTGGGAAGGAAAAACATGGGAAACATGACTTAGACACCAAATGATACACTGTATGCCATGTTTCCAAATTTTTATGCACAGTGGTTACAGCATGAAGCGAATGCATGTGAAAATACAAAGGTGCATTGCATTAAACAAGTCCAATGAGCGTCCCAAAATGGCCGGCCTGCCTGCTTTCATCCATCAATTGTTCTAAATTTTTCATTACCCAATGAGCTGAGGTGGAGTCTTAGCCAGTGGTACCATCAGGGAGGTGTGTAAAGCACTTTAGGCTAGACAGCCAATCAGCTGCCAGCTTCCATCTGTCAATCAAATACAGCAGCCAATCAGAAAGCTGCCCATTGATCAGCAGGCCCTTTATGACATCACAGACAGACCCTCAGAACTATCTGTGCATGTCTAATGGCTGTCTTTCAGTTGGGCGGGTGGGTGGCAGAGGGAGGGGATGTCTGTCTCGTTTCTCCTGAAAATTGGGTTTTTTCTGCGTTTACGGGAAAAGTTGAGGTCCGACGCGCAAAAGTGGGGTATCG
The DNA here is from genome assembly GCF_055691185.1 of Crinia signifera. Classification (NCBI taxonomy): domain Eukaryota; kingdom Metazoa; phylum Chordata; class Amphibia; order Anura; family Myobatrachidae; genus Crinia; species Crinia signifera. Next base: position 52,022,999 of record NC_139222.1, read on the forward strand.
TAGAAATCACCTATTAAAGACACACATTTCTGGCTCCTCAAAAATGGGCATTTCAAATGAGAAATGAGTCCAATGAACAAAATAGGGTGAATAAGTATGTATTTCAGGGGTGAGTTAGCAGGTTATTGTGGAAGTAAGTCCTGATATTTTTGGAGGTTGCAGGGGCCACTACACTATTCAAAATAGGCAGGCTTTAGCATATGCAGTTAGGCCCTGTAGGATGATTTTAGCTGAAAAGTGCCCCATACACTCAAACGGGCTTGTATCTGGGAAGGGAAAATATGGGAAACATGACTTAGACACCAAATGATACACTGTATGCCATGTTTCCAAATTTTTATGCACAGTGGTTACAGCATGAAGCGAATGCATGTGAAAATACAAAGGTGCATTGCATTAAACAAGTCCAATGAGCGTCCCAAAATGGCCAGCCTGCCTGCTTTCATCCATCAATTGTTCTAAATTTTTCATTACCCAATGAGCTGAGGTGGAGTCTTAGCCAGTGGTACCATCAGGGAGGTGTGTAAAGCACTTTAGGCTAGACAGCCAATCAGCTGCCAGCTTCCATCTGTCAATTAAATACAGCAGCCAATCAGAAAGCTGCCCATTGATCAGCAGGCCCTTTATGACATCACAGACAGACCCTCAGAACTATCTGTGCATGTCTAATGGCTGGCTGTCAGTTGGGCGGGTGGGTGGCAGAGGGAGGGCATGTCTGTCTCGTTTCTCCTGAAAATTGCGGTTTTTCTGCGTTTACGGGAAAAGTTGAGGTCCGACGCCCAAAAGTGGGGTATCGTAGAAATCACCTTTTAAAGACGCACATTTCTGGCCCCCCAAAAATGGGCATTTCAAATGAGAAATGAGTCCAATTAACAAAATAGGGTGAATAAGTATGTATTTCAAGGGTGAGTTAGCAGGTTATTGGGGAAGTAAGTCCTGATATTTTTGGAGGTTGCAGGGGCCCCTAGACCATTCAAAATAGGCAGGCTTTAGCATATGCAGTTAGGCCCCGTAGGATGATTTTAGCTAAAAAGTGCCCCAAACACTCAAACGGGCTAGTATCTGGGAAGGAAAAACATGGGAAACATGACTTAGACACCAAATGATACACTGTATGCCATGTTTCAAAATTTTTATGCACAGTGGTTACAGCATGAAGCGAATGCATGTGAAAATACAAAGGTGCATTGCATTAAACAAGTCCAATGAGCGTCCCAAAATGGCCGGCCTGCCTGCTTTCATCCATCAGTTGTTCTAAATTTTTCATTACCCAATGAGCTGAGGTGGAGTCTTAGCCAGTGGTACCATCAGGGAGGTGTGTAAAGCACTTTAGGCTAGACAGCCAATCAGCTGCCAGCTTCCATCTGTCAATCAAATACAGCAGCCAATCAGAAAGCTGCCCATTGATCAGCAGGCCCTTTATGACATCACAGACAGACCCTCAGAACTATCTGTGCATGTCTAATGGCTGGCTTTCAGTTGGGCGGGTGGGTGGCAGAGGGAGGGGATGTCTGTCTTGTTTCTCCTGAAAATTGCGGTTTTTCTGCGTTTACGGGAAAAGTTGAGGTTCGACGCGCAAAAGTGGGGTATCGTAGAAATCACCTTTTAAAGACGCACATTTCTGTCCCCCCAAAAATGGGCATTTCAAATGAGAAATTAGTCCAATTAACAAAATAGGGTGAATAAGTATGTATTTCAGGGGTGAGTTAGCAGGTTATTGGGGAAGTAAGTCCTGATATTTTTGGAGGTTGCAGGGGCTACTAGACCATTCAAAATAGGCAGGCTTTAGCATATGCAGTTAGGCCCCGTAGGATGATTTTAGCTAAAAAGTGCCCCAAACACTCAAACGGACTAGTATCTGGGAAGGAAAAACATGGGAAACATGACTTAGACACCAAATAATACACTGTATGCCATGTTTCCAAATATTTATGCACAGTGGTTACAGCATGAAGCGAATGCTTTGCATTAAACAAGTCCAATGAGCGTCCCAAAATGGCCGGCCTGCCTGCTTTCATCTATCAGTTGTTCTAAATTTTTCATTACCCAATGAGCTGAGGTGTAGTCTTAGCCAGTGGTACCATCAGGGAGGTGTGTAAAGCACTTTAGGCTAGACAGCCAATCAGCTGCCAGCTTCCATCTGTCAGTCAAATACAGCAGCCAATCAGAAAGCTGCCCATTGATCAGCAGGCCCTTTATGACATCACAGACAAACCCTCAGAACTATCTGTGCATGTCTAATGGCTGGCTGTCAGTTGGGCGGGTGGGTGGCAGAGGGAGGGGATGTCTGTCTCGTTTCTCCTGAAAATTGCGGTTTTTCTGCGTTTACAGGAAAAGTTGAGGTCCGACGCGCAAAAGTGGGGTATCGTAGAAATCACCTTTTAAAGACGCACATTTCTCCCCCCCCCCCAAAAATGGGCATTTCAAATGAGAAATGAGTCCAATTAACAAAATAGTGTGAATAAGTATGTATTTCAGGGGTGAGTTAGCAGATTATTGGGGAAGTAAGTCCTGATATTTTTGGAGTTTGCAGGGGCCACTAGACCATTCAAAATAGGCAGGCTTTAGCATATGCAGTTAGGCCCTGTAGGATGATTTTAGCTAAAAAGTGCCCCATACACTCAAACGGACTTGTATCTGGGAAGGGAAAATATGGGAAACATGACTTAGACACCAAAAGATACACTGTATGCCATGTTTTAAAATTTTTATGCACAGTGGTTACAGCATGAAGCGAATGCATGTGAATATACAAAGGTGCATTGCATTAAACAAGTCCACTGAGCATCCCAAAATGGCTTTCCTGCCTGCTTTCATCCATCAATTGTTCTAAATTTTTCATTACCAAATGAGCTGAGGTGGAGTCTTAGCCAGTGGTACCATCAGGGAGGTGTGTAAAGCACTTTAGGCTAGACAGCCAATCAGCTGCCAGCTTCCATCTGTCAATCAAATACAGCAGCCAATCAGAAAGCTGCCCATTGATCAGCAGGCCCTTTATGACATCACAGACAGACCCTCAGAACTATCTGTGCATGTCCAATGGCTGGCTATCAGTTGGGCGGGTGGGTGGCAGAGGGAGGGGATGCCTGTCTCGTTTCTCCTGAAAATTGCGTTTTTTCTGCGTTTACGGGAAAAGTTGAGGCCCGACGCGCAAAAGTGGGGTATTGTAGAAATCACCTTTTAAAGACGCACATTTCTGGCCCCCCAAAAATGGGCATTTCAAATGAGAAATGAGTCCAATTAACAAAATAGGGTGAATAAGTATGTATTTCAGGGGTGAGTTAGCAGGTTATTGGGGAAGTAAGTCCTAATATTTTTGGAGGTTGCAGGGGCCACTAGACCATTCAAAATAGGCAGGCTTTAGCATATGCAGTTAGGCCCCGTAGGATGATTTTAGCTAAAAAGTGCCCCAAACACTCGAACGGGCTAGTATCTGGGAAGGAAAAACATGGGAAACATGACTTAGACACCAAATGATACACTGTATGCCATGTTTCCAAATTTTTATGCACAGTGGTTATAGCATGAAGCGAATGCATGTGAAAATACAAAGGTGCATTGCATTAAACAAGTCCAATGAGCGTCCCAAAATGGCCGGCCTGCATGCTTTCATTCATCAATTGTTCTAAATTTTTCATTACCCAATGAGCTGAGGTGGAGTCTTAGCCAGTGGTACCATCAGGGAGGTGTGTAAAGCACTTTAGGCTAGACAGCCAATCAGCTGCCAGCTTCCATCTGTCAATCAAATACAGCAGCCAATCAGAAAGCTGCCCATTGATCAGCAGGCCCTTTATGACATCACAGACAGACCCTCAGAACTATCTGTGCATGTCTAATGGCTGTCTTTCAGTTGGGCGGGTGGGTGGCAGAGGGAGGGGATGTCTGTCTCATTTCTCCTGAAAATTGCGGTTTTTCTGCGTTTACGGGAAAAGTTGAGGTCCGACGCGCAAAAGTTGGGTATTGTAGAAATCACCTTTTAAAGACGCACATTTCTGCCCCCCCAAAAATGGGCATTTCAAATGAGAAATGAGTCCAATTAACAAAATAGGGTGAATAAGTATGTATTTCAGGGGTGAGTTAGCAGGTTATTGGGGAAGTAAGTACTGATATTTTTGGAGGTTGCAGGGGCCACTAGACCATTCAAAATAGGCAGGCTTTAGCATATGAAGTTAGGCCCCGTAGGATGATTTTAGCTAAAAAGTGCCCCAAACACTCAAACGGGCTAGTATCTGGGAAGGAAAAACATGGGAAACATGACTTAGACACCAAATGATACACTGTATGCCATGTTTCCAAATTTTTATGCACAGTGGTTACAGCATGAAGCGAATGCATGTGAAAATACAAAGGTGCATTGCATTAAACAAGTCCACTGAGCGTCCCAAAATGGCCGGCCTGCCTGCTTTCATCCATCAGTTGTTCTAAATTTTTCATTACCCAATGAGCTGAGGTGGAGTCTTAGCCAGTGGTACCATCAGGGAGGTGTGTAAAGCACTTTAGGCTAGACAGCCAATCAGCTGCCAGCTTCCATCTGTCAATCAAATACAGCAGCCAATCAGAAAGCTGCCCATTGATCAGCAGGCCCTTTATGACATCACAGACAGACCCTCAGAACTATCTGTGCATGTCTAATGGCTGGCTTTCAGTTGGGCGTGTGGGTGGCAGAAGGAGGGGATGTCTGTCTCATTTTTCCTGAAAATTGCGGTTTTTCTGCGTTTACGGGAAAAGTTGAGGTCCGACGCGCAAAAGTGGGGTATCGTAGAAATCACCTTTTAAAGACGCACATTTCTGGCCCCCCAAAAATGGGCATTTCAAATGAGAAATGAGTCCAATTAACAAAATAGGGTGAATAAGTATGTATTTCAGGGGTGAGTTAGCAGGTTTTTGGGGAAGTAAATCCTGATATTTTTGGAGGTTGCAGGGGCCACTACACCATTCAAAATAGGCAGGCTTTAGCATATGCAGTTAGGCCCTGTAGGATAGTTTTAGCTAAAAAGTGCCCCAAACACTCAAACGGGCTTGTATCTGGGAAGGGAAAATATGGGAAACATGACTTAGACACCAAATGATACACTGTATGCCATGTTTCCAAATTTGTATGCACAGTGGTTACAGCATGAAGCGAATGCATGTGAAAATACAAAGGTGCATTGCATTAAACAAGTCCAATGAGCGTCCCAAAATGGCCGGCCTGCCTGCTTGCATCCATCAATTGTTCTAAATTTTTCATTACCCAATGAGCTGAGGTGGAGTCTTAGCCAGTGGTACCATCAGGGAGGTGTGTAAAGCACTTTAGGCTAGACAGCCAATCAGCTGCCAGCTTCCATCTGTCAATCAAATACAGCAGCCAATCAGAAAGCTGCCCATTGATCAGCAGGCCCTTTATGACATCACAGACAGACCCTCAGAACTATCTGTGCATGTCTAATGGCTGGCTTTCAGTTGGGCGGGTGGGTGGCAGAGGGAGGGGATGTCTGTCTCATTTCTCCTGAAAATTGTGGTTTTTCTGCGTTTACGGGAAAAGTTGAGGTCCGACGCGCAAAAGTTGGGTATTGTAGAAATCACCTTTTAAAGACGCACATTTCTGCCCCCCAAAAAATGGGCACTTCAAATGAGAAATGAGTCCAATTAACAAAATAGGGTGAATAAGTATGTATTTCATGGGTGAGTTAGCAGATTATTGGGGAAGTAAGTCCTGATATTTTTGGAGGTTGCAGGGGCCACTAGACCATTCAAAATAGGCAGGCTTTAGCATATGCAGTTAGGCCCCGTAGGATGATTATAGCTAAAAAGTGCCCCAAACACTCAAACGGGCTAGTATCTGGGAAGGAAAAACATGGGAAACATGACTTAGACACCAAATGATACACTGTATGCCATGTTTCCAAATTTTTATGCACAGTGGTTACAGCATGAAGCGAATGCATGTGAAAATACAAAGGTGCATTGCATTAAACAAGTCCAATGAGCGTCCCAAAATGGCCGGCCTGCCTGCTTTCATCCATCAATTGTTCTAAATTTTTCATTACCCAATGAGCTGAGGTGGAGTCTTAGCCAGTGGTACCATCAGGGAGGTGTGTAAAGCACTTTAGGCTAGACAGCCAATCAGCTGCCAGCTTCCATCTGTCAATCAAATACAGCAGCCAATCAGAAAGCTGCCCATTGATCAGCAGGCCCTTTATGACATCACAGACAGACCCTCAGAACTATCTGTGCATGTCTAATGGCTGGCTTTCAGTTGGGCGGGTGGGTGGCAGAAGGAGGGGATGTCTGTCTCATTTTTCCTGAAAATTGCGGTTTTTCTGCGTTTACGGGAAAAGTTGAGGTCCGACGCGCAAAAGTTGGGTATCGTAGAAATCACCTTTTAAAGACGCACATTTCTGCCCCCCCAAAAATGGGCATTTCAAATGAGAATTGAGTCCAATTAACAAAATAGGGTGAATAAGTATGTATTTCAGGGGTGAGTTAGCAGGTTATTGGGGAAGTAAGTCCTGATATTTTTGGAGGTTGCAGGGGCCACTAGACCATTTAAAATAGGCAGGCTTTAGCATATGCAGTTAGGCCCCGTAGGATGATTTTAGCTAAAAAGTGCCCCAAACACTCAAACGGGCTAGTATCTGGGAAGGAAAAACATGGGAAACATGACTTAGACACCAAATGATACACTGTATGCCATGTTTCCAAATTTTTATGCACAGTGGTTACAGCATGAAGCGAATGCATGTGAAAATACAAAGGTGCATTGCATTAAACAAGTCCACTGAGCGTCCCAAAATGGCCGGCCTGCCTGCTTTCATCCATCAGTTGTTCTAAATTTTTCATTACCCAATGAGCTGAGGTGGAGTCTTAGCCAGTGGTACCATCAGGGAGGTGTGTAAAACACTTTAGGCTAGACAGCCAATCAGCTGCCAGCTTCCATCTGTCAATCAAATACAGCAGCCAATCAGAAAGCTGCCCATTGATCAGCAGGCCCTTTATGACATCACAGACAGACCCTCAGAACTATCTGTGCATGTCTAATGGCTGGCTTTCAGTTGGGCGGGTGGGTGGCAGAGGGAGGGGATGTCTGTCTCGTTTCTCCTTAAAATTGCGTTTTTTCTGCGTTTACGGGAAAAGTTGAGGTCCGACGCGCAAAAGTGGGGTATCGTAGAAATCACCTTTTAAATACGCACATTTATGCCCCCCCAAAAATGGGCATTTCAAATGAGAAATGAGTCCAATTAACAAAATAGGGTGAATAAGTATGTATTTCAGGGGTGAGTTAGCAAGTTATTGGGGATGGTAGTCCTGATATTTTTGGAGGTTGCAGGGGCCACTAGACCATTCAAAATAGGCAGGCTTTAGCATATGCAGTTAGGCCCCGTAGGATGATTTTAGCTAAAAAGTGCCCCAAACACTCAAACGGGCTAGTATCTGGGAAGGAAAAACATGGGAAACATGACTTAGACACCAAATGATACACTTTATGCCATGTTTCCAAGTTTTTATGCACAGTGGTTACAGCATGAAGCGAATGCATGTGAAAATACAAAGGTGCATTGCATTAAACAAGTCCAATGAGAGTCCCAAAATGGCCGGCCTGCCTGCTTTCATCCATCAATTGTTCTAAATTTTTCATTACCCAATGAGCTGAGGTGGAGTCTTAGCCAGTGGTACCATCAGGGAGGTGTGTAAAGCACTTTAGGCTAGACAGCCAATCAGCTGCCAGCTTCCATCTGTCAATCAAATACAGCAGCCAATCAGAAAGCTGCCCATTGATCAGCAGGCCCTTTATGACATCCCAGACAGACCCTCAGAACTATCTGTGCATGTCTAATGGCTGGCTTTCAGTTGGGCGGGTGTGTGGCAGAGGGAGGGGATGTCTGTCTCGTTTCTCCTGAAAATTGCGGTTTTTCTGCGTTTACGGGAAAAGTTGAGGTCCGACGCGCAAAAGTGGGGTATCGTAGAAATCACCTTTTAAAGACGCACATTTCTGGCTCCCCAAAAATGGGCATTTCAAATGAGAAATGAGTCCAATGAACAAAATAGGGTAAATAAGTATGTATTTCAGGGGTGAGTTAGCAGGTTATTGGGGAAGTAAGTCCTGATATTTTTGGAGGTTGCAGGGGCCACTACACCATTCAAAATAGGAAGGCTTTAGCATATGCAGTTAGGCCCTGTAGGATGATTTTAGCTAAAAAGTGCCCCATACACTCAAACGGGCTTGTATCTGGGAAGGGAAAATATGGGAAACATGACTTAGACACCAAATGATACACTGTATGCCATGTTTCCAAATTTTTATGCACAGTGGTTACAGCATGAAGCGAATGCATGTGAAAATACAAAGGTGCATTGCATTAAACAAGTCCAATGAGCGTCCCAAAATGGCCGGCCTGCCTGCTTTCATCCATCAATTGTTCTAAATTTTTCATTACCCAATGAGCTGAGGTGGAGTCTTAGCCAGTGGTACCATCAGGGAGGTGTGTAAAGCACTTTAGGCTAGACAGCCAATCAGCTGCCAGCTTCCATCTGTCAATCAAATACAGCAGCCAATCAGAAAGCTGCCCATTGATCAGCAGGCCCTTTATGACATCACAGACAGACCCTCAGAACTATCTGTGCATGTCTAATGGCTGGCTTTCAGTTGGGCGGGTGGGTGGCAGAGGGAGGGGATGTCTGTCTCATTTCTCCTGAAAATTGCGGTTTTTCTGCGTTTACGGGAAAAGTTGAGGTCCGACGCGCAAAAGTTGGGTATCATAGAAATCACCTTTTAACCCCTTCCTGACACAGCATGTTTTTGCCTTCCTGACAGAGCCCTTTTTTTAAAATCTGACATGTATCACTTAAGTGGGGATAACTTTTTTTTGCTTTTACTTATCCCAGTGATTTTGAGATTGTTTTTTCGTGACACATTGTACTTCAAGTTAGTGGTAAATTTTCGTCGATACAGTCTGTTTTTTTGTGAAAAATACCAAAATGTCGGAAAAAAATGGAAAATTTAGCAATTTGCAAAATGTTAAATTTTCTGCTTGTGAGACAAATAATCATACCACTCAAAATAGTTAATAACTAACATAGACCATATGTCTACTTTATGTTTCCATCATTATTTCAACTTCCTTTTAATTTTTTTGGACACTAGGAGGCTTACAATATGAATAGCAAATTTTCAAATTTTCAAGAAAATTTCAAACACTGATTTTTTTAGGGACCAGTTCAGTTCTGATGTGACTTTGAGGGACTTGTATGTGAGACACCCCCATAAATGATGCCATTTCAAAAACTGCACCCCTCACAGTATTCAAAACAGCATTTTGGAAGTTTGTTAACCCTTTAGGTGTTTCACAGGAATTAAAACAAAGTGTAGGTGAAATTTCAAAATTTCATTTTTTTTGCAGATTTGCAATTTTAATACATTTTTCTAAGGAACACAGTAGATTTTACTATAGAAATGTGACTAAAAATTGATTCCCCCAATTCTTTTGTTTTCATTAATATCCTATATGTGGCCCTAGTGTGCACGTTGACCAAACCACAGGCTTCATAATAGAAGGAGCACCTACTTGATTTTGGAGCCTCCTTTTTATGAGATTATTTTTTAGGCACCATGTAGGTTTCTAGGCACCATAAGATGCTAAAAGTTAGGAACCCCCCACAAGTGACCCCATTTTGCAAACTACACCCCTCAGGGAATTCATCTAGGGGTATAGTGTACATTTCAAACCCCCAGGGGTTTCACCAATTGTGGTACAACTGGGCAGTGAAAATGAAAAATTATTTTTTTTACACAAAAATGCAGTTCTGGCTCCAAATTTGTCATTTTCACAAGGAATGAAGGAGACAAAGCACCCCAAAATCTGTGCCCCAATTTCTCCCGAGTACGGCAATGCCTCACATGTGACCAAAAAATACCAGTTGGGTGCATGGCAGGACTCAGAAGGGAAGGAGTGATTTTTGGATTTTGCAGCTCAGATTCTGGTGGAATGTTGGTGGGTGCTATGTCGCATTAGCAAGACCCCCGAAGCACCAATACAGTGGAACCCCCCCACAAGTGACCCCATTTTGCAAACTACACCCCTCAGGGAATTCATCTAGGGGTATAGTGTACATTTCAAACCTCCAGGGGTTTCACCAATTTTGATACAACTGGGCTGTGCAAATGAAAAATTACATTTTTTACACAAAAATGCAGTTCTGGCTCAAAATTTTTCATTTTCACAAGGAATGAAGGAGACAAAGCACCCCAAAATCTGTGCCCCAATTTCTCCCGAGTATGGCAATGCCTCACATGTGACCAAAAAATACCAGTTGGGTGCATGGCAGGACTCAGAAGGGAAGGAGTGATATTTGGATTTTGCAGCACAGATTCTGGTGGAATTTTGGTGGGTGCTATGTCGCATTAACAAGACCCCCAAAGCACCAATACAGTGGAACCCCCCCCCACAAGTGAACCCATTTTGCAAACTACACCCCTCAGGGAATTCATCTAGGGGTATAGTGTACATTTCAAACCCCCAGGGGTTTCACCAATTTTGATACAACTGGGCAGTGAAAATGAAAGATTACATTTTTTTACACAAAAATGCAGTTCTGGCTCCAAATTTGTAATTTTCACAAGGAATGAAGGAGACAAAGCACCCCAAAATCCGTGCCCCAATTTCTCCCGAGTACGGCAATGCCTCACATGTGACCAAAAAATACCAGTTGGGTGCATGGCAGGACTCAGAAGGGAAGGAGTGATTTTTGGATTTTGCAGCTCAGATTCTGGTGGAATGTTGGTGGGTGCTATGTCGCATTAGCAAGACCCCCGAAGCACCAATACAGTGGAACCCCCCCACAAGTGACCCCATTTTGCAAACTACACCCCTCAGGGAATTCATCTAGGGGTATAGTGTACATTTCAAACCCCCAGGGGTTTCACCAATTTTGATACAACTGGGCAGTGAAAATGAAAAATTACATTTTTTACACAAAAATGCTGTTCTGGCTCAAAATTTTTCATTTTCAGAAGGTATGAAGGAGAAAAAGCACCCCAAAATCTGTGCCCCAATTTCTCCAGAGTACGGCAATGCTTCATGTGTGACCAAAAAATGGCAGGACTCAGAAGGGAAGGAGTGATATTTGGATTTTGCAGCTCAGATTCTGGTGGAATTTTGGTGGGTGCTATGTCGCATTAGCAAGACCCCCGAAGCACCAATACAGTGGAACCCCCCCACAAGTGACCCCATTTTGCAAACTACACCCCTCAGGGAATTCATCTAGGGGTATAGTGTACATTTCAAACCCCCAGGGGTTTCACCAATTGTGGTACAACTGGGCAGTGAAAATGAAAAATTACATTTTTTTACACAAAAATGCAGTTCTGGCTCAAAATTTTTCATTTTCATAAGGTATGAAGGAGAAAAAGCACCCCAAAATCTGTGCCCCAATTTCTCCCGAGTACAGCAATGCCTCACATGTGACCAAAAAATACCAGTTGGGTGCATGGCAGGACTCAGAAGGGAAGGAGTGATTTTTGGATTTTGCGGCTCAGATTCTGGTGGAATGAATGGTGAGTGCTATGTGGCATTAGCAAGACCCCCGAAGCACGGTGAAATTATGAACCTAATAATCCATAGATGTGTGGTATATTTTAAAACACTCCTTTATACATAGGCCGGGTTTGTCGGGGCAAGTGTCACACTGGAAAATAGTTTGCTTTCTTATTCCCTTTTTATAGCAAACTTTGCACCTTTTTTGTGTCCTGCCCTTTTTTCCAGTGGAGGGGATTTCATCAGGAAAATGCTGCCCTGGTACAATACGGGGGCCAGTACTAGAAGTACTGGGGCCCTCTGCCTGCTGGTTCCCAAATATTAGGCCCTTTATGACTTCCTCTTGAAAGTGCATAAATGTCCCCCTCTGGCTGGTAGAACGGAATAGCACGTAAGCGTTATACAGTGCCATCTGGATGATATACACGGCCAGCTTCTTGTACCAGATATTTGTTTTCCGCAGGGGACTGTACGGCTTCAGTACCTGATCTAAAAGATCCACTCCGCCCATGTACCTATTGTAATCCAGGATACAATTAGGTTTTGAGGTGTGGCCCACAGGCGGGCTGGGCCGGGGGGCAGGGTGCCATGTGTCCCCCAGGCCGCTCTATCAGGATTGCTGCGGGCCGCGGCCGCCTCCTCCACACTGTCGGCGGCCATGTTCCTGTAGGCTTTGAAAACATGTCCGCGGCTACAGGAACATGGCCGCCGGCCTCCAGTGCTATGTGGAGGAGGTCCCGGCGGCCTGTTCCCAGTGATGCGCCATGGGTGACAGACGCTGGGTGTGGGCGCATGACGAAGACGCCGCCCGCCCACCCATGCGTCTGGAGCAGCAGCAGCAGCCAGCAGGCAGGTGGAGGAGGAGTGGACGGGGAGCTGGGGACTGTGGCTGCAGGAACTTGGAACACTGTAGAGCAACTGGGAGCCGCCGCAGCAGCAGGTGAGGATTAAACTCACATCTATATATATATATATATATATATATATATATATATAAAAAAAAATGCTGCTGTTTCCTAAAGTGTTCTCTTTTTAATGTGTTAAGTTGGAGCAGCCTGTTGTGTCCTCCTGTTATTATGCAGGGGGAGCAGCCTGTGGTGTCAATAATGCCATGACACCACAGGCTGCTCCCTGTGTATAATAAAAATGCCATGACACCACAGGCTGCTCCCCCTGTATAATAATAATAATGCCATGACACCACAGGTTGCTCCCCCTGTATAATAAATTATTATACAGGGGGAGCAGCCTGTGGTGTCATGACATTATTATTATACTGGGGGAGCAGCCTGTGGTGTCATGGCATTACTTTTATTATACAGGGAGAGCAGCCTGTGGTGTCATGGCTTTATTATTATACAGGGGGAGAAGCCTGTGATGTCATGGCAATTGGCATGATTATTATACAGGAGGAGCAGCCTGTGATGTCATGCCAATTGGCATGATTATTATACAGGGGGAGCAGCCTGTGGTGTCCTGTTTTTAATGCAAGTGAGCAGCCTGTGATATCCTATTTTTTACACAAGGGAGCAGCCTGTGGTGTCCTGTTTGTTTTACTCAAGGGAGCAGCCTGTGGTGTCCTGTTCTTTATTTATGCAGGAGAGCAGCCTGTGGTGTCCTGTTCTTTATTTATGCAGGAGAGCAGCCTGTGGTGTCCTTTTTTTTTATTTATGCAGGAGAGCAGCCTGTGGTATCCTGTTCTTTATTTATGCAGGGGAGCAGCCTGTGGTGTTCTGTTCTTTATTTATGCAGGGGAGCAGCCTGTGGTGTTCTGTTCTTTATTTATGCAGGGGAGCAGCCTGTGGTGTTCTGTTCTTTTTTATGCAGGGGAGCAGCCTGTGGTGTCCTGTTCTTTATTTATGCAGGAGAGCAGCCCGTGGTGTCCAGTTCTTTATTTATGCAAGGGAGCAGCCCGTGCTGTCCTGTTTATTTATGCAAGGCAGCAGCCTGTGGTGTCTGGTTCTTTATTTATGCAGGAGAGTAGCCAGTGGTGTCCTCCTCTTCTTTTTTTTATGCAGGTGAGCAGCCCTATGGCAGGGGCGAATTGTGATAACGGGAAGTCAGGCAAATTTTCAGTGTGCCGTGTCCCACACCCCTCTCAGGGGACATTCTCCTACCAAGCTAGGCTGATACATACAAAACCTCGGCTGCCACAATCGGAGCTTCTGCACTTGCGCAAAATCTCAGTTAACCTGGAAGCATCCGCAGTCAGCTGTAAGCATGGTAGGGGGGTGGAGTGGTGTGTGCAAAAGCCCTCCGCCGGCTACTATGAGTTTGTGTTTGCCAGTGCCTGGCTTTCCCTGATCCTTGTGCGGGTAGCAGCCTGCGGTGTCCTGATATTATACAGGGCAGCAGTCTGTGGTGTCCTGTTTCCTGTTTTTATACAGGGGGAGAAGCCTGTGGTGTCGTGATATTTTTAACGAAAAACCTCCATTTTAATGATGCGCTGTTACTTATGGGCCAGTGCTCTGGACTTGCCCCCCAGGCTAAAAGTTGCCAGCCAGCCCCTGGGTGTGGGTACTGGTACCTCGTACAGGGACGGAGGTGGTACTGTCTCCGTGAATTGTTGTCAGTATAAGGACATCCCTCTTGTCCTTATATTTGACCAACAACATATTTTCGGTGCATATTCCCCTGCTTTCACCCCTTCTCATTACTTGGGCAATGTGCGTTTTTGGGAGGCCTCTTTGGTTCTTGCGCACAGTACCGCAAGCTGCTGTACCTCTTGAACCAAGGGCCTTAAACAGGGGGATGCTGGTGTAAAAGTTATCCACATAGAGGTGATAACCTTTATCCAGGAAGGGGTGCACTAAATCCCAGACAATTTTTCCACTAACACCTACGAGGGAGGGGGGGCATTCTGGCGGTTCAATTCTTGAATCCTTCCCTTCATATACCCTAAACCTTTGGGTGTACCCTGAGGTGCTTTCACACAGCTTATACATTTTTATGCCATACCTTGCCCTCTTACTGGGAAGGTACTGGCGGAATTTAACCCTTCCTTTAAAATGTATAAGGGACTCGTCTATGCAAATGAATTTATCTGGGATGTACATCTCTTCAAATTTGGCACTGAAGTAATCAATGACCGGCCTGACTTTGAATAGCCGGTCAAAGGTGGGATCATCTCTGGGTGGGCACTGTGCATTATCGGTGTAATGCAAAAATTTAAGGATTAACTCAAAACGAGTCCGGGTCATGGCCATACGGTAAAGTGGGGTGCTGTACAGAACATCTGTACTCCAATATTGCCTAATTTCTGGCTTTTTTACTATGCCCATATGAAACACCAGACCCCAAAACGTCATCATCTCTACTGCATCTACAGGGGTCCACCTAGCAAATGATGACGTGGGGTTTTGAGCAATAAACTGCTGGGCATATAAATTAGTTTGGTCCACCATTAAATTTATAAAATCATCAGAGAAAAATAATTTGAAAAAGTCAATTTCTCTGAGACCTGTGGAATCAAATTGGATTCCTGGGATGGCCAAAAACTCAGGAACCTGGGGCTCAAAATTGTCAGGTGGTGGGGTCCATACGAGATCAATTATTGGGGGGGGGGTCTCAGCTGCTCTACGGGGGCGTCTTTGAGGGGGTCCCTCATCACTAGAGGAGGAAGAGGAGCTTAAGATGAATCCTTCAAATTCCCCGCTTGCATCACTGGCTGTGTCAGAGTCAGAGGCAAGCATGGCATATGCCTCCTCCGCTGAATACATTCTTCTGGATGACTGGGATGACATTTGGGATGACATTTGGGATGACATTTGGGATGCCATTTTTATTTTTGTGTTTCTGGTAGTGAAATGTTTCAACACGTGTATAGTGTAGGGGGGGGTACAAACTTTATTTCAATGTAGTATGTAGTGTGTAGTGTGTATGTAGTGCAGAAAAAAAAAAAAAAGGTCCTGCGCCAAAAATTGAGCACAGATGTTGGTCAGTAACGTCCGTCACTGAACAGCGCTCAAAGGCAACAGGAATTTGATCAAAAAAATTTGATCAAAAAAATTTGATCAAAAAAAATTAAAAAAAGACCCCACAGCACCCTCAAAAAAAAAAAAAAAAAAGGTGATCAGTGATGCAACACTGATTACCAGTGAGGGGCAGCAGGTGCACAACCTTTGGTGCAACTGACAGTGCAACTGGCAGGTATATATAAAAAAAACCTCTGCACCCCCAAAAAGTTGCTGATCACCTCAGATATAGTGATCAGCACAAAAGGGGGGGGCAGCAGACACAAAATGTAGCACTCTCTATCACTCTCTGTCACTATCTCTCTATCTCTCTCTATCTCTCACTATCTATCACTCTATGACACTGCAGCAGCAGCACTGACAGTTATATATATAAAAAATAACCCCTGCACCCCCAAAAAGTTGCTGGGGGTGACAAAAAGGGGGCAGCAGTCAGTTGCACACGCAGAACAGCTGTATATATATAAAAAATATATGGCACAATCTGTCACTATCTCTCTATCTCTCTCTATCTCTCTATCTATAACTCTATCACACTGCAGCAGCACATAATATAGCACTCTCTGTCACTAGCCCTCTCTATCTCTCTCTATCTCTCTCTATCTCTCTCTCTCTATCTCTCTCTATCTATAACTGGAACACACTGCAGCAGCACAGCAGCACAACACAGCACAGCACAACACAGGAAGTCACAAGCTCCAGGAACGCTACAAGCTGTGATCAGGTAAGTATTTTGCAAGGATCAGGTCAGTAAAACGGCAGATAGGTACGGTGACCGCACTGCACGCAATTCCAGACCGGAATGGCGTCTGCAGTGCAGTCACCGTTAGTTTAAATCCCCCTCCATGGCTGTGATTGGTCCGTCGGTCCGACGAACCAATCACGGCCTTTGGGGGCGGGTAGGGTGAGGTGGGGTGACACCAGTGTCACCCTTACACCCCGTGGTGATTGGTGCTGTACTTTACAGCACCAATCACCACCGATCCCTGTGTCACCGGCGAACGTTATTCGCCGGTGACACAGAAAACGCTGTAATTGGCTGTTCACACTGAACAGCCAATCACAGCGATCGCCGACGGGGGCGGCATCGCAGCCCCCCCTGGGCATGCAGGGACATGTCTGCTGTCAGGGACAGCAGACATGTTTAAACTGTCACCGCGTCTATAGACGCGGGGACAGTTTAAAGCCATGACGTACATTTACGCCATGTGTCGGGAAGTACATCCCGGCCATGACGTAAATGTACGTCAAATGTCGGGAAGGGGTTAAAGACGCACATTTCTGCCCCCCCAAAAATGGGCATTTCAAATGAGAAATGAGTCCAATTAACAAAATAGGGTGAATAAGTATGTATTTCAGGGGTGAGTTAGCAGGTTATTGGGGAAGTAAGTCCTGATATTTTTGGAGGTTGCAGGGGCCACTAGACCATTCAAAATAGGCAGGCTTTAGCATATGCAGTTAGGCCCCGTAGGATGATTTTAGCTAAAAAGTGCCCCAAACACTCAAACGGGCTAGTATCTGGGAAGGAAAAACATGGGAAACATGACTTAGACACCAAATGATACACTTTATGCCATGTTTCAAAGTTTTTATGCACAGTGGTTACAGCATGAAGCGAATGCATGTGAAAATACAAAGGTGCATTGCATTAAACAAGTCCAATGAGCGTCCCAAAATGGCCGGCCTGCCTGCTTTCATCCATCAATTGTTCTAAATTTTTCATTACCCAATGAGCTGAGGTGGAGTCTTAGCCAGTGGTACCATCAGGGAGGTGTGTAAAGCACTTTAGGCTAGACAGCCAATCAGCTGCCAGCTTCCATCTGTCAATCAAATACAGCAGCCAATCAGAAAGCTGCCCATTGATCAGCAGGCCCTTTATGACATCACAGACAGACCCTCAGAACTATCTGTGCATGTCTAATGGCTGGCTTTCAGTTGGGCGGGTGGGTGGCAGAGGGAGGGGATGTCTGTCTCATTTCTCCTGAAAATTGCGGTTTTTCTGCGTTTACGGGAAAAGTTGAGGTCCGACGCGCAAAAGTTGGGTATCGTAGAAATCACCTTTTAAAGATGCACATTTTTGCCCCCCCCCCCCCCCCAAAAATGGGCATTTCAAATGAGAAATGAGTCCAATTAACAAAATAGGGTGAATAAGTATGTATTTCAGGGGTGAGTTAGCAGGTTATTGGGGAAGTAAGTCCTGATATTTTTGGAGGTTGCAGGGGCCACTAGACCATTCAAAATAGGCAGGCTTTAGCATATGCAGTTAGGCCCCGTTTGATGATTTTAGCTAAAAAGTGCCCCAAACACTCAAACGGGCTTGTATCTGGGAAGGGAAAATATGGGAAACATGACTTAGACACCAAATGATACACTGTATGCCATGTTTCAAAAATTTTATGCACAGTGGTTACAGCATGAAGCGAATGCATGTGAATATACAAAGGTGCATTGCATTAAACAAGTCCACTGAGCGTCCCAAAATGGCCGGCCTGCCTGCTTTCATCCATCAATTGTTATAAATTTTTCATTACCCAATGAGCTGAGGTGGAGTCTTAGCCAGTGGTACCATCAGGGAGGTGTGTAAAGCACTTTAGGCTAGACAGCCAATCAGCTGCCAGCTTCCATCTGTCAATCAAATACAGCAGCCAATCAGAAAGCTGCCCATTGATCAGCAGGCCCTTTATGACATCATAGACAGACCCTCAGAACTATCTGTGCATGTCCAATGGCTGGCTATCAGTTGGGCCGGTGGGTGGCAGAGGGAGGGGATGCCTGTCTCGTTTCTCCTGAAAATTGCAGTTTTTCTGCGTTTACGAAAAAAGTTGAGGTCCGACGCGCAAAAGTGGGGTTTCGTAGAAATCATCTTTTAAAGACGCACATTTCTGGCCCCCCAAAAATGGGTATTTCAAATGAGAAATGAGTCCAATTAACAAAATAGGGTGAATAAGTATGTATTTCAGGGGTGAGTTAGCAGGTTATTGGGGAAGTAAGTCCTGATATTTTTGGAGGTTGCAGGGGCCACTAGACCATTCAAAATAGGCAGGCTTTAGCATATGCAGTTAGCCCCCGTAGGATGATTTTAGCTAAAAAGTGACTCAAACGGGCTAGTATCTGGGAAGGGAAAATATGGGAAACATGACTTAGACACCAAATGATACACTGTATGCCATGTTTCCAAATTTTTATGCACAGTGGTTACAGCATGAAGCGAATGCATGTGAAAATACAAAGGTGCATTGCATTAAACAAGTCCACTGAGCGTCCCAAAATGGCCGGCCTGCCTGCTTTCATCCATCAGTTGTTCTAAATTTTTCATTACCCAATGAGCTGAGGTGGAGTCTTAGCCAGTGGTACCATCAGGGAGGTGTGTAAAGCACTTTAGGCTAGACAGCCAATCAGCTGCCAGCTTCCATCTGTCAATCAAATACAGCAGCCAATCAGAAAGCTGCCCATTGATCAGCAGGCCCTTTATGACATCACAGACAGACCCTCAGAACTATCTGTGCATGTCTAATGGCTGGCTTTCAGTTGGGCGGTTGGGTGGCAGAGGGAGGGGATGTCTGTCTCGTTTCTCCTGAAAATTGCGTTTTTTCTGCGTTTACGGGAAAAGTTGAGGTCCGACGCGCAAAAGTGGGGTATCGGAGAAATCACCTTTTAAAGACGCACATTTCTGGCCCCCCAAAAATGGGCATTTCAAATGAGAAATGAGTCCAATTAACAAAATAGGGTGAATAAGTATGTATTTCAGGGGTGAGTTAGCAGGTTATTGGGGAAGTAAGTCCTGATATTTTTGGAGGTTGCAGGGGCCACTAGACCATTCAAAATAGGCAGGCTTTAGCATATGCAGTTAGCCCCCGTAGGATGATTTTAGCTAAAAAGTGACTCAAACGGGCTAGTATCTGGGAAGGGAAAATATGGGAAACATGACTTAGACACCAAATGATACACTGTATGCCATGTTTCCAAATTTTTATGCACAGTGGTTACAGCATGAAGCGAATGCATGTGAAAATACAAAGGTGCATTGCATTAAACAAGTCCAATGAGCGTCCCAAAATGGCCGGCCTGCCTGCTTTCATCCATCAATTGTTCTAAATTTTTCATTACCCAATGAGCTGAGGTGGAGTCTTAGCCAGTGTTACCATCAGGGAGGTGTGTAAAGCACTTAAGACTAGACAGCCAATCAGCTGCTAGGTTCCATCTGTCAATCAAATACAGCAGCCAATCAGAAAGCTGCCCATTGATTAGCAGGCCCTTTATGACATCACAGACAGACCCTCAGAACTATCTGTGCATGTCTAATGGCTGGCTTTCAGTTGGGCGGTTGGGTGGCAGAGGGAGGGGATGTCTGTCTCGTTTCTCCTGAAAATTGCGTTTTTTCTGCGTTTACGGGAAAAGTTGAGGTCCGACGCGCAAAAGTGGGGTATCGGAGAAATCACCTTTTAAAGACGCACATTTCTGGCCCCCCAAAAATGGGCATTTCAAATGAGAAATGAGTCCAATTAACAAAATAGGGTGAATAAGTATGTATTTCAGGGGTGAGTTAGCAGGTTATTGGGGAAGTAAGTCCTGATATTTTTGGAGGTTGCAGGGGCCACTAGACCATTCAAAATAGGCAGGCTTTAGCATATGCAGTTAGCCCCCGTAGGATAATTTTAGCTAAAAAGTTACTCAAACGGGCTAGTATCTGGGAAGGGAAAATATGGGAAACATGACTTAGACACCAAATGATACACTGTATGCCATGTTTCCAAATTTTTATGCACAGTGGTTACAGCATGAAGCGAATGCATGTGAAAATACAAAGGTGCATTGCATTAAACAAGTCCACTGAGCGTCCCAAAATGGCCGGCCTGCCTGCTTTCATCCATCAGTTGTTCTAAATTTTTCATTACCCAATGAGCTGAGGTGGAGTCTTAGCCAGTGGTACCATCAGGGAGGTGTGTAAAGCACTTTAGGCTAGACAGCCAATAAGCTGCCAGCTTCCATCTGTCAATCAAATACAGCAGCCAATCAGAAAGCTGCCCATTGATCAGCAGGCCCTTTATGACATCACAGACAGACCCTCAGAACTATCTGTGCATGTCTAATGGCTGGCTTTCAGTTGGGCGGTTGGGTGGCAGAGGGAGGGGATGTCTGTCTCGTTTCTCCTGAAAATTGCGTTTTTTCTGCGTTTACGGGAAAAGTTGAGGTCCGACGCGCAAAAGTGGGGTATCGTAGAAATCACCTTTTAAAGACGCACATTTCTGCCCCCCCAAAAATGGGCATTTCAAATGAGAAATGAGTCCAATTAACAAAATAGGGTGAATAAGTATGTATTTCAGGGGTGAGTTAGCAGGTTATTGGGGAAGTAAGTCCTGATATTTTTGGAGGTTGCAGGGGCCACTAGACCATTCAAAATAGGCAGGCTTTAGCATATGCAGTTAGGCCCCGTAGGATGATTTTAGCTAAAAAGTGCCCCAAACACTCAAACGGGCTAGTATCTGGGAAGGAAAAACATGGGAAACATGACTTAGACACCAAATGATACACTTTATGCCATGTTTCAAAGTTTTTATGCACAGTGGTTACAGCATGAAGCGAATGCATGTGAAAATACAAAGGTGCATTGCATTAAACAAGTCCAATGAGCGTCCCAAAATGGCCGGCCTGCCTGCTTTCATCCATCAATTGTTCTAAATTTTTCATTACCCAATGAGCTGAGGTGGAGTCTTAGCCAGTGGTACCATCAGGGAGGTGTGTAAAGCACTTTAGGCTAGACAGCCAATCAGCTGCCAGCTTCCATCTGTCAATCAAATACAGCAGCCAATCAGAAAGCTGCCCATTGATCAGCAGGCCCTTTATGACATCACAGACAGACCCTCAGAACTATCTGTGCATGTCTAATGGCTGGCTTTCAGTTGGGCGGGTGGGTGGCAGAGGGAGGGGATGTCTGTCTCATTTCTCCTGAAAATTGCGGTTTTTCTGCGTTTACGGGAAAAGTTGAGGTCCGACGCGCAAAAGTTGGGTATCGTAGAAATCACCTTTTAAAGACGCACATTTTTGCCCCCCCCCAAAAAATGGGCATTTCAAATGAGAAATGAGTCCAATTAACAAAATAGGGTGAATAAGTATGTATTTCAGGGGTGAGTTAGCAGGTTATTGGGGAA
Organism: Crinia signifera; assembly: GCF_055691185.1. Classification (NCBI taxonomy): domain Eukaryota; kingdom Metazoa; phylum Chordata; class Amphibia; order Anura; family Myobatrachidae; genus Crinia; species Crinia signifera. The sequence continues at coordinate 52,044,635 of NC_139222.1, forward strand.
GTAAGTCCTGATATTTTTGGAGGTTGCAGGGGCCACTAGACCATTCAAAATAGGCAGGCTTTAGCATATGCAGTTAGGCCCCGTTTGATGATTTTAGCTAAAAAGTGCCCCAAACACTCAAACGGGCTTGTATCTGGGAAGGGAAAATATGGGAAACATGACTTAGACACCAAATGATACACTGTATGCCATGTTTCAAAAATTTTATGCACAGTGGTTACAGCATGAAGCGAATGCATGTGAATATACAAAGGTGCATTGCATTAAACAAGTCCACTGAGCGTCCCAAAATGGCCGGCCTGCCTGCTTTCATCCATCAATTGTTATAAATTTTTCATTACCCAATGAGCTGAGGTGGAGTCTTAGCCAGTGGTACCATCAGGGAGGTGTGTAAAGCACTTTAGGCTAGACAGCCAATCAGCTGCCAGCTTCCATCTGTCAATCAAATACAGCAGCCAATCAGAAAGCTGCCCATTGATCAGCAGGCCCTTTATGACATCATAGACAGACCCTCAGAACTATCTGTGCATGTCCAATGGCTGGCTATCAGTTGGGCCGGTGGGTGGCAGAGGGAGGGGATGCCTGTCTCGTTTCTCCTGAAAATTGCAGTTTTTCTGCGTTTACGAAAAAAGTTGAGGTCCGACGCGCAAAAGTGGGGTTTCGTAGAAATCATCTTTTAAAGACGCACATTTCTGGCCCCCCAAAAATGGGTATTTCAAATGAGAAATGAGTCCAATTAACAAAATAGGGTGAATAAGTATGTATTTCAGGGGTGAGTTAGCAGGTTATTGGGGAAGTAAGTCCTGATATTTTTGGAGGTTGCAGGGGCCACTAGACCATTCAAAATAGGCAGGCTTTAGCATATGCAGTTAGCCCCCGTAGGATGATTTTAGCTAAAAAGTGACTCAAACGGGCTAGTATCTGGGAAGGGAAAATATGGGAAACATGACTTAGACACCAAATGATACACTGTATGCCATGTTTCCAAATTTTTATGCACAGTGGTTACAGCATGAAGCGAATGCATGTGAAAATACAAAGGTGCATTGCATTAAACAAGTCCACTGAGCGTCCCAAAATGGCCGGCCTGCCTGCTTTCATCCATCAGTTGTTCTAAATTTTTCATTACCCAATGAGCTGAGGTGGAGTCTTAGCCAGTGGTACCATCAGGGAGGTGTGTAAAGCACTTTAGGCTAGACAGCCAATCAGCTGCCAGCTTCCATCTGTCAATCAAATACAGCAGCCAATCAGAAAGCTGCCCATTGATCAGCAGGCCCTTTATGACATCACAGACAGACCCTCAGAACTATCTGTGCATGTCTAATGGCTGGCTTTCAGTTGGGCGGTTGGGTGGCAGAGGGAGGGGATGTCTGTCTCGTTTCTCCTGAAAATTGCGTTTTTTCTGCGTTTACGGGAAAAGTTGAGGTCCGACGCGCAAAAGTGGGGTATCGGAGAAATCACCTTTTAAAGACGCACATTTCTGGCCCCCCAAAAATGGGCATTTCAAATGAGAAATGAGTCCAATTAACAAAATAGGGTGAATAAGTATGTATTTCAGGGGTGAGTTAGCAGGTTATTGGGGAAGTAAGTCCTGATATTTTTGGAGGTTGCAGGGGCCACTAGACCATTCAAAATAGGCAGGCTTTAGCATATGCAGTTAGCCCCCGTAGGATGATTTTAGCTAAAAAGTGACTCAAACGGGCTAGTATCTGGGAAGGGAAAATATGGGAAACATGACTTAGACACCAAATGATACACTGTATGCCATGTTTCCAAATTTTTATGCACAGTGGTTACAGCATGAAGCGAATGCATGTGAAAATACAAAGGTGCATTGCATTAAACAAGTCCAATGAGCGTCCCAAAATGGCCGGCCTGCCTGCTTTCATCCATCAATTGTTCTAAATTTTTCATTACCCAATGAGCTGAGGTGGAGTCTTAGCCAGTGTTACCATCAGGGAGGTGTGTAAAGCACTTAAGACTAGACAGCCAATCAGCTGCTAGGTTCCATCTGTCAATCAAATACAGCAGCCAATCAGAAAGCTGCCCATTGATTAGCAGGCCCTTTATGACATCACAGACAGACCCTCAGAACTATCTGTGCATGTCTAATGGCTGGCTTTCAGTTGGGCGGTTGGGTGGCAGAGGGAGGGGATGTCTGTCTCGTTTCTCCTGAAAATTGCGTTTTTTCTGCGTTTACGGGAAAAGTTGAGGTCCGACGCGCAAAAGTGGGGTATCGGAGAAATCACCTTTTAAAGACGCACATTTCTGGCCCCCCAAAAATGGGCATTTCAAATGAGAAATGAGTCCAATTAACAAAATAGGGTGAATAAGTATGTATTTCAGGGGTGAGTTAGCAGGTTATTGGGGAAGTAAGTCCTGATATTTTTGGAGGTTGCAGGGGCCACTAGACCATTCAAAATAGGCAGGCTTTAGCATATGCAGTTAGCCCCCGTAGGATGATTTTAGCTAAAAAGTGACTCAAACGGGCTAGTATCTGGGAAGGGAAAATATGGGAAACATGACTTAGACACCAAATGATACACTGTATGCCATGTTTCCAAATTTTTATGCACAGTGGTTACAGCATGAAGCGAATGCATGTGAAAATACAAAGGTGCATTGCATTAAACAAGTCCACTGAGCGTCCCAAAATGGCCGGCCTGCCTGCTTTCATCCATCAGTTCTAAATTTTTCATTACCCAATGAGCTGAGGTGGAGTCTTAGCCAGTGGTACCATCAGGGAGGTGTGTAAAGCACTTTAGGCTAGACAGCCAATAAGCTGCCAGCTTCCATCTGTCAATCAAATACAGCAGCCAATCAGAAAGCTGCCCATTGATCAGCAGGCCCTTTATGACATCACAGACAGACCCTCAGAACTATCTGTGCATGTCTAATGGCTGGCTTTCAGTTGGGCGGTTGGGTGGCAGAGGGAGGGGATGTCTGTCTCGTTTCTCCTGAAAATTGCGTTTTTTCTGCGTTTACGGGAAAAGTTGAGGTCCGACGCGCAAAAGTGGGGTATCGTAGAAATCACCTTTTAAAGACGCACATTTCTGGCTCCCCAAAAATGGGCATTTCAAATGAGAAATGAGTCCAATTAACAAAATAGGGTGAATAAGTATGTATTTCAGGGGTGAGTTAGCAGGTTATTGGGGAAGTAAGTCCTGATATTTTTGGAGGTTGCAGGGGCCACTACACCATTTAAAATAGGCAGGCTTTAGCATATGCAGTTAGGCCCTGTAGGATGATTTTAGCCAAAAAGTGCCCCATACACTCAAACGGGCTTGTATCTGGGAAGGGAAAATATGGGAAACATGACTTAGACACCAAATGATACACTGTATGCCATGTTTCCAAATTTTTATGCACAGTGGTTACAGCATGAAGCGAATGCATGTGAATATACAAAGGTGCATTGCATTAAACAAGTCCACTGAGCGTCCCAAAATGGCCGGCCTGCCTGCTTTCATCCATCAATTGTTCTAAATTTTTCATTACCCAATGAGCTGAGGTGGAGTCTTAGCCAGTGGTACCATCAGGGAGGTGTGTAAAGCACTTTAGGCTAGACAGCCAATCAGCTGCCAGCTTCCATCTGTCAATCAAATACAGCAGCCAATCAGAAAGCTGCCCATTGATCAGCAGGCCCTTTAAGACATCACAGACAGACCCTCAGAACTATCTGTGCATGTCTAATGGCTGGCTTTCAGTTGGGCGGGTCGGTGGCAGAGGGAGGGGATGTCTGTTTCGTTTCTCCTGAAAATTGCGGTTTTTCTGCGTTTACGGGAAAAGTTGAGGTCCGACGCGCAAAAGTGGGGTATCGTAGAAATCACCTTTTAAAGACGCACATTTCTGGCTCCCCAAAAATGGGCATTTCAAATGAGAAATGAGTCCAATTAACAAAATAGGGTGAATAAGTATGTATTTCAGGGGTGAGTTAGCAGGTTATTGGGGAAGTAAGTCCTGATATTTTTGGAGGTTGCAGGGGCCACTACACCATTCAAAATAGGCAGGCTTTAGCATATGCAGTTAGGCCCTGTAGGATGATTTTAGCTAAAAAGTGCCCCATACACTCAAACGGGCTTGTATCTGGGAAGTGAAAATATGGGAAACATGACTTAGACACCAAATGATACACTGTATGCCATGTTTCAAAATTTTTATGTACAGTGGTTACAGCATGAAGCGAATGCATGTGAATATACAAAGGTGCATTGCATTAAACAAGTCCACTGAGCATCCCAAAATGGCCGGCCTGCCTGCTTTCATCCATCAATTGTTCTAAATTTTTCATTACCCAATGAGCTGAGGTGGAGTCTTAGCCAGTGGTACCATCAGGGAGGTGTGTAAAGCACTTTAGGCTAGACAGCCAATCAGCTGCCAGCTTCCATCTGTCAATCAAATACAGCAGCCAATCAGAAAGCTGCCCATTGATCAGCAGGCCCTTTATGACATCACAGACAGACCCTCAGAACTATCTGTGCATGTTCAATGGCTGGCTTTCAGTTGGGCGGGTGGGTGGCAGAGGGAGGGGATGTCTGTCTCATTTCTCCTGAAAATTGCGGTTTTTCTGAGTTTACGGGAAAAGTTGAGGTCCGACGCGCAAAAGTTGGGTATCGTAGAAATCACCTTTTAAAGACGCACATTTCTGCCCCCCCAAAAATGGGCATTTCAAATGAGAAATGAGTCCAATTAACAAAATAGGGTGAATAAGTATGTATTTCAGGGGTGAGTTAGCAGGTTATTGGGGAAGTAAGTCCTGATATTTTTGGAGGTTGCAGGGGCCACTAGACCATTCAAAATAGGCAGGCTTTAGCATATGCAGTTAGGCCCCGTAGGATGATTTTAGCTAAAAAGTGCCCCAAACACTCAAACGGGCTAGTATCTGGGAAGGAAAAACATGGGAAACATGACTTAGACACCAAATGATACACTGTATGCCATGTTTCCAAATTTTTATGCACAGTGGTTACAGCATGAAGCGAATGCATGTGAAAATACAAAGGTGCATTGCATTAAACAAGTCCACTGAGCGTCCCAAAATGGCCGGCCTGCCTGCTTTCATCCATCAGTTGTTCTAAATTTTTCATTACCCAATGAGCTGAGGTGGAGTCTTAGCCAGTGGTACCATCAGGGAGGTGTGTAAAGCACTTTAGGCTAGACAGCCAATCAGCTGCCAGCTTCCATCTGTCAATCAAATACAGCAGCCAATCAGAAAGCTGCCCATTGATCAGCAGGCCCTTTATGACATCACAGACAGACCCTCAGAACTATCTGTGCATGTCTAATGGCTGGCTTTCAGTTGGGCGGGTGGGTGGCAGAGGGAGGGGATGTCTGTCTCGTTTCTCCTGAAAATTGCGTTTTTTCTGCGTTTACGGGAAAAGTTGAGGTCCGACGCGCAAAAGTGGGGTATCGTAGAAATCACCTTTTAAAGACGCACATTTCTGGCCCCCCAAAAATGGGCATTTCAAATGAGAAATGAGTCCAATTAACAAAATAGGGTGAATAAGTATGTATTTCAGGGGTGAGTTAGCAGGTAATTGGGGAAGTAAGTCCTGATATTTTTGGAGGTTGCAGGGGCCACTAGACCATTCAAAATAGGCAGGCTTTAGCATATGCAGTTAGCCCCCGTAGGATGATTTTAGCTAAAAAGTGACTCAAACGGGCTAGTATCTGGGAAGGGAAAATATGGGAAACATGACTTAGACACCAAATGATACACTGTATGCCATGTTTCCAAATTTTTATGCACAGTGGTTACAGCATGAAGCGAATGCATGTGAAAATACAAAGGTGCATTGCATTAAACAAGTCCAATGAGCGTCCCAAAATGGCCGGCCTGCCTGCTTTCATCCATCAATTGTTCTAAATTTTTCATTACCCAATGAGCTGAGGTGGAGTCTTAGCCAGTGTTACCATCAGGGAGGTGTGTAAAGCACTTAAGACTAGACAGCCAATCAGCTGCCAGGTTCCATCTGTCAATCAAATACAGCAGCCAATCAGAAAGCTGCCCATTGATCAGCAGGCCCTTTATGACATCACAGACAGACCCTCAGAACTATCTGTGCATGTCTAATGGCTGGCTTTCAGTTGGGCGGGTGGGTGGCAGAGGGAGGGGATGTCTGTCTCGTTTCTCCTGAAAATTGCGGTTTTTCTGTGTTTACGGGAAAAGTTGAGGTCCGACGCGCAAAAGTGGGGTATCGTAGAAATCACCTTTTAAAGACGCACATTTCTGGCTCCCCAAAAATGGGCATTTCAAATGAAAAATGAGTCCAATGAACAAAATAGGGTGAATAAGTATGTATTTCAGGGGTGAGTTAGCAGGTTATTGGGGAAGTAAGTCCTGATATTTTTGGAGGTTGCAGGGGCCACTACACCATTCAAAATAGGCAGGCTTTAGCATATGCAGTTAGGCCCTGTAGGATGATTTTAGCCAAAAAGTGCCCCATACACTCAAACGGGCTTGTATCTGGGAAGGGAAAATATGGGAAACATGACTTAGACACCAAATGATACACTGTATGCCATGTTTCCAAATTTTTATGCACAGTGGTTACAGCATGAAGCGAATGCATGTGAATATACAAAGGTGCATTGCATTAAACAAGTCCACTGAGCGTCCCAAAATGGCCGGCCTGCCTGCTTTCATCCATCAATTGTTCTAAATTTTTCATTACCCAATGAGCTGAGGTGGAGTCTTAGCCAGTGGTACCATCAGGGAGGTGTGTAAAGCACTTTAGGCTAGACAGCCAATCAGCTGCCAGCTTCCATCTGTCAATCAAATACAGCAGCCAATCAGAAAGCTGCCCATTGATCAGCAGGCCCTTTAAGACATCACAGACAGACCCTCAGAACTATCTGTGCATGTCTAATGGCTGGCTTTCAGTTGGGCGGGTCGGTGGCAGAGGGAGGGGATGTCTGTTTCGTTTCTCCTGAAAATTGCGGTTTTTCTGCGTTTACGGGAAAAGTTGAGGTCCGACGCGCAAAAGTGGGGTCTCGTAGAAATCACCTTTTAAAGACGCACATTTCTGGCCCCCAAAAAATGGGCATTTCAAATGAGAAATGAGTCCAATTAACAAAATAGGGTGAATAAGTATGTATTTCAGGGGTGAGTTAGCAGGTTATTGGGGAAGTAAATCCTGATATTTTTGGAGGTTGCAGGGGCAACTACACCATTCAAAATAGGCAGGCTTTAGCATATGCAGTTAGGCCCTGTAGGATGATTTTAGCTAAAAAGTGCCCCAAACACTCAAACGGGCTTGTATCTGGGAAGGGAAAATATGGGAAACATGACTTAGACACCAAATGATACACTGTATGCCATGTTTCCAAATTTTTATGCACAGTGGTTACAGCATGAAGCGAATGCATGTGAATATACAAAGGTGCATTGCATTAAACAAGTCCACTGAGCGTCCCAAAATGGCCGGCCTGCCTGCTTTCATCCATCAATTGTTCTAAATTTTTCATTACCCAATGAGCTGAGGTGGAGTCTTAGCCAGTGGTACCATCAGGGAGGTGTGTAAAGCACTTTAGGCTAGACAGCCAATCAGCTGCCAGCTTCCATCTGTCAATCAAATACAGCAGCCAATCAGAAAGCTGCCCATTAATCAGCAGGCCCTTTATGACATCACAGACAGACAATCAGAACTATCTGTGCATGTCTAATGGCTGGCTATCAGTTGGGCGGGTGGGTGGCAGAGGGAGGGGATGTCTGTCTCGTTTCTCGTGAAAATTGCGGTTTTTCTGCGTTTACGGGAAAAGTTGAGGTCCGACGCGCAAAAGTGGGGTATCGTAGAAATCATCTTTTAAAGACGCACATTTCTGGCCCCCCAAAAATGGGCATTTCAAATGAGAAATGAGTCCAATTAACAAAATAGGGTGAATAAGTATGTATTTCAGGGGTGAGTTAGCAGGTTATTGGAGTAGTAAATCCTGATATTTTTGGAGGTTGCAGGGGCAACTACACCATTCAAAATAGGCAGGCTTTAGCATATGCAGTTAGGCCCTGTAGGATGATTTTAGCTAAAAAGTGCCCCAAACACTCAAACGGGCTTGTATCTGGGAAGGGAAAATATGGGAAACATGACTTAGACACCAAATGATACACTGTATGCCATGTTTCCAAATTTTTATGCACAGTGGTTACAGCATGAAGCGAATGCATGTGAAAATACAAAGGTGGATTGCATTAAACAAGTCCAATGAGCGTCCCAAAATGGCCGGCCTGCCTGCTTTCATCCATCAATTGTTCTAAATTTTTCATTACCCAATGAGCTGAGGTGGAGTCTTAGCCAGTGTTACCATCAGGGAGGTGTGTAAAGCACTTTAGGCTAGACAGCCAATCAGCTGCCAGCTTCCATCTGTCAATCAAATACAGCAGCCAATCAGAAAGCTGCCCATTGATCAGCAGGCCCTTTATGACATCACAGACAGACCCTCAGAACTATCTGTGCATGTCTAATGGCTGGCTTTCAGTTGGGCGGGTGGGTGGCAGAGGGAGGGGATGTCTGTCTCGTTTCTCCTGAAAATTGCGGTTTTTCTGCGTTTACGGGAAAAGTTGAGGTCCGACGCGCAAAAGTGGGGTATCGTAGAAATCACCTTTTAAAGACGCACATTTCTGGCTCCCCAAAAATAGGCATTTCAAATGAGAAATGAGTCCAATTAACAAATTAGGGTGAATAAGTATGTATTTCAGGGGTGAGTTAGCAGGTTATTGGTGAAGTAAATCCTGATATTTTTGGAGGTTGCAGGGGCAACTACACCATTCAAAATAGGCAGGCTTTAGCATATGCAGTTAGGCCCTGTAGGATGATTTTAGCTAAAAAGTGCCCCAAACACTCAAACGGGCTTGTATCTGGGAAGGGAAAATATGGGAAGCATGACTTAGACACCAAATGATACACTGTATGCCATGTTTCCAAATTTTTATGCACAGTGGTTACAGCATGAAGCGAATGCATGTGAATATACAAAGGTGCATTGCATTAAACAAGTCCACTGAGCGTCCCAAAATGGCCGGCCTGCCTGCATTCATCCATCAATTGTTCTAAATTTTTCATTACCCAATGAGCTGAGGTGGAGTCTTAGCCAGTGGTACCATCAGGGAGGTGTGTAAAGCACTTTAGGCTAGACAGCCAATCAGCTGCCAGCTTCCATCTGTCAATCAAATACAGCAGCCAATCAGAAAGCTGCCCATTGATCAGCAGGCCCTTTATGACATCACAGACAGACCCTCAGAACTATCTGTGCATGTCCAATGGCTGGCTATCAGTTGGGCGGGTGGGTGGCAGAGGGAGGGGATGCCTGTCTCGTTTCTCCTGAAAATTGCAGTTTTTCTGCGTTTACGGGAAAAGTTGAGGTCCGACGCACAAAAGTGGGGTTTCGTAGAAATCATCTTTTAAAGACGCACATTTCTGGCCCCCCAAAAATGGGCATTTCAAATGAGAAATGAGTCCAATTAACAAAATAGGGTGAATAAGTATGTATTTCAGGGGTGAGTTAGCAGGTTATTGGGGAAGTAAATCCTGATATTTTTGGAGGTTGCAGGGGCAACTACACCATTCAAAATAGGCAGGCTTTAGCATATGCAGTTAGGCCCCGTAGGATGATTTTAGCTAAAAAGTGCCCCAAACACTCAAACGGGCTTGTATCTGGGAAGGGAAAATATGGAAAACATGACTTAGACACCAAATGATACACTGTATGCCATGTTTCCAAATTTTTATGCACAGTGGTTACAGCATGAAGCGAATGCATGTGAAAATACAAAGGTGCATTGCATTAAACAAGTCCAATGAGCGTCCCAAAATGGCCGGCCTGCCTGCTTTCATCCATCAATTGTTCTAAATTTTTTATTACCCAATGAGCTGAGGTGGAGTCTTAGCCAGTGGTACCATCAGGGAGGTGTGTAAAGCACTTTAGGCTAGACAGCCAATCAGCTGCCAGCTTCCATCTGTCAATCAAATACAGCAGCCAATCAGAAAGCTGCCCATTGATCAGCAGGCCCTTTATGACATCACAGACAGACCCTCAGAACTATCTGTGCATGTCTAATGGCTGGCTTTCAGTTGGGCGGGTGGGTGGCAGAGGGAGGGGATGTCTGTCTCATTTCTCCTGAAAATTGCGGTTTTTCTGCGTTTACGGGAAAAGTTGAGGACCGACGCGCAAAAGTTGGGTATCGTAGAAATCACCTTTTAAAGACGCACATTTCACCCCCCCAAAAAATGGGCATTTCAAATGAGAAATGAGTCCAATTAACAAAATAGGGTGAATTAGTATGTATTTCAGGGGTGAGTTAGCAGGTTATTGGGGAAGTAAGTCCTGATATTTTTGGAGGTTGCAGGGGCCACTAGACCATTCAAAATAGGCAGGCTTTAGCATATGCAGTTAGGCCCCGTAGGATGATTTTAGCTAAAAAGTGCCCCAAACACTCAAACGGGCTAGTATCTGGGAAGGAAAAACATGGGAAACATGACTTAGACACCAAATGATACACTGTATGCCATGTTTCCAAATTTTTATGCACAGTGGTTACAGCATGAAGCGAATGCATGTGAAAATACAAAGGTGCATTGCATTAAACAAGTCCACTGAGCGTCCCAAAATGGCCGGCCTGCCTGCTTTCATCCATCAGTTGTTCTAAATTTTTCATTACCCAATGAGCTGAGGTGGAGTCTTAGCCAGTGGTACCATCAGGGAGGTGTGTAAAGCACTTTAGGCTAGACAGCCAATCAGCTGCCAGCTTACATCTGTCAATCAAATACAGCAGCCAATCAGAAAGCTGCCCATTGATCAGCAGGCCCTTAATGACATCACAGACAGACCCTTAGAACTATCTGTGCATGTCTAATGGCTGGCTTTCAGTTGGGCGGGTGGGTGGCAGAGGGAGGGGATGTCTGTCTCATTTCTCCTGAAAATTGCGGTTTTTCTTCGTTTACGGGAAAAGTTGAGGTCCGACGAGCAAAAGTTGGGTATCGTAGAAATCACCTTTTAAAGACGCACATTTCTACACCCCCAAAAATGGGCATTTCAAATGAGAAATGAGTCCAATTAACAAAATAGGGTGAATAAGTATGTATTTCAGGGGTGAGTTAGCTGTTTATTGGGGAAGTAAGTCCTGATATTTTTGGAGGTTGCAGGGGCCACAAGACCATTCAAAATAGGCAGGCTTTAGCATATGCAGTTAGGCCCCGTAGGATGATTTTAGCTAAAAAGTGCCCCAAACACTCAAACGGGCTAGTATCTGGGAAGGAAAAACATGGGAAACATGACTTAGACACCAAATGATACACTGTATGCCATGTTTCCAAATTTTTATGCACAGTGGTTACAGCATGAAGCGAATGCATGTGAAAATACAAAGGTGCATTGCATTAAACAAGTCCAATGAGCGTCCCAAAATGGCCGGCCTGCCTGCTTTCATCCATCAATTGTTCTAAATTTTTTATTACCCAATGAGCTGAGGTGAAGTCTTAGCCAGTGGTACCATCAGGGAGGTGTGTAAAGCACTTTAGGCTAGACAGCCAATCAGCTGCCAGCTTCCATCTGTCAATCAAATACAGCAGCCAATCAGAAAGCTGCCCATTGATCAGCAGGCCCTTTATGACATCACAGACAGACCCTCAGAACTATCTGTGCATGTCTAATGGCTGGCTTTCAGTTGGGCGGGTGGGTGGCAGAGGGAGGGGATGTCTGTCTCATTTCTCCTGAAAATTGCGGTTTTTCTGCGTTTACGGGAAAAGTTGAGGACCGACGCGCAAAAGTTGGGTATCGTAGAAATCACCTTTTAAAGACGCACATTTCACCCCCCCCAAAAATGGGCATTTCAAATGAGAAATGAGTCCAATTAACAAAATAGGGTGAATTAGTATGTATTTCAGGGGTGAGTTAGCAGGTTATTGGGGAAGTAAGTCCTGATATTTTTGGAGGTTGCAGGGGCCACTAGACCATTCAAAATAGGCAGGCTTTAGCATATGCAGTTAGGCCCCGTAGGATGATTTTAGCTAAAAAGTGCCCCAAACACTCAAACGGGCTAGTATCTGGGAAGGAAAAACATGGGAAACATGACTTAGACACCAAATGATACACTGTATGCCATGTTTCCAAATTTTTATGCACAGTGGTTACAGCATGAAGCGAATGCATGTGAAAATACAAAGGTGCATTGCATTAAACAAGTCCACTGAGCGTCCCAAAATGGCCGGCCTGCCTGCTTTCATCCATCAGTTGTTCTAAATTTCTCATTACCCAATGAGCTGAGGTGGAGTCAGTGGCGTAACTATAAATTTTGCTCCCCCCTGCCAAAATAGTATCTGGCGCCCCCCCCCCATAATGCTGCTTACACCATCATTTCACGTACACTGTATGCCACACACCGTAATTCCACTTACACTATACTCCACACACATAATGCCACTTACAATGTACACCACACACTGTAATGCCACTTACACTGTACGCCACACACCGTAATGCCACTTACACTGTACGCCACACACTGTAATGCCACTTACACTGTACACCACACTCATAATGCCACTTACATTGTACACCACACCATAATGCCATTTAAACTGTACGCCACACACCATAATGCCACTTACACTGTACGCCACACACCATAATGCCACTTACACTGTACGCCACACACCATAATACCATTTAAACTGTACGCCACACACCATAATGCCACTTACACTGTATACCACACACATAATGCCACTTACATTGTACACCACACACAATGCCACTTACACTGTATGCCACACACTGTAATGCCACTTACACTGTACGCCACACACATAATGCCACTTACACTGTACACCACACACATAATGCCACTTACACTGTACGCCACACACCGTAATGCCACTTAAACTGTACGCCACACACATAATGCCACTTACACTGTACACCACACACATAATGCCACTTACACTGTATGCCACACACATAATGCCACTTACACTGTACACCACACACATAATGCCACTTACACTGTACACCACACACATAATGCCACTTACACTGTACGCCACACACCGTAATGCACCTTACACTGTACGCTAGACATAAGGTAACACTCAATAGATGTCAGGCAGTAAGTCACCATGGGGAGAAGGAGCAGAACCCTCCCCACATCCACACAGACCCTCCCCAGTGCTTTACCAATAAAAAATTGTGCTTACCTGCATTCTTCAATTGTGTGGCACTGTACATGGTCTTGTGTTGGTCTTGCAGAAAACAGCCATGGAGGGGAGGCATGGGTACACATAAGGACATAGCAGAGCTGCAGAGGTACAGATGGGGAAAGCAAAAGAGGAACACATGGGGGGTCAGAGGTAGAGATGGCAAAGGGTCACACATGGGGTGGAAAGGACACACATGGGGTGGGCAGGAGCAATGGCACACATATGATGGACAGTGGCACACATGGGGTGGGTAGGGGCACACATGGGGTGGGCAGGGGCACACATGGGGTGGGCAGGAGCAAGGGCACACATATGATGGACAGGGACACATGGGGTGGGCAGGGGCACACATGGGGTGGGCAGGGGCACACATGGGGTGGGCAGGGGCACACATGGGGTGGGCAGGGGCACACATGGGGTGGACAGGGACACACATGGGGTGGGCAGGAGCAAGGGCACACATATGATAGGCAGGGGCACACATGGGGTAGGCAGGAGCAAGGGCACACATATGATGGACAGGGACACACATGGGTGGGTAGGGGCACACATGGGGTGGGTAGGGGCACACATGGGGTGGACAGGGACACACATGGGGTGGACAGGGACACATGGGATGGGCAGGGGCACACATGGGGTGGGCAGGGGCACACATGGGGTGGGCAGGGGCACACATGGGGTGGACAGGGGCACACATGGGGTGGGCAGGGGCACACATATGATGGACAGGGACACACATGGGTGGGCAGGAGCAAGCTGCACACATATGGCGAACAGGGGCATACATGGGATGGGTAGGGGCACACATGGGGTGGACAGGGACACACATGGGGTGGGCAGGGACACACATAGGATGGACAGGGACACACATGGGGTAGGCAGGAGCAAGGGCACACATATGATGGACTGTGGGTAGGGGCACACATGGGGTGGACAGGGACACACATGGGGTGAGCAGGGGCACACATGGGGTGGGCAGGAGCAAGGGCACACATATGATGGACAGGGACACATGGGGTGGGCAGGGGCACACATGGGGTGGGCAGGGGCACACATGGGGTGGACAGGGACACACATGGGGTGGACAGGGACACACATGGGGTGGGCAGGAGCAAGGGCACACATATGATAGGCAGGGGCACACATGGGGTAGGCAGGAGCAAGGGCACACATATGATGGACAGGGACACACATGGGTGGGTAGGGGCACACATGGGGTGGGTAGGGGCACACATGGGGTGGGCAGGGACACACATGGGGTAGGCAGGAGCAAGGGCACACATATGATGGACTGTGGACAGGGACACACATGGGGTGGGTAGGGGCACACATGGGGTGGACAGGGACACACATGGGGTGAGCAGGGGCACACATGGGGTGGGCAGGGGCACACATGGGGTGGGCAGGGGCACACATGGGGTGGGCAGGAGCAATGGCACACATATGGTGGACAGGGGCACACATGGGGTGGGTAGGGGCACACATGGGGTAGGTAGAGGCAGTGGCACAGCTAGGGATAGAATCTAGACTTACAGTAAGCAGGGGAGGACAGCAGCCGAACTGAGAAAGTGTAGCAGCTACTAGCAGGAGATCTGGGGGCGGAGCAACACGTCGTACAGGAGGAAAAGGAAATGCAGAGAGGAAGCTTCTCAGGCTCAGCTGCTGCTGGGACTGGACTCACTGGAGGTTTAAGTGCGTGTGAGACTCCAGAGGGGGAGAGGACCGGCCAGGGGGATCGCGCTGCAGAGCTTTCTTTCTCCACTGCTGTAGCTTACTGCTGCCTGTCAGCTGTTTGACAGGAGCAGCAGGGACAGCGCTTGTCCTTCCTGCACTGCAGAGCGTGCTGAGCAGCCAGCGCCAGCTCTGTGTGCAGTCAGTGACCTTTCTTCAGTTCTCAGTGCGCCCAGCAGGCGCTGGCTCCTCCAAGCCATGGCGGGGGCTGCCTCAGCATAGCTACGCCCCTGGGTGGAGTCTTAGCCAGTGGTACCATCAGGGAGGTGTGTAAAGCACTTTAGGCTAGACAGCCAATCAGCTGCCAGCTTACATCTGTCAATCAAATACAGCAGCCAATCAGAAAGCTGCCCATTGATCAGCAGGCCCTTAATGACATCACAGACAGACCCTTAGAACTATCTGTGCATGTCTAATGGCTGGCTTTCAGTTGGGCGGGTGGGTGGCAGAGGGAGGGGATGTCTGTCTCATTTCTCCTGAAAATTGCGGTTTTTCTGCGTTTACGGGAAAAGTTGAGGTCCGACGAGCAAAAGTTGGGTATCGTAGAAATCACCTTTTAAAGACGCACATTTCTACACCCCCAAAAATGGGCATTTCAAATGAGAAATGAGTCCAATTAACAAAATAGGGTGAATAAGTATGTATTTCAGGGGTGAGTTAGCTGTTTATTGGGGAAGTAAGTCCTGATATTTTTGGAGGTTGCAGGGGCCACAAGACCATTCAAAATAGGCAGGCTTTAGCATATGCAGTTAGGCCCCGTAGGATGATTTTAGCTAAAAAGTGCCCCAAACACTCAAACGGGCTAGTATCTGGGAAGGAAAAACATGGGAAACATGACTTAGACACCAAATGATATACTGTATGCCATGTTTCCAAATTTTTATGCACAGTGGTTACAGCATGAAGCGAATGCATGTGAAAATACAAAGGTGCATTGCATTAAACAAGTCCACTGAGCGTCCCAAAATGGCCGGCCTGCCTGCTTTCATCCATCAGTTGTTCTAAATTTTTCATTACCCAATGAGCTGAGGTGGAGTCTTAGCCAGTGGTACCATCAGGGAGGTGTGTAAAGCACTTTAGGCTAGACAGCCAATCAGCTGCCAGCTTCCATCTGTCAATCAAATACAGCAGCCAATCAGAAAGCTGCCCATTGATCAGCAGGCCCTTTATGACATCACAGACAGACCCTCAGAACTATATGTGCATGTCTAATGGCTGGCTTTCAGTTGGGCGGGTGGGTGGCAGAGGGAGGGGATGTCTGTCTCGTTTCTCCTGAAAATTGCGGTTTTTCTGCGTTTACGGGAAAAGTTGAGGTCCGACGCGCAAAAGTGGGGTATCGTAGAAATCACCTTTTAAAGACGCACATTTCTGCCCCCCCCCCAAAAATGGGCATTTCAAATGAGAAATGAGTCCAATGAACAAAATAGGGTGAATAAGTATGTATTTCAGGGGTGAGTTAGCAGGTTATTGAGGAAGTAAATCCTGATATTTTTGGAGGTTGCAGGGGCAACTACACCATTCAAAATAGGCAGGCTTTAGCATATGCAGTTAGGCCCTGTAGGATGATTTTAGCTAAAAAGTGCCCCAAACACTCAAACGGGCTTGTATCTGGGAAGGGAAAATATGGGAAACATGACTTAGACACCAAATGATACACTGTATGCCATGTTTCCAAGTTTTTATGCACAGTGGTTACAGCATGAAGCGAATGCATGTGAAAATACAAAGGTGCATTGCATTAAACAAGTCCAATGAGCGTCCCAAAATGGCCGGCCTGCCTGCTTTCATCCATCAATTGTTCTAAATTTTTAATTACCCAATGAGCTAAAGTGGAGTCTTAGCCAGTGGTACCATCAGGGAGGTGTGTAAAGCACTTTAGGCTAGACAGCCAATCAGCTGCCAGCTTCCATCTGTCAATCAAATACAGCAGCCAATCAGAAAGCTGCCCATTGATCAGCAGGCCCTTTATGACATCACAGACAGACCCTCAGAACTATCTGTGCATGTCCAATGGCTGGCTATCAGTTGGGCGGGTGGGTGGCAGAGGGAGGGGATGCCTGTCTCGTTTCTCCTGAAAATTGTGGTTTTTCTGCGTTTACGGGAAAAGTTGAGGTCCGACGCGCAAAAGTTGGGTATCATAGAAATCACCTTTTAAAGACGCACATTTCTGGCCCCCCAAAAATGGGCATTTCAAATGAGAAATGAGTCCAATTAACAAAATAGGGTGAATAAGTATGTATTTCAGGGGTGAGTTAGCAGGTTATTGGGGAAGTAAGTCCTGATATTTTTTGAGGTTGCAGGGGCCACTAGACCATTCAAAATAGGCAGGCTTTAGCATATGCAGTTAGGCCCCGTTTGATGATTTTAGCTAAAAAGTGCCCCAAACACTCAAACGGGCTAGTATCTGGGAAGGAAAAACATGGGAAACATGACTTAGACACCAAATGATACACTGTATGCCATGTTTCCAAATTTTTATGCACAGTGGTTACAGCATGAAGCGAATGCATGTGAAAATACAAAGGTGCATTGCATTAAACAAGTCCACTAAGCGTCCCAAAATGGCCGGCCTGCCTGCTTTCATCCATCAGTTGTTCTAAATTTTTCATTACCCAATAAGCTGAGGTGGAGTCTTAGCCAGTGGTACCATCAGGGAGGTGTGTAAAGCACTTTAGGCTAGACAGCCAATCAGCTGCCAGCTTCCATCTGTCAATCAAATACAGCAGCCAATCAGAAAGCTGCCCATTGATCAGCAGGCCCTTTATGACATCACAGACAGACCCTCAGAACTATCTGTGCATGTCTAATGGCTGGCTTTCAGTTGGGCGGGTGGGTGTCAGAGGGAGGGGATGTCTGTCTCGTTTCTCCTGAAAATTGCGGTTTTTCTGCGTTTACGGGAAAAGTTGAGGTCCGACGCGCAAAAGTGGGGTATCGTAGAAATCACCTTTTAAAGACGCACATTTCTGGCCCCCCAAAAATGGGCATTTCAAATGAGAAATTAGTCCAATGAACAAAATAGGGTGAATAAGTATGTATTTCAGGGGTGAGTTAGCAGGTTATTGGGGAAGTAAGTCCTGATATTTTTGGAGGTTGCAGGGGCCACTACACCATTCAAAATAGGCAGGCTTTAGCATATGCAGTTAGGCCCTGTAGGATGATTTTAGCTAAAAAGTGCCCCAAACACTCAAACGGGCTTGTATCTGGGAAGGGAAAATATGGGAAACATGACTTAGACACCAAATGATATACTGTATGCCATGTTTCCAAATTTTTATGCACAGTGGTTACAGCATGAAGCGAATGCATGTGAAAATACAAAGGTGCATTGCATTAAACAAGTCCAATGAACATCCCAAAATGGCCGGCCTGCCTGCTTTCATCCATCAATTGTTCTAAATTTTTCATTACCCAATGAGCTGAGGTGGAGTCTTAGCCAGTGGTACCATCAGGGAGGTGTGTAAAGCACTTTAGGCTAGACAGCCAATCAGCTGCCAGCTTCCATCTGTCAATCAAATACAGCAGCCAATCAGAAAGCTGCCCATTGATCAGCAGGCCCTTTATGACATCACAGACAGACCCTCAGAACTATCTGTGCATGTCTAATGGCTGGCTTTCAGTTGGGCGGGTGGGTGGCAGAGGGAGGGGATGTAAACGCAGAAAAACCACAATTTTCAGGAGAAACGAGACAGACATCCCCTCCCTCTGCCACCCACCCGCCCAACTGACAGCCAGCCATTAGACATGCACAGATAGTTCTGAGGGTCTGTCTGTGATGTCATAAAGGGCCTGCTGATCAATGGGCAGCTTTCTGATTGGCTGCTGTATTTGATTGACAGATGGAAGCTGGCAGCTGATTGGCTGTCTAGCCTAAAGTGCTTTACACACCTCCCTGATGGTACCACTGGCTAAGACTCCACCTCAGCTCATTGGGTAATGAAAAATTTAGACAATTGATGGATGAAAGCAGGCAGGCCGGCCATTTTGGGACACTCATTGGACTTGTTTAATGCAATGCACCTTTGTATATTCACATGCATTCGCTTCATGCTGTAACCACTGTGCATAAAAATTTGGAAACATGGCATACAGTGTATCATTTGGTGTCTAAGTCATGTTTCCCATATTTTCCCTTCCCAGATACAAGCCCGTTTGAGTGTTTGGGGCACTTTTTAGCTAAAATCATCCTATAGGGCCTAACTGCATATGCTAAAGCCTGCCTATTTTGAATGGTGTAGTGGCCCCTGCAACCTCCAAAAATATCAGGACTTACTTCCCCAATAACCTGCTAACTCACCCCTGAAATACATACTTATTCACCCTATTTTGTTCATTGGACTCATTTCTCATTTGAAATGCCCATTTTTGGGGAGCCAGAAATGTGCGTCTTTAAAAGGTGATTTCTACTATACCCCACTTTTGCGCGTCGGACCTCAACTTTTCCCGTAAACGCAGAAAAACCGAAATTTTCAGGAGAAACGAGACAGACATCCCCTCCCTCTGACACCCACCCGCCCAACTGAAAGCCAGCCATTAGACATGCACAGATAGTTCTGAGGGTCTGTCTGTGATGTCATAAAGGGCCTGCTGATCAATGGGCAGCTATCTGATTGGCTGTTGTTTTTGATTGACAGATGGAAGCTGGCAGCTGATTGGCTGTCTAGCCTAAAGTGCTTTACACACCTCCCTGATGGTACCACTGGCTAAGACTCCACCTCAGCTCATTGGGTAATGAAAAATTTAGAACAATTGATGGATGAAAGCAGGCAGGCCAGCCATTTTGGGACGCTCATTGGACTTGTTTAATGCAATGCACCTTTGTATTTTCACATGCATTCGCTTCATGCTGTAACCACTGTGCATAAATAATTTGGAAACATGGCATACAGTGTATCATTTGGTGTCTAAGTCATGTTTCCCATATTTTCCCTTTCCAGATACAAGCCCGTTTGAGTGTTTGGGGCACTTTTTAGCTAAAATCATCCTACAGGGCCTAACTGCATATGCTAAAGCCTGCCTATTTTGAATGGTGTAGTGGCCCCTGCAACCTCCAAAAATTTTAGGACTTACTTCCCCAATAACCTGCTAACTCACCCCTGAAATACATACTTATTCACCCAATTTTGTTCATTGGACTCATTTCTCATTTGAAATGCCCATTTTTGGGGGGCCAGAAATGTGCCTCTTTAAAAAGTGATTTCTAGGATACCCCACTTTTGCGCGTCGGACCTCAACTTTTCCCGTAAACGCAGATAAACCGCAATTTTCAGGAGAAACGAGACAGACATCCCCTCCCTCTGCCACCCACCCGCCCAACTGAAAGCCAGCCATTAGACATGCACAGATAGTTCTGAGGGTCTGTCTGTGATGTCATAAAGGGCCTGCTGATCAATGGGCAGCTTTCTGATTGGCTGCTGTATTTGATTGACAGATGGAAGCTGGCAGCTGATTGGCTGTCTAGCCTAAAGTGCTTTACACACCTCCCTGATGGTACCACTGGCTAAGACTCCACCTCAGCTCATTGGGTAATGAAAAATTTAGAACAATTGATGGATGAAAGCAGGCAGGCCGGCCATTTTGGGACGCTCATTGGACTTGTTTAATGCAATGCACCTTTGTATTTTCACATGCATTCGCTTCATGCTGTAACCACTGTGCATAAAAATTTGGAAACATGGCATACAGTGTATCATTTGGTGTCTAAGTCATGTTTCCCATATTTTCCCTTCCCAGATACAAGCCAGATTGAGTGTTTGGGGCACTTTTTAGCTAAAATCATCCTACAGGGCCTAACTGCATATGCTAAAGCCTGCCTATTTTGAATGGTGTAGTTGCCACCGCAACCTCCAAAAATATCAGGACTTACTTTTACAATAACCTGCTAACTCACCCCTGAAATACATACTTATTCACCCTATTTTGTTCATTGGACTCATTTCTCATTTGAAATGCCCATTTTTGGGGAGCCAGAAATGTGCATCTTTAAAAGGTGATTTCTACGATACCCCACTTTTGCGCGCCGGACCTCTACTTTTCCCGTAAACGCAGAAAAACAGCAATTTTCAGGAGAAACGAGACAGACATCCCCTCCCTCTGCCACCCACCCGCCCAACTGAAAGCCAGCCATTAGACATGCACAGATAGTTCTGAGGGTCTGTCTGTGATGTCATAAAGGGCCTGCTGATCAATGGGCAGCTTTCTGATTGGCTGTTGTTTTTGATTGACAGATGGAAGCTGGCAGCTGATTGGCTGTCTAGCCTAAAGTGCTTTACACACCTCCCTGATGGTACCACTGGCTAAGACTCCACCTCAGCTCATTGGGTAATGAAAAATTTAGAACAATTGATGGATGAAAGCAGGCAGGCCAGCCATTTTGGGACGCTCATCGGACTTGTTTAATGCAATGCACCTTTGTATTTTCACATGCATTCGCTTCATGCTGTAACCACTGTGCATAAAAATTTGGAAACATGGCATACAGTGTATCATTTGGTGTCTAAGTCATGTTTCCCATGTTTTTCCTTCCCAGATACTAGCCCGTTTGAGTGTTTGGGGCACTTTTTAGCTAAAATCTTCCTACGGGGCCTAACTGCATATGCTAAAGCCTGCCTATTTTGAATGGTCTAGTGGCCCCTGCAACCTCCAAAAATATCAGGACTTACTTCCCCAATAACCTGCTAACTCACCCCTGAAATACATACTTATTCACCCTATTTTGTTCATTGGACTCATTTCTCATTTGAAATGCCCATTTTTGGTGGGCCAGAAATGTGCGTCTTTAAAAGGTGATTTCTACGATACCCCACTTTTGCGCGTCGGACCTCAACTTTTCCCGTAAACGCAGAAAAACCGCAATTTTCAGGAGAAACGAGACAGACATCCCCTCCCTCTGCCACCCACCCACCCAACTGACAGCCAGCCATTAGACATGCACAGATAGTTCTGAGGGTCTGTCTGTGATGTCATAAAGGGCCTGCTGATCAATGGGCAGCTTTCTGATTGGCTGCTGTATTTGATTGACAGATGGAAGCTGGCAGCTGATTGGATGTCTAGCCTAAAGTGCTTTACACACCTCCCTGATGGTACCACTGGCTAAGACTCCACCTCAGCTCATTGGGTAATGAAAAATTTAGACAATTGATGGATGAAAGCAGGCAGGCCGGCCATTTTGGGACGCTCATTGGACTTGTTTAATGCAATGCACCTTTGTATTTTCACATGCATTCGCTTCATGCTGTAACCACTGTGCATAAAAATTTGGAAACATGGCAAACAGTGTATCATTTGGTGTCTAAGTCATGTTTCCCATATTTTCCCTTCCCAGATACAAGCCAGATTGAGTGTTTGGGGCACTTTTTAGCTAAAATCATCCTACAGGGCCTAACTGCATATGCTAAAGCCTGCCTATTTTGAATGGTGTAGTGGCCCCTGCAACCTCCAAAAATATCAGGACTTACTTCCCCAATAACCTGCTAACTCACCCCTGAAATACATACTTATTCACCCTATTTTGTTCATTGGACTCATTTCTCATTTGAAATGCCCATTTTTGGGGAGCCAGAAATGTGCGTCTTTAAAAGGTGATTTCTACGATAGCCCACTTTTGCGCGTCGGACCTCAACTTTTCCCGTAAACGCAGAAAAACCGCAATTTTCAGGAGAAATGAGACAGACATCCCCTCCCTCTGCCACCCACCCGCCCAACTGAAAGCCAGCCATTAGACATGCACAGATAGTTCTGAGGGTCTGTCTATGATGTCATAAAGGGCCTGCTGATCAATGGGCAGCTTTCTGATTGGCTGCTGTATTTGATTGACAGATGGAAGCTGGCAGCTGATTGGCTGTCTAGCCTAAAGTGCTTTACACACCTCCCTGATGGTACCACTGGCTAAGACTCCACCTCAGCTCATTGGGTAATGAAAAATTTAGACAATTGATGGATGAAAGCAGGCAGGCCGGCCATTTTGGGACGCTCATTGGACTTGTTTAAGGCAATGCACCTTTGTATATTCACATGCATTCGCATCATGCTGTAACCACTGTGCATAAAAATTTGGAAACATGGCATACAGTGTATCATTTGGTGTCTAAGTCATGTTTCCCATATTTTCCCTTCCCAGATACAAGCCCGTTTGAGTGTTTGGGGCACTTTTTAGCTAAAATCATCCTACAGGGCCTAACTGCATATGCTAAAGCCTGCCTATTTTGAATGGTGTAGTGGCCCCTGCAACCTCCAAAAATATCAGGACTTACTTCCCCAATAACCTGCTAACTCACCCCTGAAATACATACTTATTCACACTATTTTGTTAATTGGACTCATTTCTCATTTGAAATGCCCATTTTTGGGCAGCCAGAAATGTGCGTCTTTAAAAGGTGATTTCTACGATACCTCACTTTTGCGCGCCGGACCTCAACTTTTCCCGTAAACGCAGAAAAACCGCAATTTTCAGGAGAAACGAGACAGACATCCCCTCCCTCTGCCACCCACCCACCCAACTGACAGCCAGCCATTAGACATGCACAGATAGTTCTGAGGGTCTGTCTGTGATGTCATAAAGGGCCTGCTGATCAATGGGCAGCTTTCTGATTGGCTGCTGTATTTGATTGACAGATGGAAGCTGGCAGCTGATTGGCTGTCTAGCCTAAAGTGCTTTACACACCTCCCTGATGGTACCACTGGCTAAGACTCCACCTCAGCTCATTGGGTAATGAAAAATTTAGACAATTGATGGATGAAAGCAGGCAGGCCGGCCATTTTGGGACGCTCATTGGACTTGTTTAATGTAATGCACCTTTGTATTTTCACATGCATTCGCTTCATGCTGTGACCACTGTGCATAAAAATTTGGAAACATGGCATACAGTGTATCATTTGGTGTCTAAGTCATGTTTCCCATGTTTTTCCTTCCCAGATACTAGCCCGTTTGAGTGTTTGGGGCACTTTTTAGCTAAAATCATCCTACGGGGCCTAACTGCATATGCCAAAGCCTGCCTATTTTGAATGGTGTAGTGGCCCCTGCAACCTCCAAAAATATCAGGACTTACTTCCCCAATAACCTGCTAACTCACCCCTGAAATACATACTTATTCACACTATTTTGTTAATTGGACTCATTTCTTATTTGAAATGCCCATTTTTGGGGGGCCAGAAATGTGCGTCTTTAAAAGGTGATTTCTACGATACCCCACTTTTGTGCGTCGGACCTCAACTTTTCCCGTAAACGCAGAAAAACCACAATTTTCAGGAGAAACGAGACAGACATCCCCTCCCTCTGCCACCCACCCGCCCAACTGACAGCCAGCCATTAGACATGCACAGATAGTTCTGAGGGTCTGTCTGTGATGTCATAAAGGGCCTGCTGATCAATGGGCAGCTTTCTGATTGGCTGCTGTATTTGATTGACAGATGGAAGCTGGCAGCTGATTGGCTGTCTAGCCTAAAGTGCTTTACACACCTCCCTGATGGTACCACTGGCTAAGACTCCACCTCAGCTCATTGGGTAATGTAAAATTTAGACAATTGATGGATGAAAGCAGGCAGGCCGGCCATTTTGGGACGCTCATTGGACTTGTTTAATGCAATGCACCTTTGTATATTCACATGCATTCGCTTCATGCTGTAACCACTGTGCATAAAAATTTGGAAACATGGCATACAGTGTATCATTTGGTGTCTAAGTCATGTTTCCCATATTTTCCCTTCCCAGATACAAGCCCGTTTGAGTGTTTAGGGCACTTTTTAGCTAAAATCATCCTACAGGGCCTAACTGCATATGCTAAAGCCTGCCTATTTTGAATGGTGTAGTGGCCCCTGCAACCTCCAAAAATATCAGGACTTACTTCCCCAATAACCTGCTAACTCACCCCTGAAATACATACTTATTCACCCTATTTTGTTCATTGGACTCATTTCTCATTTGAAATGCCCATTTTTGGGGAGCCAGAAATGTGCGTCTTTAAAAGGTGATTTCTACGATACCCCACTTTTGCGCGTCGGACCTCAACTTTTCCCGTAAATGCAGAAAAAACGCAATTTTCAGGAGAAACGAGACAGACATCCCCTCCCTCTGCCACCCACCCGCCCAACTGAAAGCCAGCCATTAGACATGCACAGATAGTTCTGAGGGTCTGTCTATGATGTCATAAAGGGCCTGCTGATCAATGGGCAGCTTTCTGATTGGCTGCTGTATTTGATTGACAGATGGAAGCTGGCAGCTGATTGGCTGTCTAGCCTAAAGTGCTTTACACACCTCCCTGATGGTACCACTGGCTAAAACTCCACCTCAGCTCATTGGGTAATAAAAAATTTAGAACAATTGATGGATGAAAGCAGGCAGGCCGGCCATTTTGGGACGCTCAGTGGACTTGTTTAATGCAATGCACCTTTGTATATTCACATGCATTCGCTTCATGCTGTAACCACTGTGCATAAAAATTTGGAAACATGGCATACAGTGTATCATTTGGTGTCTAAGTCATGTTTCCCATATTTTCCCTTCCCAGATACAAGCCCGTTTGAGTGTTTGGTGCACTTTTTAGCTAAAATCTTCCTACGGGGCCTAACTGCATATGCTAAAGCCTGCCTATTTTGAATGGTCTAGTGGCCCCTGCAAACTCCAAAAATATCAGGACTTACTTCCCCAATAACCTGCTAACTCACCCCTGAAATACATACTTATTCACCCTATTTTGTTAATTAGACTCATTTCTCATTTGAAATGCCCATTTTTGGGGGGCCAGAAATCTGCGTCTTTAAAAGGTGATTTCTACGATACCCCACTTTTGCGCGTCGGACCTCAACTTTTCCCGTAAACGCAGAAAAACCACAATTTTCAGGAGAAACGAGACAGACATCCCCTCCCTCTGCCACCCACCCGCCCAACTGACAGCCAGCCATTAGACATGCACAGATAGTTCTGAGGGTCTGTCTGTGATGTCATAAAGGGCCTGCTGATCAATGGGCAGCTTTCTGATTGGCTGCTGTATTTGATTGACAGATGGAAGCTGGCAGCTGATTGGCTGTCTAGCCTAAACTGCTTTACACACCTCCCTGATGGTACCACTGGCTAAAACTCCACCTCAGCTCATTGGGTAATGAAAAATTTAGACAATTGATGGATGAAAGCAGGCAGGCCGGCCATTTTGGGACGCTCATTGGACTTGTTTAATGCAATGCACCTTTGTATATTCACATGCATTCGCATCATGCTGTAACCACTGTGCATAAAAATTTGGAAACATGGCATACAGTGTATCATTTGGTGTCTAAGTCATGTTTCCCATATTTTCCCTTCCGAGATACAAGCCCGTTTGAGTGTTTGGGGCACTTTTTAGCTAAAATCATCCTACAGGGCCTAACTGCATATGCTAAAGCCTGCCTATTTTGAATGGTGTAGTGGCCCCTGCAACCTCCAAAAATATCAGGACTTACTTCCCCAATAACCTGCTAACTCACCCCTGAAATACATACTTATTCACCCTATTTTGTTCATTGGACTCATTTCTCATTTGAAATGCCCATTTTTGGGGAGCCAGAAATGTGCGTCTTTAAAAGGTGATTTCTACTATACCCCACTTTTGCGCGTCAGACCTCAACTTTTCCCGTAAACGCAGAAAAACCGCAATTTTCAGGAGAAAGGAGACAGACATCCCCTCCCTCTGCCACCCACCTGCCCAACTGAAAGCCAGCCATTAGACATGCACAGATAGTTCTGAGGGTCTGTCTGTGATGTCATAAAGGGCCTGGTGATCAATGGGCAGCTTTCTGATTGGCTGCTGTATTTGATTGACAGATGGAAGCTGGCAGCTGATTGGCTGTCTAGCCTAAACTGCTTTACACACCTCCCTGATGGTACCACTGGCTAAGACTCCACCTCAGCTCATTGGGTAATGAAAAATTTAGACAATTGATGGATGAAAGCAGGCAGGCCGGCCTTTTTGGGACGCTCATTGGACTTGTTTAATGCAATGCACCTTTGTATATTCACATGCATTCGCATCATGCTGTAACCACTGTGCATAAAAATTTGGAAACATGGCATACAGTGTATCATTTGGTGTCTAAGTCATGTTTCCCATATTTTCCCTTCCCAGATACTAGCCCGTTTGAGTGTTTGGGGCACTTTTTAGCTAAAATCTTCCTACGGGGCCTAACTGCATATGCTAAAGCCTGCCTATTTTGAATGGTCTAGTGGCCCCTGCAACCTCCAAAAATATCAGGACTTACTTCCCCAATAACCTGCTAACTCACCCCTGAAATACATACTTATTCACCCTATTTTGTTAATTGGACTCATTTCTCATTTGAAATGCCCATTTTTGGGGGGCCAGAAATGTGCATCTTTAAAAGGTGATTTCTACGATACCCCACTTTTGCGCGTCGGACCTCAACTTTTCCCGTAAACGCAGAAAAACCGCAATTTTCAGGAGAAACGAGACAGACATCCCCTCCCTCTTCCACCCACCCACCCAACTGACAGCCAGCCATTAGACATGCACAGATAGTTCTGAGGGTCTGTCTGTGATGTCATAAAGGGCCTGCTGATCAATGGGCAGCTTTCTGATTGGCTGCTGTATTTGATTGACAGATGGAAGCTGGCAGCTGATTGGCTGTCTAGCCTAAAGTGCTTTACACACCTCCCTGATGGTTCCACTGGCTAAGACTCCACCTCAGCTCATTGGTTAATGAAAAATTTAGACAATTGATGGATGAAAGCAGGCAGGTCGGCCATTTTGGGACGCTCATTGGACTTGTTTAATGCAATGCACCTTTGTATTTTCACATGCATTCGCTTCATGCTGTAACCACTGTGCATAAAAATTTGGAAACATGGCATACAGTGTATCATTTGGTGTCTAAGTCATGTTTCCCATGTTTTTCCTTCCCAGATACTAGCCCGTTTGAGTGTTTGGGGCACTTTTTAGCTAAAATCATCCTACGGGGCCTAACTGCATATGCTAAAGCCTGCCTATTTTGAATGGTCTAGTGGCCCCTGCAACCTCCAAAAATATCAGGACTTACTTCCCCAATAACCTGCTAACTCACCCCTGAAATACATACTTATTCACACTATTTTGTTAATTGGACTCATTTCTCATTTGAAATGCCCATTTTTGGGGGGCCAGAAATGTGCGTCTTTAAAAGGTGATTTCTACGATACCCCACTTTTGCGCGTCGGACCTCAACTTTTCCCGTAAATGCAGAAAAACCGCAATTTTCAGGAGAAATGAGACCGACATCCCCTCCCTCTGCCACCCACCCGCCCAACTGACAGCCAGCCATTAGACATGCACAGATAGTTCTGAGGGTCTGTCTGTGATGTCATAAAGGGCCTGCTGATCAATGGGCAGCTTTCAAATTGGCTGCTGTATTTGATTGACAGATGGAAGCTGGCAGCTGATTAGCTGTCTAGCCTAAAGTGCTTTACACACCTCCCTGCTGATACCACTGGCTAAGACTCCACCTCAGCTCATTGGGTAATGAAAAATTTAGAACAATTGATGGATGAAAGCAGGCAGGCCGGCCATTTTGGGACGCTCAGTGGACTTGTTTAATGCAATGCACCTTTGTATATTCACATGCATTCGCTTCATGCTGTAACCACTGTGCATACAAATTTGGAAACATGGCATACAGTGTATCATTTGGTGTCTAAGTCATGTTTCCCATATTTTCCCTTCCCAGATACAAGCCCGTTTGAGTGTTTGGGGCACTTTTTAGCTAAAATCATCCTACAGGGCCTAACTGCATATGCTAAAGCCTGCCTATTTTGAATGGTGTAGTGGCCCCTGCAACCTCCAAAAATATCAGGACTTACTTCCCCAATAACCTGCTAACTCACCCCTGAAATACATACTTATTCACCCTATTTTGTTAATTGGACTCATTTCTCATTTGAAATGCCCATTTTTGGGGAGCCAGAAATGTGCGTCTTTAAAAGGTGATTTCTACGATACCCCACTTTTGCGCGCCGGACCTCAACTTTTCCCGTAAACGCAGAAAAACCGCAATTTTCAGGAGAAACGAGACAGACATCCCCTCCCTCTGCCACCCACCCGCCCAACTGAAAGCCAGCCATTAGACATGCACAGATAGTTCTGAGGGTCTGTCTGTGATGTCATAAAGGGCCTGCTGATCAATGGGCAGCTTTCTGATTGGCTGCTGTATTTGATTGACAGATGGAAGCTGGCAGCTGATTGGCTGTCTAGCCTAAAGTGCTTTACACACCTCCCTGATGGTACCACTGGCTAAGACTCCACCTCAGCTCATTGGGTAATGAAAAATTTAGACAATTGATGGATGAAAGCAGGCAGGCCGGCCTTTTTGGGACGCTCATTGGACTTGTTTAATGCAATGCACCTTTGTATATTCACATGCATTCGCATCATGCTGTAACCACTGTGCATAAAAATTTGGAAACATGGCATACAGTGTATCATTTGGTGTCTAAGTCATGTTTCCCATATTTTCCCTTCCCAGATACAAGCCCGTTTGAGTGTTTGGGGCACTTTTTAGCTAAAATCATCCTACAGGGCCTAACTGCATATGCTAAAGCCTGCCTATTTTGAATGGTGTAGTGGCCCCTGCAACCTCCAAAAATATCAGGACTTACTTCCCCAATAACCTGCTAACTCACCCCTGAAATACATACTTATTCACCCTATTTTGTTCATTGGACTCATTTCTCATTTGAAATGCCCATTTTTGGGGAGCCAGAAATGTGCGTCTTTAAAAGGTGATTTCTACTATACCCCACTTTTGCGCGTCGGACCTCAACTTTTCCCGTAAACGCAGAAAAACCGCAATTTTCAGGAGAAACGAGACAGACATCCCCTCCCTCTGCCACCTACCCGCCCAACTGAAAGCCAGCCATTAGACATGCACAGATAGTTCTGAGGGTCTGTCTGTGATGTCATAAAGGGCCTGCTGATCAATGGGCAGCTTTCTGATTGGCTGCTGTATTTGATTGACAGATGGAAGCTGGCAGCTGATTGGCTGTCTAGCCTAAAGTGCTTTACACACCTCCCTGATGGTACCACTGGCTAAGACTCCACCTCAGCTCATTGGGTAATGAAAAATTTAGAACAATTGATGGATGAAAGCAGGCAGGCCAGCCATTTTGGGACGCTCAGTGGACTTGTTTAATGCAATGCACCTTTGTATATTCACATGCATTCGCTTCATGCTGTAACCACTGTGCATAAAAATTTGGAAACATGGCATACAGTGTATCATTTGGTGTCAAAGTCATGTTTCCCATATTTTCCCTTCCCAGATACTAGCCCGTTTGAGTGTTTGGGGCACTTTTTAGCTAAAATCATCCTACGGGGCCTAACTGCATATGCTAAAGCCTGCCTATTTTGAATGGTGTAGTGGCCCCTGCAACCTCCAAAAATATCAGGACTTACTTCACCAATAACCTGCTAACTCACCCCTGAAATACATACTTATTCACCCTATTTTGTTCATTGGACTCATTTCTCATTTGAAATGCCCATTTTTGGGGAGCCAGAAATGTGCGTCTTTAAAAGGTGATTTCTACGATACCCCACTTTTGCGCGTCGGACCTCAACTTTTCCCGTAAATGCAGAAAAAACGCAATTTTCAGGAGAAACGAGACAGACATCCCCTCCCTCTGCCACCCACCCGCCCAACTGAAAGCCAGCCATTAGACATGCACAGATAGTTCTGAGGGTCTGTCTATGATGTCATAAAGGGCCTGCTGATCAATGGGCAGCTTTCTGATTGGCTGTTGTTTTTGATTGACAGATGGAAGCTGGCAGCTGATTGGCTGTCTAAGCTAAAGTGCTTTACACACCTCCCTGATGGTACCACTGGCTAAGACTCCACCTCAGCTCATTGGGTAATGAAAAATTTAGAACAATTGATGGATGAAAGCAGGCAGGCCAGCCATTTTGGGACGCTCATTGGACTTGTTTAATGCAATGACCATTGTATATTCACATGCATTCGCTTCATGCTGTAACCACTGTGCATAAAAATTTGGAAACATGGCATACAGTGTATCATTTGGTGTCTAAGTCATGTTTCCCATATTTTCCCTTCCCAGATACAAGCCCGTTTGAGTGTTTGGGGCACTTTTTAGCTAAAATCATCCTACAGGGCCTAACTGCATATGCTAAAGCCTGCCTATTTTGAATGGTGTAGTGGCCCCTGCAACCTCCAAAAATATCAGGACTTACTTCCCCAATAACCTGCTAACTCACCCCTGAAATACATACTTATTCACCCTATTTTGTTCATTGGACTCATTTCTCATTTGAAATGCCCATTTTTGGGGAGCCAGAAATGTGCGTCTTTAAAAGGTGATTTCTACTATACCCCACTTTTGCGCGTCGGACCTCAACTTTTCCCGTAAACGCAGAAAAACCGCAATTTTCAGGAGAAACGAGACAGACATCCCCTCCCTCTGCCACCCACCCGCCCAACTGAAAGCCAGCCATTAGACATGCACAGATAGTTCTGAGGGTCTGTCTGTGATGTCATAAAGGGCCTGCTGATCAATGGGCAGCTTTCTGATTGGCTGCTGTATTTGATTGACAGATGGAAGCTGGCAGCTGATTGGCTGTCTAGCCTAAAGTGCTTTACACACCTCCCTGATGGTACCACTGGCTAAGACTCCACCTCAGCTCATTGGGTAATGGAAAATTTAGAACAATTGATGGATGAAAGCAGGCAGGCCAGCCATTTTGGGACGCTCAGTGGACTTGTTTAATGCAATGCACCTTTGTATATTCACATGCATTCGCTTCATGCTGTAACCACTGTGCATAAAAATTTGGAAACATGGCATACAGTGTATCATTTGGTGTCAAAGTCATGTTTCCCATATTTTCCCTTCCCAGATACTAGCCCGTTTGAGTGTTTGGGGCACTTTTTAGCTAAAATCATCCTACGGGGCCTAACTGCATATGCTAAAGCCTGCCTATTTTGAATGGTGTAGTGGCCCCTGCAACCTCCAAAAATATCAGGACTTACTTCCCCAATAACCTGCTAACTCACTACTGAAATACATACTTATTCACACTATTTTGTTAATTGGACTCATTTCTCATTTGAAATGCCCATTTTTGGGGGGCCAGAAATGTGCGTCTTTAAAAGGTGATTTCTACGATACCCCACTTTTGCACGTCGGACCTCAACTTTTCCCGTAAATGCAGAAAAACCGCAATTTTCAGGAGAAATGAGACAGACATCCCCTCCCTCTGCCACCCACCCGCCCAACTGACAGCCAGCCATTAGACATGCACAGATAGTTCTGAGGGTCTGTCTGTGATGTCATAAAGGGCCTGCTGATCAATGGGCAGCTTTCAAATTGGCTGCTGTATTTGATTGACAGATGGAAGCTGGCAGCTGATTAGCTGTCTAGCCTAAAGTGCTTTACACACCTCCCTGATGATACCACTGGCTAAGACTCCACCTCAGCTCATTGAGTAATGAAAAATTTAGAACAATTGATGGATGAAAGCAGGCAGGCCGGCCATTTTGAGACGCTCAGTGGACTTGTTTAATGCAATGCACCTTTGTATATTCACATGCATTCGCTTCATGCTGTAACCACTGTGCATAAAAATTTGGAAACATGGCATACAGTGTATCATTTGGTGTCTAAGTCATGTTTCCCATATTTTCCCTTCCCAGATACAAGCCCGTTTGAGTGTTTGGGGCACTTTTTAGCTAAAATCATCCTACAGGGCCTAACTGCATATGCTAAAGCCTGCCTATTTTGAATGGTGTACTGGCCCCTGCAACCTCCAAAAATATCAGGACTTACTTCCCCAATAACCTGCTAACTCACCCCTGAAATACATACTTATTCACCCTATTTTGTTCATTGGACTCATTTCTCATTTGAAATGCCCATTTTTGGGGAGCCAGAAATGTGCGTCTTTAAAAGGTGATTTCTACGATACCCCACTTTTGCGCGTCGGACCTCAACTTTTCCCGTAAATGCAGAAAAAACGCAATTTTCAGGAGAAACGAGACAGACATCCCCTCCCTCTGCCACCCACCCGCCCAACTGAAAGCCAGCCATTAGACATGCACAGATAGTTCTGAGGGTCTGTCTATGATGTCATAAAGGGCCTGCTGATCAATGGGCAGCTTTCTGATTGGCTGTTGTTTTTGATTGACAGATGGAAGCTGGCAGCTGATTGGCTGTCTAAGCTAAAGTGCTTTACACACCTCCCTGATGGTACCACTGGCTAAGACTCCACCTCAGCTCATTGGGTAATGAAAAATTTAGAACAATTGATGGATGAAAGCAGGCAGGCCAGCCATTTTGGGACGCTCATTGGACTTGTTTAATGCAATGCATCTTTGTATATTCACATGCATTCGCTTCATGCTGTAACCACTGTGCATAAAAATTTGGAAACATGGCATACAGTGTATCATTTGGTGTCTAAGTCATGTTTCCCATATTTTCCCTTCCCAGATACAAGCCCGTTTGAGTGTTTGGGGCACTTTTTAGCTAAAATCATCCTACAGGGCCTAACTGCATATGCTA
Organism: Crinia signifera; assembly: GCF_055691185.1. Lineage (NCBI taxonomy): Eukaryota > Metazoa > Chordata > Amphibia > Anura > Myobatrachidae > Crinia > Crinia signifera. The sequence goes on from NC_139222.1 coordinate 52,078,085, forward strand.
AAGCCTGCCTATTTTGAATGGTGTAGTGGCCCCTGCAACCTCCAAAAATATCAGGACTTACTTCCCCAATAACCTGCTAACTCACCCCTGAAATACATACTTATTCACCCTATTTTGTTCATTGGACTCATTTCTCATTTGAAATGCCCATTTTTGGGATGCCAGAAATGTGCGTCTTTAAAAGGTGATTTCTACTATACCCCACTTTTGAGCGTCGGACCTCAACTTTTCCCGTAAACGCAGAAAAACCGCAATTTTCAGGAGAAACGAGACAGACATCCCCTCCCTCTGCCACCCACCCGCCCAACTGAAAGCCAGCCATTAGACATGCACAGATAGTTCTGAGGGTCTGTCTGTGATGTCATAAAGGGCCTGCTGATCAATGGGCAGCTTTCTGATTGGCTGCTGTATTTGATTGACAGATGGAAGCTGGCAGCTGATTGGCTGTCTAGCCTAAAGTGCTTTACACACCTCCCTGATGGTACCACTGGCTAAGACTCCACCTCAGCTCATTGGGTAATGAAAGATTTAGAACAATTGATGGATGAAAGCAGGCAGGCCAGCCATTTTGGGACGCTCAGTGGACTTGTTTAATGCAATGCACCTTTGTATATTCACATGCATTCGCTTCATGCTGTAACCACTGTGCATAAAAATTTGGAAACATGGCATACAGTGTATCATTTGGTGTCAAAGTCATGTTTCCCATATTTTCCCTTCCCAGATACTAGCCCGTTTGAGTGTTTGGGGCACTTTTTAGCTAAAATCATCCTACGGGGCCTAACTGCATATGCTAAAGCCTGCCTATTTTGAATGGTGTAGTGGCCCCTGCAACCTCCAAAAATATCAGGACTTACTTCCCCAATAACCTGCTAACTCACTACTGAAATACATACTTATTCACACTATTTTGTTAATTGGACTCATTTCTCATTTGAAATGCCCATTTTTGGGGGGCCAGAAATGTGCGTCTTTAAAAGGTGATTTCTACGATACCCCACTTTTGCACGTCGGACCTCAACTTTTCCCGTAAACGCAGAAAAACCGCAATTTTCAGGAGAAATGAGACAGACATCCCCTCCCTCTGCCACCCACCCGCCCAACTGACAGCCAGCCATTAGACATGCACAGATAGTTCTGAGGGTCTGTCTGTGATGTCATAAAGGGCCTGCTGATCAATGGGCAGCTTTCAAATTGGCTGCTGTATTTGATTGACAGATGGAAGCTGGCAGCTGATTAGCTGTCTAGCCTAAAGTGCTTTACACACCTCCCTGATGATACCACTGGCTAAGACTCCACCTCAGCTCATTGAGTAATGAAAAATTTAGAACAATTGATGGATGAAAGCAGGCAGGCCGGCCATTTTGAGACGCTCAGTGGACTTGTTTAATGCAATGCACCTTTGTATATTCACATGCATTCGCTTCATGCTGTAACCACTGTGCATAAAAATTTGGAAACATGGCATACAGTGTATCATTTGGTGTCTAAGTCATGTTTCCCATATTTTCCCTTCCCAGATACAAGCTCGTTTGAGTGTTTAGGGCACTTTTTAGCTAAAATCATCCTACAGGGCCTAACTGCATATGCTAAAGCCTGCCTATTTTGAATGGTGTAGTGGCCCCTGCAACCTCCAAAAATATCAGGACTTACTTCCCCAATAACCTGCTAACTCACCCCTGAAATACATACTTATTCACCCTATTTTGTTCATTGGACTCATTTCTCATTTGAAATGCCCATTTTTGGGGAGCCAGAAATGTGCATCTTTAAAAGGTGATTTCTACGATACCCCACTTTTGCGCGTCGGACCTCAACTTTTCCCGTAAATGCAGAAAAAACGCAATTTTCAGGAGAAACGAGACAGACATCCCCTCCCTCTGCCACCCACCCGCCCAACTGAAAGCCAGCCATTAGACATGCACAGATAGTTCTGAGGGTCTGTCTATGATGTCATAAAGGGCCTGCTGATCAATGGGCAGCTTTCTAATTGGCTGTTGTTTTTGATTGACAGATGGAAGCTGGCAGCTGATTGGCTGTCTAAGCTAAAGTGCTTTACACACCTCCCTGATGGTACCACTGGCTAAGACTCCACCTCAGCTCATTGGGTAATGAAAAATTTAGAACAATTGATGGATGAAAGCAGGCAGGCCAGCCATTTTGGGACGCTCATTGGACTTGTTTAATGCAATGCACCTTTGTATTTTCACATGCATTCGCTTCATGCTGTAACCACTGTGCATAAAAAATTTGGAAACATGGCATACAGTGTATCATTTGGTGTCTAAGTCATGTTTCCCATGTTTTTCCTTCCCAGATACTAGCCCGTTTGAGTGTTTGGGGCACTTTTTAGCTAAAATCTTCCTACGGGGCCTAACTGCATATGCTAAAGCCTGCCTATTTTGAATGGTCTAGTGGCCCCTGCAACCTCCAAAAATATCAGGACTTACTTCCCCAATAACCTGCTAACTCACCCCTGAAATACATACTTATTCACCCTATTTTGTTAATTGGACTCATTTCTCATTTGAAATGCCCATTTTTGGGGGGCCAGAAATGTGCGTCTTTAAAAGGTGATTTCTGCGATACCCCACTTTTGCGCGTCGGACCTCAACTTTTCCCGTAAACGCAGAAAAAACGCAATTTTCAGGAGAAACGAGACAGACATCCCCTCCCTCTGCCACCCACCCACCCAACTGACAGCCAGCCATTAGACATGCACAGATAGTTCTGAGGGTCTGTCTGTGATGTCATAAAGGGCCTGCTGATCAATGGGCAGCTTTCTGATTGGCTGCTGTATTTGATTGACAGATGGAAGCTGGCAGCTGATTGGCTGTCTAGCCTAAAGTGCTTTACACACCTCCCTGATGGTACCACTGGCTAAGACTCCACCTCAGCTCATTGGGTAATGAAAAATTTAGACAATTGATGGATGAAAGCAGGCAGGCCGGCCATTTTGGGACGCTCATTGGACTTGTTTAATGCAATGCACCTTTGTATTTTCACATGCATTCGCTTCATGCTGTAACCACTGTGCATAAAAATTTAGAAACATGGCATACAGTGTATCATTTGGTGTCGAAGTCATGTTTCCCATGTTTTTCCTTCTCAGATACTAGCCCGTTTGAGTGTTTAGGGCACTTTTTAGCTAAAATCATCCTACGGGGCCTAACTGCATATGCTAAAGCCTGCCTATTTTAAATGGTGTAGTGGCCCCTGCAACCTCCAAAAATATCAGGACTTACTTCCCCAATAACCTGCTAACTCACCCCTGAAATACATACTTATTCACCCTATTTTGTTCATTGGACTCATTTCTCATTTGAAATGCCCATTTTTGGGGAGCCAGAAATGTGCGTCTTTAAAAGGTGATTTCTACGATACCCCACTTTTGCGCGTCGGACCTCAACTTTTCCCATAAATGCAGAAAAAACGCAATTTTCAGGAGAAACGAGACAGACATGCCCTCCCTCTGCCACCCACCCGCCCAACTGAAAGCCAGCCATTAGACATGCACAGATAGTTCTGAGGGTCTGTCTATGATGTCATAAAGGGCCTGCTGATCAATGGGCAGCTTTCTGATTGGCTGCTGTATTTGATTGACAGATGGAAGCTGGCAGCTGATTGGCTGTCTAGCCTAAAGTGCTTTACACACCTCCCTGATGGTACCACTGGCTAAGACTCCACCTCAGCTCATTGGGTAATGAAAAATTTAGAACAATTGATGGATGAAAGCAGGCAGGCCGGCCATTTTGGGACGCTCAGTGGACTTGTTTAATGCAATGCACCTTTGTATATTCACATGCATTCGCTTCATGCTGTAACCACTGTGCATAAAAATTTGGAAACATGGCATACTGTGTATCATTTGGTGTCTAAGTCATGTTTCCCATATTTTCCCTTCCCAGATACAAGCCCGTTTGAGTGTTTGGGGCAGTTTTTAGCTAAAATCATCCTACAGGGCCTAACTGCATATGCTAAAGCCTGCCTATTTTGAATGGTGTAGTGGCCCCTGCAACCTCCAAAAATATCAGGACTTACTTCCCCAATAACCTGCTAACTCACTCCTGAAATACATACTTATTCACCCAATTTTGTTCATTGGACTCATTTCTCATTTGAAATGCCCATTTTTGGGGGGCCAGAAATGTGCGTCTTTAAAAGGCGATTTCTACGATACCCCACTTTTGCGCGTCGGACCTCAACTTTTCCCGTAAACGCAGAAAAACCGCAATTTTCAGGAGAAACGAGACAAACATTCCCTCCCTCTGCCACCCACCCGCCCAACTGACAGCCAGCCATTAGACATGCACAGATAGTTCTGAGGGTCTGTCTGTGATGTCATAAAGGGCCTGCTGATCAATGGGCAGCTTTCTGATTGGCTGCTGTATTTGATTGACAGATGGAAGCTGGCAGCTGATTGGCTGTCTAGCCTAAAGTGCTTTACACACCTCCCTGATGGTACCACTGGCTAAGACTCCACCTCAGCTCATTGGGTAATGAAACATTTAGAACAATTGATGGATGAAAGCAGGCAGGCCAGCCATTTTGGGACGCTCATTGGACTTGTTTAATGCAATGCACCTTTGTATATTCACATGCATTCGCTTCATGCTGTAACCACTGTGCATAAAAATTTGGAAACATGGCATACAGTGTATCATTTGGTGTCTAAGTCATGTTTCCCATATTTTCCCTTCCCAGATACAAGCCCGTTTGAGTGTTTGGGGCACTTTTTAGCTAAAATCATCCTACAGGGCCTAACTGCATATGCTAAAGCCTGCCTATTTTGAATGGTGTAGTGGCCCCTGCAACCTCCAAAAATATCAGGACTTACTTCCCCAATAACCTGCTAACTCACCCCTGAAATACATACTTATTCACCCTATTTTGTTCATTGGACTCATTTCTCATTTGAAATGCCCATTTTTGGGATGCCAGAAATGTGCGTCTTTAAAAGGTGATTTCTACTATACCCCACTTTTGCGCGTCGGACCTCAACTTTTCCCGTAAACGCAGAAAAACCGCAATTTTCAGGAGAAACGAGACAGACATCCCCTCCCTCTGCCACCCACCCGCCCAACTGAAAGCCATCCATTAGACATGCACAGATAGTTCTGAGGGTCTGTCTGTGATGTCATAAAGGGCCTGCTGATCAATGGGCAGCTTTCTGATTGGCTGCTGTATTTGATTGACAGATGGAAGCTGGCAGCTGATTGGCTGTCTAGCCTAAAGTGCTTTACACACCTCCCTGATGGTACCACTGGCTAAGACTCCACCTCAGCTCATTGGGTAATGAAAAATTTAGAACAATTGATGGATGAAAGCAGGCAGGCCAGCCATTTTGGGACGCTCAGTGGACTTGTTTAATGCAATGCACCTTTGTATATTCACATGCATTCGCTTCATGCTGTAACCACTGTGCATAAAAATTTGGAAACATGGCATACAGTGTATCATTTGGTGTCAAAGTCATGTTTCCCATATTTTCCCTTCCCAGATACTAGCCCGTTTGAGTGTTTGGGGCACTTTTTAGCTAAAATCATCCTACGGGGCCTAACTGCATATGCTAAAGCCTGCCTATTTTGAATGGTGTAGTGGCCCCTGCAACCTCCAAAAATATCAGGACTTACTTCCCCAATAACCTGCTAACTCACTACTGAAATACATACTTATTTACACTATTTTGTTAATTGGACTCATTTCTCATTTGAAATGCCCATTTTTGGGGGGCCAGAAATGTGCGTCTTTAAAAGGTGATTTCTACGATACCCCACTTTTGCACGTCGGACCTCAACTTTTCCCGTAAACGCAGAAAAACCGCAATTTTCAGGAGAAATGAGACAGACATCCCCTCCCTCTGCCACCCACCCGCCCAACTGACAGCCAGCCATTAGACATGCACAGATAGTTCTGAGGGTCTGTCTGTGATGTCATAAAGGGCCTGCTGATCAATGGGCAGCTTTCAAATTGGCTGCTGTATTTGATTGACAGATGGAAGCTGGCAGCTGATTAGCTGTCTAGCCTAAAGTGCTTTACACACCTCCCTGATGATACCACTGGCTAAGACTCCACCTCAGCTCATTGAGTAATGAAAAATTTAGAACAATTGATGGATGAAAGCAGGCAGGCCGGCCATTTTGAGACGCTCAGTGGACTTGTTTAATGCAATGCACCTTTGTATATTCACATGCATTCGCTTCATGCTGTAACCACTGTGCATAAAAATTTGGAAACATGGCATACAGTGTATCATTTGGTGTCTAAGTCATGTTTCCCATATTTTCCCTTCCCAGATACAAGCTCGTTTGAGTGTTTAGGGCACTTTTTAGCTAAAATCATCCTACAGGGCCTAACTGCATATGCTAAAGCCTGCCTATTTTGAATGGTGTAGTGGCCCCTGCAACCTCCAAAAATATCAGGACTTACTTCCCCAATAACCTGCTAACTCACCCCTGAAATACATACTTATTCACCCTATTTTGTTCATTGGACTCATTTCTCATTTGAAATGCCCATTTTTGGGGAGCCAGAAATGTGCATCTTTAAAAGGTGATTTCTACGATACCCCACTTTTGCGCGTCGGACCTCAACTTTTCCCGTAAATGCAGAAAAAACGCAATTTTCAGGAGAAACGAGACAGACATCCCCTCCCTCTGCCACCCACCCGCCCAACTGAAAGCCAGCCATTAGACATGCACAGATAGTTCTGAGGGTCTGTCTATGATGTCATAAAGGGCCTGCTGATCAATGGGCAGCTTTCTAATTGGCTGTTGTTTTTGATTGACAGATGGAAGCTGGCAGCTGATTGGCTGTCTAAGCTAAAGTGCTTTACACACCTCCCTGATGGTACCACTGGCTAAGACTCCACCTCAGCTCATTGGGTAATGAAAAATTTAGAACAATTGATGGATGAAAGCAGGCAGGCCAGCCATTTTGGGAAGCTCATTGGACTTGTTTAATGCAATGCACCTTTGTATTTTCACATGCATTCGCTTCATGCTGTAACCACTGTGCATAAAAAATTTGGAAACATGGCATACAGTGTATCATTTGGTGTCTAAGTCATGTTTCCCATGTTTTTCCTTCCCAGATACTAGCCCGTTTGAGTGTTTGGGGCACTTTTTAGCTAAAATCTTCCTACGGGGCCTAACTGCATATGCTAAAGCCTGCCTATTTTGAATGGTCTAGTGGCCCCTGCAACCTCCAAAAATATCAGGACTTACTTCCCCAATAACCTGCTAACTCACCCCTGAAATACATACTTATTCACCCTATTTTGTTAATTGGACTCATTTCTCATTTGAAATGCCCATTTTTGGGGGGCCAGAAATGTGCGTCTTTAAAAGGTGATTTCTGCGATACCCCACTTTTGCGCGTCGGACCTCAACTTTTCCCGTAAACGCAGAAAAACCGCAATTTTCAGGAGAAACGAGACAGACATCCCCTCCCTCTGCCACCCACCCACCCAACTGACAGCCAGCCATTAGACATGCACAGATAGTTCTGAGGGTCTGTCTGTGATGTCATAAAGGGCCTGCTGATCAATGGGCAGCTTTCTGATTGGCTGCTGTATTTGATTGACAGATGGAAGCTGGTAGCTGATTGGCTGTCTAGCCTAAAGTGCTTTACACACCTCCCTGATGGTACCACTGGCTAAGACTCCACCTCAGCTCATTGGGTAATGAAAAATTTAGACAATTGATGGATGAAAGCAGGCAGGCCGGCCATTTTGGGACGCTCATTGGACTTGTTTAATGCAATGCACCTTTGTATTTTCACATGCATTCGCTTCATGCTGTAACCACTGTGCATAAAAATTTAGAAACATGGCATACAGTGTATCATTTGGTGTCGAAGTCATGTTTCCCATGTTTTTCCTTCTCAGATACTAGCCCGTTTGAGTGTTTAGGGCACTTTTTAGCTAAAATCATCCTACGGGGCCTAACTGCATATGCTAAAGCCTGCCTATTTTAAATGGTGTAGTGGCCCCTGCAACCTCCAAAAATATCAGGACTTACTTCCCCAATAACCTGCTAACTCACCCCTGAAATACATACTTATTCACCCTATTTTGTTCATTGGACTCATTTCTCATTTGAAATGCCCATTTTTGGGGAGCCAGAAATGTGCGTCTTTAAAAGGTGATTTCTACGATACCCCACTTTTGCGCGTCGGACCTCAACTTTTCCCATAAATGCAGAAAAAACGCAATTTTCAGGAGAAACGAGACAGACATCCCCTCCCTCTGCCACCCACCCGCCCAACTGAAAGCCAGCCATTAGACATGCACAGATAGTTCTGAGGGTCTGTCTATGATGTCATAAAGGGCCTGCTGATCAATGGGCAGCTTTCTGATTGGCTGCTGTATTTGATTGACAGATGGAAGCTGGCAGCTGATTGGCTGTCTAGCCTAAAGTGCTTTAAACACCTCCCTGATGGTACCACTGGCTAAGACTCCACCTCAGCTCATTGGGTAATGAAAAATTTAGAACAATTGATGGATGAAAGCAGGCAGGCCGGCCATTTTGGGACGCTCAGTGGACTTGTTTAATGCAATGCACCTTTGTATATTCACATGCATTCGCTTCATGCTGTAACCACTGTGCATAAAAATTTGGAAACATGGCATACTGTGTATCATTTGGTGTCTAAGTCATGTTTCCCATATTTTCCCTTCCCAGATACAAGCCCGTTTGAGTGTTTGGGGCAGTTTTTAGCTAAAATCATCCTACAGGGCCTAACTGCATATGCTAAAGCCTGCCTATTTTGAATGGTGTAGTGGCCCCTGCAACCTCCAAAAATATCAGGACTTACTTCCCCAATAACCTGCTAACTCACTCCTGAAATACATACTTATTCACCCAATTTTGTTCATTGGACTCATTTCTCATTTGAAATGCCCATTTTTGGGGGGCCAGAAATGTGCGTCTTTAAAAGGCGATTTCTACGATACCCCACTTTTGCGCGTCGGACCTCAACTTTTCCCGTAAACGCAGAAAAACCGCAATTTTCAGGAGAAACGAGACAGACATCCCCTCCCTCTGCCACCCACCCGCCCAACTGAAAGCCAGCCATTAGACATGCACAGATAGTTCTGAGGGTCTGTCTGTGATGTCATAAAGGGCCTGCTGATCAATGGGCAGCTTTCTGATTGGCTGCTGTATTTGATTGACAGAAGAAAGCTGGCAGCTGATTGGCTGTCTAGCCTAAAGTGCTTTACACACCTCCCTGATGGTACCACTGGCTAAGACTCCACCTCAGCTCATATGGGTAATGAAAAATTTAGAACAATTGATGGATGAAAGCAGGCAGGCCGGCCATTTTGGGACGATCAGTGGACTTGTTTAATGCAATGCACCTTAGTATATCCACATGCATTCGCTTCATGCTGTAACCACTGTGCATAAAAATTTGGAAACATGGCATACAGTGTATCATTTGGTGTATAAGTCATGTTTCCCATATTTTCCCTTCCCAGATACAAGCCCGTTTGAGTGTTTGGGGCACTTTTTAGCTAAAATCATCCTACAGGGCCTAACTGCATATGCTAAAGCCTGCCTATTTTGAATGGTGTAGTGGCCCCTGCAACCTCCAAAAATATCAGGACTTACTTCCCCAATAACCTGCTAACTCACCCCTGAAATACATACTTATTCACCCTAGTTTGTTCATTGGACTCATTTCTCATTTGAAATGCCCATTTTTGGGGGGCGAGTAATGTGCGTCTTTAAAAGGTGATTTCTACGATACCCCACTTTTGCGCGTCGGACCTCAACTTTTCCCGTAAATGCAGAAAAAACACAATTTTCAGGAGAAACGAGACAGACATCCCCTCCCTCTGCCACCCACCCACCCAACTGATAGCCAGCCATTAGACATGCACAGATAGTTCTGAGGGTCTGTCTGTGATGTCATAAAGGGCCTGCTGATCAATGGGCAGCTTTCTGATTGGCTGCTGTATTTGATTGACAGATGGAAGCTGGCAGCTGATTGGCTTTCTAGCCTAAAGTGCTTTACACACCTCCCTGATGGTACCACTGGCTAAGACTCCACCTCAGCTCATTGGGTAATGAAAAATTTAGAACAATTGATGGATGAAAGCAGGCAGGCCGGCCATTTTGGGACGCTCATTGGACTTGTTTAATGCAATGCACCTTTGTATATTCACATGCATTCGCTTCATGCTGTAACCATTCTGCATAAAAATTTGGAAACATGGCATACAGTGTATCATTTGGTGTCTAAGTCATGTTTCCCATGTTTTTCCTTCCCAGATACTAGCCCGTTTGAGTCACTGGGGCACTTTTTGGCTAAAATCATCCTACAGGACCTAACTGCATATGCTAAAGCCTGCCTATTTTGAATGGTGTAGTGGCCCCTGCAACCTCCAAAAATATCAGGACTTACTTCCCCAATAACCTGCTAACTCACTCCTGAAATACATACTTATTCACCCAATTTTGTTCATTGGACTCATTTCTCATTTGAAATGCCCATTTTTGGGGAGCCAGAAATGTGCGTCTTTAAAAGGTGATTTCTACGATACCCCACTTTTGCGCGCCGGACCTCAACTTTTCCCGTAAACGCAGAAATACCGCAATTTTCAGGAGAAACGAGACAGACATCCCCTCCCTCTGCCACCCACCCGCCCAACTGAAAGCCAGCCATTAGACATGCACAGATAGTTCTGAGGGTCTGTCTGTGATGTCATAAAGGGCCTGCTGATCAATGGGCAGCTTTCTGATTGGCTGTTGTTTTTGATTGACAGATGGAAGCGGGCAGCTGATTGGCTGTCTAGCCTAAAGTGCTTTACACACCTCCCTGATGGTACCACTGGCTAAGACTCCACCTCAGCTCATTGGGTAATGAAAAATTTAGAACAATTGATGGATGAAAGCAGGCAGGCCGGCCATTTTGGGACGCTCAGTGGACTTGTTTAATGCAATGCACCTTTGTATATTCACATGCATTCGCTTCATGCTGTAACCACTGTGCATAAAAAATTTGGAAACATGGCATACAGTGTATCATTTGGTGTCTAAGTCAGGTTTCCCATGTTTTTCCTTCCCAGATACTAGCCCGTTTGAGTGTTTGGGGCACTTTTTAGCTAAAATCTTCCTACGGGGCTTAACTGCATATGCTAAAGCCTGCCTATTTTGAATGGTCTAGTGGCCCCTGCAACCTCCAAAAAGATCAGGACTTACTTCCCCAATAACCTGCTAACTCACCCCTGAAATACATACTTATTCACCCTATTTTGTTAATTGGACTCATTTCTCATTTGAAATGCCCATTTTTGGGGGGCCAGAAAAGTGCGTCTTTAAAAGGTGATTTCTGCGATACCCCACTTTTGCGCGTCGGACCTCAACTTTTCCCGTAAACGCAGAAAAACCGCAATTTTCAGGAGAAACGAGACAGACATCCCCTCCCTCTGCCACCCACCCACCCAACTGACAGCCAGCCATTAGACATGCACAGATAGTTCTGAGGGTCTGTCTGTGATGTCATAAAGGGCCTGCTGATCAATGGGCAGCTTTCTGATTGGCTGCTGTATTTGATTGACAGATGGAAGCTGGCAGCTGATTGGCTGTCTAGCCTAAAGTGCTTTACACACCTCCCTGATGGTACCACTGGCTAAGACTCCACCTCAGCTCATTGGGTAATGAAAAATTTAGACAATTGATGGATGAAAGCAGGCAGGCCGGCCATTTTGGGACGCTCATTGGACTTGTTTAATGCAATGCACCTTTGTATTTTCACATGCATTCGCTTCATGCTGTAACCACTGTGCATAAAAATTTAGAAACATGGCATACAGTGTATCATTTGGTGTCGAAGTCATGTTTCCCATGTTTTTCCTTCTCAGATACTAGCCCGTTTGAGTGTTTAGGGCACTTTTTAGCTAAAATCATCCTACGGGGCCTAACTGCATATGCTAAAGCCTGCCTATTTTAAATGGTGTAGTGGCCCCTGCAACCTCCAAAAATATCAGGACTTACTTCCCCAATAACCTGCTAACTCACCCCTGAAATACATACTTATTCACCCTATTTTGTTCATTGGACTCATTTCTCATTTGAAATGCCCATTTTTGGGGAGCCAGAAATGTGCGTCTTTAAAAGGTGATTTCTACGATACCCCACTTTTGCGCGTCGGACCTCAACTTTTCCCATAAATGCAGAAAAAACGCAATTTTCAGGAGAAACGAGACAGACATCCCCTCCCTCTGCCACCCACCCGCCCAACTGAAAGCCAGCCATTAGACATGCACAGATAGTTCTGAGGGTCTGTCTATGATGTCATAAAGGGCCTGCTGATCAATGGGCAGCTTTCTGATTGGCTGCTGTATTTGATTGACAGATGGAAGCTGGCAGCTGATTGGCTGTCTAGCCTAAAGTGCTTTACACACCTCCCTGATGGTACCACTGGCTAAGACTCCACCTCAGCTCATTGGGTAATGAAAAATTTAGAACAATTGATGGATGAAAGCAGGCAGGCCGGCCATTTTGGGACGCTCAGTGGACTTGTTTAATGCAATGCACCTTTGTATATTCACATGCATTCGCTTCATGCTGTAACCACTGTGCATAAAAATTTGGAAACATGGCATACTGTGTATCATTTGGTGTCTAAGTCATGTTTCCCATATTTTCCCTTCCCAGATACAAGCCCGTTTGAGTGTTTGGGGCAGTTTTTAGCTAAAATCATCCTACAGGGCCTAACTGCATATGCTAAAGCCTGCCTATTTTGAATGGTGTAGTGGCCCCTGCAACCTCCAAAAATATCAGGACTTACTTCCCCAATAACCTGCTAACTCACTCCTGAAATACATACTTATTCACCCAATTTTGTTCATTGGACTCATTTCTCATTTGAAATGCCCATTTTTGGGGGGCCAGAAATGTGCGTCTTTAAAAGGCGATTTCTACGATACCCCACTTTTGCGCGTCGGACCTCAACTTTTCCCGTAAACGCAGAAAAACCGCAATTTTCAGGAGAAACGAGACAGACATCCCCTCCCTCTGCCACCCACCCGCCCAACTGAAAGCCAGCCATTAGACATGCACAGATAGTTCTGAGGGTCTGTCTGTGATGTCATAAAGGGCCTGCTGATCAATGGGCAGCTTTCTGATTGGCTGCTGTATTTGATTGACAGAAGAAAGCTGGCAGCTGATTGGCTGTCTAGCCTAAAGTGCTTTACACACCTCCCTGATGGTACCACTGGCTAAGACTCCACCTCAGCTCATATGGGTAATGAAAAATTTAGAACAATTGATGGATGAAAGCAGGCAGGCCGGCCATTTTGGGACGATCAGTGGACTTGTTTAATGCAATGCACCTTAGTATATCCACATGCATTCGCTTCATGCTGTAACCACTGTGCATAAAAATTTGGAAACATGGCATACAGTGTATCATTTGGTGTATAAGTCATGTTTCCCATATTTTCCCTTCCCAGATACAAGCCCGTTTGAGTGTTTGGGGCACTTTTTAGCTAAAATCATCCTACAGGGCCTAACTGCATATGCTAAAGCCTGCCTATTTTGAATGGTGTAGTGGCCCCTGCAACCTCCAAAAATATCAGGACTTACTTCCCCAATAACCTGCTAACTCACCCCTGAAATACATACTTATTCACCCTAGTTTGTTCATTGGACTCATTTCTCATTTGAAATGCCCATTTTTGGGGGGCGAGTAATGTGCGTCTTTAAAAGGTGATTTCTACGATACCCCACTTTTGCGCGTCGGACCTCAACTTTTCCCGTAAATGCAGAAAAAACACAATTTTCAGGAGAAACGAGACAGACATCCCCTCCCTCTGCCACCCACCCACCCAACTGATAGCCAGCCATTAGACATGCACAGATAGTTCTGAGGGTCTGTCTGTGATGTCATAAAGGGCCTGCTGATCAATGGGCAGCTTTCTGATTGGCTGCTGTATTTGATTGACAGATGGAAGCTGGCAGCTGATTGGCTTTCTAGCCTAAAGTGCTTTACACACCACCCTGATGGTACCACTGGCTAAGACTCCACCTCAGCTCATTGGGTAATGAAAAATTTAGAACAATTGATGGATGAAAGCAGGCAGGCCGGCCATTTTGGGACGCTCATTGGACTTGTTTAATGCAATGCACCTTTGTATATTCACATGCATTCGCTTCATGCTGTAACCATTCTGCATAAAAATTTGGAAACATGGCATACAGTGTATCATTTGGTGTCTAAGTCATGTTTCCCATGTTTTTCCTTCCCAGATACTAGCCCGTTTGAGTCACTGGGGCACTTTTTGGCTAAAATCATCCTACAGGACCTAACTGCATATGCTAAAGCCTGCCTATTTTGAATGGTGTAGTGGCCCCTGCAACCTCCAAAAATATCAGGACTTACTTCCCCAATAACCTGCTAACTCACTCCTGAAATACATACTTATTCACCCAATTTTGTTCATTGGACTCATTTCTCATTTGAAATGCCCATTTTTGGGGAGCCAGAAATGTGCGTCTTTAAAAGGTGATTTCTACGATACCCCACTTTTGCGCGCCGGACCTCAACTTTTCCCGTAAACGCAGAAATACCGCAATTTTCAGGAGAAACGAGACAGACATCCCCTCCCTCTGCCACCCACCCGCCCAACTGAAAGCCAGCCATTAGACATGCACAGATAGTTCTGAGGGTCTGTCTGTGATGTCATAAAGGGCCTGCTGATCAATGGGCAGCTTTCTGATTGGCTGTTGTTTTTGATTGACAGATGGAAGCGGGCAGCTGATTGGCTGTCTAGCCTAAAGTGCTTTACACACCTCCCTGATGGTACCACTGGCTAAGACTCCACCTCAGCTCATTGGGTAATGAAAAATTTAGAACAATTGATGGATGAAAGCAGGCAGGCCGGCCATTTTGGGACGCTCAGTGGACTTGTTTAATGCAATGCACCTTTGTATATTCACATGCATTCGCTTCATGCTGTAACCACTGTGCATAAAAAATTTGGAAACATGGCATACAGTGTATCATTTGGTGTCTAAGTCAGGTTTCCCATGTTTTTCCTTCCCAGATACTAGCCCGTTTGAGTGTTTGGGGCACTTTTTAGCTAAAATCTTCCTACGGGGCTTAACTGCATATGCTAAAGCCTGCCTATTTTGAATGGTCTAGTGGCCCCTGCAACCTCCAAAAAGATCAGGACTTACTTCCCCAATAACCTGCTAACTCACCCCTGAAATACATACTTATTCACCCTATTTTGTTAATTGGACTCATTTCTCATTTGAAATGCCCATTTTTGGGGAGCCAGAAATGTGCGTCTTTAAAAGGCGATTTCTACGATACCTCACTTTTGCGCGTCGGACCTCAACTTTTCCCGTAAACGCAGAAAAAACGCAATTTTCAGGAGAAACGAGACAGACATTCCCTCCCTCTGCCACCCACCCGCCCAACTGAAAGCCAGCAATTAGACATGCACAGATAGTTCTGAGGGTCTGTCTGTGATGTCATAAAGGGCCTGCTGATCAATGGGCAGCTTTCTGATTGGCTGTTGTTTTTGATTGACAGATGGAAGCTGGCAGCTGATTGGCTGTCTAGCCTAAAGTGCTTTACACACCTCCCTGATGGTACCACTGGCTAAGACTCCACCTCAGCTCATTGGGTAATGAAAAATTTAGAACAATTGATGGATGAAAGCAGGCAGGCCAGCCATTTTGGGATGCTCATTGGACTTGTTTAATGCAATGCACCTTTGTATTTTCACATGCATTCGCTTCATGCTGTAACCACTGTGCATAAAAAATTTGGAAACATGGCATACAGTGTATCATTTGGTGTCTAAGTCATGTTTCCCATGTTTTTCCTTCCCAGATACTAGCCCGTTTGAGTGTTTGGGGCACTTTTTAGCTAAAATCTTCCTACGGGGCCTAACTGCATATGCTAAAGCCTGCCTATTTTGAATGGTGTAGTGGCCCCTGCAACCTCCAAAAATATCAGGACTTACTTCCCCAATAACCTGCTAACTCACCCCTGAAATACATACTTATTCACCCTATTTTGTTCATTGGACTCATTTCTCATTTGAAATGCCCATTTTTGGGGAGCCAGAAATGTGCGTCTTTAAAAGGTGATTTCTACGATACCCCACTTTTGCGCGCCGGACCTCAACTTTTCCCGTAAACGCAGAAATACCGCAATTTTCAGGAGAAACAAGACAGACATCCCCTCCCTCTGCCACCCACCCGCCCAACTGAAAGCCAGCCATTAGACATGCACAGATAGTTCTGAGGGTCTGTCTGTGATGTCATAAAGGGCCTGCTGATCAATGGGCAGCTTTCTGATTGGCTGCTGTATTTGATTGACAGATGGAAGCTGGCAGCTGATTGGCTGTCTAGCCTAAAGTGCTTTACACACCTCCCTGATGGTACCACTGGCTAAGACTCCACCTCAGCTCATTGGGTAATGAAAAATTTAGAACAATTGATGGATGAAAGCAGGCAGGCCGGCCATTTTGGGACGCTCATTGGACTTGTTTAATGCAATGCACCTTTGTATATTCACATGCATTCGCTTCATGCTGTAACCACTGTGCATAAAAATTTGGAAACATGGCATACTGTGTATCATTTGGTGTCTAAGTCATGTTTCCCATATTTTCCCTTCCCAGATACAAGCCCGTTTGAGTGTTTGGGGCAGTTTTTAGCTAAAATCATCCTACAGGGCCTAACTGCATATGCTAAAGCCTGCCTATTTTGAATGGTGTAGTGGCCCCTGCAACCTCCAAAAATATCAGGACTTACTTCCCCAATAACCTGCTAACTCACTCCTGAAATACATACTTATTCACCCAATTTTGTTCATTGGACTCATTTCTCATTTGAAATGCCCATTTTTGGGGGGCCAGAAATGTGCGTCTTTAAAAGGCGATTTCTACGATACCCCACTTTTGCGCGTCGGACCTCAACTTTTCCCGTAAACGCAGAAAAACCGCAATTTTCAGGAGAAACGAGACAGACATCCCCTCCCTCTGCCACCCACCCGCCCAACTGAAAGCCAGCCATTAGACATGCACAGATAGTTCTGAGGGTCTGTCTGTGATGTCATAAAGGGCCTGCTGATCAATGGGCAGCTTTCTGATTGGCTGCTGTATTTGATTGACAGAAGAAAGCTGGCAGCTGATTGGCTGTCTAGCCTAAAGTGCTTTACACACCTCCCTGATGGTACCACTGGCTAAGACTCCACCTCAGCTCATATGGGTAATGAAAAATTTAGAACAATTGATGGATGAAAGCAGGCAGGCCGGCCATTTTGGGACGATCAGTGGACTTGTTTAATGCAATGCACCTTAGTATATCCACATGCATTCGCTTCATGCTGTAACCACTGTGCATAAAAATTTGGAAACATGGCATACAGTGTATCATTTGGTGTATAAGTCATGTTTCCCATATTTTCCCTTCCCAGATACAAGCCCGTTTGAGTGTTTGGGGCACTTTTTAGCTAAAATCATCCTACAGGGCCTAACTGCATATGCTAAAGCCTGCCTATTTTGAATGGTGTAGTGGCCCCTGCAACCTCCAAAAATATCAGGACTTACTTCCCCAATAACCTGCTAACTCACCCCTGAAATACATACTTATTCACCCTAGTTTGTTCATTGGACTCATTTCTCATTTGAAATGCCCATTTTTGGGGGGCGAGTAATGTGCGTCTTTAAAAGGTGATTTCTACGATACCCCACTTTTGCGCGTCGGACCTCAACTTTTCCCGTAAATGCAGAAAAAACACAATTTTCAGGAGAAACGAGACAGACATCCCCTCCCTCTGCCACCCACCCACCCAACTGATAGCCAGCCATTAGACATGCACAGATAGTTCTGAGGGTCTGTCTGTGATGTCATAAAGGGCCTGCTGATCAATGGGCAGCTTTCTGATTGGCTGCTGTATTTGATTGACAGATGGAAGCTGGCAGCTGATTGGCTTTCTAGCCTAAAGTGCTTTACACACCTCCCTGATGGTACCACTGGCTAAGACTCCACCTCAGCTCATTGGGTAATGAAAAATTTAGAACAATTGATGGATGAAAGCAGGCAGGCCGGCCATTTTGGGACGCTCATTGGACTTGTTTAATGCAATGCACCTTTGTATATTCACATGCATTCGCTTCATGCTGTAACCATTCTGCATAAAAATTTGGAAACATGGCATACAGTGTATCATTTGGTGTCTAAGTCATGTTTCCCATGTTTTTCCTTCCCAGATACTAGCCCGTTTGAGTCACTGGGGCACTTTTTGGCTAAAATCATCCTACAGGACCTAACTGCATATGCTAAAGCCTGCCTATTTTGAATGGTGTAGTGGCCCCTGCAACCTCCAAAAATATCAGGACTTACTTCCCCAATAACCTGCTAACTCACTCCTGAAATACATACTTATTCACCCAATTTTGTTCATTGGACTCATTTCTCATTTGAAATGCCCATTTTTGGGGAGCCAGAAATGTGCGTCTTTAAAAGGTGATTTCTACGATACCCCACTTTTGCGCGCCGGACCTCAACTTTTCCCGTAAACGCAGAAATACCGCAATTTTCAGGAGAAACGAGACAGACATCCCCTCCCTCTGCCACCCACCCGCCCAACTGAAAGCCAGCCATTAGACATGCACAGATAGTTCTGAGGGTCTGTCTGTGATGTCATAAAGGGCCTGCTGATCAATGGGCAGCTTTCTGATTGGCTGTTGTTTTTGATTGACAGATGGAAGCGGGCAGCTGATTGGCTGTCTAGCCTAAAGTGCTTTACACACCTCCCTGATGGTACCACTGGCTAAGACTCCACCTCAGCTCATTGGGTAATGAAAAATTTAGAACAATTGATGGATGAAAGCAGGCAGGCCGGCCATTTTGGGACGCTCAGTGGACTTGTTTAATGCAATGCACCTTTGTATATTCACATGCATTCGCTTCATGCTGTAACCACTGTGCATAAAAAATTTGGAAACATGGCATACAGTGTATCATTTGGTGTCTAAGTCAGGTTTCCCATGTTTTTCCTTCCCAGATACTAGCCCGTTTGAGTGTTTGGGGCACTTTTTAGCTAAAATCTTCCTACGGGGCTTAACTGCATATGCTAAAGCCTGCCTATTTTGAATGGTCTAGTGGCCCCTGCAACCTCCAAAAAGATCAGGACTTACTTCCCCAATAACCTGCTAACTCACCCCTGAAATACATACTTATTCACCCTATTTTGTTAATTGGACTCATTTCTCATTTGAAATGCCCATTTTTGGGGAGCCAGAAATGTGCGTCTTTAAAAGGCGATTTCTACGATACCTCACTTTTGCGCGTCGGACCTCAACTTTTCCCGTAAACGCAGAAAAAACGCAATTTTCAGGAGAAACGAGACAGACATTCCCTCCCTCTGCCACCCACCCGCCCAACTGAAAGCCAGCAATTAGACATGCACAGATAGTTCTGAGGGTCTGTCTGTGATGTCATAAAGGGCCTGCTGATCAATGGGCAGCTTTCTGATTGGCTGTTGTTTTTGATTGACAGATGGAAGCTGGCAGCTGATTGGCTGTCTAGCCTAAAGTGCTTTACACACCTCCCTGATGGTACCACTGGCTAAGACTCCACCTCAGCTCATTGGGTAATGAAAAATTTAGAACAATTGATGGATGAAAGCAGGCAGGCCAGCCATTTTGGGATGCTCATTGGACTTGTTTAATGCAATGCACCTTTGTATTTTCACATGCATTCGCTTCATGCTGTAACCACTGTGCATAAAAAATTTGGAAACATGGCATACAGTGTATCATTTGGTGTCTAAGTCATGTTTCCCATGTTTTTCCTTCCCAGATACTAGCCCGTTTGAGTGTTTGGGGCACTTTTTAGCTAAAATCTTCCTACGGGGCCTAACTGCATATGCTAAAGCCTGCCTATTTTGAATGGTGTAGTGGCCCCTGCAACCTCCAAAAATATCAGGACTTACTTCCCCAATAACCTGCTAACTCACCCCTGAAATACATACTTATTCACCCTATTTTGTTCATTGGACTCATTTCTCATTTGAAATGCCCATTTTTGGGGAGCCAGAAATGTGCGTCTTTAAAAGGTGATTTCTACGATACCCCACTTTTGCGCGCCGGACCTCAACTTTTCCCGTAAACGCAGAAATACCGCAATTTTCAGGAGAAACAAGACAGACATCCCCTCCCTCTGCCACCCACCCGCCCAACTGAAAGCCAGCCATTAGACATGCACAGATAGTTCTGAGGGTCTGTCTGTGATGTCATAAAGGGCCTGCTGATCAATGGGCAGCTTTCTGATTGGCTGTTGTTTTTGATTGACAGATGGAAGCGGGCAGCTGATTGGCTGTCTAGCCTAAAGTGCTTTACACACCTCCCTGATGGTACCACTGGCTAAGACTCCACCTCAGCTCATTGAGTAATGAAAAATTTAGACAATTGATGGATGAAAGCAGGCAGGCCGGCCATTTTGGGATGCTCATTGGACTTGTTTAATGCAATGCACCTTTGTATATTCACATGCATTCGCTTCATGCTGTAACCACTGTGCATAAAAATTTGGAAACATGGCATACAGTGTATCATTTGGTGTCTAAGTCATGTTTCCCATATTTTCCCTTCCCAGATACAAGCCCGTTTGAGTGTTTGGGGCACTTTTTGGCTAAAATCTTCCTACGGGGCCTAACTGCATATGCTAAAGCCTGCCTATTTTGAATGGTGTAGTGGCCCCTGCAACCTCCAAAAATATCAGGACTTACTTCCCCAATAACCTGCTAACTCACTCCTGAAATACATACTTATTCACCCAATTTTGTTCATTGGACTCATTTCTCATTTGAAATGCCCATTTTTGGGGGGCCAGAAATGTGCGTCTTTAAAAGGCGATTTCTACGATACCTCACTTTTGCGTGTCGGACCTCAACTTTTCCCGTAAATGCAGAAAAAACACAATTTTCAGGAGAAACGAGACAGACATCCCCTCCCTCTGCCACCCACCCACCCAACTGATAGCCAGCCATTAGACATGCACAGATAGTTCTGAGGGTCTGTCTGTGATGTCATAAAGGGCCTGCTGATCAATGGGCAGCTTTCTGATTGGCTGCTGTATTTGATTGACAGATGGAAGCTGGCAGCTGATTGGCTTTCTAGCCTAAAGTGCTTTACACACCTCCCTGATGGTACCACTGGCTAAGACTCCACCTCAGCTCATTGGGTAATGAAAAATTTAGAACAATTGATGGATGAAAGCAGGCAGGCCGGCCATTTTGGGACGCTCATTGGACTTGTTTAATGCAATGCACCTTTGTATATTCACATGCATTCGCTTCATGCTGTAACCATTCTGCATAAAAATTTGGAAACATGGCATACAGTGTATCATTTGGTGTCTAAGTCATGTTTCCCATGTTTTTCCTTCCCAGATACTAGCCCGTTTGAGTCACTGGGGCACTTTTTGGCTAAAATCATCCTACAGGACCTAACTGCATATGCTAAAGCCTGCCTATTTTGAATGGTGTAGTGGCCCCTGCAACCTCCAAAAATATCAGGACTTACTTCCCCAATAACCTGCTAACTCACTCCTGAAATACATACTTATTCACCCAATTTTGTTCATTGGACTCATTTCTCATTTGAAATGCCCATTTTTGGGGAGCCAGAAATGTGCGTCTTTAAAAGGTGATTTCTACGATACCCCACTTTTGCGCGCCGGACCTCAACTTTTCCCGTAAACGCAGAAATACCGCAATTTTCAGGAGAAACGAGACAGACATCCCCTCCCTCTGCCACCCACCCGCCCAACTGAAAGCCAGCCATTAGACATGCACAGATAGTTCTGAGGGTCTGTCTGTGATGTCATAAAGGGCCTGCTGATCAATGGGCAGCTTTCTGATTGGCTGTTGTTTTTGATTGACAGATGGAAGCGGGCAGCTGATTGGCTGTCTAGCCTAAAGTGCTTTACACACCTCCCTGATGGTACCACTGGCTAAGACTCCACCTCAGCTCATTGGGTAATGAAAAATTTAGAACAATTGATGGATGAAAGCAGGCAGGCCGGCCATTTTGGGACGCTCAGTGGACTTGTTTAATGCAATGCACCTTTGTATATTCACATGCATTCGCTTCATGCTGTAACCACTGTGCATAAAAAATTTGGAAACATGGCATACAGTGTATCATTTGGTGTCTAAGTCAGGTTTCCCATGTTTTTCCTTCCCAGATACTAGCCCGTTTGAGTGTTTGGGGCACTTTTTAGCTAAAATCTTCCTACGGGGCTTAACTGCATATGCTAAAGCCTGCCTATTTTGAATGGTCTAGTGGCCCCTGCAACCTCCAAAAAGATCAGGACTTACTTCCCCAATAACCTGCTAACTCACCCCTGAAATACATACTTATTCACCCTATTTTGTTAATTGGACTCATTTCTCATTTGAAATGCCCATTTTTGGGGGGCCAGAAAAGTGCGTCTTTAAAAGGTGATTTCTGCGATACCCCACTTTTGCGCGTCGGACCTCAACTTTTCCCGTAAACGCAGAAAAACCGCAATTTTCAGGAGAAACGAGACAGACATCCCCTCCCTCTGCCACCCACCCACCCAACTGACAGCCAGCCATTAGACATGCACAGATAGTTCTGAGGGTCTGTCTGTGATGTCATAAAGGGCCTGCTGATCAATGGGCAGCTTTCTGATTGGCTGCTGTATTTGATTGACAGATGGAAGCTGGCAGCTGATTGGCTGTCTAGCCTAAAGTGCTTTACACACCTCCCTGATGGTACCACTGGCTAAGACTCCACCTCAGCTCATTGGGTAATGAAAAATTTAGACAATTGATGGATGAAAGCAGGCAGGCCGGCCATTTTGGGACGCTCATTGGACTTGTTTAATGCAATGCACCTTTGTATTTTCACATGCATTCGCTTCATGCTGTAACCACTGTGCATAAAAATTTAGAAACATGGCATACAGTGTATCATTTGGTGTCGAAGTCATGTTTCCCATGTTTTTCCTTCTCAGATACTAGCCCGTTTGAGTGTTTAGGGCACTTTTTAGCTAAAATCATCCTACGGGGCCTAACTGCATATGCTAAAGCCTGCCTATTTTAAATGGTGTAGTGGCCCCTGCAACCTCCAAAAATATCAGGACTTACTTCCCCAATAACCTGCTAACTCACCCCTGAAATACATACTTATTCACCCTATTTTGTTCATTGGACTCATTTCTCATTTGAAATGCCCATTTTTGGGGAGCCAGAAATGTGCGTCTTTAAAAGGTGATTTCTACGATACCCCACTTTTGCGCGTCGGACCTCAACTTTTCCCATAAATGCAGAAAAAACGCAATTTTCAGGAGAAACGAGACAGACATCCCCTCCCTCTGCCACCCACCCGCCCAACTGAAAGCCAGCCATTAGACATGCACAGATAGTTCTGAGGGTCTGTCTATGATGTCATAAAGGGCCTGCTGATCAATGGGCAGCTTTCTGATTGGCTGCTGTATTTGATTGACAGATGGAAGCTGGCAGCTGATTGGCTGTCTAGCCTAAAGTGCTTTACACACCTCCCTGATGGTACCACTGGCTAAGACTCCACCTCAGCTCATTGGGTAATGAAAAATTTAGAACAATTGATGGATGAAAGCAGGCAGGCCGGCCATTTTGGGACGCTCAGTGGACTTGTTTAATGCAATGCACCTTTGTATATTCACATGCATTCGCTTCATGCTGTAACCACTGTGCATAAAAATTTGGAAACATGGCATACTGTGTATCATTTGGTGTCTAAGTCATGTTTCCCATATTTTCCCTTCCCAGATACAAGCCCGTTTGAGTGTTTGGGGCAGTTTTTAGCTAAAATCATCCTACAGGGCCTAACTGCATATGCTAAAGCCTGCCTATTTTGAATGGTGTAGTGGCCCCTGCAACCTCCAAAAATATCAGGACTTACTTCCCCAATAACCTGCTAACTCACTCCTGAAATACATACTTATTCACCCAATTTTGTTCATTGGACTCATTTCTCATTTGAAATGCCCATTTTTGGGGGGCCAGAAATGTGCGTCTTTAAAAGGCGATTTCTACGATACCCCACTTTTGCGCGTCGGACCTCAACTTTTCCCGTAAACGCAGAAAAACCGCAATTTTCAGGAGAAACGAGACAGACATCCCCTCCCTCTGCCACCCACCCGCCCAACTGAAAGCCAGCCATTAGACATGCACAGATAGTTCTGAGGGTCTGTCTGTGATGTCATAAAGGGCCTGCTGATCAATGGGCAGCTTTCTGATTGGCTGCTGTATTTGATTGACAGAAGAAAGCTGGCAGCTGATTGGCTGTCTAGCCTAAAGTGCTTTACACACCTCCCTGATGGTACCACTGGCTAAGACTCCACCTCAGCTCATATGGGTAATGAAAAATTTAGAACAATTGATGGATGAAAGCAGGCAGGCCGGCCATTTTGGGACGATCAGTGGACTTGTTTAATGCAATGCACCTTAGTATATCCACATGCATTCGCTTCATGCTGTAACCACTGTGCATAAAAATTTGGAAACATGGCATACAGTGTATCATTTGGTGTATAAGTCATGTTTCCCATATTTTCCCTTCCCAGATACAAGCCCGTTTGAGTGTTTGGGGCACTTTTTAGCTAAAATCATCCTACAGGGCCTAACTGCATATGCTAAAGCCTGCCTATTTTGAATGGTGTAGTGGCCCCTGCAACCTCCAAAAATATCAGGACTTACTTCCCCAATAACCTGCTAACTCACCCCTGAAATACATACTTATTCACCCTAGTTTGTTCATTGGACTCATTTCTCATTTGAAATGCCCATTTTTGGGGGGCGAGTAATGTGCGTCTTTAAAAGGTGATTTCTACGATACCCCACTTTTGCGCGTCGGACCTCAACTTTTCCCGTAAATGCAGAAAAAACACAATTTTCAGGAGAAACGAGACAGACATCCCCTCCCTCTGCCACCCACCCACCCAACTGATAGCCAGCCATTAGACATGCACAGATAGTTCTGAGGGTCTGTCTGTGATGTCATAAAGGGCCTGCTGATCAATGGGCAGCTTTCTGATTGGCTGCTGTATTTGATTGACAGATGGAAGCTGGCAGCTGATTGGCTTTCTAGCCTAAAGTGCTTTACACACCTCCCTGATGGTACCACTGGCTAAGACTCCACCTCAGCTCATTGGGTAATGAAAAATTTAGAACAATTGATGGATGAAAGCAGGCAGGCCGGCCATTTTGGGACGCTCATTGGACTTGTTTAATGCAATGCACCTTTGTATATTCACATGCATTCGCTTCATGCTGTAACCATTCTGCATAAAAATTTGGAAACATGGCATACAGTGTATCATTTGGTGTCTAAGTCATGTTTCCCATGTTTTTCCTTCCCAGATACTAGCCCGTTTGAGTCACTGGGGCACTTTTTGACTAAAATCATCCTACAGGACCTAACTGCATATGCTAAAGCCTGCCTATTTTGAATGGTGTAGTGGCCCCTGCAACCTCCAAAAATATCAGGACTTACTTCCCCAATAACCTGCTAACTCACTCCTGAAATACATACTTATTCACCCAATTTTGTTCATTGGACTCATTTCTCATTTGAAATGCCCATTTTTGGGGAGCCAGAAATGTGCGTCTTTAAAAGGTGATTTCTACGATACCCCACTTTTGCGCGCCGGACCTCAACTTTTCCCGTAAACGCAGAAATACCGCAATTTTCAGGAGAAACGAGACAGACATCCCCTCCCTCTGCCACCCACCCGCCCAACTGAAAGCCAGCCATTAGACATGCACAGATAGTTCTGAGGGTCTGTCTGTGATGTCATAAAGGGCCTGCTGATCAATGGGCAGCTTTCTGATTGGCTGTTGTTTTTGATTGACAGATGGAAGCGGGCAGCTGATTGGCTGTCTAGCCTAAAGTGCTTTACACACCTCCCTGATGGTACCACTGGCTAAGACTCCACCTCAGCTCATTGGGTAATGAAAAATTTAGAACAATTGATGGATGAAAGCAGGCAGGCCGGCCATTTTGGGACGCTCAGTGGACTTGTTTAATGCAATGCACCTTTGTATATTCACATGCATTCGCTTCATGCTGTAACCACTGTGCATAAAAAATTTGGAAACATGGCATACAGTGTATCATTTGGTGTCTAAGTCAGGTTTCCCATGTTTTTCCTTCCCAGATACTAGCCCGTTTGAGTGTTTGGGGCACTTTTTAGCTAAAATCTTCCTACGGGGCTTAACTGCATATGCTAAAGCCTGCCTATTTTGAATGGTCTAGTGGCCCCTGCAACCTCCAAAAAGATCAGGACTTACTTCCCCAATAACCTGCTAACTCACCCCTGAAATACATACTTATTCACCCTATTTTGTTAATTGGACTCATTTCTCATTTGAAATGCCCATTTTTGGGGAGCCAGAAATGTGCGTCTTTAAAAGGCGATTTCTACGATACCTCACTTTTGCGCGTCGGACCTCAACTTTTCCCGTAAACGCAGAAAAAACGCAATTTTCAGGAGAAACGAGACAGACATTCCCTCCCTCTGCCACCCACCCGCCCAACTGAAAGCCAGCAATTAGACATGCACAGATAGTTCTGAGGGTCTGTCTGTGATGTCATAAAGGGCCTGCTGATCAATGGGCAGCTTTCTGATTGGCTGTTGTTTTTGATTGACAGATGGAAGCTGGCAGCTGATTGGCTGTCTAGCCTAAAGTGCTTTACACACCTCCCTGATGGTACCACTGGCTAAGACTCCACCTCAGCTCATTGGGTAATGAAAAATTTAGAACAATTGATGGATGAAAGCAGGCAGGCCAGCCATTTTGGGATGCTCATTGGACTTGTTTAATGCAATGCACCTTTGTATTTTCACATGCATTCGCTTCATGCTGTAACCACTGTGCATAAAAAATTTGGAAACATGGCATACAGTGTATCATTTGGTGTCTAAGTCATGTTTCCCATGTTTTTCCTTCCCAGATACTAGCCCGTTTGAGTGTTTGGGGCACTTTTTAGCTAAAATCTTCCTACGGGGCCTAACTGCATATGCTAAAGCCTGCCTATTTTGAATGGTGTAGTGGCCCCTGCAACCTCCAAAAATATCAGGACTTACTTCCCCAATAACCTGCTAACTCACCCCTGAAATACATACTTATTCACCCTATTTTGTTCATTGGACTCATTTCTCATTTGAAATGCCCATTTTTGGGGAGCCAGAAATGTGCGTCTTTAAAAGGTGATTTCTACGATACCCCACTTTTGCGCGCCGGACCTCAACTTTTCCCGTAAACGCAGAAATACCGCAATTTTCAGGAGAAACAAGACAGACATCCCCTCCCTCTGCCACCCACCCGCCCAACTGAAAGCCAGCCATTAGACATGCACAGATAGTTCTGAGGGTCTGTCTGTGATGTCATAAAGGGCCTGCTGATCAATGGGCAGCTTTCTGATTGGCTGTTGTTTTTGATTGACAGATGGAAGCGGGCAGCTGATTGGCTGTCTAGCCTAAAGTGCTTTACACACCTCCCTGATGGTACCACTGGCTAAGACTCCACCTCAGCTCATTGGGTAATGAAAAATTTAGACAATTGATGGATGAAAGCAGGCAGGCCGGCCATTTTGGGATGCTCATTGGACTTGTTTAATGCAATGCACCTTTGTATATTCACATGCATTCGCTTCATGCTGTAACCACTGTGCATAAAAATTTGGAAACATGGCATACAGTGTATCATTTGGTGTCTAAGTCATGTTTCCCATATTTTCCCTTCCCAGATACAAGCCCGTTTGAGTGTTTGGGGCACTTTTTGGCTAAAATCTTCCTACGGGGCCTAACTGCATATGCTAAAGCCTGCCTATTTTGAATGGTGTAGTGGCCCCTGCAACCTCCAAAAATATCAGGACTTACTTCCCCAATAACCTGCTAACTCACTCCTGAAATACATACTTATTCACCCAATTTTGTTCATTGGACTCATTTCTCATTTGAAATGCCCATTTTTGGGGGGCCAGAAATGTGCGTCTTTAAAAGGCGATTTCTACGATACCTCACTTTTGCGTGTCGGACCTCAACTTTTCCCGTAAACGCAGAAAAACCACAATTTTCAGGAGAAACGAGACAGACATTCCCTCCCTCTGCCACCCACCCGCCCAACTGACAGCCAGCCATTAGACATGCACAGATAGTTATGAGGGTCTGTCTGTGATGTCATAAAGGGCCTGCTGATCAATGGGCAGCTTTCTGATTGGCTGCTGTATTTGATTGACAGATGGAAGCTGGCAGCTGATTGGCTGTCTAGCCTAAAGTGCTTTACACACCTCCCTGATGGTACCACTGGCTAAGACTCCACCTCAGCTCATTGGGTAATGAAAAATTTAGACAATTGATGGATGAAAGCAGGCAGGCCGGCCATTTTGGGATGCTCATTGGACTTGTTTAATGCAATGCACCTTTGTATTTTCACATGCATTCGCTTCATGCTGTAACCACTGTGCATAAAAATTTGGAAACATGGCATACAGTGTATCATTTGGTGTCTAAGTCATGTTTCCCATGTTTTTCCTTCCCAGATACTAGCCCGTTTGAGTGTTTGGGGCACTTTTTAGCTAAAATCATCCTACGGGGCCTAACTGCATATGCTAAAGCCTGCCTATTTTGAATGGTGTAGTGGCCCCTGCAACCTCCAAAAATATCAGGACTTACTTCCCCAATAACCTGCTAACTAACCCCTGAAATACATACTTATTCACACTATTTTGTTAATTGGACTCATTTCTCATTTGAAATGCCCATTTTTGGGGGGCCAGAAATGTGTGTCTTTAAAAGGTGATTTCTACGATACCCCACTTTTGCGCGTCGGACCTCAACTTTTCCCGTAAACGCAGAAAAACCGCAATTTTCAGGAGAAACGAGACAGACATCCCCTCCCTCAGCCACCCACCCGCCCAACTGACAGCCAGCCATTAGACATGCACAGATAGTTCTGAGGGTCTGTCTGTGATGTCATAAAGGGCCTGCTGATCAATGGGCAGCTTTCAAATTGGCTGCTGTATTTGATTGACAGATGGAAGCTGGCAGCTGATTAGCTGTCTAGCCTAAAGTGCTTTACACACCTCCCTGATGATACCACTGGCTAAGACTCCACCTCAGCTCATTGGGTAATGAAAAATTTAGAACAATTGATGGATGAAAGCAGGCAGGCCGGCCATTTTGGGACGCTCAGTGGACTTGTTTAATGCAATGCACCTTTGTATATTCACATGCATTCACTTCATGCTGTAACCACTGTGCATAAAAATTTGGAAACATGGCATACAGTGTATCATTTGGTGTCTAAGTCATGTTTCCCATATTTTCCCTTCCCAGATACAAGCCCGTTTGAGTGTTTAGGGCACTTTTTAGCTAAAATCATCCTACAGGGCCTAACTGCATATGCTAAAGCCTGCCTATTTTGAATGGTGTAGTGGCCCCTGCAACCTCCAAAAATATCAGGACTTACTTCCCCAATAACCTGCTAACTCACCCCTGAAATACATACTTATTCACCCTATTTTGTTCATTGGACTCATTTCTCATTTGAAATGCCCATTTTTGGGGAGCCAAAAATGTGCGTCTTTAAAAGGTGATTTCTACGATACCCCACTTTTGCGCGTCGGACCTCAACTTTTCCCGTAAATGCAGAAAAAACGCAATTTTCAGGAGAAACGAGACAGACATCCCCTCCCTCTGCCACCCACCCGCCCAACTGAAAGCCAGCCATTAGACATGCACAGATAGTTCTGAGGGTCTGTCTATGATTTCATAAAGGGCCTGCTGATCAATGGGCAGCTTTCTGATTGGCTGCTGTATTTGATTGACAGATGGAAGCTGGCAGCTGATTGGCTGTCTAGCCTAAAGTGCTTTACACACCTCCCTGATGGTACCACTGGCTAAGACTCCACCTCAGCTCATTGGGTAATGAAAAATTTAGAACAATTGATGGATGAAAGCAGGCAGGCCGGCCATTTTAGGATGCTCAGTGGACTTGTTTAATGCAATGCACCTTTGTATATTCACATGCATTCGCTTCATGCTGTAACCACTGTGCATAAAAATTTGGAAACATGGCATACAGTGTATCATTTGGTGTCTAAGTCATGTTTCCCATATTTTCCCTTCCCAGATACAAGCCCGTTTGAGTGTTTGGGGCACTTTTTAGCTAAAATCATCCTACAGGGCCTAACTGCATATGCTAAAGCCTGACTATTTTGAATGGTGTAGTGGCCCCTGCAACCTCCAAAAATATCAGGACTTACTTCCCCAATAACCTGCTAACTCACCCCTGAAATACATACTTATTCACCCTATTTTGTTCATTGGACTCATTTCTCATTTGAAATGCCCATTTTTGGGGAGCCAGAAATGTGCGTCTTTAAAAGGTGATTTCTACTATACCCCACTTTTGCGCGTCGGACCTCAACTTTTCCCGTAAACGCAGAAAAACCGCAATTTTCAGGAGAAACAAGACAGACATCCCCTCCCTCTGCCACCCACCCGCCCAACTGAAAGCCAGCCATTAGACATGCACAGATAGTTCTGAGGGTCTGTCTGTGATGTCATAAAGGGCCTGCTGATCAATGGGCAGCTTTCTGATTGGCTGTTGTTTTTGATTGACAGATGGAAGCTGGCAGCTGATTGGCTGTCTAGCCTAAAGTGCTTTACACACCTCCCTGATGGTACCACTTGGCTAAGACTCCACCTCAGCTCATTGGGTAATGAAAAATTTAGAACAATTGATGGATGAAAGCAGGCAGGCCAGCCAGCCATTTTGGGACGCTCAATGGACTTGTTTAATGCAATGCACCTTTGTATTTTCACATGCATTCGCTTCATGCTGTAACCACTGTGCATAAAAATTTGGAAACATGGCATACAGTGTATCATTTGGTGTCTTAGTCATGTTTCCCATATTTTCCCTTCCCAGATACTAGCCCGTTTGAGTGTTTGGGGCACTTTTTAGCTAAAATCATCCTACAGGGCCTAACTGCATATGCTAAAGCCTGCCTATTTTGAATGGTGTAGTGGCCCCTGCAACCTCCAAAAATATCAGGACTTACTTCCCCAATAACCTGCTAACTCACCCCTGAAATACATACTTATTCACCCTAGTTTGTTCATTGGACTCATTTCTCATTTGAAATGCCCATTTTTGGGGGGCGAGTAATGTGCGTCTTTAAAAGGTGATTTCTACGATACCCCACTTTTGCGCGTCGGACCTCAACTTTTCCCGTAAATGCAGAAAAAACACAATTTTCAGGAGAAACGAGACAGACATCCCCTCCCTCTGCCACCCACCCACCCAACTGATAGCCAGCCATTAGACATGCACAGATAGTTCTGAGGGTCTGTCTGTGATGTCATAAAGGGCCTGCTGATCAATGGGCAGCTTTCTGATTGGCTGCTGTATTTGATTGACAGATGGAAGCTGGCAGCTGATTGGCTTTCTAGCCTAAAGTGCTTTACACACCTCCCTGATGGTACCACTGGCTAAGACTCCACCTCAGCTCATTGGGTAATGAAAAATTTAGAACAATTGATGGATGAAAGCAGGCAGGCCGGCCATTTTGGGACGCTCATTGTACTTGTTTAATGCAATGCACCTTTGTATATTCACATGCATTCGCTTCATGCTGTAACCATTCTGCATAAAAATTTGGAAACATGGCATACAGTGTATCATTTGGTGTCTAAGTCATGTTTCCCATGTTTTTCCTTCCCAGATACTAGCCCATTTGAGTCACTGGGGCACTTTTTGGCTAAAATCATCCTACAGGACCTAACTGCATATGCTAAAGCCTGCCTATTTTGAATGGTGTAGTGGCCCCTGCAACCTCCAAAAATATCAGGACTTACTTCCCCAATAACCTGCTAACTCACTCCTGAAATACATACTTATTCACCCAATTTTGTTCATTGGACTCATTTCTCATTTGAAATGCCCATTTTTGGGGAGCCAGAAATGTGCGTCTTTAAAAGGTGATTTCTACGATACCCCACTTTTGCGCGCCGGACCTCAACTTTTCCCGTAAACGCAGAAATACCGCAATTTTCAGGAGAAACGAGACAGACATCCCCTCCCTCTGCCACCCACCCGCCCAACTGAAAGCCAGCCATTAGACATGCACAGATAGTTCTGAGGGTCTGTCTGTGATGTCATAAAGGGCCTGCTGATCAATGGGCAGCTTTCTGATTGGCTGTTGTTTTTGATTGACAGATGGAAGCGGGCAGCTGATTGGCTGTCTAGCCTAAAGTGCTTTACACACCTCCCTGATGGTACCACTGGCTAAGACTCCACCTCAGCTCATTGGGTAATGAAAAATTTAGAACAATTGATGGATGAAAGCAGGCAGGCCGGCCATTTTGGGACGCTCAGTGGACTTGTTTAATGCAATGCACCTTTGTATATTCACATGCATTCGCTTCATGCTGTAACCACTGTGCATAAAAAATTTGGAAACATGGCATACAGTGTATCATTTGGTGTCTAAGTCAGGTTTCCCATGTTTTTCCTTCCCAGATACTAGCCCGTTTGAGTGTTTGGGGCACTTTTTAGCTAAAATCTTCCTACGGGGCTTAACTGCATATGCTAAAGCCTGCCTATTTTGAATGGTCTAGTGGCCCCTGCAACCTCCAAAAAGATCAGGACTTACTTCCCCAATAACCTGCTAACTCTCCCCTGAAATACATACTTATTCACCCTATTTTGTTAATTGGACTCATTTCTCATTTGAAATGCCCATTTTTGGGGGGCAAGAAATGTGCGTCTTTAAAAGGTGATTTCTACAATACCTCACTTTTGCGCGTCGGACCTCAACTTTTCCCGTAAACGCAGAAAAACCGCAATTTTCAGGAGAAACGAGACAGACATTCCCTCCCTCTGCCACCCACCCGCCCAACTGAAAGCCAGCAATTAGACATGCACAGATAGTTCTGAGGGTCTGTCTGTGATGTCATAAAGGGCCTGCTGATCAATGGGCAGCTTTCTGATTGGCTGTTGTTTTTGATTGACAGATGGAAGCTGGCAGCTGATTGGCTGTCTAGCCTAAAGTGCTTTACACACCTCCCTGATGGTACCACTGGCTAAGACTCCACCTCAGCTCATTGGGTAATGAAAAATTTAGAACAATTGATGGATGAAAGCAGGCAGGCCAGCCATTTTGGGATGCTCATTGGACTTGTTTAATGCAATGCACCTTTGTATTTTCACATGCATTCGCTTCATGCTGTAACCACTGTGCATAAAAAATTTGGAAACATGGCATACAGTGTATCATTTGGTGTCTAAGTCATGTTTCCCATGTTTTTCCTTCCCAGATACTAGCCCGTTTGAGTGTTTGGGGCACTTTTTAGCTAAAATCTTCCTACGGGGCCTAACTGCATATGCTAAAGCCTGCCTATTTTGAATGGTGTAGTGCCCCTGCAACCTCCAAAAATATCAGGACTTACTTCCCCAATAACCTGCTAACTCACCCCTGAAATACATACTTATTCACCCTATTTTGTTCATTGGACTCATTTCTCATTTGAAATGCCCATTTTTGGGGAGCCAGAAATGTGCGTCTTTAAAAGGTGATTTCTACGATACCCCACTTTTGCGCGCCGGACCTCAACTTTTCCCGTAAACGCAGAAATACCGCAATTTTCAGGAGAAACAAGACAGACATCCCCTCCCTCTGCCACCCACCCGCCCAACTGAAAGCCAGCCATTAGACATGCACAGATAGTTCTGAGGGTCTGTCTGTGATGTCATAAAGGGCCTGCTGATCAATGGGCAGCTTTCTGATTGGCTGTTGTTTTTGATTGACAGATGGAAGCGGGCAGCTGATTGGCTGTCTAGCCTAAAGTGCTTTACACACCTCCCTGATGGTACCACTGGCTAAGACTCCACCTCAGCTCATTGGGTAATGAAAAATTTAGACAATTGATGGATGAAAGCAGGCAGGCCGGCCATTTTGGGATGCTCATTGGACTTGTTTAATGCAATGCACCTTTGTATATTCACATGCATTCGCTTCATGCTGTAACCACTGTGCATAAAAATTTGGAAACATGGCATACAGTGTATCATTTGGTGTCTAAGTCATGTTTCCCATATTTTCCCTTCCCAGATACAAGCCCGTTTGAGTGTTTGGGGCACTTTTTGGCTAAAATCTTCCTACGGGGCCTAACTGCATATGCTAAAGCCTGCCTATTTTGAATGGTGTAGTGGCCCCTGCAACCTCCAAAAATATCAGGACTTACTTCCCCAATAACCTGCTAACTCACCCCTGAAATACATACTTATTCACCCTATTTTGTTCATTGGACTCATTTCTCATTTGAAATGCCCATTTTTGGGGAGCCAGAAATGTGCGTCTTTAAAAGGCGATTTCTACGATACCTCACTTTTGCGCGTCGGACCTCAACTTTTCCCGTAAACGCAGAAAAACCACAATTTTCAGGAGAAACGAGACAGACATTCCCTCCCTCTGCCACCCACCCGCCCAACTGACAGCCAGCCATTAGACATGCACAGATAGTTATGAGGGTCTGTCTGTGATGTCATAAAGGGCCTGCTGATCAATGGGCAGCTTTCTGATTGGCTGCTGTATTTGATTGACAGATGGAAGCTGGCAGCTGATTGGCTGTCTAGCCTAAAGTGCTTTACACACCTCCCTGATGGTACCACTGGCTAAGACTCCACCTCAGCTCATTGGGTAATGAAAAATTTAGACAATTGATGGATGAAAGCAGGCAGGCCGGCCATTTTGGGATGCTCATTGGACTTGTTTAATGCAATGCACCTTTGTATTTTCACATGCATTCGCTTCATGCTGTAACCACTGTGCATAAAAATTTGGAAACATGGCATACAGTGTATCATTTGGTGTCTAAGTCATGTTTCCCATGTTTTTCCTTCCCAGATACTAGCCCGTTTGAGTGTTTGGGGCACTTTTTAGCTAAAATCATCCTACGGGGCCTAACTGCATATGCTAAAGCCTGCCTATTTTGAATGGTGTAGTGGCCCCTGCAACCTCCAAAAATATCAGGACTTACTTCCCCAATAACCTGCTAACTAACCCCTGAAATACATACTTATTCACACTATTTTGTTAATTGGACTCATTTCTCATTTGAAATGCCCATTTTTGGGGGGCCAGAAATGTGTGTCTTTAAAAGGTGATTTCTACGATACCCCACTTTTGCGCGTCGGACCTCAACTTTTCCCGTAAACGCAGAAAAACCGCAATTTTCAGGAGAAACGAGACAGACATCCCCTCCCTCAGCCACCCACCCGCCCAACTGACAGCCAGCCATTAGACATGCACAGATAGTTCTGAGGGTCTGTCTGTGATGTCATAAAGGGCCTGCTGATCAATGGGCAGCTTTCAAATTGGCTGCTGTATTTGATTGACAGATGGAAGCTGGCAGCTGATTAGCTGTCTAGCCTAAAGTGCTTTACACACCTCCCTGATGATACCATTGGCTAAGACTCCACCTCAGCTCATTGGGTAATGAAAAATTTAGAACAATTGATGGATGAAAGCAGGCAGGCCGGCCATTTTAGGATGCTCAGTGGACTTGTTTAATGCAATGCACCTTTGTATATTCACATGCATTCGCTTCATGCTGTAACCACTGTGCATAAAAATTTGGAAACATGGCATACAGTGTATCATTTGGTGTCTAAGTCATGTTTCCCATATTTTCCCTTCCCAGATACAAGCCCGTTTGAGTGTTTAGGGCACTTTTTAGCTAAAATCATCCTACAGGGCCTAACTGCATATACTAAAGGTTGCCTATTTTGAATGGTGTCGTGGCCCCTGCAACCTCCAAAAATATCAGGACTTACTTCCCCAATAACCTGCTAACTCACCCCTGAAATACATACTTATTCACCCTATTTTGTTAATTGGACTCATTTCTCATTTGAAATGCCCATTTTTGGGGGGCCAGAAATGTGCGTCTTTAAACGGTGATTTCTACGATACCCCACTTTTGCGCGTCGGACCTCAACTTTTCCCGTAAACGCAGAAAAACTGCAATTTTCAGGAAAAAACGAGACAGACATCCCCTCCCTCTGCCACCCACCCGCCCAACTGACAGCCAGCCATTAGACATGCACAGATAGTTCTGAGGGTCTGTCTGTGATGTCATAAAGGGCCTGCTGATCAATGGGCAGCTTTCTGATTGGCTGCTGTATTTTATTGACAGATGGAAGCTGGCAGCTGATTGGCTGTCTAGCCTAAAGTGCTTTACACACCTCCCTGATGGTACCACTGGCTAAGACTCCACCTCAGCTCATTGGGTAATGAAAAATTTAGAACAATTGATGGATGAAAGCAGGCAGGCCGGCCATTTTGGGACGCTCATTGGACTTGTTTAATGCAATGCACCTTTGTATATTCACATGCATTCGCTTCATGCTGTAACCATTCTGCATAAAAATTTGGAAACATGGCATACAGTGTATCATTTGGTGTCTAAGTCATGTTTCCCATGTTTTTCCTTCCCAGATACTAGCCCGTCTAAGTGTTTGGGGCACTTTTTAGCTAAAATCATCCTACGGGGCCTAACTGCATATGCTAAAGCCTGCCTATTTTGAATGGTCTAGTGGCCCCTGCAACCTCCAAAAATATCAGGACTTACTTCCCCAATAACCTGCTAACTCACCCCTGAAATACCTACTTATTCACCCTATTTTGTTCATTGGACTCATTTCTCATTTGAAATGCCCATTTTTGGGGAGCCAGAAATGTGCGTCTTTAAAAGGTGATTTCTACGATACCCCACTTTTGCGCGTCGGACCTCAACTTTTCCTGTAAACGCAGAAAAACCGCAATTTTCAGGAGAAACGAGACAGACATCACCTCCCTCTGCCACCCACCCGCCCAACTGACAGCCAGCCATTAGACATGCACAGATAGTTCTGAGGGTCTGTCTGTGATGTCATAAAGGGCTGCTGATCAATGAGCAGCTTTCAAATTGGCTGCTGTATTTGATTGACAGATGGAAGCTGGCAGCTGATTGGCTGTCTAGCCTAAAGTGCTTTACACACCTCCCTGATGGTACCACTGGCTAAGACTCCACCTCAGCTCATTGGGTAATGAAAAATTTAGAACAATTGATGGATGAAAGCAGGCAGGCCTGCCATTTTGGGACGCTCATTGGACTTGTTTAATGCAAATCACCTTTGTATTTTCACATGCATTCGCTTCATGCTGTAACCACTGTGCATAAAAATTCGGAAACATGGCATACAGTGTATCATTTGGTGTCTAAGTCATGTTTCCCATATTTTCCCTTCCCAGATACTAGCCCGTTTGAGTGTTTGGGGCACTTTTTAGCTAAAATCATCCTACGGGGCCTAACTGCATATGCTAAAGCCTGCCTATTTTGAATGGTGTAGTGGCCCCTGCAACCTCCAAAAATATCAGGACTTACTTCCCCAATAACGTGCTAACTCACCCCTGAAATACATACTTATTCACCCTATTTTGTTCATTGGACTCATTTCTCATTTGAAATGCCCATTTTTGGGGGGCCAGAAATGTGCGTCTTTAAAAGGTGATTTCTACGATACATCCAGTTTTGCGCGTCGGACCTCAACTTTTCCCGTAAACGCAGAAAAACCGCAATTTTCAAGAGAAACGAGACAGACATCCCCTCCCTCTGCCACCCACCCGCCCAACTGACAGCCAGCCATTAGACATGCACAGATAGTTCTGAGGGTCTGTCTGTGATGTCATAAAGGGCCTGCTGATCAATGGGCTGTTTTCTGATTGGCTGCTGTATTTGATTGACAGATGGAAGCTGGCAGCTGATTGGCTGTCTAGCCTAAAGTGCTTTACACACCTCCCTGATGGTACCACTGGCTAAGACTCCACCTCAGCTCATTGGGTAATGAAAAATTTACAACAATTGATGGATGAAAGCAGGCAGGCCGGCCATTTTGGGACGCTCATTGGACTTGTTTAATGCAATGCACCTTTGTATTTTCACATGCATTCGCTTCATGCTGTAACCACTGTGCATAAAAGTTTGGAAACATGGCATACAGTGTATCATTTGGTGTCTAAGTCATGTTTCCCATGTTTTTCCTTCCCAGATACTAGCCCGTCTGAGTGTTTGGGGCACTTTTTAGCTAAAATCATCCTACGGGGCCTAACTGCATATGCTAAAGCCTGCCTATTTTGAATGGTCTAGTGGCCCCTGCAACCTCCAAAAATATCAGGACTTACTTCCCAAATAACCTGCTAGCTCACCCCTGAAATACATACTTATTCACCCTATTTTGTTCATTGGACTCATTTCTCATTTGAAATGCCCATTTTTGGGGGGCCAGAAATGTGCGTCTTTAAAAGGTGATTTCTACGATACCCCACTTTTGCGCGTCGGACCTCAACTTTTCCCGTAAACGCAGAAAAACCGAAATTTTCAGGAGAAACGAGACAGACATCCCCTCCCTCTGCCACCCACCCCCCCAACTGATAGCCAGCCATTAGACACGCACAGATAGTTCTGAGGGTCTGTCTGTGATGTCATAAAGGGCTGCTGATCAATGGGCAGCTTTCTGATTGGCTGCTGTATTTGATTGACAGATGGAAGCTGGCAGCTGATTGGCTGTCTAGCCTAAAGTGCTTTACACATCTCCCTGATGGTACCACTGGCTAAGACTCCACCTCAGCTCATTGGGTAATGAAAAATTTAGAACAATTGATGGATGAAAGCAGGCAGGCCGGCCATTTTGGGACGCTCATTGGACTTGTTTAATGCAATGCACCTTTGTATTTTCACATGCATTCGCTTCATGCTGTAACCACTGTGCATAAAAATTTGGAAACATGGCATACAGTGTATCATTTGGTGTCTAAGTCATGTTTCCCATGTTTTTCCTTCCCAGATACTAGCCCGTCTGAGTTTTTGTGGCACTTTTTAGCTAAAATCATCCTACGGGGCCTAACTGCATATGCTAAAGCCTGCCTATTTTGAATGGTCTAGTGGCCCCTGCAACCTCCAAAAATATCAGGACTTACTTCCCCAATAACCTGCTAACTCACCCCTGAAATACATACTTATTCACCCTATTTTTTTCATTGGACTCATTTTTCATTTGAAATGCCCATTTTTGGGGGGCCAGAAATGTGCGTCTTTAAAAGGTGATTTCTACGATACCCCACTTTTGCGCGTCGGACCTCAACTTTTCCCGTAAACGCAGAAAAACCGCAATTTTCAGGAGAAACGAGACAGACATCCCCTCCCTCTGCCACCCACCCGCCCAACTGATAGCCAGCCATTAGACATGCACAGATAGTTCTGAGGGTCTGTCTGTGATGTCATAAAGGGCTGCTGATCAATGGGCAGCTTTCTGATTGGCTGCTGTATTTGATTGACAGATGGAAGCTGGCAGCTGATTGGCTGTCTTGCCTAAAGTGCTTTACACATCTCCCTGATGGTACCACTGGCTAAGACTCCACCTCAGCTCATTGGATAATGAAAAATTTAGAACAATTGATGGATGAAAGCAGGCAGGCCAGCCATTTTGGGACGCTCAGTGGACTTGTTTAATGCAATGCACCTTTGTATATTCACATGCATTCGCTTCATGCTGTAACCACTGTGCATAAAAATTTGGAAACATGGCATACAGTGTATCATTTGGTGTCTAAGTCATGTTTCCCTTATTTTCCCTTCCCAGATACAAGCCCGTTTGAGTGTTTGGGACACTTTTTAGCTAAAATCATCCTACAGGGCCTAACTGCATATGCTAAAGCCTGCCTATTTTGAATGGTGTAGTGGCCCCTGCAACCTCCAAAAATATCAGGACTTACTTCCCCAATAACCTGCTAACTCACCCCTGAAATACATACTTATTCACCCTATTTTGTTCATTGGACTCATTTCTCATTTGAAATGCCCATTTTTGGGGAGCCAGAAATGTGCGTCTTTAAAAGGTGATTTCTACGATACCCCACTTTTGCGCGTCGGACCTCAACTTTTCCCGTAAACGCAGAAAAACCGCAATTTTCAGGAGAAACGAGACAGACATCCCCTCCCTCTGCCACCCACCCGCCCAACTGAAAGCCAGCCATTAGACATGCACAGATAGTTCTGAGGGTCTGTCTGTGATGTCATAAAGGGCCTGCTGATCAATGGGCAGCTTTCTGATTGGCTGC
This sequence comes from Crinia signifera, assembly GCF_055691185.1. NCBI lineage: Eukaryota > Metazoa > Chordata > Amphibia > Anura > Myobatrachidae > Crinia > Crinia signifera. Next base: position 52,118,301 of record NC_139222.1, read on the forward strand.
TGTATTTGATTGACAGATGGAAGCTGGCAGCTGATTGGCTGTCTAGCCTAAAGTGCTTTACACACCTCCCTGATGGTACCACTGGCTAAGACTCCACCTCAGCTCATTGGGTAATGAAAAATTTAGAACAATTGATGGATGAAAGCAGGCAGGCTGGCCATTTTGGGACGCTCATTGGACTTGTTTAATGCAATGCACCTTTGTATTTTCACATGCATTCGCTTCATGCTGTAACCACTGTGCATAAAAATTTGGAAACATGGCATACAGTGTATCATTTGGTGTCTAAGTCATGTTTCCCATGTTTTTCCTTCCCAGATACTAGCCCGTTTGAGTGTTTGTGGCACTTTTTAGCTAAAATCATCCTACGGGGCCTAACTGCATATGCTAAAGCCTGCCTATTTTGAATGGTCTAGTGGTCCCTGCAACCTCCAAAAATATCAGGACTTACTTCCCCAATAACCTGCTAACGCACCCTTGAAATACATACTTATTCACCCTATTTTGTTAATTGGACTCATTTCTCATTTGAAATGCCCATTTTTGGGGGGCCAGAAATGTGCTTCTTTAAAAGGTGATTTCTATGATACCCCACTTTTGCGTGTCGGACCTCAACTTTTCCCGTAAACGCAGAAAAACCGCAATTTTTTTAGGAGAAACGAGACAGACATTCCCTCCCTCTGCCACCCACCCGCCCAACTGACAGCCAGCCATTAGACATGCACAGATAGTTCTGAGGGTCTGTCTGTGATGTCATAAAGGGCCTGCTGATCAATGGGCAGCTTTCTGATTGGCTGCTGTATTTGATTGACAGATGGAAGCTGGCAGCTGATTGGCTTTCTAGCCTAAAGTGCTTTACACACCTCCCTGATGGTACCACTGGCTAAGACTCCACCTCAGCTCATTGGGTAATGAAAAATTTAGAACAATTGATGGATGAAAGCAGGCAGGCCGGCCATTTTGGGACGCTCATTGGACTTGTTTAATGCAATGCACCTTTGTATATTCACATGCATTCGCTTCATGCTGTAACCATTCTGCATAAAAATTTGGAAACATGGCATACAGTGTATCATTTGGTGTCTAAGTCATGTTTCCCATATTTTCCCTTCCCAGATACAAGCCCATTTGAGTGTTTGTGGCACTTTTTAGCTAAAATCATCCTACGGGGCCTAACTGCATATGCTAAAGCCTGCCTATTTTGAATGGTCTAGTGGTCCCTGCAACCTCCAAAAATATCAGGACTTACTTCCCCAATAACCTGCTAACGCACCCCTGAAATACATACTTATTCACCCTATTTTGTTAATTGGACTCATTTCTCATTTGAAATGCCCATTTTTGGGGGGCCAGAAATGTGCTTCTTTAAAAGGTGATTTCTACGATACCCCACTTTTGCGCGTCGGACCTCAACTTTTCCCGTAAACGCAGAAAAACCGCAATTTTCAGGAGAAACGAGACAGACATTCCCTCCCTCTGCCACCCACCCGCCCAATTGACAGCCAGCCATTAGACATGCACAGATAGTTCTGAGGGTCTGTCTGTGATGTCATAAAGGGCCTGCTGATCAATGGGCAGCTTTCTGATTGGCTGCTGTATTTGATTGACAGATGGAAGCTGGCAGCTTATTGGCTTTCTAGCCTAAAGTGCTTTACACACCTCCCTGATGGTACCACTGGCTAAGACTCCACCTCAGCTCATTGGGTAATGAAAAATTTAGAACAATTGATGGATGAAAGCAGGCAGGCCGGCCATTTTGGGACGCTCATTGGACTTGTTTAATGCAATGCACCTTTGTATATTCACATGCATTCGCTTCATGCTGTAACCACTGTGCATTAAAATTTGGAAACATGGCATACAGTGTATCATTTGGTGTCTAAGTCATGTTTCCCATATTTTCCCTTCCCAGATACAAGCCTGTTTGAGTGTTTGGGGCACTTTTTAGCTAAAATCATCCTACAGGGCCTAACTGCATATACTAAAGGTTGCCTATTTTGAATGGTGTCGTGGCCCCTGCAACCTCCAAAAATATCAGGACTTACTTCCCCAATAACCTGCTAACTCACCCCTGAAATACATACTTATTCACCCTATTTTGTTAATTGGACTCATTTCTCATTTGAAATGCCCATTTTTGGGGGGCCAGAAATGTGCGTCTTTAAACGGTGATTTCTACGATACCCCACTTTTGCGCGTCGGACCTCAACTTTTCCCGTAAACGCAGAAAAACTGCAATTTTCAGGAAAAAACGAGACAGACATCCCCTCCCTCTGCCACCCACCCGCCCAACTGACAGCCAGCCATTAGACATGCACAGATAGTTCTGAGGGTCTGTCTGTGATGTCATAAAGGGCCTGCTGATCAATGGGCAGCTTTCTGATTGGCTGCTGTATTTTATTGACAGATGGAAGCTGGCAGCTGATTGGCTGTCTAGCCTAAAGTGCTTTACACACCTCCCTGATGGTACCACTGGCTAAGACTCCACCTCAGCTCATTGGGTAATGAAAAATTTAGAACAATTGATGGATGAAAGCAGGCAGGCCGGCCATTTTGGGACGCTCATTGGACTTGTTTAATGCAATGCACCTTTGTATATTCACATGCATTCGCTTCATGCTGTAACCATTCTGCATAAAAATTTAGAAACATGGCATACAGTGTATCATTTGGTGTCTAAGTCATGTTTCCCATGTTTTTCCTTCCCAGATACTAGCCCGTCTGAGTGTTTGGGGCACTTTTTAGCTAAAATCATCCTACGGGGCCTAACTGCATATGCTAAAGCCTGCCTATTTTGAATGGTCTAGTGGCCCCTGCAACCTCCAAAAATATCAGGACTTACTTCCCCAATAACCTGCTAACTCACCCCTGAAATACCTACTTATTCACCCTATTTTGTTCATTGGACTCATTTCTCATTTGAAATGCCCATTTTTGGGGAGCCAGAAATGTGCGTCTTTAAAAGGTGATTTCTACGATACCCCACTTTTGCGCGTCGGACCTCAACTTTTCCTGTAAACGCAGAAAAACCGCAATTTTCAGGAGAAACGAGACAGACATCACCTCCCTCTGCCACCCACCCGCCCAACTGACAGCCAGCCATTAGACATGCACAGATAGTTCTGAGGGTCTGTCTGTGATGTCATAAAGGGCTGCTGATCAATGAGCAGCTTTCAAATTGGCTGCTGTATTTGATTGACAGATGGAAGCTGGCAGCTGATTGGCTGTCTAGCCTAAAGTGCTTTACACACCTCCCTGATGGTACCACTGGCTAAGACTCCACCTCAGCTCATTGGGTAATGAAAAATTTAGAACAATTGATGGATGAAAGCAGGCAGGCCGGCCATTTTGGGACGCTCATTGGACTTGTTTAATGCAAATCACCTTTGTATTTTCACATGCATTCGCTTCATGCTGTAACCACTGTGCATAAAAATTCGGAAACATGGCATACAGTGTATCATTTGGTGTCTAAGTCATGTTTCCCATATTTTCCCTTCCCAGATACTAGCCCGTTTGAGTGTTTGGGGCACTTTTTAGCTAAAATCATCCTACGGGGCCTAACTGCATATGCTAAAGCCTGCCTATTTTGAATGGTGTAGTGGCCCCTGCAACCTCCAAAAATATCAGGACTTACTTCCCCAATAACGTGCTAACTCACCCCTGAAATACATACTTATTCACCCTATTTTGTTCATTGGACTCATTTCTCATTTGAAATGCCCATTTTTGGGGGGCCAGAAATGTGCGTCTTTAAAAGGTGATTTCTACGATACATCCAGTTTTGCGCGTCGGACCTCAACTTTTCCCGTAAACGCAGAAAAACCGCAATTTTCAAGAGAAACGAGACAGACATCCCCTCCCTCTGCCACCCACCCGCCCAACTGACAGCCAGCCATTAGACATGCACAGATAGTTCTGAGGGTCTGTCTGTGATGTCATAAAGGGCCTGCTGATCAATGGGCTGTTTTCTGATTGGCTGCTGTATTTGATTGACAGATGGAAGCTGGCAGCTGATTGGCTGTCTAGCCTAAAGTGCTTCACACACCTCCCTGATGGTACCACTGGCTAAGACTCCACCTCAGCTCATTGGGTAATGAAAAATTTACAACAATTGATGGATGAAAGCAGGCAGGCCGGCCATTTTGGGACGCTCATTGGACTTGTTTAATGCAATGCACCTTTGTATTTTCACATGCATTCGCTTCATGCTGTAACCACTGTGCATAAAAGTTTGGAAACATGGCATACAGTGTATCATTTGGTGTCTAAGTCATGTTTCCCATGTTTTTCCTTCCCAGATACTAGCCCGTCTGAGTGTTTGGGGCACTTTTTAGCTAAAATCATCCTACGGGGCCTAACTGCATATGCTAAAGCCTGCCTATTTTGAATGGTCTAGTGGCCCCTGCAACCTCCAAAAATATCAGGACTTACTTCCCAAATAACCTGCTAGCTCACCCCTGAAATACATACTTATTCACCCTATTTTGTTCATTGGACTCATTTCTCATTTGAAATGCCCATTTTTGGGGGGCCAGAAATGTGCGTCTTTAAAAGGTGATTTCTACGATACCCCACTTTTGCGCGTCGGACCTCAACTTTTCCCGTAAACGCAGAAAAACCGAAATTTTCAGGAGAAACGAGACAGACATCCCCTCCCTCTGCCACCCACCCCCCCCAACTGATAGCCAGCCATTAGACACGCACAGATAGTTCTGAGGGTCTGTCTGTGATGTCATAAAGGGCTGCTGATCAATGGGCAGCTTTCTGATTGGCTGCTGTATTTGATTGACAGATGGAAGCTGGCAGCTGATTGGCTGTCTAGCCTAAAGTGCTTTACACATCTCCCTGATGGTACCACTGGCTAAGACTCCACCTCAGCTCATTGGGTAATGAAAAATTTAGAACAATTGATGGATGAAAGCAGGCAGGCCGGCCATTTTGGGACGCTCATTGGACTTGTTTAATGCAATGCACCTTTGTATTTTCACATGCATTCGCTTCATGCTGTAACCACTGTGCATAAAAATTTGGAAACATGGCATACAGTGTATCATTTGGTGTCTATGTCATGTTTCCCATATTTTCCCTTCCCAGATACAAGCCCGTTTGAGTGTTTGGGGCACTTTTTAGCTAAAATCATCCTACAGGGCCTAACTGCATATGCTAAAGCCTGCCTATTTTGAATGGTCTAGTGGCCCCTGCAACCTCCAAAAATATCAGGACTTACTTCCCCAATAACCTGCTAACTCACCCCTGAAATACATACTTATTCACCCTATTTTTTTCATTGGACTCATTTTTCATTTGAAATGCCCATTTTTGGGGGGCCAGAAATGTGCGTCTTTAAAAGGTGATTTCTACGATACCCCACTTTTGCGCGTCGGACCTCAACTTTTCCCGTAAACGCAGAAAAACCGCAATTTTCAGGAGAAACGAGACAGACATCCCCTCCCTCTGCCACCCACCCGCCCAACTGATAGCCAGCCATTAGACATGCACAGATAGTTCTGAGGGTCTGTCTGTGATGTCATAAAGGGCTGCTGATCAATGGGCAGCTTTCTGATTGGCTGCTGTATTTGATTGACAGATGGAAGCTGGCAGCTGATTGGCTGTCTTGCCTAAAGTGCTTTACACATCTCCCTGATGGTACCACTGGCTAAGACTCCACCTCAGCTCATTGGATAATGAAAAATTTAGAACAATTGATGGATGAAAGCAGGCAGGCCAGCCATTTTGGGACGCTCAGTGGACTTGTTTAATGCAATGCACCTTTGTATATTCACATGCATTCGCTTCATGCTGTAACCACTGTGCATAAAAATTTGGAAACATGGCATACAGTGTATCATTTGGTGTCTAAGTCATGTTTCCCTTATTTTCCCTTCCCAGATACAAGCCCGTTTGAGTGTTTGGGACACTTTTTAGCTAAAATCATCCTACAGGGCCTAACTGCATATGCTAAAGCCTGCCTATTTTGAATGGTGTAGTGGCCCCTGCAACCTCCAAAAATATCAGGACTTACTTCCCCAATAACCTGCTAACTCACCCCTGAAATACATACTTATTCACCCTATTTTGTTCATTGGACTCATTTCTCATTTGAAATGCCCATTTTTGGGGAGCCAGAAATGTGCGTCTTTAAAAGGTGATTTCTACGATACCCCACTTTTGCGCGTCGGACCTCAACTTTTCCCGTAAACGCAGAAAAACCGCAATTTTCAGGAGAAACGAGACAGACATCCCCTCCCTCTGCCACCCACCCGCCCAACTGAAAGCCAGCCATTAGACATGCACAGATAGTTCTGAGGGTCTGTCTGTGATGTCATAAAGGGCCTGCTGATCAATGGGCAGCTTTCTGATTGGCTGCTGTATTTGATTGACAGATGGAAGCTGGCAGCTGATTGGCTGTCTAGCCTAAAGTGCTTTACACACCTCCCTGATGGTACCACTGGCTAAGACTCCACCTCAGCTCATTGGGTAATGAAAAATTTAGAACAATTGATGGATGAAAGCAGGCAGGCTGGCCATTTTGGGACGCTCATTGGACTTGTTTAATGCAATGCACCTTTGTATTTTCACATGCATTCGCTTCATGCTGTAACCACTGTGCATAAAAATTTGGAAACATGGCATACAGTGTATCATTTGGTGTCTAAGTCATGTTTCCCATGTTTTTCCTTCCCAGATACTAGCCCGTTTGAGTGTTTGTGGCACTTTTTAGCTAAAATCATCCTACGGGGCCTAACTGCATATGCTAAAGCCTGCCTATTTTGAATGGTCTAGTGGTCCCTGCAACCTCCAAAAATATCAGGACTTACTTCCCCAATAACCTGCTAACGCACCCTTGAAATACATACTTATTCACCCTATTTTGTTAATTGGACTCATTTCTCATTTGAAATGCCCATTTTTGGGGGGCCAGAAATGTGCTTCTTTAAAAGGTGATTTCTATGATACCCCACTTTTGCGTGTCGGACCTCAACTTTTCCCGTAAACGCAGAAAAACCGCAATTTTCAGGAGAAACGAGACAGACATTCCCTCCCTCTGCCACCCACCCGCCCAACTGACAGCCAGCCATTAGACATGCACAGATAGTTCTGAGGGTCTGTCTGTGATGTCATAAAGGGCCTGCTGATCAATGGGCAGCTTTCTGATTGGCTGCTGTATTTGATTGACAGATGGAAGCTGGCAGCTGATTGGCTTTCTAGCCTAAAGTGCTTTACACACCTCCCTGATGGTACCACTGGCTAAGACTCCACCTCAGCTCATTGGGTAATGAAAAATTTAGAACAATTGATGGATGAAAGCAGGCAGGCCGGCCATTTTGGGACGCTCATTGGACTTGTTTAATGCAATGCACCTTTGTATATTCACATGCATTCGCTTCATGCTGTAACCATTCTGCATAAAAATTTGGAAACATGGCATACAGTGTATCATTTGGTGTCTAAGTCATGTTTCCCATATTTTCCCTTCCCAGATACAAGCCCGTTTGAGTGTTTGTGGCACTTTTTAGCTAAAATCATCCTACGGGGCCTAACTGCATATGCTAAAGCCTGCCTATTTTGAATGGTCTAGTGGTCCCTGCAACCTCCAAAAATATCAGGACTTACTTCCCCAATAACCTGCTAACGCACCCCTGAAATACATACTTATTCACCCTATTTTGTTAATTGGACTCATTTGTCATTTGAAATGCCCATTTTTGGGGGGCCAGAAATGTGCTTCTTTAAAAGGTGATTTCTACGATACCCCACTTTTGCGCGTCGGACCTCAACTTTTCCCGTAAACGCAGAAAAACCGCAATTTTCAGGAGAAACGAGACAGACATTCCCTCCCTCTGCCACCCACCCGCCCAATTGACAGCCAGCCATTAGACATGCACAGATAGTTCTGAGGGTCTGTCTGTGATGTCATAAAGGGCCTGCTGATCAATGGGCAGCTTTCTGATTGGCTGCTGTATTTGATTGACAGATGGAAGCTGGCAGCTTATTGGCCTACTAGCCTAAAGTGCTTTACACACCTCCCTGATGGTACCACTGGCTAAGACTCCACCTCAGCTCATTGGGTAATGAAAAATTTAGAACAATTGATGGATGAAAGCAGGCAGGCCGGCCATTTTGGGACGCTCATTGGACTTGTTTAATGCAATGCACCTTTGTATATTCACATGCATTCGCTTCATGCTGTAACCACTGTGCATAAAAATTTGGAAACATGGCATACAGTGTATCATTTGGTGTCTAAGTCATGTTTCCCATATTTTCCCTTCCCAGATACAAGCCTGTTTGAGTGTTTGGGGCACTTTTTAGCTAAAATCATCCTACAGGGCCTAACTGCATATACTAAAGGTTGCCTATTTTGAATGGTGTCGTGGCCCCTGCAACCTCCAAAAATATCAGGACTTACTTCCCCAATAACCTGCTAACTCACCCCTGAAATACATACTTATTCACCCTATTTTGTTAATTGGACTCATTTCTCATTTGAAATGCCCATTTTTGGGGGGCCAGAAATGTGCGTCTTTAAACGGTGATTTCTACGATACCCCACTTTTGCGCGTCGGACCTCAACTTTTCCCGTAAACGCAGAAAAACCGCAATTTTCAGGAGAAACGAGACAGACATTCCCTCCCTCTGCCACCCACCCGCCCAACTGACAGCCAGCCATTAGACATGCACAGATAGTTCTGAGGGTCTGTCTGTGATGTCATAAAGGGCCTGCTGATCAATGGGCAGCTTTCTGATTGGCTGCTGTATTTGATTGACAGATGGAAGCTGGCAGCTGATTGGCTTTCTAGCCTAAAGTGCTTTACACACCTCCCTGATGGTACCACTGGCTAAGACTCCACCTCAGCTCATTGGGTAATGAAAAATTTAGAACAATTGATGGATGAAAGCAGGCAGGCCGGCCATTTTGGGACGCTCATTGGACTTGTTTAATGCAATGCACCTTTGTATATTCACATGCATTCGCTTCATGCTGTAACCATTCTGCATAAAAATTTGGAAACATGGCATACAGTGTATCATTTGGTGTCTAAGTCATGTTTCCCATATTTTCCCTTCCCAGATACAAGCCCGTTTGAGTGTTTGTGGCACTTTTTAGCTAAAATCATCCTACGGGGCCTAACTGCATATGCTAAAGCCTGCCTATTTTGAATGGTCTAGTGGTCCCTGCAACCTCCAAAAATATCAGGACTTACTTCCCCAATAACCTGCTAACGCACCCCTGAAATACATACTTATTCACCCTATTTTGTTAATTGGACTCATTTGTCATTTGAAATGCCCATTTTTGGGGGGCCAGAAATGTGCTTCTTTAAAAGGTGATTTCTACGATACCCCACTTTTGCGCGTCGGACCTCAACTTTTCCCGTAAACGCAGAAAAACCGCAATTTTCAGGAGAAACGAGACAGACATTCCCTCCCTCTGCCACCCACCCGCCCAATTGACAGCCAGCCATTAGACATGCACAGATAGTTCTGAGGGTCTGTCTGTGATGTCATAAAGGGCCTGCTGATCAATGGGCAGCTTTCTGATTGGCTGCTGTATTTGATTGACAGATGGAAGCTGGCAGCTTATTGGCCTACTAGCCTAAAGTGCTTTACACACCTCCCTGATGGTACCACTGGCTAAGACTCCACCTCAGCTCATTGGGTAATGAAAAATTTAGAACAATTGATGGATGAAAGCAGGCAGGCCGGCCATTTTGGGACGCTCATTGGACTTGTTTAATGCAATGCACCTTTGTATATTCACATGCATTCGCTTCATGCTGTAACCACTGTGCATAAAAATTTGGAAACATGGCATACAGTGTATCATTTGGTGTCTAAGTCATGTTTCCCATATTTTCCCTTCCCAGATACAAGCCTGTTTGAGTGTTTGGGGCACTTTTTAGCTAAAATCATCCTACAGGGCCTAACTGCATATACTAAAGGTTGCCTATTTTGAATGGTGTCGTGGCCCCTGCAACCTCCAAAAATATCAGGACTTACTTCCCCAATAACCTGCTAACTCACCCCTGAAATACATACTTATTCACCCTATTTTGTTAATTGGACTCATTTCTCATTTGAAATGCCCATTTTTGGGGGGGCAGAAATGTGCGTCTTTAAACGGTGATTTCTACGATACCCCACTTTTGCGCGTCGGACCTCAACTTTTCCCGTAAACGCAGAAAAACCGCAATTTTCAGGAAAAAACGAGACAGACATCCCCTCCCTCTGCCACCCACCCGCCCAACTGACAGCCAGCCATTAGACATGCACAGATAGTTCTGAGGGTCTGTCTGTGATGTCATAAAGGGCCTGCTGATCAATGGGCAGCTTTCTGATTGGCTGCTGTATTTTATTGACAGATGGAAGCTGGCAGCTGATTGGCTGTCTTGCCTAAAGTGCTTTACACACCTCCCTGATGGTACCACTGGCTAAGACTCCACCTCAGCTCATTGGGTAATGAAAAATTTAGAACAATTGATGGATGAAAGCAGGCAGGCAGGCCGGCCATTTTGGGATGCACATTGGACTTATTTAATGCAATGCACCTTTGTATTTTCACATGCATTCGCTTCATGCTGTAACCACTGTGCATACAAATTTGGAAACATGGCATACAGTGTATCATTTGGTGTCTAAGTCATGTTTCCCATTATTTTCCTTCCCAGATACTAGCCCGTTTGAGTGTTTGGGGCACTTTTTAGCTAAAATCATCCTACGGGGCCTAACTGCATATGCTAAAGCCTGCCTATTTTGAATGGTCTAGTGGCCCCTGCAACCTCCAAAAATATCAGGACTTACTTCCCCAATAACCTGCTAACTCACCCCTGAAATACATACTTATTCACCCTATTTTGTTAATTGGACTCATTTCTCATTTGAAATGCCCATTTTTGGGGAGCCAGAAATGTGCGTCTTTATAAGGTGATTTCTACGATACCCCACTTTTGCGCGTCGGACCTCAACTTTTCCCGTAAACGCAGAAAAACCGCAATTTTCAGGAGAAACGAGACAGACATCCCCTCCCTCTGCCACCCACCCGCCCAACTGAAAGCCAGCCATTAGACATGCACAGATAGTTCTGAGCGTCTGTCTGTGATGTCATAAAGGGCCTGCTGATCAATGGGCAGCTTTCTGATTGGCTGCTGTATTTGATTGACAGATGGAAGCTGGCAGCTGATTGGCTGTCTAGCCTAAAGTGCTTTACACACCTCCCTGATGGTACCACTGGCTGAGACTCCACCTCAGCTCATTGGGTAATGAAAAATTTAGAACAATTGATGGATGAAAGCAGGCAGGCCGGCCATTTTGGGATGCTCATTGGACTTGTTTAATGCAATGCACCTTTGTATTTTCACATGCATTCGCTTCATGCTGTAACCACTGTGCATAAAAATTTGGAAACATGGCATATAGTGTATCATTTGGTGTCTAAGTCATGTTTCCCATATTTTCCCTTCCCAGATACAAGCCCGTTTGAGTGTTTGGGGCACTTTTTAGCTAAAATCATCCTACAGGGCCTAACTGCATATACTAAAGCCTGCCTATTTTGAATAGTGTAGTGGCCCCTGCAACCTCCAAAAATATCAGGACTTGCTTCCCCAATAACCTGCTAACTCACCCCTGAAATACATACTTATTCACCCTTTTTTGTTCATTGGACTCATTTCTCATTTGAAATGCCCATTTTTGGGGAGCCAGAAATGTGCGTCTTTAAAAGGTGATTTCTACGATACCCCACTTTTGCGCGTCGGACCTCAACTTTTCCCGTAAACGCAGAAAAACCGCAATTTTCAGGAGAAACGAGAAAGACATCCCCTCCCTCTGCCACCCACCCGCCCAACTGAAAGCCAGCCATTAGACATGCACAGATAGTTCTGAGGGTCTGTCTGTGATGTCATAAAGGGCCTGCTGATCAATGGGCAGCTTTCAAATTGGCTGCTGTATTTGATTGACAGATGGAAGCTGGCAGCTGATTAGCTGTCTAGCCTAAAGTGCTTTACACACCTCCCTGATGATACCACTGGCTAAGACTCCACCTCAGCTCATTGGGTAATGAAAAATTTAGAACAATTGATGGATGAAAGCAGGCAGGCCGGCCATTTTGGGACGCTCAGTGGACTTGTTTAATGCAATGCACCTTTGTATATTCACATGCATTCACTTCATGCTGTAACCACTGTGCATAAAAATTTGGAAACATGGCATACAGTGTATCATTTGGTGTCTAAGTCATGTTTCCCATATTTTCCCTTCCCAGATACAAGCCCGTTTGAGTGTTTAGGGCACTTTTTAGCTAAAATCATCCTACAGGGCCTAACTGCATATGCTAAAGCCTGCCTATTTTGAATGGTGTAGTGGCCCCTGCAACCTCCAAAAATATCAGGACTTACTTCCCCAATAACCTGCTAACTCACCCCTGAAATACATACTTATTCACCCTATTTTGTTCATTGGACTCATTTCTCATTTGAAATGCCCATTTTTGGGGAGCCAAAAATGTGCGTCTTTAAAAGGTGATTTCTACGATACCCCACTTTTGCGCGTCGGACCTCAACTTTTCCCGTAAATGCAGAAAAAACGCAATTTTCAGGAGAAACGAGACAGACATCCCCTCCCTCTGCCACCCACCCGCCCAACTGAAAGCCAGCCATTAGACATGCACAGATAGTTCTGAGGGTCTGTCTATGATTTCATAAAGGGCCTGCTGATCAATGGGCAGCTTTCTAATTGGCTGCTGTATTTGATTGACAGATGGAAGCTGGCAGCTGATTGGCTGTCTAGCCTAAAGTGCTTTACACACCTCCCTGATGGTACCACTGGCTAAGACTCCACCTCAGCTCATTGGGTAATGAAAAATTTAGAACAATTGATGGATGAAAGCAGGCAGGCCGGCCATTTTAGGATGCTCAGTGGACTTGTTTAATGCAATGCACCTTTGTATATTCACATGCATTCGCTTCATGCTGTAACCACTGTGCATAAAAATTTGGAAACATGGCATACAGTGTATCATTTGGTGTCTAAGTCATGTTTCCCATATTTTCCCTTCCCAGATACAAGCCCGTTTGAGTGTTTGGGGCACTTTTTAGCTAAAATCATCCTACAGGGCCTAACTGCATATGCTAAAGCCTGACTATTTTGAATGGTGTAGTGGCCCCTGCAACCTCCAAAAATATCAGGACTTACTTCCCCAATAACCTGCTAACTCACCCCTGAAATACATACTTATTCACCCTATTTTGTTCATTGGACTCATTTCTCATTTGAAATGCCCATTTTTGGGGAGCCAGAAATGTGCGTCTTTAAAAGGTGATTTCTACTATACCCCACTTTTGCGCGTCGGACCTCAACTTTTCCCGTAAACGCAGAAAAACCGCAATTTTCAGGAGAAACGAGACAGACATCCCCTCCCTCTGCCACCCACCCGCCCAACTGAAAGCCAGCCATTAGACATGCACAGATAGTTCTGAGGGTCTGTCTGTGATGTCATAAAGGGCCTGCTGATCAATGGGCAGCTTTCTGATTGGCTGTTGTTTTTGATTGACAGATGGAAGCTGGCAGCTGATTGGCTGTCTAGCCTAAAGTGCTTTACACACCTCCCTGATGGTACCACTTGGCTAAGACTCCACCTCAGCTCATTGGGTAATGAAAAATTTAGAACAATTGATGGATGAAAGCAGGCAGGCCAGCCAGCCATTTTGGGACGCTCAATGGACTTGTTTAATGCAATGCACCTTTGTATTTTCACATGCATTCGCTTCATGCTGTAACCACTGTGCATAAAAATTTGGAAACATGGCATACAGTGTATCATTTGGTGTCTTAGTCATGTTTCCCATATTTTCCCTTCCCAGATACAAGCCCGTTTGAGTGTTTGGGGCACTTTTTAGCTAAAATCATCCTACAGGGCCTAACTGCATATGCTAAAGCCTGCCTATTTTGAATGGTGTAGTGGCCCCTGCAACCTCCAAAAATATCAGGACTTACTTCCCCAATAACCTGCTAACTCACCCCTGAAATACATACTTATTCACCCTAGTTTGTTCATTGGACTCATTTCTCATTTGAAATGCCCATTTTTGGGGGGCGAGTAATGTGCGTCTTTAAAAGGTGATTTCTACGATACCCCACTTTTGCGCGTCGGACCTCAACTTTTCCCGTAAATGCAGAAAAAACACAATTTTCAGGAGAAACGAGACAGACATCCCCTCCCTCTGCCACCCACCCACCCAACTGATAGCCAGCCATTAGACATGCACAGATAGTTCTGAGGGTCTGTCTGTGATGTCATAAAGGGCCTGCTGATCAATGGGCAGCTTTCTGATTGGCTGCTGTATTTGATTGACAGATGGAAGCTGGCAGCTGATTGGCTTTCTAGCCTATAGTGCTTTACACACCTCCCTGATGGTACCACTGGCTAAGACTCCACCTCAGCTCATTGGGTAATGAAAAATTTAGAACAATTGATGGATGAAAGCAGGCAGGCCGGCCATTTTGGGACGCTCATTGGACTTGTTTAATGCAATGCACCTTTGTATATTCACATGCATTCGCTTCATGCTGTAACCATTCTGCATAAAAATTTGGAAACATGGCATACAGTGTATCATTTGGTGTCTAAGTCATGTTTCCCATGTTTTTCCTTCCCAGATACTAGCCCGTCTGAGTGTTTGGGGCACTTTTTAGCTAAAATCATCCTACGGGGCCTAACTGCATATGCTAAAGCCTGCCTATTTTGAATAGTCTAGTGGCCCCTGCAACCTCCAAAAATATCAGGACTTACTTCCCCAATAACCTGCTAACTCACCCCTGAAATACCTACTTATTCACCCTATTTTGTTCATTGGACTCATTTCTCATTTGAAATGCCCATTTTTGGGGAGCCAGAAATGTGCGTCTTTAAAAGGTGATTTCTACGATACCCCACTTTTGCGCGTCGGACCTCAACTTTTCCTGTAAACGCAGAAAAACCGCAATTTTCAGGAGAAACGAGACAGACATCACCTCCCTCTGCCACCCACCCGCCCAACTGACAGCCAGCCATTAGACATGCACAGATAGTTCTGAGGGTCTGTCTGTGATGTCATAAAGGGCTGCTGATCAATGAGCAGCTTTCAAATTGGCTGCTGTATTTGATTGACAGATGGAAGCTGGCAGCTGATTGGCTGTCTAGCCTAAAGTGCTTTACACACCTCCCTGATGGTACCACTGGCTAAGACTCCACCTCAGCTCATTGGGTAATGAAAAATTTAGAACAATTGATGGATGAAAGCAGGCAGGCCGGCCATTTTGGGACGCTCATTGGACTTGTTTAATGCAAATCACCTTTGTATTTTCACATGCATTCGCTTCATGCTGTAACCACTGTGCATAAAAATTCGGAAACATGGCATACAGTGTATCATTTGGTGTCTAAGTCATGTTTCCCATATTTTCCCTTCCCAGATACTAGCCCGTTTGAGTGTTTGGGGCACTTTTTAGCTAAAATCATCCTACGGGGCCTAACTGCATATGCTAAAGCCTGCCTATTTTGAATGGTGTAGTGGCCCCTGCAACCTCCAAAAATATCAGGACTTACTTCCCCAATAACGTGCTAACTCACCCCTGAAATACATACTTATTCACCCTATTTTGTTCATTGGACTCATTTCTCATTTGAAATGCCCATTTTTGGGGGGCCAGAAATGTGCGTCTTTAAAAGGTGATTTCTACGATACATCCAGTTTTGCGCGTCGGACCTCAACTTTTCCCGTAAACGCAGAAAAACCGCAATTTTCAAGAGAAACAAGACAGACATCCCCTCCCTCTGCCACCCACCCGCCCAACTGACAGCCAGCCATTAGACATGCACAGATAGTTCTGAGGGTCTGTCTGTGATGTCATAAAGGGCCTGCTGATCAATGGGCTGTTTTCTGATTGGCTGCTGTATTTGATTGACAGATGGAAGCTGGCAGCTGATTGGCTGTCTAGCCTAAAGTGCTTTACACACCTCCCTGATGGTACCACTGGCTAAGACTCCACCTCAGCTCATTGGGTAATGAAAAATTTACAACAATTGATGGATGAAAGCAGGCAGGCCGGCCATTTTGGGACGCTCATTGGACTTGTTTAATGCAATGCACCTTTGTATTTTCACATGCATTCGCTTCATGCTGTAACCACTGTGCATAAAAGTTTGGAAACATGGCATACAGTGTATCATTTGGTGTCTAAGTCATGTTTCCCATGTTTTTCCTTCCCAGATACTAGCCCGTCTGAGTGTTTGGGGCACTTTTTAGCTAAAATCATCCTACGGGGCCTAACTGCATATGCTAAAGCCTGCCTATTTTGAATGGTCTAGTGGCCCCTGCAACCTCCAAAAATATCAGGACTTACTTCCCAAATAACCTGCTAACTCACCCCTGAAATACATACTTATTCACCCTATTTTGTTCATTGGACTCATTTCTCATTTGAAATGCCCATTTTTGGGGGGGCAGAAATGTGCGTCTTTAAAAGGTGATTTCTACGATACCCCACTTTTGCGCGTCGGACCTCAACTTTTCCCGTAAACGCAGAAAAACCGAAATTTTCAGGAGAAACGAGACAGACATCCCCTCCCTCTGCCACCCACCCGCCCAACTGATAGCCAGCCATTAGACACGCACAGATAGTTCTGAGGGTCTGTCTGTGATGTCATAAAGGGCTGCTGATCAATGGGCAGCTTTCTGATTGGCTGCTGTATTTGATTGACAGATGGAAGCTGGCAGCTGATTGGCTGTCTAGCCTAAAGTGCTTTACACATCTCCCTGATGGTACCACTGGCTAAGACTCCACCTCAGCTCATTGGGTAATGAAAAATTTAGAACAATTGATGGATGAAAGCAGGCAGGCCGGCCATTTTGGGACGCTCATTGGACTTGTTTAATGCAATGCACCTTTGTATTTTCACATGCATTCGCTTCATGCTGTAACCACTGTGCATAAAAATTTGGAAACATGGCATACAGTGTATCATTTGGTGTCTAAGTCATGTTTCCCATGTTTTTCCTTCCCAGATACTAGCCCGTCTGAGTTTTTGGGGCACTTTTTAGCTAAAATCATCCTACGGGGCCTAACTGCATATGCTAAAGCCTGCCTATTTTGAATGGTCTAGTGGCCCCTGCAACCTCCAAAAATATCAGGACTTACTTTCCCAATAACCTGCTAACTCACCCCTGAAATACATACTTATTCACCCTATTTTGTTCATTGGACTCATTTCTCATTTGAAATGCCCATTTTTGGGGGGCCAGAAATGTGCGTCTTTAAAAGGTGATTTCTACGATACCCCACTTTTGCGCGTCGGACCTCAACTTTTCCCGTAAACGCAGAAAAAACGCAATTTTCAGGAGAAACGAGACAGACATCCCCTCCCTCTGCCACCCACCCGCCCAACTGATAGCCAGCCATTAGACATGCACAGATAGTTCTGAGGGTCTGTCTGTGATGTCATAAAGGGCTGCTGATCAATGGGCAGCTTTCTGATTGGCTGCTGTATTTGATTGACAGATGGAAGCTGGCAGCTGATTGGCTGTCTTGCCTAAAGTGCTTTACACATCTCCCTGATGGTACCACTGGCTAAGACTCCACCTCAGCTCATTGGATAATGAAAAATTTAGAACAATTGATGGATGAAAGCAGGCAGGCCAGCCATTTTGGGACTCTCAGTGGACTTGTTTAATGCAATGCACCTTTGTATATTCACATGCATTCGCTTCATGCTGTAACCACTGTGCATAAAAATTTGGAAACATGGCATACAGTGTATCATTTGGTGTCTAAGTCATGTTTCCCTTATTTTCCCTTCCCAGATACAAGCCCGTTTGAGTGTTTGGGACACTTTTTAGCTAAAATCATCCTACAGGGCCTAACTGCATATGCTAAAGCCTGCCTATTTTGAATGGTGTAGTGGCCCCTGCAACCTCCAAAAATATCAGGACTTACTTCCCCAATAACCTGCTAACTCACCCCTGAAATACATACTTATTCACCCTATTTTGTTCATTGGACTCATTTCTCATTTGAAATGCCCATTTTTGGGGAGCCAGAAATGTGCGTCTTTAAAAGGTGATTTCTACGATACCCCACTTTTGCGCGTCGGACCTCAACTTTTCCCGTAAACGCAGAAAAACCGCAATTTTCAGGAGAAACGAGACAGACATCCCCTCCCTCTGCCCCCCACCCGCCCAACTGAAAGCCAGCCATTAGACATGCACAGATAGTTCTGAGGGTCTGTCTGTGATGTCATAAAGGGCCTGCTGATCAATGGGCAGCTTTCTGATTGGCTGCTGTATTTGATTGACAGATGGAAGCTGGCAGCTGATTGGCTGTCTAGCCTAAAGTGCTTTACACACCTCCCTGATGGTACCACTGGCTAAGACTCCACCTCAGCTCATTGGGTAATGAAAAATTTAGAACAATTGATGGATGAAAGCAGGCAGGCCGGCCATTTTGGGACGCTCATTGGACTTGTTTAATGCAATGCACCTTTGTATATTCACATGCATTCGCTTCATGCTGTAACCATTCTGCATAAAAATTTGGAAACATGGCATACAGTGTATCATTTGGTGTCTAAGTCATGTTTCCCATGTTTTTCCTTCCCAGATACAAGCCCGTTTGAGTGTTTGTGGCACTTTTTAGCTAAAATCATCCTACGGGGCCTAACTGCATATGCTAAAGCCTGCCTATTTTGAATGGTCTAGTGGTCCCTGCAACCTCCAAAAATATCAGGACTTACTTCCCCAATAACCTGCTAACGCACCCCTGAAATACATACTTATTCACCCTATTTTGTTCATTGGACTCATTTCTCATTTGAAATGCCCATTTTTGGGGGGCCAGAAATGTGCGTCTTTAAAAGGTGATTTCTACGATACCCCACTTTTGCACGTCGGACCTCAACTTTTCCCGTAAACGCAGAAAAACCGCAATTTTCAGGAGAAACGAGACAGACATCCCCTCCCTCTGCCACCCACCCGCCCAACTGATAGCCAGCCATTAGACATGCACAGATAGTTCTGAGGGTCTGTCTGTGATGTCATAAAGGGCTGCTGATCAATGGGCAGCTTTCTGATTGGCTGCTGTATTTGATTGACAGATGGAAGCTGGCAGCTGATTGGCTGTCTTGCCTAAAGTTCTTTACACATCTCCCTGATGGTACCACTGGCTAAGACTCCACCTCAGCTCATTGGATAATGAAAAATTTAGAACAATTGATGGATGAAAGCAGGCAGGCCAGCCATTTTGGGACGCTCAGTGGACTTGTTTAATGCAATGCACCTTTGTATATTCACATGCATTCGCTTCATGCTGTAACCACTGTGCATAAAAATTTGGAAACATGGCATACAGTGTATCATTTGGTGTCTAAGTCATGTTTCCCTTATTTTCCCTTCCCAGATACAAGCCCGTTTGAGTGTTTGGGACACTTTTTAGCTAAAATCATCCTACAGGGCCTAACTGCATATGCTAAAGCCTGCCTATTTTGAATGGTGTAGTGGCCCCTGCAACCTCCAAAAATATCAGGACTTACTTCCCCAATAACCTGCTAACTCACCCCTGAAATACATACTTATTCACCCTATTTTGTTCATTGGACTCATTTCTCATTTGAAATGCCCATTTTTGGGGAGCCAGAAATGTGCGTCTTTAAAAGGTGATTTCTACGATACCCCACTTTTGCGCGTCGGACCTCAACTTTTCCCGTAAACGCAGAAAAACCGCAATTTTCAGGAGAAACGAGACAGACATCCCCTCCCTCTGCCACCCACCCGCCCAACTGAAAGCCAGCCATTAGACATGCACAGATAGTTCTGAGGGTCTGTCTGTGATGTCATAAAGGGCCTGCTGATCAATTGGCAGCTTTCTGATTGGCTGCTGTATTTGATTGACAGATGGAAGCTGGCAGCTGATTGGCTGTCTAGCCTAAAGTGCTTTACACACCTCCCTGATGGTACCACTGGCTAAGACTCCACATCAGCTCATTGGGTAATGAAAAATTTAGAACAATTGATGGATGAAAGCAGGCAGGCTGGCCATTTTGGGACGCTCATTGGACTTGTTTAATGCAATGCACCTTTGTATTTTCACATGCATTCGCTTCATGCTGTAACCACTGTGCATAAAAATTTGGAAACATGGCATACAGTGTATCATTTGGTGTCTAAGTCATGTTTCCCATGTTTTTCCTTCCCAGATACTAGCCCGTTTGAGTGTTTGTGGCACTTTTTAGCTAAAATCATCCTACGGGGCCTAACTGCATATGCTAAAGCCTGCCTATTTTGAATGGTCTAGTGGTCCCTGCAACCTCCAAAAATATCAGGACTTACTTCCCCAATAACCTGCTAACGCACCCTTGAAATACATACTTATTCACCCTATTTTGTTAATTGGACTCATTTCTCATTTGAAATGCCCATTTTTGGGGGGCCAGAAATGTGCTTCTTTAAAAGGTGATTTCTATGATACCCCACTTTTGCGTGTCGGACCTCAACTTTTCCCGTAAACGCAGAAAAACCGCAATTTTCAGGAGAAACGAGACAGACATTCCCTCCCTCTGCCACCCACCCGCCCAACTGACAGCCAGCCATTAGACATGCACAGATAGTTCTGAGGGTCTGTCTGTGATGTCATAAAGGGCCTGCTGATCAATGGGCAGCTTTCTGATTGGCTGCTGTATTTGATTGACAGATGGAAGCTGGCAGCTTATTGGCTTTCTAGCCTAAAGTGCTTTACACACCTCCCTGATGGTACCACTGGCTAAGACTCCACCTCAGCTCATTGGGTAATGAAAAATTTACAACAATTGATGGATGAAAGCAGGCAGGCCGGCCATTTTGGGACGCTCATTGGACTTGTTTAATGCAATGCACCTTTGTATATTCACATGCATTCGCTTCATGCTGTAACCACTGTGCATAAAAATTTGGAAACATGGCATACAGTGTATCATTTGGTGTCTAAGTCATGTTTCCCTTATTTTCCCTTCCCAGATACAAGCCCGTTTGAGTGTTTGGGACACTTTTTAGCTAAAATCATCCTACAGGGCCTAACTGCATATGCTAAAGCCTGCCTATTTTGAATGGTGTAGTGGCCCCTGCAACCTCCAAAAATATCAGGACTTACTTCCCCAATAACCTGCTAACTCACCCCTGAAATACATACTTATTCACCCTATTTTGTTCATTGGACTCATTTCTCATTTGAAATGCCCATTTTTGGGGGGCCAGAAATGTGCGTCTTTAAACGGTGATTTCTACGATACCCCACTTTTGCGCGTCGGACCTCAACTTTTCCCGTAAACGCAGAAAAACCGCAATTTTCAGGAGAAACGAGACAGACATCCCCTCCCTCTGCCACCCACCCGCCCAACTGATAGCCAGCCATTAGACATGCACAGATAGTTCTGAGGGTCTGTCTGTGATGTCATAAAGGGCTGCTGATCAATGGGCAGCTTTCTGATTGGCTGCTGTATTTGATTGACAGATGGAAGCTGGCAGCTGATTGGCTGTCTTGCCTAAAGTGCTTTACACATCTCCCTGATGGTACCACTGGCTAAGACTCCACCTCAGCTCATTGGATAATGAAAAATTTAGAACAATTGATGGATGAAAGCAGGCAGGCCAGCCATTTTGGGACGCTCAGTGGACTTGTTTAATGCAATGCACCTTTGTATATTCACATGCATTCGCTTCATGCTGTAACCACTGTGCATAAAAATTTGGAAACATGGCATACAGTGTATCATTTGGTGTCTAAGTCATGTTTCCCTTATTTTCCCTTCCCAGATACAAGCCCGTTTGAGTGTTTGGGACACTTTTTAGCTAAAATCATCCTACAGGGCCTAACTGCATATGCTAAAGCCTGCCTATTTTGAATGGTGTAGTGGCCCCTGCAACCTCCAAAAATATCAGGACTTACTTTCCCAATAACCTGCTAACTCACCCCTGAAATACATACTTATTCACCCTATTTTGTTCATTGGACTCATTTCTCATTTGAAATGCCCATTTTTGGGGAGCCAGAAATGTGCGTCTTTAAAAGGTGATTTCTACGATACCCCACTTTTGCGCGTCGGACCTCAACTTTTCCCGTAAACGCAGAAAAACCGCAATTTTCAGGAGAAACGAGACAGACATCCCCTCCCTCTGCCCCCCACCCGCCCAACTGAAAGCCAGCCATTAGACATGCACAGATAGTTCTGAGGGTCTGTCTGTGATGTCATAAAGGGCCTGCTGATCAATGGGCAGCTTTCTGATTGGCTGCTGTATTTGATTGACAGATGGAAGCTGGCAGCTGATTGGCTGTCTAGCCTAAAGTGCTTTACACACCTCCCTGATGGTACCACTGGCTAAGACTCCACCTCAGCTCATTGGGTAATGAAAAATTTAGAACAATTGATGGATGAAAGCAGGCAGGCCGGCCATTTTGGGACGCTCATTGGACTTGTTTAATGCAATGCACCTTTGTATATTCACATGCATTCGCTTCATGCTGTAACCATTCTGCATAAAAATTTGGAAACATGGCATACAGTGTATCATTTGGTGTCTAAGTCATGTTTCCCATGTTTTTCCTTCCCAGATACAAGCCCGTTTGAGTGTTTGTGGCACTTTTTAGCTAAAATCATCCTACGGGGCCTAACTGCATATGCTAAAGCCTGCCTATTTTGAATGGTCTAGTGGTCCCTGCAACCTCCAAAAATATCAGGACTTACTTCCCCAATAACCTGCTAACGCACCCCTGAAATACATACTTATTCACCCTATTTTGTTCATTGGACTCATTTCTCATTTGAAATGCCCATTTTTGGGGAGCCAGAAATGTGCGTCTTTAAAAGGTGATTTCTACGATACCCCACTTTTGCGCGTCGGACCTCAACTTTTCCCGTAAACGCAGAAAAACCGCAATTTTCAGGAGAAACGAGACAGACATCCCCTCCCTCTGCCACCCACCCGCCCAACTGAAAGCCAGCCATTAGACATGCACAGATAGTTCTGAGGGTCTGTCTGTGATGTCATAAAGGGCCTGCTGATCAATGGGCAGCTTTCTGATTGGCTGCTGTATTTGATTGATAGATGGAAGCTGGCAGCTGATTGGCTGTCTAGCCTAAAGTGCTTTACACACCTCCCTGATGGTACCACTGGCTAAGACTCCACCTCAGCTCATTGGGTAATGAAAAATTTAGAACAATTGATGGATGAAAGCAGGCAGGCTGGCCATTTTGGGACGCTCATTGGACTTGTTTAATGCAATGCACCTTTGTATTTTCACATGCATTCGCTTCATGCTGTAACCACTGTGCATAAAAATTTGGAAACATGGCATACAGTGTATCATTTGGTGTCTAAGTCATGTTTCCCATGTTTTTCCTTCCCAGATACTAGCCCGTTTGAGTGTTTGTGGCACTTTTTAGCTAAAATCATCCTACGGGGCCTAACTGCATATGCTAAAGCCTGCCTATTTTGAATGGTCTAGTGGTCCCTGCAACCTCCAAAAATATCAGGACTTACTTCCCCAATAACCTGCTAACGCACCCTTGAAATACATACTTATTCACCCTATTTTGTTAATTGGACTCATTTCTCATTTGAAATGCCCATTTTTGGGGAGCTAGAAATGTGCGTCTTTAAAAGTTGATTTCTACGATACCCCACTTTTGCGCGTCGGACCTCAACTTTTCCCGTAAACGCAGAAAAACCGCAATTTTCAGGAGAAACGAGACAGACATCCCCTCCCTCTGCCACCCACCCGCCCAACTGAAAGCCAGCCATTAGACATGCACAGATAGTTCTGAGGGTCTGTCTGTGATGTCATAAAGGGCCTGCTGATCAATGGGCAGCTTTCTGATTGGCTGCTGTATTTGATTGATAGATGGAAGCTGGCAGCTGATTGGCTGTCTAGCCTAAAGTGCTTTACACACCTCCCTGATGGTACCACTGGCTAAGACTCCACCTCAGCTCATTGGGTAATGAAAAATTTAGAACAATTGATGGATGAAAGCAGGCAGGCTGGCCATTTTGGGACGCTCATTGGACTTGTTTAATGCAATGCACCTTTGTATTTTCACATGCATTCGCTTCATGCTGTAACCACTGTGCATAAAAATTTGGAAACATGGCATACAGTGTATCATTTGGTGTCTAAGTCATGTTTCCCATGTTTTTCCTTCCCAGATACTAGCCCGTTTGAGTGTTTGGGGCACTTTTTAGCTAAAATCATCCTACGGGGCCTAACTGCATATGCTAAAGCCTGCCTATTTTGAATGGTCTAGTGGCCCCTGCAACCTCCAAAAATATCAGGACTTACTTCCCCAATAACCTGCTAACTCACCCCTGAAATACATACTTATTCACCCTATTTTGTTAATTGGACTCATTTCTCATTTGAAATGCCCATTTTTGGGGAGCCAGAAATGTGCGTCTTTATAAGGTGATTTCTACGATACCCCACTTTTGCGCGTCGGACCTCAACTTTTCCCGTAAACGCAGAAAAACCGCAATTTTCAGGAGAAACGAGACAGACATCCCCTCCCTCTGCCACCCACCCGCCCAACTGAAAGCCAGCCATTAGACATGCACAGATAGTTCTGAGCGTCTGTCTGTGATGTCATAAAGGGCCTGCTGATCAATGGGCAGCTTTCTGATTGGCTGCTGTATTTGATTGACAGATGGAAGCTGGCAGCTGATTGGCTGTCTAGCCTAAAGTGCTTTACACACCTCCCTGATGGTACCACTGGCTAAGACTCCACCTCAGCTCATTGGGTAATGAAAAATTTAGAACAATTGATGGATGAAAGCAGGCAGGCCGGCCATTTTGGGATGCTCATTGGACTTGTTTAATGCAATGCACCTTTGTATTTTCACATGCATTCGCTTCATGCTGTAAACACTGTGCATAAAAATTTGGAAACATGGCATATAGTGTATCATTTGGTGTCTAAGTCATGTTTCCCATATTTTCCCTTCCCAGATACAAGCCCGTTTGAGTGTTTGGGGCACTTTTTAGCTAAAATCATCCTACAGGGCCTAACTGCATATGCTAAAGCCTGCCTATTTTGAATAGTGTAGTGGCCCCTGCAACCTCCAAAAATATCAGGACTTGCTTCCCCAATAACCTGCTAACTCACCCCTGAAATACATACTTATTCACCCTATTTTGTTCATTGGACATATTTCTCATTTGAAATGCCCATTTTTGGGGAGCCAGAAATGTGTGTCTTTAAAAGGTGATTTCTACGATACCCCACTTTTGCGCGTCGGACCTCAACTTTTCCCGTAAACGCAGAAAAACCGCAATTTTCAGGAGAAACGAGACAGACATTCCCTCCCTCTGCCACCCACCTGCACAACTGAAAGCCAGCCATTAGACATGCACAGATAGTTCTGAGGGTCTGTCTGTGATGTCATAAAGGGCCTGCTGATCAATGGGCAGCTTTCTGATTGGCTGCTGTATTTGATTGACAGATGGAAGCTGGCAGCTGATTGGCTGTCTAGCCTAAAGTGCTTTACACACCTCCCTGATGGTACCACTGGCTAAGACTCCACCTCAGCTCATTGGGTAATGAAAAATTTAGATCAATTGATGGATGAAAGCAGGCAGGCCGGCCATTTTGGGACGCTCATTGGACTTGTTTAATGCAATGCACCTTTGTATTTTCACATGCATTCGCTTCATGCTGTAACCACTGTGCATATAAATTTGGAAACATGGCATACAGTGTATCATTTGGTGTCTAAGTCATGTTTCCCATATTTTCCCTTCCCAGATACAAGCCCGTTTGAGTGTTTGGGGCACTTTTTAGCTAAAATCATCCTACAGAGCCTAACTGCATATGCTAAAGCCTGCCTATTTTGAATGGTGTAGTTGCCCCTGCAACCTCCAAAAATATCAGGATTTACTTCCCCAATAACCTGCTAACTCACCCCTGAAATACCTACTTATTCACCCTATTTTGTTAATTGGACTCATTTCTCATTTGAAATGCCCATTTTTGGGGAGCCAGAAATGTGCGTCTTTATAAGGTGATTTCTACGATACCCCACTTTTGCGCGTCGGACCTCAACTTTTCCCGTAAACGTAGAAAAACCGCAATTTTCAGGAGAAACGAGACAGACATCCCCTCCCTCTGCCACCCACCCGCCCAACTGACAGCCAGCCATTAGACATGCACAGATAGTTCTGAGGGTCTGTCTGTGATGTCATAAAGGGCCTGCTGATCAATGGGCAGCTTTCTGATTGGCTGCTGTATTTGATTGACAGATGGAAGCTGGCAGCTGATTGGCTGTCTAGCCTAAAGTGCTTTACACACCTCCCTGATGGTACCACTGGCTAAGACTACACCTCAGCTCATTAGGTAATGAAAAATTTAGAACAATTGATGGATGAAAGCAGGCAGGCCGGCCATTTTGGGACGCTAATTGGACTTGTTTAATGCAGTGCACCTTTGTATTTTCACATGCATTCGCTTCATGCTGTAACCACTGTGCATAAAAATTTGGAAACATGGCATACAGTGTATCATTTGGTGTCTAAGTCATGTTTCCCATATTTTCCCTTCCCAGATACAAGCCCTTTTGAGTGTTTGGGGCACTTTTTAGCTAAAATCATCCTACAGGGCCTAACTGCATATGCTAAAGCCTGCCTATTTTGAATAGTGTAGTGGCCCCTGCAACCTCCAAAAATATCAGGACTTGCTTCCCCAATAACCTGCTAACTCACCCCTGAAATACATACTTATTCACCCTATTTTGTTCATTGGACTCATTTCTCATTTGAAATGCAAATTTTTGGGGAGCCAGAAATGTGCGTCTTTAAAAGGTGATTTCTACGATACCCCACTTTTGCGCGTCGGACCTCAACTTTTCCCGTAAACGCAGAAAAAACGCAATTTTCAGGAGAAACGAGACAGACATCCCCTCCCTCTGCCACCCACCCGCCCAACTGAAAGCCAGCCATTAGACATGCACAGATAGTTCTGAGGGTCTGTCTGTGATGTCATAAAGGGCCTGCTGATCAATGGGCAGCTTTCTGATTGGCTGCTGTATTTGATTGACAGATGGAAGCTGGCAGCTGATTGGCTGTCTAGCCTAAAGTGCTTTACACACCTCCCTGATGGTACCACTGGCTAAGACTCCACCTCAGCTCATTGGGTAATGAAAAATTTAGAACAATTGATGGATGAAAGCAGGCAGGCCGGCCATTTTGGGATGCTCATTGGACTTGTTTAATGCAATGCACCTTTGTATTTTCACATGCATTCGCTTCATGCTGTAACCACTGTGCATAAAAATTTGGAAACATGGCATACAGTGTATCATTTGGTGTCTAAGTCATGTTTCCCATATTTTCCCTTCCCAGATACAAGCCCTTTTGAGTGTTTGGGGCACTTTTTAGCTAAAATCATCCTACAGGGCCTAACTGCATATGCTAAAGCGTGCCTATTTTGAATGGTGTAGTGGCCCCTGCAACCTCCAAAAATATCAGGACTTTCTTCCCCAATAACCTGCTAACTCACCCATGAAATACATACTTATTCACACTATTTTGTTCATTGGACTCATTTCTCATTTGAAATGCCCATTTTTGGGGAGCCAGAAATGTGTGTCTTTAAAAGGTGATTTCTACGATACCCCACTTTTGCGCGTCGGACCTCAACTTTTCCCGTAAACGCAGAAAAACCGCAATTTTCAGGAGAAACGAGACAGACATTCCCTCCCTCTGCCACCCACCTGCCCAACTGAAAGCCAGCCATTAGACATGCACAGATAGTTCTGAGGGTCTGTCTGTGATGTCATAATGGGCCTGCTGATCAATGGGCAGCTTTCTGATTGGCTGCTGTATTTGATTGACAGATGGAAGCTGGCAGCTGATTGGCTGTCTAGCCTAAAGTGCTTTACACACCTCCCTGATGGTACCACTGGCTAAGACTCCACCTCAGCTCATTGGGTAATGAAAAATTTAGATCAATTGATGGATGAAAGCAGGCAGGCCAGCCATTTTGGGACGCTCATTGGACTTGTTTAATGCAATGCACCTTTGTATTTTCACATGCATTCGCTTCATGCTGTAACCACTGTGCATATAAATTTGGAAACATGGCATACAGTGTATCATTTGGTGTCTAAGTCATGTTTCCCATATTTTCCCTTCCCAGATACAAGCCCGTTTGAGTGTTTGGGGCACTTTTTAGCTAAAATCATCCTACAGAGCCTAACTGCATATGCTAAAGCCTGCCTATTTTGAATGGTGTAGTTGCCCCTGCAACCTCCAAAAATATCAGGATTTACTTCCCCAATAACCTGCTAACTCACCCCTGAAATACCTACTTATTCACCCTATTTTGTTAATTGGACTCATTTCTCATTTGAAATGCCCATTTTTGGGGAGCCAGAAATGTGCGTCTTTATAAGGTGATTTCTACGATACCCCACTTTTGCGCGTCGGACCTCAACTTTTCCCGTAAACGCAGAAAAACCGCAATTTTCAGGAGAAACAAGACAGACATCCCCTCCCTCTGCCACCCACCCGCCCAACTGAAAGCCAGCCATTAGACATGCACAGATAGTTCTGAGGGTCTGTCTGTGATGTCATAAAGGGCCTGCTGATCAATGGGCAGCTTTCTGATTGGCTGCTGTATTTGATTGACAGATGGAAGCTGGCAGCTGATTGGCTGTCTAGCCTAAAGTGCTTTACACACCTCCCTGATGGTACCACTGGCTAAGACTCCACCTCAGCTCATTGGGTAATGAAAAATTTAGAACAATTGATGGATGAAAGCAGGCAGGCCGGACATTTTGGGACGCTCTTTGGACTTGTTTAATGCAATGCACCTTTGTATTTTCACATGCATTCGCTTCATGCTGTAACCACTGTGCATAAAAATTTGGAAACATGGCATACAGTGTATCATTTGGTGTCTAAGTCATGTTTCCCATATTTTCCCTTCCCAGATACAAGCCCGTTTGAGTGTTTGGGGCACTTTTTAGATAAAATCATCCTACAGGGCCTAACTGCATATGCTAAAGCCTGCCTATTTTGAATGGTGTAGTTGCCCCTGCAAACTCCAAAAATATCAGGATTTACTTCCCCAATAACCTGCTAACTCACCCCTGAAATACCTACTTATTCACCCTATTTTGTTCATTGCACTCATTTCTCATTTGAAATGCACATTTTTGGGGGGCCAGAAATGTGCGTTTTTAAAAGGTGATTTCTACGAGACCCCACTTATGCGCGTCGGACCTCAACTTTTCCCGTAAACGCAGAAAAACCGCAATTTTCAGGAGAAACGAGACAGACATCCCCTCCCTCTGCCACCCACCCGCCCAACTGACAGCCAGCCATTAGACATGCACAGATAGTTCTGAGGGTCTGTCTGTGATGTCATAAAGGGCCTGCTGATCAATGGGCAGCTTTCTGATTGGCTGCTGTATTTGATTGACAGATGGAAGCTGGCAGCTGATTGGCTGTCTAGCCTAAAGTGCTTTACACACCTCCCTGATGGTACCACTGGCTAAGACTCCACCTCAGCTCATTGGGTAATGAAAAATTTAGAACAATTGATGGATGAAAGCAGGCAGGCCGGCCATTTTGGGATGCTCATTGGACTTGTTTAATGCAATGCACCTTTGTATTTTCACATGCATTCGCTTCATGCTGTAACCACTGTGCATAAAAATTTGGAAACAAGGCATACAGTGTATCATTTGGTGTCTAAGTCATGTTTCCCATATTTTCCCTTCCCAGATACAAGCCCTTTTGAGTGTTTGGGGCACTTTTTAGCTAAAATCATCCTACAGGGCCTAACTGCATATGCTAAAGCCTGCCTATTTTGAATAGTGTAGTGGCCCCTGCAACCTCCAAAAATATCAGGACTTACTTCCCCAATAACCTGCTAACTCACCCCTGAAATACATACTTATTCACCCTATTTTGTTCATTGGACTCATTTCTCATTTGAAATGCCCATTTTTGGGGAGCCAGAAATGTGCGTCTTTAAAAGGTGATTTCTACGATACCCCACTTTTGTGCGTCGGACCTCAACTTTTCCCGTAAACACAGAAAAACCGCAATTTTCAGGAGAAACGAGACAGACATCCCCTCCCTCTGCCACCCACCCGCCCAACTGAAAGCCAGCCATTAGACATGCACAGATAGTTCTGAGGGTCTGTCTGTGATGTCATAAAGGGCCTGCTGATCAATGGGCAGCTTTCTGATTGGCTGCTGTATTTGATTGACAGATGGAAGCTGGCAGCTGATTGGCTGTCTAGCCTAAAGTGCTTTACACACCTCCCTGATGGTACCACTGGCTAAGACTCCACCTCAGCTCATTGGGTAATGAAAAATTTAGATCAATTGATGGATGAAAGCAGGCAGGCCAGCCATTTTGGGACGCTCATTGGACTTGTTTAATGCAATGCACCTTTATATTTTCACATGCATTCGCTTCATGCTGTAACCACTGTGCATATAAATTTGGAAACATGGCATACAGTGTATCATTTGGTGTCTAAGTCATGTTTCCCATATTTTCCCTTCCCAGATACAAGCCCGTTTGAGTGTTTGGGGCACTTTTTAGCTAAAATCATCCTACAGAGCCTAACTGCATATGCTAAAGCCTGCCTATTTTGAATGGTGTAGTTGCCCCTGCAACCTCCAAAAATATCAGGATTTACTTCCCCAATAACCTGCTAACTCACCCCTGAAATACATACTTATTCACCCTATTTTGTTAATTGGACTCATTTCTCATTTAAAATTCCCATTTTTGGGGGGCCAGAAATGTGCGTCTTTAAAAGGTGATTTCTACGATACCCCACTTTTGCGCGTCGGACCTCAACTTTTCCCGTAAACGCAGAAAAAACGCAATTTTCAGGAGAAACGAGACAGACATCCCCTCCCTCTGCCACCCACCCGCCCAACTGACAGCCAGCCATTAGACATGCACAGATAGTTCTGAGGGTCTGTCTGTGATGTCATAAAGGGCCTGCTGATCAATGGGCAGCTTTCTGATTGGCTGCTGTATTTGATTGACAGATGGAAGCTGGCAGCTGATTGGCTGTCTAGCCTAAAGTGCTTTACACACCTCCCTGATGGTACCACTGGCTAAGACTACACCTCAGCTCATCAGGTAATGAAAAATTTAGAACAATTGATGGATGAAAGCAGGCAGGCCGGCCATTTTGGGACGCTAATTGGACTTGTTTAATGCAGTGCACCTTTGTATTTTCACATGCATTCGCTTCATGCTGTAACCACTGTGCATATAAATTTGGAAACATGGCATACAGTGTATCATTTGGTGTCTAAGTCATGTTTCCCATATTTTCCCTTCCCAGATACAAGCCCGTTTGAGTGTTTGGGGCACTTTTTAGCTAAAATCATCCTACAGAGCCTAACTGCATATGCTAAAGCCTGCCTATTTTGAATGGTGTAGTTGCCCCTGCAACCTCCAAAAATATCAGGATTTACTTCCCCAATAACCTGCTAACTCACCCCTGAAATACATACTTATTCACCCTATTTTGTTAATTGGACTCATTTCTCATTTAAAATTCCCATTTTTGGGGGGCCAGAAATGTGCGTCTTTAAAAGGTGATTTCTACGATACCCCACTTTTGCGCGTCGGACCTCAACTTTTCCCGTAAACGCAGAAAAAACGCAATTTTCAGGAGAAACGAGACAGACATCCCCTCCCTCTGCCACCCACCCGCCCAACTGACAGCCAGCCATTAGACATGCACAGATAGTTCTGAGGGTCTGTCTGTGATGTCATAAAGGGCCTGCTGATCAATGGGCAGCTTTCTGATTGGCTGCTGTATTTGATTGACAGATGGAAGCTGGCAGCTGATTGGCTGTCTAGCCTAAAGTGCTTTACACACCTCCCTGATGGTACCACTGGCTAAGACTACACCTCAGCTCATTAGGTAATGAAAAATTTAGAACAATTGATGGATGAAAGCAGGCAGGCCGGCCATTTTGGGACGCTAATTGGACTTGTTTAATGCAGTGCACCTTTGTATTTTCACATGCATTCGCTTCATGCTGTAACCACTGTGCATAAAAATTTGGAAACATGGCATACAGTGTATCATTTGGTGTCTAAGTCATGTTTCCCATGTTTTTCCTTCCCAGATACTAGCCCGTTTGAGTGTTTGGGGCACTTTTTAGCTAAAATCATCCTACGGGGCCTAACTGCATATGCTAAAGCCTGCCTATTTTGAATGGTCTAGTGGCCCCTGCAACCTCGAAAAATATCAGGACATACTTCCCCAATAACCTGCTAACTCACCCCTGAAATACATACTTATTCACACTATTTTGTTAATTGGACTCATTTCTCATTTGAAATGCCCATTTTTGGGGGGCCAGAAATGTGCGTCTTTGAAAGGTGATTTCTACGATACCCCTCTTTTGCGCGTCCGACCTCAACTTTTCCCGTAAACGTAGAAAAACCGCAATTTTCAGGAGAAACGAGACAGACATCCCCTCCCTCTGCCACCCACCCGCCCAACTGAAAGCCAGCCATTAGACATGCACAGATAGTTCTGAGGGTCTGTCTTTGATGTCATAAAGGGCCTGCTGATCAATGGGCAGCTTTCTGATTGGCTGCTGTATTTGATTGACAGATGGAAGCTGGCAGCTGATTGGCTGTCTAGCCTAAAGTGCTTTACACACCTCCCTGATGGTACCACTGGATAAGACTCCACCTCAGCTCATTGGGTAATGAAAAATTTAGAACAATTGATGGATGAAAGAAGGCAGGCCGGCCATTTATGGACGCTCAGTGGACTTGTTTAATGCAATGCACCTTTGTATATTCACATGCATTCGCTTCATGCTGTAACCACTGTGCATAAAAATTTGGAAAAATGGCATACAGTGTATCATTTGGTGTCTAAGTCATGTTTCCCATATTTTCCCTTCCCAGATACAAGCCCGTTTGAGTGTTTGGGGCACTTTTTAGCTAAAATCATCCTACAGGGCCTAACTGCATATGCTAAAGCCTGCCTATTTTGAATGGTGTAGTGGCCCCTGCAACCTCCAAAAATATCAGGACTTACTTCCTCAATAACCTGCTAACTCACCCCTGAAATACATACTTATTCACTCTATTTTGTTAATTGGACTTATTTCTCATTTGAAATGCCCATTTTTGGGGGGCCAGAAATGTGCGTCTTTTAAAGGAGATTTCTACGATACCCCTCTTTTGCGCGTCGGACCTCAACTTTTCTATAAACGCAGAAAAACCGCAATTTTCAGGAGAAACGAGACAGACGTCCCCGCCCTCTGCCACCCACCCGCCCAACTGACAGCCAGCCATTAGACATGTACAGATAGTTCTGAGGGTCTGTCTGTGATGTCATAAAGGGCCTGCTAATCAATGGGCAGCTTTCTGATTGGCTGCTGTATTTGATTGACAGATGGAAGCTGGCAGCTGATTGGCTGTCTAGCCTAAAGTGCTTTACACACCTCCCTGATGGTACCACTGGCTAAGACTCCACCTCAGCTCATTGGGTAATGAAAAATTTAGAACAATTGATGGATGAAAGCAGGCAGGCCGGCCATTTTGGGACGCTCAGTGGACTTGTTTAATGCAATGCACCTTTGTATATTCACATGCATTCGCTTCATGCTGTAACCACTGTGCATAAAAATTTGGAAACATGGCATACAGTGTATTATTTGGTGTCTAAGTCATGTTTCCCATATTTTCCCTTCCCAGATACAAGCCCGTTTGAATGTTTGGGGCGCTTTTTAGCTAAAATCATCCTACAGGGCCTAACTGCATATGCTAAAGCCTGCCTATTTTGAATGGTGTAGTGGCCCCTGCAACCTCCAAAAATATCAGGACTTACTTCCCGAATAACCTGCTTACTCACCCCTGAAATACATACTTATTCACACTATTTTGTTAATTGGACTTATTTCTCATTTGAAATGCCCATTTTTGGGGGGCCAGAAATGTGCGTCTTTGAAAGGTGATTTCTACGATACCCCTCTTTTGCGCGTCTGACCTCAACTTTTCCCGTAAACGTAGAAAAACCGCAATTTTCAGGAGAAACGAGACAGACATCCCCTCCCTCTGCCACCCACCCGCCCAACTGAAAGCCAGCCATTAGACATGCACAGATAGTTCTGAGGGTCTGTCTGTGATGTCATAAAGGGCCTGCTGATCAATGGGCAGCTTTCTGATTGGCTGCTGTATTTGATTGACAGATGGAAGCTGGCAGCTGATTGGCTGTCTAGCCTAAAGTGCTTTACACACCTCCCTGATGGTACCACTGGATAAGACTCCACCTCAGCTCATTGGGTAATGAAAAATTTAGAACAATTGATGGATGAAAGAAGGCAGGCCGGCCATTTTGGGACGCTCAGTGGACTTGTTTAATGCAATGCACCTTTGTATATTCACATGCATTCGCTTCATGCTGTAACCACTGTGCATAAAAATTTGGAAAAATGGCATACAGTGTATCATTTGGTGTCTAAGTCATGTTTCCCATATTTTCCCTTCCCAGATACAAGCCCGTTTGAGTGTTTGGGGCACTTTTTAGCTAAAATCATCCTACAGGGCCTAACTGCATATGCTAAAGCCTGCCTATTTTGAATGGTGTAGTGGCCCCTGCAACCTCCAAAAATATCAGGATTTACTTCCCCAATAACCTGCTAACTCACCCCTGAAATACCTACTTATTCACCCTATTTTGTTCATTGCACTCATTTCTCATTTGAAATGCACATTTTTGGGGGGCCAGAAATGTGCGTTTTTAAAAGGTGATTTCTACGAGACCCCACTTATGCGCGTCGGACCTCAACTTTTCCCGTAAACGCAGAAAAACCGCAATTTTCAGGAGAAACGAGACAGACATCCCCTCCCTCTGCCACCCACCCGCCCAACTGACAGCCAGCCATTAGACATGCACAGATAGTTCTGAGGGTCTGTCTGTGATGTCATAAAGGGCCTGCTGATCAATGGGCAGCTTTCTGATTGGCTGCTGTATTTGATTGACAGATGGAAGCTGGCAGCTGATTGGCTGTCTAGCCTAAAGTGCTTTACACACCTCCCTGATGGTACCACTGGCTAAGACTCCACCTCAGCTCATTGGGTAATGAAAAATTTAGAACAATTGATGGATGAAAGCAGGCAGGCCGGCCATTTTGGGATGCTCATTGGACTTGTTTAATGCAATGCACCTTTGTATTTTCACATGCATTCGCTTCATGCTGTAACCACTGTGCATAAAAATTTGGAAACAAGGCATACAGTGTATCATTTGGTGTCTAAGTCATGTTTCCCATATTTTCCCTTCCCAGATACAAGCCCTTTTGAGTGTTTGGGGCACTTTTTAGCTAAAATCATCCTACAGGGCCTAACTGCATATGCTAAAGCCTGCCTATTTTGAATAGTGTAGTGGCCCCTGCAACCTCCAAAAATATCAGGACTTACTTCCCCAATAACCTGCTAACTCACCCCTGAAATACATACTTATTCACCCTATTTTGTTCATTGGACTCATTTCTCATTTGAAATGCCCATTTTTGGGGAGCCAGAAATGTGCGTCTTTAAAAGGTGATTTCTACGATACCCCACTTTTGTGCGTCGGACCTCAACTTTTCCCGTAAACACAGAAAAACCGCAATTTTCAGGAGAAACGAGACAGACATCCCCTCCCTCTGCCACCCACCCGCCCAACTGAAAGCCAGCCATTAGACATGCACAGATAGTTCTGAGGGTCTGTCTGTGATGTCATAAAGGGCCTGCTGATCAATGGGCAGCTTTCTGATTGGCTGCTGTATTTGATTGACAGATGGAAGCTGGCAGCTGATTGGCTGTCTAGCCTAAAGTGCTTTACACACCTCCCTGATGGTACCACTGGCTAAGACTCCACCTCAGCTCATTGGGTAATGAAAAATTTAGATCAATTGATGGATGAAAGCAGGCAGGCCAGCCATTTTGGGACGCTCATTGGACTTGTTTAATGCAATGCACCTTTATATTTTCACATGCATTCGCTTCATGCTGTAACCACTGTGCATATAAATTTGGAAACATGGCATACAGTGTATCATTTGGTGTCTAAGTCATGTTTCCCATATTTTCCCTTCCCAGATACAAGCCCGTTTGAGTGTTTGGGGCACTTTTTAGCTAAAATCATCCTACAGAGCCTAACTGCATATGCTAAAGCCTGCCTATTTTGAATGGTGTAGTTGCCCCTGCAACCTCCAAAAATATCAGGATTTACTTCCCCAATAACCTGCTAACTCACCCCTGAAATACATACTTATTCACCCTATTTTGTTAATTGGACTCATTTCTCATTTAAAATTCCCATTTTTGGGGGGCCAGAAATGTGCGTCTTTAAAAGGTGATTTCTACGATACCCCACTTTTGCGCGTCGGACCTCAACTTTTCCCGTAAACGCAGAAAAAACGCAATTTTCAGGAGAAACGAGACAGACATCCCCTCCCTCTGCCACCCACCCGCCCAACTGACAGCCAGCCATTAGACATGCACAGATAGTTCTGAGGGTCTGTCTGTGATGTCATAAAGGGCCTGCTGATCAATGGGCAGCTTTCTGATTGGCTGCTGTATTTGATTGACAGATGGAAGCTGGCAGCTGATTGGCTGTCTAGCCTAAAGTGCTTTACACACCTCCCTGATGGTACCACTGGCTAAGACTACACCTCAGCTCATCAGGTAATGAAAAATTTAGAACAATTGATGGATGAAAGCAGGCAGGCCGGCCATTTTGGGACGCTAATTGGACTTGTTTAATGCAGTGCACCTTTGTATTTTCACATGCATTCGCTTCATGCTGTAACCACTGTGCATATAAATTTGGAAACATGGCATACAGTGTATCATTTGGTGTCTAAGTCATGTTTCCCATATTTTCCCTTCCCAGATACAAGCCCGTTTGAGTGTTTGGGGCACTTTTTAGCTAAAATCATCCTACAGAGCCTAACTGCATATGCTAAAGCCTGCCTATTTTGAATGGTGTAGTTGCCCCTGCAACCTCCAAAAATATCAGGATTTACTTCCCCAATAACCTGCTAACTCACCCCTGAAATACATACTTATTCACCCTATTTTGTTAATTGGACTCATTTCTCATTTAAAATTCCCATTTTTGGGGGGCCAGAAATGTGCGTCTTTAAAAGGTGATTTCTACGATACCCCACTTTTGCGCGTCGGACCTCAACTTTTCCCGTAAACGCAGAAAAAACGCAATTTTCAGGAGAAACGAGACAGACATCCCCTCCCTCTGCCACCCACCCGCCCAACTGACAGCCAGCCATTAGACATGCACAGATAGTTCTGAGGGTCTGTCTGTGATGTCATAAAGGGCCTGCTGATCAATGGGCAGCTTTCTGATTGGCTGCTGTATTTGATTGACAGATGGAAGCTGGCAGCTGATTGGCTGTCTAGCCTAAAGTGCTTTACACACCTCCCTGATGGTACCACTGGCTAAGACTACACCTCAGCTCATTAGGTAATGAAAAATTTAGAACAATTGATGGATGAAAGCAGGCAGGCCGGCCATTTTGGGACGCTAATTGGACTTGTTTAATGCAGTGCACCTTTGTATTTTCACATGCATTCGCTTCATGCTGTAACCACTGTGCATAAAAATTTGGAAACATGGCATACAGTGTATCATTTGGTGTCTAAGTCATGTTTCCCATGTTTTTCCTTCCCAGATACTAGCCCGTTTGAGTGTTTGGGGCACTTTTTAGCTAAAATCATCCTACGGGGCCTAACTGCATATGCTAAAGCCTGCCTATTTTGAATGGTCTAGTGGCCCCTGCAACCTCGAAAAATATCAGGACATACTTCCCCAATAACCTGCTAACTCACCCCTGAAATACATACTTATTCACACTATTTTGTTAATTGGACTCATTTCTCATTTGAAATGCCCATTTTTGGGGGGCCAGAAATGTGCGTCTTTGAAAGGTGATTTCTACGATACCCCTCTTTTGCGCGTCCGACCTCAACTTTTCCCGTAAACGTAGAAAAACCGCAATTTTCAGGAGAAACGAGACAGACATCCCCTCCCTCTGCCACCCACCCGCCCAACTGAAAGCCAGCCATTAGACATGCACAGATAGTTCTGAGGGTCTGTCTTTGATGTCATAAAGGGCCTGCTGATCAATGGGCAGCTTTCTGATTGGCTGCTGTATTTGATTGACAGATGGAAGCTGGCAGCTGATTGGCTGTCTAGCCTAAAGTGCTTTACACACCTCCCTGATGGTACCACTGGATAAGACTCCACCTCAGCTCATTGGGTAATGAAAAATTTAGAACAATTGATGGATGAAAGAAGGCAGGCCGGCCATTTATGGACGCTCAGTGGACTTGTTTAATGCAATGCACCTTTGTATATTCACATGCATTCGCTTCATGCTGTAACCACTGTGCATAAAAATTTGGAAAAATGGCATACAGTGTATCATTTGGTGTCTAAGTCATGTTTCCCATATTTTCCCTTCCCAGATACAAGCCCGTTTGAGTGTTTGGGGCACTTTTTAGCTAAAATCATCCTACAGGGCCTAACTGCATATGCTAAAGCCTGCCTATTTTGAATGGTGTAGTGGCCCCTGCAACCTCCAAAAATATCAGGACTTACTTCCCCAATAACCTGCTAACTCACCCCTGAAATACATACTTATTCACTCTATTTTGTTAATTGGACTTATTTCTCATTTGAAATGCCCATTTTTGGGGGGCCAGAAATGTGCGTCTTTTAAAGGAGATTTCTACGATACCCCTCTTTTGCGCGTCGGACCTCAACTTTTCTATAAACGCAGAAAAACCGCAATTTTCAGGAGAAACGAGACAGACGTCCCCGCCCTCTGCCACCCACCCGCCCAACTGACAGCCAGCCATTAGACATGTACAGATAGTTCTGAGGGTCTGTCTGTGATGTCATAAAGGGCCTGCTAATCAATGGGCAGCTTTCTGATTGGCTGCTGTATTTGATTGACAGATGGAAGCTGGCAGCTGATTGGCTGTCTAGCCTAAAGTGCTTTACACACCTCCCTGATGGTACCACTGGCTAAGACTCCACCTCAGCTCATTGGGTAATGAAAAATTTAGAACAATTGATGGATGAAAGCAGGCAGGCCGGCCATTTTGGGACGCTCAGTGGACTTGTTTAATGCAATGCACCTTTGTATATTCACATGCATTCGCTTCATGCTGTAACCACTGTGCATAAAAATTTGGAAACATGGCATACAGTGTATTATTTGGTGTCTAAGTCATGTTTCCCATATTTTCCCTTCCCAGATACAAGCCCGTTTGAATGTTTGGGGCGCTTTTTAGCTAAAATCATCCTACAGGGCCTAACTGCATATGCTAAAGCCTGCCTATTTTGAATGGTGTAGTGGCCCCTGCAACCTCCAAAAATATCAGGACTTACTTCCCGAATAACCTGCTTACTCACCCCTGAAATACATACTTATTCACACTATTTTGTTAATTGGACTTATTTCTCATTTGAAATGCCCATTTTTGGGGGGCCAGAAATGTGCGTCTTTGAAAGGTGATTTCTACGATACCCCTCTTTTGCGCGTCTGACCTCAACTTTTCCCGTAAACGTAGAAAAACCGCAATTTTCAGGAGAAACGAGACAGACATCCCCTCCCTCTGCCACCCACCCGCCCAACTGAAAGCCAGCCATTAGACATGCACAGGTAGTTCTGAGGGTCTGTCTGTGATGTCATAAAGGGCCTGCTGATCAATGGGCAGCTTTCTGATTGGCTGCTGTATTTGATTGACAGATGGAAGCTGGCAGCTGATTGGCTGTCTAGCCTAAAGTGCTTTACACACCTCCCTGATGGTACCACTGGATAAGACTCCACCTCAGCTCATTGGGTAATGAAAAATTTAGAACAATTGATGGATGAAAGAAGGCAGGCCGGCCATTTTGGGACGCTCAGTGGACTTGTTTAATGCAATGCACCTTTGTATATTCACATGCATTCGCTTCATGCTGTAACCACTGTGCATAAAAATTTGGAAAAATGGCATACAGTGTATCATTTGGTGTCTAAGTCATGTTTCCCATATTTTCCCTTCCCAGATACAAGCCCGTTTGAGTGTTTGGGGCACTTTTTAGCTAAAATCATCCTACAGGGCCTAACTGCATATGCTAAAGCCTGCCTATTTTGAATGGTGTAGTGGCCCCTGCAACCTCCAAAAATATCAGGATTTACTTCCCCAATAACCTGCTAACTCACCCCTGAAATACATACTTATTCACCCTATTTTGTTAATTGGACTCATTTCTCATTTGAAATGCCCATTTTTTGGGGGCCAGAAATGTGCGTCTTTAAAAGGTGATTTCTACGAGACCCCACTTTTGCGCGTCGGACCTCAACTTTTCCCGTAAACCCAGAAAAACCGCAATTTTCAGGAGAAACGAGACAGACGTCCCCGCCCTCTGCCACCCACCCGCCCAACTGACAGCCAGCCATTAGACATGTACAGATAGTTCTGAGGGTCTGTCTGTGATGTCATAAAGGGCCTGCTAATCAATGGGCAGCTTTCTGATTGGCTGCTGTATTTGATTGACAGATGGAAGCTGGCAGCTGATTGGCTGTCTAGCCTAAAGTGCTTTACACACCTCCCTGATGGTACCACTGGCTAAGACTCCACCTCAGCTCATTGGGTAATGAAAAATTTAGAACAATTGATGGATGAAAGCAGGCAGGCCGGCCATTTTGGGACGCTCAGTGGACTTGTTTAATGCAATGCACCTTTGTATATTCACATGCATTCGCTTCATGCTGTAACCACTGTGCATAAAAATTTGGAAACATGGCATACAGTGTATCATTTGGTGTCTAAGTCATGTTTCCCATATTTTTCCTTCCCAGATACAAGCCCGTTTGAGTGTTTGGGGCACTTTTTAGCTAAAATCATCCTACAGGGCCTAACTGCATATGCTAAAGCCTGCCTATTTTGAATGGTGTAGTGGCCCCTGCAACCTCCAAAAATATCAGGACTTACTTCCCCAATAACCTGCTTACTCACCCCTGAAATACATACTTATTCACCCTATTTTGTTCATTGGACTCATTTCTCATTTGAAATGCCCATTTTTGGGGAGCCAGAAATGTACGTCTTTAAAAGGTGATTTCTACGATACCCCACTTTTGCGCGTCAGACCTCAACTTTTCCCGTAAACGCAGAAAAACCGCAATTTTCAGGAGAAACGAGACAGACATCCCCTCCCTCTGCCACACACCCGCCCAACTGAAAGCCATCCATTAGACATGCACAGATAGTTCTCAGGGTCTGTCTGTGATGTCATAAAGGGCCTGCTGATCAATGGGCAGCTTTCTGATTGGCTGCTGTATTTGATTGACAGATGGAAGCTGGCAGCTGATTGGCTGTCTAGCCTAAAGTGCTTTACACACCTCCCTGATGGTACCACTGGCTAAGACTACACCTCAGCTCATTGGGTAATGAAAAATTTAGAACAATTAATGGAAGAAAGCAGGCAGGCCGGCCATTTTGGGACGCTCAGTGGACTTGTTTAATGCAATGCACCTTTGTATATTCACATGCATTCGCTTCATGCTGTAACCACTGTGCATAACAATTTGGAAACATGGCATACAGTGTATCATTTGGTGTCTAAGTCATGTTTCCCATATTTTCCCTTCCCAGATACAAGCCTGTTTGAGTGTTTGGGGCACTTTTTAGCTAAAATCATCCTACAGGGCCTAACTGCATATGCTAAAGCCTGCCTATTTTGAATGGTGTAGTGGCCCCTGCAACCTCCAAAAATATCAGGACTTACTTCCCCTATAACCTGCTAGCTCACCCCTGAAATACATACTTATTCACACTATTTTGTTAATTGGACTCATTTCTCATTTGAAATGCCCATTTTTGGGGAGCCAGAAATGTGCGTCTTTAAAAGGTGATTTCTACGATACCCCACTTTTGCGCTTCGGACCTCAACTTTTCCCGTAAACGCAGAAAAACCGCAATTTTCAGGAGAAACGAGACAGACATCCCCTCCCTCTGCCACCCACCCGCCCAACTTAAAGCTATCCATTAGACATGCACAGATAGTTCTGAGGGTCTGTCTGTGATGTCATAAAGGGCCTGCTGATCAATGGGCAGCTTTCTGATTGGCTGCTGTATTTGATTGACAGATGGAAGCTGGCAGCTGATTGGCTGTCTAGCCTAAAGTGCTTTACACACCTCCCTGATGGTGCCACTGGCTAAGACTCCACCTCAGCTCATTGGGTAATGAAAAATTTAGAACAATTGATGGATGAAAGCAGGCAGGCCGGCCATTTTGTGACGCTCAGTGGACTTGTTTAATGCAATGCACCTTTGTATTTTCTCATGCATTCGCTTCATGCTGTAACCACTGTGCATACAAATTTGGAAACATGGCATACAGTGTATCATTTGGTGTCTAAGTCATGTTTCCCATATTTTCCCTTCCCAGTTACAAGCCAGTTTGAGTGTTTGGGGCACTTTTTAGCTAAAATCATCCTACAGGGCCTAACTGCATATTCTAAAGCCTGCCTATTTTGAATGGTGTAGTGGCCCCTGCAACCTCCAAAAATATCAGGACTTACTTCCCGAATAACCTGCTTACTCACCCCTGAAATACATACTTATTCACTCTATTTTGTTAATTGGACTCATTTCTCATTTGAAATGCACATTTTTGGGGGGCCAGAAATGTGCGTTTTTAAAAGTTGATTTCTACGAGACCCCACTTTTGCGCGTCAGACCTCAACTTTTCCCGTAAACGCAGAAAAACCGCAATTTTCAGGAGAAACGAGACAGACATCCCCTCCCTCTGCCACCCACCCGCCCAACTGACAGCCAGCCATTAGACATGCACAGATAGTTCTGAGGGTCTGTCTGTGATGTCATAAAGGGCCTGCTGATAAATGGGCAGCTTTCTGATTGGCTGCTGTATTTGATTGACAGATGGAAGCTGGCAGCTGATTGGCTGTCTAGCCTAAAGTGCTTTACACACCTCCCTGATGGTACCACTGGCTAAGACTCCACCTCAGCTCATTGGGTAATGAAAAATTTAGAACAATTAATGGAAGAAAGCAGGCAGGCCGGCCATTTTGGGACGCTCAGTGGACTTGTTTAATGCAATGCACCTTTGTATATTCACATGCATCCGCTTCATGCTGTAACCACTGTGCATAACAATTTGGAAACATGGCATACAGTGTATCATTTGGTGTCTAAGTCATGTTTTCCATATTTTCCCTTCCCAGATACAAGCCTGTTTGAGTGTTTGGGGCACTTTTTAGCTAAAATCATCCTACAGGGCCTAACTGCATATGCTAAAGCCTGCCTATTTTGAATGGTGTAGTGGCCCCTGCAACCTCCAAAAATATCAGGACTTACTTCCCCTATAACCTGCTAGCTCACCCCTGAAATACAT
The DNA here is from genome assembly GCF_055691185.1 of Crinia signifera. Lineage (NCBI taxonomy): Eukaryota > Metazoa > Chordata > Amphibia > Anura > Myobatrachidae > Crinia > Crinia signifera. The sequence goes on from NC_139222.1 coordinate 52,161,779, forward strand.
ACTTATTCACACTATTTTGTTAATTGGACTCATTTCTCATTTGAAATGCCCATTTTTGGGGAGCCAGAAATGTGCGTCTTTAAAAGGTGATTTCTACGATACCCCACTTTTGCGCTTCGGACCTCAACTTTTCCCGTAAACGCAGAAAAACCGCAATTTTCAGGAGAAACGAGACAGACATCCCCTCCCTCTGCCACCCACCTGCCCAACTTAAAGCCATCCATTAGACATGCACAGATAGTTCTGAGGGTCTGTCTGTGATGTCATAAAGGGCCTGCTGATCAATGGGCAGCTTTCTGATTGGCTGCTGTATTTGATTGACAGATGGAAGCTGGCAGCTGATTGGCTGTCTAGCCTAAAGTGCTTTACACACCTCCCTGATGGTGCCACTGGCTAAGACTCCACCTCAGCTCATTGGGTAATGAAAAATTTAGAACAATTGATGGATGAAAGCAGGCAGGCCGGCCATTTTGTGACGCTCAGTGGACTTGTTTAATGCAATGCACCTTTGTATTTTCTCATGCATTCGCTTCATGCTGTAACCACTGTGCATACAAATTTGGAAACATGGCATACAGTGTATCATTTGGTGTCTAAGTCATGTTTCCCATATTTTCCCTTCCCAGTTACAAGCCCGTTTGAGTGTTTGGGGCACTTTTTAGCTAAAATCATCCTACAGGGCCTAACTGCATATTCTAAAGCCTGCCTATTTTGAATGGTGTAGTGGCCCCTGCAACCTCCAAAAATATCAGGACTTACTTCCCGAATAACCTGCTTACTCACCCCTGAAATACATACTTATTCACTCTATTTTGTTAATTGGACTCATTTCTCATTTGAAATGCACATTTTTGGGGGGCCAGAAATGTGCGTTTTTAAAAGGTGATTTCTACGAGACCCCACTTTTGCGCGTCAGACCTCAACTTTTCCCGTAAACGCAGAAAAACCGCAATTTTCAGGAGAAACGAGACAGACATCCCCTCCCTCTGCCACCCACCCGCCCAACTGACAGCCAGCCATTAGACATGCACAGATAGTTCTGAGGGTCTGTCTGTGATGTCATAAAGGGCCTGCTGATCAATGGGCAGCTTTCTGATTGGCTGCTGTATTTGATTGACAGATGGAAGCTGGCAGCTGATTGGCTGTCTAGCCTAAAGTGCTTTACACACCTCCCTGATGGTACCACTGGCTAAGACTCCACCTCAGCTCATTGGGTAATGAAAAATTTAGAACAATTGATGGATGAAAGCAGGCAGGCCGGCCATTTTGGGACGCTCAGTGGACTTGTTTAATGCAATGCACCTTTGTATGTTCACATGCATTCGCTTCATGCTGTAACCACTGTGCATAAAAATTTGGAAACATGGCATACAGTGTATCATTTGGTGTCTAAGTCATGTTTCCCATATTTTCCCTTCCCAGATACAAGCACTTTTGAGTGTTTGGGGCACTTTTTAGCTAAAATCATCCTACAGGGCCTAACTGCATATGCTAAAGCCTGCCTATTTTGAATGGTGTAGTGGCCCCTGCAACCTCCAAAAATATCAGGACTTACTTCCCCAATAACCTGCTAACTCACCCCTAAAATACATACTTATTCACCCTATTTTGTTCATTGAACACATTTCTCATTTGAAATGCCCATTTTTGGGGAGCCAGAAATGTGCGTCTTTAAAAGGTGATTTCTACGATACCCCACTTTTGCGCGTCGGACCTCAACTTTTCCCGTAAACGCAGAAAAACCACAATTTTCAGGAGAAACGAGACAGACATCCCCTCCCTCTGCCACCCACCCGCCCAACTGAAAGCCAGCCATTAGACATGCACAGATAGTTCTGAGGGTCTGTCTGTGATGTCATAAAGGGCCTGCTGATCAATGGGCAGCTTTCTGAATGGCTGCTGTATTTGATTGACAGATGGAAGCTGGCAGCTGATTGGCTGTCTAGCCTAAAGTGCTTTACACACCTCCCTGATGGTACCACTGGCTAAGACTCCACCTCAGCTCATTGGGTAATGAAAAATTTAGAACAATTGATGGATGAAAGCAGGCAGGCCGGCCATTTTGGGAGGCTCATTGGACTTGTTTAATGCAATGCACCTTTGTATTTTCACATGCATTTGCTTCATGCTATAACCACTGTGCATAAAAATTTGGAAACATGGCATACAGTGTATCATTTGGTGTCTAAGTCATGTTTCCCATATTTTCCCTTCCCAGATACAAGCCCATTTGAGTGTTTAGGGCACTTTTTAGCTAAAATCATCCTACAGGGCCTAACTCCATATGCTAAAGCCTGCCTATTTTGAATGGTGTAGTGGCCCCTGCAACCTCCAAAAATATCAGGACTTACTTCCCAAATAACCTGCTAACTCACCCCTGAAATACATACTTATTCACACTATTTTGTTCATTGGACTCATTTCTCATTTGAAATGCCCATTTTTGGGGAGCAAGAAATGTGCGTCTTTAAAAGGTGATTTCTACGATACCCCACTTTTGCGCGTCAGACCTCAACTTTTCCCGTAAACGCAGAAAAACCAAAATTTTCAGGAGAAACGAGACAGACATCCCCTCCCTCTGCCACCCACCCGCCCAACTGAAAGCCAGCCATTAGACATGCACAGATAGTTCTGAGGGTCTGTCTGTGAAGTCATAAAGGGCCTGCTGATCAATGGGCAGCTTTCTGATTGGCTGCTGTATTTGATTGACAGATGGAAGCTGGCAGCTGATTGGCTGTCTAGCCTAAAGTGCTTTACACACCTCCCTGATGGTACCACTGGCTAAGATTCCACCTCAGCTCATTGGGTAATGAAAAATTTAGAACAATTGATGGATGAAAGCAGGCAGGCCGGCCATTTTGGGACGCTCAGTGGACTTGTTTAATGCAATGCACCTTTGTATATTCACATGCATTCGCTTCATGCTGTAACCACTGTGCATAAAAATTTGGAAACATGGCATACAGTGTATCATTTGGTGTCTAAGTCATGTTTTCCATATTATCCCTTCCCAGATACAAGCACTTTTGAGTGTTTGGGGCACTTTTTAGCTAAAATCATCCTACAGGGCCTAACTGCATATGCTAAAGCCTGCCTATTTTGTATAGTGTAGTGGCCCCTGCAACCTCCAAAAATATCAGGACTTACTTCCCCAATAACCTGCTAACTCACCCCTGAAATACATACTTATTCACCCTATTTTGTTCATTGGACTCATTTCTCATTTGAAATGCCCATTTTTGGGGAGCCAGAAATGTGCGTCTTTAACCCCTTCCTGACAGAGCCAGTTTTTGCGTTCCTGACAGAGCCCTTTTTTTCAAATCTGACATGTCTCACTTAAGTGGGGATAACATTTTTTTGCTTTTACTTATCCCAGTGATTTTGAGATTGTTTTTTCGTGACACATTGTACTTCAAATTAGTGGTAAATTTGGGTCGATACAGTCTGTGTTTTTTTGTGAAAAATACCAAAATGTCGTAAAAAAATGGAAAATTTAGCAATTTGCAAAATGTTAAATTTTCTGCTTGTGAGACAAATAATCATACCACTCAAAATAGTTAATAACTAACATAGACCATATGTCTACTTTATGTTTCCATCATTATTTCAACTTCCTTTTAATTTTTTTTGGACACTAGGAGGCTTACAATATGAATAGCAAATTCTCAAATTTTCAAGAAAATTTCAAACACTGATTTTTTTAGGGACCAGTTCAGTTCTGATGTGACTTTGAGGGACTTGTATGTGAGACACCCCCATAAATGATACCATTTCAAAAACTGCACCCCTCACAGTATTCAAAACAGCATTTTGGAAGTTTGTTAACCCTTTAGGTGTTTCACAGGAATTAAAACAAAGTGTAGGTGAAATTTCAAAATTTCATTTTTTTTGCAGATTTGCAATTTTAATACATTTTTCTAAGGAACATAGTACATTTTACTAGAGAAATGTGACTAAAAATTGATTCCCCCAATTCTTTTGTTTTCATAAATATCCTATATGTGGCCCTAGTGTGCACGTTGACCAAACCACAGGCTTCATAATAGAAGGAGCACCTACTTGATTTTGGAGCCTCCTTTTTATGAGATCATTTTTTAGGCACCATGTAGGTTTCTAGGCACCATAAGATGCTAAAAGTTAGGAACCCCCCCACAAGTGACCCCATTTTGCAAACTACACCCCTCAGGGAATTCATCTAGGGGTATAGTGTACATTTCAAACCCCCAGGGGTTTCACCAATTGTGGTACAACTGGGCAGTGAAAATGAAAAATTAAATTTTTTACACAAAAATGCAGTTCCGGTTTAAAATTTTTCATTTTCAGAAGGTATGAAGGAGACAAAGCACCCCAAAATCTGTGCCCCAATTTCTCCCGAGTACGGCAATGCCTCACATGTGACCAAAAAATACCATTAGGGTGCATGGCAGGACTCAGAAGGGAAGGAGTGATTTTTGGATTTTGCAGCTCAGATTCTGGTGGAATTTTGGTGGGTGCTATGTCGCATTAGCAAGACCCCCCAAGCACCAATACAGTGGAACCCCCCCACAAGTGACCCCATTTTGCAAACTACACCCCTCAGGGAATTCATCTAGGGGTATAGTGTACATTTCAAACCCCCAGGGGTTTCACCAATTTTGATACAACTGGGCAGTGAAAATGAAAAATTACATTTTTTTACACAAAAATGCAGTTCTGGCTCAAAATTTTTCATTTTCAGAAGGTATGAAGGAGAAAAAGCACCGCAAAATATGTGCCCCAATTTCTCCCGAGTACGGCAATGCCTCACATGTGACCAAAAAATACCAGTTGGGTGCATGGCAGGACTCAGAAGGGAAGGAGTGATTTTTGGATTTTGCAGCACAGATTTTGGTGGAATGAATGGTGGGTGCTATGTTGCACCAATACAGTGGAACCCCCCCACAAGTCACCCCATTTTGCAAAGTACACCCCTCAGGGAATTCATCTAGGGGTATAGTGTACATTTCAAACCCCCAGGGGTTTCACCAATTTTGATACAAGTGGGCAGTGAAAATGAAAAATTACATTTTTTTACACAAAAATGCAGTTCTGGCTCAAAATTTTTCATTTTCAGAAGGTATGAAGGAGAAAAAGCACCCCAAAATATGTGCCCCAATTTCTCCCGAGTACGGCAATGCCTCACATGTGACCAAAAAATACCAGTTGGGTGCATGGCAGGACTCAGAAGGGAAGGAGTGATTTTTGGATTTTGCAGCTCAGATTCTGGTGGAATTTTGGTGGGTGCTATGTCGCATTAGCAAGACCCCCCAAGCACCAATACAGTGGAACCCCCCCACAAGTGACCCCATTTTGCAAACTACACCCCTCAGGGAATTCATCTAGGGGTATAGTGTACATTTCAAACCCCCAGGGGTTTCACCAATTTTGATACAACTGGGCAGTGAAAATGAAAAATTACATTTTTTTACACAAAAATGCAGTTCTGGCTCAAAATTTTTCATTTTCAGAAGGTATGAAGGAGAAAAAGCACCGCAAAATATGTGCCCCAATTTCTCCCGAGTACGGCAATGCCTCACATGTGACCAAAAAATACCAGTTGGGTGCATGGCAGGACTCAGAAGGGAAGGAGTGATTTTTGGATTTTGCAGCACAGATTTTGGTGGAATGAATGGTGGGTGCTATGTTGCACCAATACAGTGGAACCCCCCCACAAGTCACCCCATTTTGCAAAGTACACCCCTCAGGGAATTCATCTAGGGGTATAGTGTACATTTCAAACGCCCAGGGGTTTCACCAATTTTGATACAAGTGGGCAGTGAAAATGAAAAATTACATTTTTTTACACAAAAATGCAGTTCTGGCTCAAAATTTTTCATTTTCAGAAGGTATGAAGGAGAAAAAGCACCCCAAAATATGTGCCACAATTTCTCCCGAGTACGGCAATGCCTCACATGTGACCAAAAAATACCAGTTGGGTGCATGGCAGGACTCAGAAGGGAAGGAGTGATTTTTGGATTTTGCAGCTCAGATTCTGGTGGAATTTTGGTGGGTGCTATGTCGCATTAGCAAGACCCCCCAAGCACCAATACAGTGGAACCCCCCCACAAGTGACCCCATTTTGCAAACTACACCACTCAGGGAATTCATCTAGGGGTATAGTGTACATTTCAAACCCCCAGGGGTTTCACCAATTTTGATACAACTGGGCAGTGAAAATGAAAAATTACATTTTTTTACACAAAAATGCAGTTCTGGCTCAAAATTTTTCATTTTCAGAAGGTATGAAGGAGAAAAAGCACCCCAAAATATGTGCCCCCATTTCTCCCGAGTACGGCAATGCCTCACATGTGACCAAAAAATACCAGTTGGGTGCATGGCAGGACTCAGAAGGGAAGGAGTGATTTTTGGATTTTGCAGCTCAGATTCTGGTGGAATTTTGGTGGGTGCTATGTCGCATTAGCAAGACCCCCCAAGCACCAATACAGTGGAACCCCCCCACAAGTGACCCCATTTTGCAAACTACACCCCTAAGGGAATTCATCTAGGGGTATAGTGTACATTTCAAACCCCCAGGGGTTTCACCAATTTTGATACAAGTGGGCAGTGAAAATGAAAAATTACATTTTTTTACACAAAAATGCAGTTCTGGCTCAAAATTTTTCATTTTCAGAAGGTATGAAGGAGAAAAAGCACCCCAAAATCTGTGCCCCAATTTCTCCCGAGTACGGCAATGCCTCACATGTGACCAAAAAATACCAGTTGGGTGCATGGCAGGACTCAGAATGGAAGGAGTGATTTTTGGATTTTGCAGCACAGATTTTGGTGGAATGAATGGTGGGTGCTATGTTGCACCAATACAGTGGAACCCCCCCACAAGTCACCCCATTTTGCAAACTACACCCCTCAGGGAATTGATCTAGGGGTATAGTGTACATTTCAAACCCCCAGGGGTTTCACCAATTTTGATACAAGTGGGCAGTGAAAATGAAAAATTACATTTTTTTACACAAAAATGCAGTTCTGGCTCAAAATTTTTCATTTTCAGAAGGAATGAAGGAGACAAAGCACCCCAAAATGTGCCCCAATTTCTCCCGAGTACGGCAATGCCTCATGTGTGACCAAAAAGTGGCAGGACTCAGAAGGGAAGGAGTGATATTTGGATTTTGCAGCACAAATTCTGGTGGAATGATGGTGGGTGCTATGTCACATTAGCAAGACCCCCAAAGCACCAATACAGTGGAACCCCCCCACAAGTGACCCCATTTTGCAAACTACACCCCTCAGGGAATTCATCTAGGGGTATAGTGTACATTTCAAACCCCCAGGGGTTTCACCAATTTTGATACAAGTGGGCAGTGAAAATGAAAAATTACATTTTTTTTACACAAAAATGCAGTTCTGGCTCAAAATTTTTCATTTTCATAAGGTATGAAGGAGAAAAAGCACCCCAAAATCTGTGCCCCAATTTCTCCCGAGTATGGCAATGCCTCATATGTGACCAAAAAATACCAGTTGGGTGCATGGCAGGACTCAGAAGGGAAGGAGTGATTTTTGGATTTTGCAGCTCAGATTCTGGTGGAATGTTGGTGGGTGCTATGTGGCATTAGCAAGACCCCCGAAGCACGGTGAAATGATGAACCTAATAATCCATAGATGTGTGGTATATTTTAAAACACTCCTTTATACATAGGCCGGGTTTGTCGGGGCAAGTTTCACAGTGGAAAATAGTTTCCTTTCTTATTCCCTTTTTATAGCAAACTTTGCACCTTTTTTGTGTCCTGCCCTTTCTTGCAGTGGAGGGGATTTCGTTCGGAAAATGCTGCCCTGGTACAATACGGGGGCCAGTACTAGAAGTACTGGGGCCCTCTGCCTGCTGGTTCCCAAATACTAGGCCCTTTATGACTTCCTCTTGAAAGTGCATAAATGTCCCCCTCTGGCCGGTAGAACGGAATAGCACGTAAGCGTTATACAGTGCCATCTGGATGATATACACGGCCAGCTTCTTGTACCAGATTTTTGTTTTCCGCAGGGCACTGTACGGCTTCAGTACCTGATCTGAAAGATCCACTCCGCCCATGTACCTATTGTAATCCAGGATACAATTAGGTTTTGAGGTGTGGGTACTGGTACCTCGTACAGGGACGGAGGTGGTACTGTCTCCGTGAATTGTTGTCAGTATAAGGACATCCCTCTTGTCCTTATATTTGACCAACAACATATTTTCGGTGCATATTCCCCTGCTTTCACCCCTTCTCATTACTTGGGCAATGTGCGTTTTTGGGAGGCCTCTTTGGTTCTTGCGCACAGTACCGCAAGCTGCTGTACCTCTTGAACCAAGGGCCTTAAACAGGGGGATGCTAGTGTAAAAGTTATCCACATAGAGGTGATAACCTTTATCCAGGAAGGGGTGCACTAAATCCCAGACAATTTTTCCACTAACACCTACGAGGGAGGGGGGGCATTCTGGCGGTTCAATTCTTGAATCCTTCCCTTCATATACCCTAAACCTGTGAGTGTACCCTGAGGTGCTTTCACACAGCTTATACATTTTTATGCCATACCTTGCCCTCTTACTGGGAAGGTACTGGCGGAATTTAACCCTTCCTATAAAATGTATAAGGGACTCGTCTATGCAAATGAATTTATCTGGGATGTACATCTCTTCAAATTTGGCACTGAAATGATCAATGACCGGCCTGACTTTGAATAGCCGGTCAAAGGTGGGATCATCTCTGGGTGGGCACTGTGCATTATCGTTGTAATGCAAAAATTTAAGGATCGTCTCAAATCGAGCCCGGGGCATGGCCATACGGTAAAATGGGGTGCTGTACAGAACATCTGTACTCCAATATTGCCTAATTTCTGGCTTTTTTACTATGCCCATATGAAACACCAGACCCCAAAACGTCATCATCTCTACTGCATCTACAGGGGTCCACCTAGCAAATGATGACGTGGGGTTTTGAGCAATAAACTGCTGGGCATATAAATTAGTTTGGTCCACCATTAAATTGATAAAATCATCAGAGAAAAATAATTTGAAAAAGTCAATTTCTGAGACCTGTGGAATCAAATTGGATTCCTGGCATGGCCAAAAACTCAGGAACCTGGGGCTCAAAATTGTCTGGTGGTGGGGTCCATACGAGATCAATTATTGGGGGGGGGGGTCTCAGCTGCTCTACGGGGGCGTCTTTGAGGGGGTCCCTCATCACCAGAGGAGGAAGAGGAGCTTAAGACGAATCCTTCAAATTCCCCGCTTGCCTCACTGGCTGTGTCAGAGTCAGAAGCAAGCATGGCATATGCCTCCTCTGCTGAATACATTCTTCTGGATGACTGGGATGACATTTGGGATGACATTTGGGATGCCATTTTTATTTTTGTGTTACTGGTAGTGAAATGTTTCAACACGTGTATAGTGTAGGGGGGGTACAAACTTTATTTCAACCAGGGGGGTATGTAGTGTGTAGTGTGTATGTAGTGCAGAAAAAAAAATACTTTATACAAAAAAAAAAAAAATGAAGGGGTTAAAAAAAAAAAATTGAAGGGGTTAAAAAAAAAAATTGAAGGGGTTAAAAAAAAAAAAAAAGGTCCTGCGCCAAAAATTGAGCACAGATGTTGGTCAGTAACGTCCAGTGATTACCAGTGAGGGGCAGCAGGTGCACAACCTTTGGTGCAACTGACAGTGCAACTGGCAGGTATATATAAAAAAAAAAAAACCTCTGCACCCCTAAAAAGTTGCTGATCACCTCAGATATAGTGATCAGCACAAAAGGGGGGGCAGCAGTCAGTTATATAAAAAATATATAGCACGATCTGTCACTATCTCTCTATCTCTCTCTCTCTCTCTCTCTCTCTCTCTATCTATAACTCTATTACACTGCAGCAGCACAAAATATAGCACTCTCTGTCACTAGGCCTCTCTATCTCTCTCTATCTCTCTCTCTCTCTCTCTCTCTAACTCGATGACACTGCAGCAGCACAACACAGCACAACACAGCACAGGATGTCACAAGATGAAGCAAGATCCCAAGCAGTGATCAGGTAAGTATTGAGCAAGGTTCTGGTCAGTAAATGGCGACAGCTGGGCACGGTGACCGCACTGCACGCTATTCCAGACCGGAATGGCGTCTGCAGTGTAGTCCCCGTTAGTTTAAACCCCCCTCCATGGCTGTGATTGGTCCGTCGGTCCGACGGACCAATCACGGCCTTTGGGGGCGGGCGGGGTGAGGTGGGGTGACACCAGTGTCACCCTTACACCCCGCGGTGATTGGTGCTGTACTTTACAGCACCAATCACCTCCGATCCCGTGTCACCGGCGAACGTTATTCGCCGGTGACACAGAAAACGCTGTAATTGGCTGTTCACACTGAACAGCCAATCACAGCGATCGCCGACGGGGGGGCTGCATCGCAGCCCCCCCTGGGCATGCAGGGACATGTCTGCTGTCAGGGACAGCAGACATCGTCCCTCTGTAACTGCGTCTCTAGACGCAGTGACAGTTAGAAGTCATGACGTATATATACGTCATGTGTCGGGAAGTACTTCCCGGCCATGACGTATATATACGTCAAATGTCGGGAAGGGGTTAAAAGGTGATTTCTACGATTCCCCACTTTTGCGCGTCGGACCTCAACTTTTCCCGTAAACGCAGAAAAACCACAATTTTCATGAGAAACGAGACAGACATCCCCTCCCTCTGCCACCCACCCGCCCAACTGAAAGCCAGCCATTAGACATGCACAGATAGTTCTGAGGGTCTGTCTGTGATGTCATAAAGGGCCTGCTGATCAATGGGCAGCTTTCTGATTGGCTGCTGTATTTGATTGACAGATGGAAGCTGGCAACTGATTGGCTGTCTAGCCTAAAGTGCTTTACACACCTCCCTGATGGTACCACTGGCTAAGACTCCACCTCAGCTCATTGGGTAATGAAAAATTTAGAACAATTGATGGATGAAAGCAGGCAGGCCGGCCATTTTGGGACGCACATTGGACTTGTTTAATGCAATGCACCTTTGTATTTTCACATGCATTCGCTTCATGCTGTAACAACTGTGCATAAAAATTTGGAAACATGGCATACAGTGTATCATTTGGTGTCTAAGTCATGTTTCCCATATTTTCCCTTCCCAGATACAAGCCCGTTTGAGTGTTTGGGGCACTTTTTAGCTAAAATCATCCTACAGGGCCTAACTGCATATGCTAAAGCCTGCCTATTTTGAATGGTCTAGTGGCCCCTGCAACCTCCAAAAATATCAGGATTTACTTCCCCAATAACCTGCTAACTCACCCCTGAAATACATACTTATTCACCCTATTTTGTTAATTGGACTCATTTCTCATTTGAAATGCCCATTTTTGGGGGGCCAGAAATGTGCCTCTTTAAAAAGTGATTTCTAGGATACCCCACTTTTGCGCGTCGGACCTCAACTTTTCCCGTAAACGCAGAAAAAACGCAATTTTCAGGAGAAACTAGACAGACATCCCCTCCCTCTGCCACCCACCCGCCCAACTGACAGCCAGCCATTAGACATGCACAGATAGTTCTGAGGGTCTGTCTGTGATGTCATAAAGGGCCTGCTGATCAATGGGCAGCTTTCTGATTGGCTGCTGTATTTGATTGACAGATGGAAGCTGGCAGCTGATTGGCTGTCTAGCCTAAAGTGCTTTACACACCTCCCTGATGGTACCACTGGCTAAGACTCCACCTCAGCTCATTGGGTAATGAAAAATTTAGAACAATTGATGGATGAAAGCAGGCAGGCCGGCCATTTTGGGATGCTCAGTGGACTTGTTTAATGCAATGCACTTTTGTATATTCACATGCATTCGCTTCATGCTGTAACCACTGTGCATAAAAATTTGGAAACATGGCATACAGTGTATCATATGGTGTCTAAGTCATGTTTCCCATATTTTCCTTTCCCAGATACAAGCCCGTTTGAGTGTTTGGGGCACTTTTTAGCTAAAATGAACCTACAGGGCCTAACTGCATATGCTAAAGCCTGCCTATTTTGAATGGTGTAGTGGCCCCTGCAACCTCCAAAAATATCAGGACTTACTTCCCCAATAACCTGCTAACTCACCCCTGAAATACATACTTATTCACCCTATTTTGTTCATTGGACTCATTTCTCATTTGAAATGCCCATTTTTGGGGAGCTAGAAATGTGCGTCTTTAAAAGATGATTTCTACGATACCCCACTTTTGCGCGTCAGACCTCAACTTTTCCCGTAGACGCAGAAAAACCGCAATTTTCAGGAGAAACGAGACAGACATCCCCTCCCTCTGCCACCCACCCGCCCAACTGAAAGCCAGCCATTAGACATGCACAGATAGTTCTGAGGGTCTGTCTTTGATGTCATAAAGGGCCTGCTGATCAATGGGCAGCTTTCTGATTGGCTGCTGTATTTGATTGACAGATGGAAGCTGGCAGCTGATTGGCTGTCTAGCCTAAAGTGCTTTACACACCTCCCTGATGGTACCACTGGCTAAGACTCCACCTCAGCTCATTGGGTAATGAAAAATTTAGAACAATTGATGGATGAAAGCAGGCAGGCCGGCCATTTTGGGACGCTCAGTGGACTTGTTTAATGCAATGCACCTTTGTATATTCACATGCATTCGATTCATGCTGTAACCACTGTGCATAAAAATTTGGAAACATGGCATACAGTGTATCATTTGGTGTCTAAGTCATGTTTCCCATAATTTCCCTTCCCAGATACAAGCACTTTTGAGTGTTTGGGGCACTTTTTAGCTAAAATCATCCTACAGGGCCTAACTCCATATGCTAAAGCCTGCCTATTTTGAATGGTGTAGTGGCCCCTGCAACCTCCAAAAATATCAGGACTTACTTCCCCAATAACCTGCTAACTCACCCCTGAAATACATACTTATTCACACTATTTTGTTCATTGGACTCATTTCTCATTTGAAATGCCCATTTTTGGGGAGCAAGAAATGTGCGTCTTTAAAAGGTGATTTCTACGATACCCCACTTTTGCGCGTCAGACCTCAACTTTTCCCGTAAACGCAGAAAAACCACAATTTTCTGGAGAAATGAGACAGACATCCCCTCCCTCTGCCACCCACCCGCCCAACTGAAAGACAGCCATTAGACATGCACAGATAGTTCTGAGGGTCTGTCTGTGAAGTCATAAAGGGCCTGCTGATCAATGGGCAGCTTTCTAATTGGCTGCTGTATTTGATTGACAGATGGAAGCTGGCAGCTGATTGGCTGTCTAGCCTAAAGTGCTTTACACACCTCCCTGATGGTACCACTGGCTAAGATTCCACCTCAGCTCATTGGGTAATGAAAAATTTAGAACAATTGATGGATGAAAGCAGGCAGGCCGGCCATTTTGGGACGCTCAGTGGACTTGTTTAATGCAATGCACCTTTGTATATTCACATGCATTCGCTTCATGCTGTAACCACTGTGCATAAAAATTTGGAAACATGGCATACAGTGTATCATTTGGTGTCTAAGTCATGTTTTCCATATTATCCCTTCCCAGATACAAGCACTTTTGAGTGTTTGGGGCACTTTTTAGCTAAAATCATCCTACAGGGCCTAACTGCATATGCTTAAGCCTGCCTATTTTGTATAGTGTAGTGGCCCCTGCAACCTCCAAAAATATCAGGACTTACTTCCCCAATAACCTGCTAACTCACCCCTGAAATACATACTTATTCACCCTATTTTGTTCATTGGACTCATTTCTCATTTGAAATGCCCATTTTTGGGGAGCCAGAAATGTGCGTCTTTAAAAGGTGATTTCTACGATTCCCCACTTTTGCGCATCGGACCTCAACTTTTCCCGTAAACGCAGAAAAACCACAATTTTCAGGAGAAACGAGACAGACATCCCCTCCCTCTGCCACCCACCCGCCCAACTGAAAGCCAGCCATTAGACATGCACAGATAGTTCTGAGGGTCTGTCTGTGATGTCATAAAGGGCCTGCTGATCAATGGGCAGCTTTCTGATTGGCTGCTGTATTTGATTGACAGATGGAAGCTGGCAACTGATTGGCTGTCTAGCCTAAAGTGCTTTACACACCTCCCTGATGGTACCACTGGCTAAGACTCCACCTCAGCTCATTGGGTAATGAAAAATTTAGAACAATTGATGGATGAAAGCAGGCAGGCCGGCCATTTTGGGACGCACATTGGACTTGTTTAATGCAATGCACCTTTGTATTTTCACATGCATTCGCTTCATGCTGTAACCACTGTGAATACAAATTTGGAAACATGGCATACAGTGTATCATTTGGTGTCTAAGTCATGTTTCCCATATTTTCCCTTCCCAGATACAAGCCCGTTTGAGTGTTTGGGGCACTTTTTAGCTAAAATCATCCTACAGGGCCTAACTGCATATGCTAAAGCCTGCCTATTTTGAATGGTCTAGTGGCCCCTGCAACCTCCAAAAATATCAGGATTTACTTCCCCAATAACCTGCTAACTCACCCCTGAAATACATACTTATTCACCCTATTTTGTTAATTGGACTCATTTCTCATTTGAAATGCCCATTTTTGGGGGGCCAGAAATGTGCCTCTTTAAAAAGTGATTTCTAGGATACCCCACTTTTGCGCGTCGGACCTCAACTTTTCCCGTAAACGCAGAAAAAACGCAATTTTCAGGAGAAACTAGACAGACATCCCCTCCCTGTGCCACCCACCCGCCCAACTGACAGCCAGCCATTAGACATGCACAGATAGTTCTGAGGGTCTGTCTGTGATGTCATAAAGGGCCTGCTGATCAATGGGCAGCTTTCTGATTGGCTGCTGTATTTGATTGACAGATGGAAGCTGGCAGCTGATTGGCTGTCTAGCCTAAAGTGCTTTACACACCTCCCTGATGGTACCACTGGCTAAGACTCCACCTCAGCTCATTGGGTAATGAAAAATTTAGAACAATTGATGGATGAAAGCAGGCAGGCCGGCCATTTTGGGATGCTCAGTGGACTTGTTTAATGCAATGCACTTTTGTATATTCACATGCATTCGCTTCATGCTGTAACCACTGTGCATAAAAATTTGGAAACATGGCATACAGTGTATCATTTGGTGTCTAAGTCATGTTTCCCATATTTTCCCTTCCCAGATACAAGCCCGTTTGAGTGTTTGGGGCACTTTTTAGCTAAAATCATCCTACAGGGCCTAACTGCATATGCTAAAGCCTGCCTATTTTGAATGGTCTAGTGGCCCCTGCAACCTCCAAAAATATCAGGATTTACTTCCCCAATAACCTGCTAACTCACCCCTGAAATACATACTTATTCACCCTATTTTGTTAATTGGACTCATTTCTCATTTGAAATGCCCAATTTTGGGGAGCTAGAAATGTGCGTCTTTAAAAGGTGATTTCTACGATACCCCACTTTTGCGCGTCAGACCTCAACTTTTCCCGTAGACTCAGAAAAACCGCAATTTTCAGGAGAAACGAGACAGACATCCCCTCCCTCTGCCACCCACCCGCCCAACTGAAAGCCAGCCATTAGACATGCACAGATAGTTCTGAGGGTCTGTCTTTGATGTCATAAAGGGCCTGCTGATCAATGGGCAGCTTTCTGATTGGCTGCTGTATTTGATTGACAGATGGAAGCTGGCAGCTGATTGGCTGTCTAGCCTAAAGTGCTTTACACACCTCCCTGATGGTACCACTGGCTAAGACTCCACCTCAGCTCATTGGGTAATGAAAAATTTAGAACAATTGATGGATGAAAGCAGGCAGGCCGGCCATTTTGGGACGCTCAGTGGACTTGTTTAATGCAATGCACCTTTGTATATTCACATGCATTCGATTCATGCTGTAACCACTGTGCATAAAAATTTGGAAACATGGCATACAGTGTATCATTTGGTGTCTTAGTCATGTTTCTCATAATTTCCCTTCCCAGATACAAGCACTTTTGAGTGTTTGGGGCACTTTTTAGCTAAAATCATCCTACAGGGCCTAACTCCATATGCTAAAGCCTGCCTATTTTGAATGGTGTAGTGGCCCCTGCAACCTCCAAAAATATCAGGACTTACTTCCCCAATAACCTGCTAACTCACCCCTGAAATACATACTTATTCACCCTATTTTGTTCATTGGACTCATTTATCATTTGAAATGCCCATTTTTGGGGGGCCAGAAATGTGCGTCTTTAAAAGGTGATTTCTACGATACCCCACTTTTGCGCGTCGGACCTCAACTTTTCCCGTAAACGCAGAAAAACCACAATTTTCAGGAGAAACGAGACAGACATCCCCTCCCTCTGCCACCCACCCGCCCAACTGAAACCCACGATTAGACATGCACAGATAGTTCTGAGGGTCTGTCTGTGATGTCATAAAGGGCCTGCTGATCAATGGGCAGCTTTCTGATTGGCTGCTGTATTTGATTGACAGATGGAAGCTGGCAGCTGATTGGCTGTCTAGCCTAAAGTGCTTTACACACCTCCCTGATGGTACCACTGGCTAAGACTCCACCTCAGCTCATTGGGTAATGAAAAATTTAGAACAATTGATGGATGAAAGCAGGAAGGGCCGGCCATTTTGGGACGCTCATTGGACTTGTTTAATGCAATGCACCATTGTATTTTCACATGCATTCGCTTCATGCTGTAACCACTGTGCATAAAAATTTGGAAACATGGCATACAGTGTATCATTTGGTGTCTAAGTCATGTTTCCCATATTTTCCCTTCCCAGATACAAGCCCGTTTGAGTGTTTGGGGCACTTTTTAGCTAAAATCATCCTACAGGGCCTAACTGCATATGCTAAAGCCTGCCTATTTTGAATGGTCTAGTGGCCCCTGCAACCTCCAAAAATATCAGGATTTACTTCCCCAATAACCTGCTAACTCACCCCTGAAATACATACTTATTCACCCTATTTTGTTAATTGGACTCATTTCTCATTTGAAATGCCCATTTTTTGGGGGCCAGAAATGTGCGTCTTTAAAAGGTGATTTCTACGAGACCCCACTTTTGCGCGTCAGACCTCAACTTTTCCCGTAAACGCAGAAAAACCGCAATTTTCAGGAGAAACGAGACAGACATCCCCTCCCTCTGCCACCCACCAGCCCAACTGACAGCCAGCCATTAGACATGCACAGATAGTTCTGAGGGTCTGTCTGTGATGTCATAAAGGGCCTGCTGATCAATGGGCAGCTTTCTGATTGGCTGCTGTATTTGATTGACAGATGGAAGCTGGCAGCTGATTGGCTGTCTAGCCTAAAGTGCTTTACACACCTCCCTGATGGTACCACTGGCTAAGACTCCACCTCAGCTCATTGGGTAATGAAAAATTTAGAACAATTGATGGATGAAAGCAGGCAGGCTGGCCATTTTGGGACGCTCAGTGGACTTGTTTAATGCAATGCACCTTTGTATATTCACATGCATTCGATTCATGCTGTAACCACTGTGCATAAAATTTTGGAAACATGGCATACAGTGTATCATTTGGTGTCTAAGTCATGTTTCCCATAATTTCCCTTCCCAGATACAAGCACTTTTGAGTGTTTGGGGCACTTTTTAGCTAAAATCATCCTACAGGGCCTAACTGCATATGCTAAAGCCTGCCTATTTTGAATGGTGTAGTGGCCCCTGCAACCTCCAAAAATATCAGGACTTACTTCCCCAATAACCTGCTAACTCACCCCTGAAATACATACTTATTCACCCTATTTTGTTCATTGGACTCATTTCTCATTTGAAATGCCCATTTTTGGGGAGCCAGAAATGTGCGTCTTTAAAAGGTGATTTCTACGATACCCCACTTTTGCTTGTCGGACCTCAACTTTTCCCGTAAACGCAGAAAAACCACAATTTTCAGGAGAAACGAGACAGACATCCCCTCCCTCTGCCACCCACCCGCCCAACTGAAAGCCAGCCATTAGACATGCACAGATAGTTCTGAGGGTCTGTCTGTGATGTCATAAAGGGCCTGCTGATCAATGGGCAGCTTTCTGATTGGCTGCTGTATTTGATTGACAGATGGAAGCTGGCAGCTGATTGGCTGTCTAGCCTAAAGTGCTTTACACACCTCCCTGATGGTACCACTGGCTAAGACTCCACCTCAGCTCATTGGGTAATGAAACATTTAGAACAATTGATGGATGAAAGCAGGCAGGCCGGCCATTTTGGGACGCTCATTGGACTTGTTTAATGCAATGCACCTTTGTATTTTCACATGCATTCGCTTCATGCTGTAACCACTGTGCATAAAAATTTTGAAACATGGCATACAGTGTATCATTTGGTGTCTAAGTCATGTTTCCCATATTTTCCCTTCCCAGATACAAGCCCGTTTGAGTGTTTGGGGCACTTTTTAGCTAAAATCATCCTACAGGGCCTAACTGCATATGCTAAAGCCTGCCTATTTTGAATGGTCTAGTGGCCCCTGCAACCTCCAAAAATATCAGGATTTACTTCCCCAATAACCTGCTAACTCACCCCTGAAATACATACTTATTAACCCTATTTTGTTAATTGGACTCATTTCTCATTTGAAATGCCCATTTTTGGGGGGCTAGAAATGTGCCTCTTTAAAAAGTGATTTCTAGGGTACCCCACTTTTGCGCGTCGGACCTCAACTTTTCCCGTAAACGCAGAAAAAACGCAATTTTCAGGAGAAACTAGACAGACATCCCCTCCCTCTGCCACCCACCCGCCCAACTGACAGCCAGCCATTAGACATGCACAGATAGTTCTGAGGGTCTGTCTGTGATGTCATAAAGGGCCTGCTGATCAATGGGCAGCTTTCTGATTGGCTGCTGTATTTAATTGACAGATGGAAGCTGGCAGCTGATTGGCTGTCTAGCCTAAAGTGCTTTACACACCTCCCTGATGGTACCACTGGCTAAGACTCCACCTCAGCTCATTGGGTAATGAAAAATTTAGAACAATTGATGGATGAAAGCAGGCAGGCCGGCCATTTTGGGACGCTCAGTGGACTTGTTTAATGCAATGCACCTTTGTATATTCACATGCATTCGATTCATGCTGTAACCACTGTGCATACAAATTTGGAAACATGGCATACAGTGTATCATTTGGTGTCTAAGTCATGTTTCCCATAATTTCCCTTCCCAGATACAAGCACTTTTGAGTGTTTGGGGCACTTTTTAGCTAAAATCATCCTACAGGGCCTAACTGCATATGCTAAAGCCTGCCTATTTTGAATGGTGTAGTGGCCCCTGCAACCTCCAAAAATATCAGGACTTACTTCCCCAATAACCTGCTAACTCACCTCTGAAATACATACTTATTCACCCTATTTTGTTCATTGGACTCATTTCTCATTTGAAATGCCCATTTTTGACGGGCCAGAAATGTGCGTCTTTAAAAGGTGATTTCTAAGATAACCCACTTTTGCGCGTCGGACCTCAACTTTTCCCGTAAACGCAGAAAAACCACAATTTTCAGGAGAAACGAGACAGACATCCCCTCCCTCTGCCACCCACCCGCCCAACTGAAAGCCAGCCATTAGACATGCACAGATAGTTCTGAGGGTCTGTCTGTGATGTCATAAAGGGCCTGCTGATCAATGGGCAGCTTTCTGATTGGCTGCTGTATTTGATTGACAGATGGAAGCTGGCAGCTGATTGGCTGTCTAGCCTAAAGTGCTTTACACACCTCCCTGATGGTACCACTAGCTAAGACTCCACCTCAGCTCATTTGGGTAATGAAAAATTTAGAACAATTGATGGATGAAAGCAGGAAGGGCCGGCCATTTTGGGACGCTCATTGGACTTGTTTAATGCAATGCACCTTTGTATTTTCACATGCATTTGCTTCATGCTGTAACCACTGTGCATAAAAATTTGGAAACATGGCATACAGTGTATCATTTGGTGTCTAAGTCATGTTTCCCATATTTTCCCTTCCCAGATACAAGCCCGTTTGAGTGTTTGGGGCACTTTTTAGCTAAAATCATCCTACAGAGCCTAACTGCATATGCTAAAGCCTGCCTATTTTGAATGGTCTAGTGGCCCCTGCAACCTCCAAAAATATCAGGATTTACTTCCCCAATAACCTGCTAACTCACCCCTGAAATACATACTTATTCACCCTATTTTGTTAATTGGACTCATTTCTCATTTGAAATGCCCATTTTTGGGGGGCCAGAAATGTGCGTCTTTAAAAGGTGATTTCTACGAGACTCCACTTTTGCGCGTCGGACCTCAACTTTTCCCGTAAACGCAGAAAAACCACAATTTTCAGGAGAAACGAGACAGACATCCCCTCCCTCTGCCACCCACCCGCCCAACTGAAAGCCAGCCATTAGACATGCACAGATAGTTCTGAGGGTCTGTCTGTGATGTCATAAAGGGCCTGCTGATCAATGGGCAGCTTTCTGATTGGCTGCTGTATTTGATTGACAGATGGAAGCTGGCAGCTGATTGGCTGTCTAGCCTAAAGTGCTTTACACACCTCCCTGATGGTACCACTAGCTAAGACTCCACCTCAGCTCATTTGGGTAATGAAAAATTTAGAACAATTGATGGATGAAAGCAGGAAGGGCCGGCCATTTTGGGACGCTCATTGGACTTGTTTAATGCAATGCACCTTTGTATTTTCACATGCATTTGCTTCATGCTGTAACCACTGTGCATAAAAATTTGGAAACATGGCATACAGTGTATCATTTGGTGTCTAAGTCATGTTTCCCATATTTTCCCTTCCCAGATACAAGCCCGTTTGAGTGTTTGGGGCACTTTTTAGCTAAAATCATCCTACAGAGCCTAACTGCATATGCTAAAGCCTGCCTATTTTGAATGGTCTAGTGGCCCCTGCAACCTCCAAAAATATCAGGATTTACTTCCCCAATAACCTGCTAACTCACCCCTGAAATACATACTTATTCACCCTATTTTGTTAATTGGACTCATTTCTCATTTGAAATGCCCATTTTTGGGGGGCCAGAAATGTGCGTCTTTAAAAGGTGATTTCTACGAGACCCCACTTTTGCGCGTCGGACCTCAACTTTTCCCGTAAACGCAGAAAAACCGCAATTTTCAGGAGAAACGAGACAGACATCCCCTCCCTCTGCCACCCACCCGCCCAACTGACAGCCAGCCATTAGACATGCACAGATAGTTCTGAGGGTCTGTCTGTGATGTCATAAAGGGCCTGCTGATCAATGGGTAGCTTTCTGATTGGCTGCTGTATTTGATTGACAGATGGAAGCTGGCAGCTGATTGGCAGTCTAGCCTAAAGTGCTTTACACACCTCCCTGATGGTACCACTGGCTAAGACTCTACCTCAGCTCATTGGGTAATGAAAAATGTAGAACAATTGATGGATGAAAGCAGGAAGGGCCGGCCATTTTGGGACGCTCATTGGACTTGTTTAATGCAATGCACCTTTGTATTTTCACAAGCATTCGCTTCATGCTGTAACCACTGTGCATAAAAATTTGGAAACATGGCATACAGTGTATCATTTGGTGTCTAAGTCATGTTTCCCATATTTTCCCTTCCCAGATACAAGCCCGTTTGAGTGTTTGGGGCACTTTTTAGCTAAAATCATCCTACAGGGCCTAACTGCATATGCTAAAGCCTGCCTATTTTGAATGGTCTAGTGGCCCCTGCAACCTCCAAAAATATCAGGATTTACTTCCCCAATAACCTGCTAACTCACCCCTAAAATACATACTTATTCACCCTATTTTGTTCATTGGACTCATTTCTCATTTGAAATGCCCATTTTTTGGGGGCCAGAAATGTGCGTCTTTAAAAGGTGATTTCTACGAGACCCCACTTTTGCGCGTCGGACCTCAACTTTTCCCGTAAACGCAGAAAAACCGCAATTTTCAGGAGAAACGAGACAGACATCCCCTCCCTCTGCCACCCACCCGCCCAACTGACAGCCAGCCATTAGACATGCACAGATAGTTCTGAGGGTCTGTCTGTGATGTCATAAAGGGCCTGCTGATCAATGGGCAGCTTTCTGATTGGCTGCTGTATTTGATTGACAGATGGAAGCTGGCAGCTGATTGGCTGTCTAGCCTAAAGTGCTTTACACACCTCCCTGATGGTACCACTGGCTAAGACTCCACCTCAGCTCATTGGGTAATGAAAAATTTAGAACAATTGATGGATGAAAGCAGGCAGGCCGGCAATTTTGGGACGCTCAGTGGACTTGTTTAATGCAATGCACCTTTGTATATTCACATGCATTCGCTTCATGCTGTAACCACTGTGCATAAAAATTTGGAAACATGGCATACAGTGTATCATTTTGTGTCTAAGTCATGTTTCCCATATTTTCCCTTCCCAGATACAAGCCCGTTTGAGTGTTTGGGGCACTTTTTAGCTAAAATCATCCTACAGGGCCTAACTGCATATGCTAAAGCCTGCCTATTTTGAATGGTGTAGTGGCCCCTGCAACCTCCAAAAATATCAGGACTTACTTCCCCAATAACCTGCTAACTCACCCCTGAAATACATACTTATTCACCCTATTTTGTTCATTGGACTCATTTCTCATTTGAAATGCCCATTTTTGGGGAGCCAGAAATGTGCGTCTTTAAAAGGTGATTTCTACGATACCCCACTTTTGCGCGTCAGACCTCAACTTTTCCCGTAAACGCAGAAAAACCGCAATTTTCAGGAGAAACGAGACAGACATCCCCTCCCTCTGCCACCCACCAGCCCAACTGACAGCCAGCCATTAGACATGCACAGATAGTTCTGAGGGTCTGTCTGTGATGTCATAAAGGGCCTGCTGATCAATGGGCAGCTTTCTGATTGGCTGCTGTATTTGATTGACAGATGGAAGCTGGCAGCTGATTGGCTGTCTAGCCTAAAGTGCTTTACACACCTCCCTGATGGTACCACTGGCTAAGACTCCACCTCAGCTCATTGGGTAATGAAAAATTTAGAACAATTGATGGATGAAAGCAGGCAGGCTGGCCATTTTGGGACGCTCAGTGGACTTGTTTAATGCAATGCACCTTTGTATATTCACATGCATTCGATTCATGCTGTAACCACTGTGCATAAAATTTTGGAAACATGGCATACAGTGTATCATTTGGTGTCTAAGTCATGTTTCCCATAATTTCCCTTCCCAGATACAAGCACTTTTGAGTGTTTGGGGCACTTTTTAGCTAAAATCATCCTACAGGGCCTAACTGCATATGCTAAAGCCTGCCTATTTTGAATGGTGTAGTGGCCCCTGCAACCTCCAAAAATATCAGGACTTACTTCCCCAATAACCTGCTAACTCACCCCTGAAATACATACTTATTCACCCTATTTTGTTCATTGGACTCATTTCTCATTTGAAATGCCCATTTTTGGGGAGCCAGAAATGTGCGTCTTTAAAAGGTGATTTCTACGATACCCCACTTTTGCTTGTCGGACCTCAACTTTTCCCGTAAACGCAGAAAAACCACAATTTTCAGGAGAAACGAGACAGACATCCCCTCCCTCTGCCACCCACCCGCCCAACTGAAAGCCAGCCATTAGACATGCACAGATAGTTCTGAGGGTCTGTCTGTGATGTCATAAAGGGCCTGCTGATCAATGGGCAGCTTTCTGATTGGCTGCTGTATTTGATTGACAGATGGAAGCTGGCAGCTGATTGGCTGTCTAGCCTAAAGTGCTTTACACACCTCCCTGATGGTACCACTGGCTAAGACTCCACCTCAGCTCATTGGGTAATGAAACATTTAGAACAATTGATGGATGAAAGCAGGCAGGCCGGCCATTTTGGGACGCTCATTGGACTTGTTTAATGCAATGCACCTTTGTATTTTCACATGCATTCGCTTCATGCTGTAACCACTGTGCATAAAAATTTTGAAACATGGCATACAGTGTATCATTTGGTGTCTAAGTCATGTTTCCCATATTTTCCCTTCCCAGATACAAGCCCGTTTGAGTGTTTGGGGCACTTTTTAGCTAAAATCATCCTACAGGGCCTAACTGCATATGCTAAAGCCTGCCTATTTTGAATGGTCTAGTGGCCCCTGCAACCTCCAAAAATATCAGGATTTACTTCCCCAATAACCTGCTAACTCACCCCTGAAATACATACTTATTAACCCTATTTTGTTAATTGGACTCATTTCTCATTTGAAATGCCCATTTTTGGGGGGCTAGAAATGTGCCTCTTTAAAAAGTGATTTCTAGGGTACCCCACTTTTGCGCGTCGGACCTCAACTTTTCCCGTAAACGCAGAAAAAACGCAATTTTCAGGAGAAACTAGACAGACATCCCCTCCCTCTGCCACCCACCCGCCCAACTGACAGCCAGCCATTAGACATGCACAGATAGTTCTGAGGGTCTGTCTGTGATGTCATAAAGGGCCTGCTGATCAATGGGCAGCTTTCTGATTGGCTGCTGTATTTGATTGACAGATGGAAGCTGGCAGCTGATTGGCTGTCTAGCCTAAAGTGCTTTACACACCTCCCTGATGGTACCACTGGCTAAGACTCCACCTCAGCTCATTGGGTAATGAAAAATTTAGAACAATTGATGGATGAAAGCAGGCAGGCCGGCCATTTTGGGACGCTCAGTGGACTTGTTTAATGCAATGCACCTTTGTATATTCACATGCATTCGATTCATGCTGTAACCACTGTGCATACAAATTTGGAAACATGGCATACAGTGTATCATTTGGTGTCTAAGTCATGTTTCCCATAATTTCCCTTCCCAGATACAAGCACTTTTGAGTGTTTGGGGCACTTTTTAGCTAAAATCATCCTACAGGGCCTAACTGCATATGCTAAAGCCTGCCTATTTTGAATGGTGTAGTGGCCCCTGCAACCTCCAAAAATATCAGGACTTACTTCCCCAATAACCTGCTAACTCACCTCTGAAATACATACTTATTCACCCTATTTTGTTCATTGGACTCATTTCTCATTTGAAATGCCCATTTTTGACGGGCCAGAAATGTGCGTCTTTAAAAGGTGATTTCTAAGATAACCCACTTTTGCGCGTCGGACCTCAACTTTTCCCGTAAACGCAGAAAAACCACAATTTTCAGGAGAAACGAGACAGACATCCCCTCCCTCTGCCACCCACCCGCCCAACTGAAATCCAGCCATTAGACATGCACAGATAGTTCTGAGGGTCTGTCTGTGATGTCATAAAGGGCCTGCTGATCAATGGGCAGCTTTCTGATTGGCTGCTGTATTTGATTGACAGATGGAAGCTGGCAGCTGATTGGCTGTCTAGCCTAAAGTGCTTTACACACCTCCCTGATGGTACCACTAGCTAAGACTCCACCTCAGCTCATTTGGGTAATGAAAAATTTAGAACAATTGATGGATGAAAGCAGGAAGGGCCGGCCATTTTGGGACGCTCATTGGACTTGTTTAATGCAATGCACCTTTGTATTTTCACATGCATTTGCTTCATGCTGTAACCACTGTGCATAAAAATTTGGAAACATGGCATACAGTGTATCATTTGGTGTCTAAGTCATGTTTCCCATATTTTCCCTTCCCAGATACAAGCCCGTTTGAGTGTTTGGGGCACTTTTTAGCTAAAATCATCCTACAGAGCCTAACTGCATATGCTAAAGCCTGCCTATTTTGAATGGTCTAGTGGCCCCTGCAACCTCCAAAAATATCAGGATTTACTTCCCCAATAACCTGCTAACTCACCCCTGAAATACATACTTATTCACCCTATTTTGTTAATTGGACTCATTTCTCATTTGAAATGCCCATTTTTGGGGGGCCAGAAATGTGCGTCTTTAAAAGGTGATTTCTACGAGACTCCACTTTTGCGCGTCGGACCTCAACTTTTCCCGTAAACGCAGAAAAACCACAATTTTCAGGAGAAACGAGACAGACATCCCCTCCCTCTGCCACCCACCCGCCCAACTGAAAGCCAGCCATTAGACATGCACAGATAGTTCTGAGGGTCTGTCTGTGATGTCATAAAGGGCCTGCTGATCAATGGGCAGCTTTCTGATTGGCTGCTGTATTTGATTGACAGATGGAAGCTGGCAGCTGATTGGCTGTCTAGCCTAAAGTGCTTTACACACCTCCCTGATGGTACCACTAGCTAAGACTCCACCTCAGCTCATTTGGGTAATGAAAAATTTAGAACAATTGATGGATGAAAGCAGGAAGGGCCGGCCATTTTGGGACGCTCATTGGACTTGTTTAATGCAATGCACCTTTGTATTTTCACATGCATTTGCTTCATGCTGTAACCACTGTGCATAAAAATTTGGAAACATGGCATACAGTGTATCATTTGGTGTCTAAGTCATGTTTCCCATATTTTCCCTTCCCAGATACAAGCCCGTTTGAGTGTTTGGGGCACTTTTTAGCTAAAATCATCCTACAGAGCCTAACTGCATATGCTAAAGCCTGCCTATTTTGAATGGTCTAGTGGCCCCTGCAACCTCCAAAAATATCAGGATTTACTTCCCCAATAACCTGCTAACTCACCCCTGAAATACATACTTATTCACCCTATTTTGTTAATTGGACTCATTTCTCATTTGAAATGCCCATTTTTGGGGGGCCAGAAATGTGCGTCTTTAAAAGGTGATTTCTACGAGACCCCACTTTTGCGCGTCGGACCTCAACTTTTCCCGTAAACGCAGAAAAACCGCAATTTTCAGGAGAAACGAGACAGACATCCCCTCCCTCTGCCACCCACCCGCCCAACTGACAGCCAGCCATTAGACATGCACAGATAGTTCTTATGGTCTGTCTGTGATGTCATAAAGGGCCTGCTGATCAATGGGTAGCTTTCTGATTGGCTGCTGTATTTGATTGACAGATGGAAGCTGGCAGCTGATTGGCAGTCTAGCCTAAAGTGCTTTACACACCTCCCTGATGGTACCACTGGCTAAGACTCTACCTCAGCTCATTGGGTAATGAAAAATGTAGAACAATTGATGGATGAAAGCAGGAAGGGCCGGCCATTTTGGGACGCTCATTGGACTTGTTTAATGCAATGCACCTTTGTATTTTCACAAGCATTCGCTTCATGCTGTAACCACTGTGCATAAAAATTTGGAAACATGGCATACAGTGTATCATTTGGTGTCTAAGTCATGTTTCCCATATTTTCCCTTCCCAGATACAAGCCCGTTTGAGTGTTTGGGGCACTTTTTAGCTAAAATCATCCTACAGGGCCTAACTGCATATGCTAAAGCCTGCCTATTTTGAATGGTCTAGTGGCCCCTGCAACCTCCAAAAATATCAGGATTTACTTCCCCAATAACCTGCTAACTCACCCCTAAAATACATACTTATTCACCCTATTTTGTTCATTGGACTCATTTCTCATTTGAAATGCCCATTTTTTGGGGGCCAGAAATGTGCGTCTTTAAAAGGTGATTTCTACGAGACCCCACTTTTGCGCGTCGGACCTCAACTTTTCCCGTAAACGCAGAAAAACCGCAATTTTCAGGAGAAACGAGACAGACATCCCCTCCCTCTGCCACCCACCCGCCCAACTGACAGCCAGCCATTAGACATGCACAGATAGTTCTGAGGGTCTGTCTGTGATGTCATAAAGGGCCTGCTGATCAATGGGCAGCTTTCTGATTGGCTGCTGTATTTGATTGACAGATGGAAGCTGGCAGCTGATTGGCTGTCTAGCCTAAAGTGCTTTACACACCTCCCTGATGGTACCACTGGCTAAGACTCCACCTCAGCTCATTGGGTAATGAAAAATTTAGAACAATTGATGGATGAAAGCAGGCAGGCCGGCAATTTTGGGACGCTCAGTGGACTTGTTTAATGCAATGCACCTTTGTATATTCACATGCATTCGCTTCATGCTGTAACCACTGTGCATAAAAATTTGGAAACATGGCATACAGTGTATCATTTTGTGTCTAAGTCATGTTTCCCATATTTTCCCTTCCCAGATACAAGCCCGTTTGAGTGTTTGGGGCACTTTTTAGCTAAAATCATCCTACAGGGCCTAACTGCATATGCTAAAGCCTGCCTATTTTGAATGGTGTAGTGGCCCCTGCAACCTCCAAAAATATCAGGACTTACTTCCCCAATAACCTGCTAACTCACCCCTGAAATACATACTTATTCACCCTATTTTGTTCATTGGACTCATTTCTCATTTGAAATGCCCATTTTTGGGGAGCCAGAAATGTGCGTCTTTAAAAGGTGATTTCTACGATACCCCACTTTTGCGCGTCAGACCTCAACTTTTCCCGTAAACGCAGAAAAACCGCAATTTTCAGGAGAAACGAGACAGACATCCCCTCCCTCTGCCACCCACCCGCCCAACTGAAAGCCAGCCATTAGACATGCACAGATAGTTCTGAGGGTCTGTCTGTGATGTCATAAAGGGCCTGCTGATCAATGGGCAGCTTTCTGATTGGCTGCTGTATTTGATTGACAGATGGAAGCTGGCAGCTGATTGGCTGTCTAGCCTAAAGTGCTTTACACACCTCCCTGATGGTACCACTGGCTAAGACTCCACCTCAGCTCATTGGGTAATGAAAAAATTAGAACAATTGATGGATGGAAGCAGGAAGGGCCGGACATTTTGGGACGCTCATTGGACTTGTTTAATGCAATGCACCTTTGTATTTTCACATGCATTCGCTTCATGCTGTAACCACTGTGCATAAAAATTTGGAAACATGGCATACAGTGTATCATTTGGTGTCTAAGTCATGTTTCCCATATTTTCCCTTCCTAGATACAAGCCCGTTTGAGTGTTTGGGGCACTTTTAGCTAAAATCATCCTACAGGGCCTAACTGCATATGCTAAAGCCTGCCTATTTTGAATGGTGTAGTGGCCCCTGCAACCTCCAAAAATATCAGGACTTACTTCCCCAATAACCTGCTAACTCACCCCTGAAATACATACTTATTCACCCTATTTTGTTCATTGGACTCATTTCTCATTTGAAATGCCCCTTTTGACGGGCCATAAATGTGCGTCTTTAAAAGGTGATTTCTAAGATAACCCACCTTTGCGCGTCGGACCTCAACTTTTCCCGTTAACGCAGAAAAACCACAATTTTCAGGAGAAACGAGACAGACATCCCCTCCCTCTGCCACCCACCCGCCCAACTGAAAGCCAGCCATTAGACATGCACAGATAGTTCTGAGGGTCTGTCTGTGATGTCATAAAGGGCCTGCTGATCAATGGGCAGCTATCTGATTGGCTGCTGTATTTGATTAACAGATGGAAGCTGGCAGCTGATTGGCTGTCTAGCCTAAAGTGCTTTACACACCTCCCTGATGGTACCACTGGCAAAGACTCCACCTCAGCTCATTGGGTAATGAAAAATTTAGAACAATTGATGGATGAAAGCAGGAAGGGCCGGCCATTTTGGGACGCTCAGTGGACTTGTTTAATGCAATGCACCTTTGTATTTTCACATGCATTTGCTTCATGCTGTAACCACTGTGCATAAAAATTTGGAAACATGGCATACAGTGTATCATTTGGTGTCTAAGTCATGTTTCCCATATATTCCCTTCCCAGATACAAGCCCGTTTGAGTGTTTGGGGCACTTTTTAGCTAAAATCATCCTACAGGGCCTAACTGCATATGCTAAAGCCTGCCTATTTTGAATGGTGTAGTGGCCCCTGCAACCTCCAAAAATATCAGGACTTACTTCCCCAATAACCTGCTAACTCACCCCTGAAATACATACTTATTCACCCTATTTTGTTCATTGGACTCATTTCTCATTTGAAATGCCCCTTTTGACGGGCCATAAATGTGCGTCTTTAAAAGGTGATTTCTAAGATAACCCACCTTTGCGCGTCGGACCTCAACTTTTCCCGTTAACGCAGAAAAACCACAATTTTCAGGAGAAACGAGACAGACATCCCCTCCCTCTGCCACCCACCCGCCCAACTGAAAGCCAGCCATTAGACATGCACAGATAGTTCTGAGGGTCTGTCTGTGATGTCATAAAGGGCCTGCTGATCAATGGGCAGCTATCTGATTGGCTGCTGTATTTGATTAACAGATGGAAGCTGGCAGCTGATTGGCTGTCTAGCCTAAAGTGCTTTACACACCTCCCTGATGGTACCACTGGCAAAGACTCCACCTCAGCTCATTGGGTAATGAAAAATTTAGAACAATTGATGGATGAAAGCAGGAAGGGCCGGCCATTTTGGGACGCTCAGTGGACTTGTTTAATGCAATGCACCTTTGTATTTTCACATGCATTTGCTTCATGCTGTAACCACTGTGCATAAAAATTTGGAAACATGGCATACAGTGTATCATTTGGTGTCTAAGTCATGTTTCCCATATATTCCCTTCCCAGATACAAGCCCGTTTGAGTGTTTGGGGCACTTTTTAGCTAAAATCATCCTACAGGGCCTAACTGCATATGCTAAAGCCTGCCTATTTTGAATGGTCTAGTGGCCCCTGCAACCTCCAAAAATATCAGGACTTACTTCCCCAATAACCTGCTAACTCACCCCTGAAATACATACTTATTCACCCTATTTTGTTCATTGGACTCATTTCTCATTTGAAATGCCCATTTTTGGGGGGCCAGAAATGTGCGTCTTTAAAAGGTGATTTCTACGATACCCCACTTTTGCGCGTCGGACCTCAACTTTTCCCGTAAACGCAGAAAAACCACAATTTTCAGGAGAAACGAGACAGACATCCCCTCCCTCTGCCACCCACCCGCCCAACTGAAAGCCAGCCATTAGACATGCACAGATAGTTCTGCGGGTCTGTCTGTGATGTCATAAAGGGCCTGCTGATTAATGGGCAGCTTTCTGATTGCCTACTGTATTTGATTGACAGATGGAAGCTGGCAGCTGATTGGCTGTATAGCCTAAAGTGCTTTACACACCTCCCTGATGGTACCACTGGCTAAGACTCCACCTCAGCTCATTGGGTAATGAAAAATTTAGAACAATTGATGGATGAAAGCAGGCAGGCCGGCCATTTTGGGACGCTCATTGGACTTGTTTAATGCAATGCACCTTTGTATTTTCACATGCATTCGCTTCATGCTGTAACCACTGTGCATAAAAATTTGGAAACATGGCATACAGTGTATCATTTGGTGTCTAAGTCATGTTTCCCATATTTTCCCTTCCCAGATACAAGCCCGTTTGAGTGTTTGGGGCACTTTTTAGCTAAAATCATCCTACAGGGCCTAACTGCATATGCTAAAGCCTGCCTATTTTGAATGGTGTAGTGGCCCCTGCAACCTCCAAAAATATCAGGACTTACTTCCCCAATAACCTGCTAACTCACCCCTGAAATACATACTTATTCACCCTATTTTGTTCATTGGACTCATTTCTCATTTGAAATGCCCATTTTTGGGGAGCCAGAAATGTGCGTCTTTAAAAAGTGATTTCTAGGATACCCCACTTTTGCGCGTCGGACCTCAACTTTTCCCGTAAACGCAGAAAAAACGCAATTTTCAGGAGAAACTAGACAGACATCCCCTCCCTCTGCCACCCACCCGCCCAACTGACAGCCAGCCATTAGACATGCACAGATAGTTCTGAGGGTCTGTCTGTGATGTCATAAAGGGCCTGCTGATCAATGGGCAGCTTTCTGATTGGCTGCTGTATTTGATTGACAGATGGAAGCTGGCAGCTGATTGGCAGTCTAGCCTAAAGTGCTTTACACACCTCCCTGATGGTACCACTGGCTAAGACTCTACCTCAGCTCATTGGGTAATGAAAAATTTAGAACAATTGATGGATGAAAGCAGGAAGGGCCGGCCATTTTGGGACGCTCATTGGACTTGTTTAATGCAATACACCTTTGTATTTTCACAAGCATTCGCTTCATGCTGTAACCACTGTGCATAAAAATTTGGAAACATGGCATACAGTGTATCATTTGGTGTCTAAGTCATGTTTCCCATATTTTCCCTTCCCAGATACAAGCCCGTTTGAGTGTTTGGGGCACTTTTTAGCTAAAATCATCCTACAGGGCCTAACTGCATATGCTAAAGCCTGCCTATTTTGAATGGTGTAGTGGCCCCTGCAACCTCCAAAAATATCAGGACTTACTTCCCCAATAACCTGCTAACTCACCCCTGAAATACATACTTATTCACCCTATTTTGTTCATTGGACTCATTTCTCATTTGAAATGCCCATTTTTGGGGAGCCAGAAATGTGCGTCTTTAAAAGGTGATTTCTACGATACCCCACTTTTGCGCGTCAGACCTCAACTTTTCCCGTAAACGCAGAAAAACCGCAATTTTCAGGAGAAACGAGACAGACATCCCCTCCCTCTGCCACCCACCCGCCCAACTGAAAGCCAGCCATTAGACATGCACAGATAGTTCTGAGGGTCTGTCTGTGATGTCATAAAGGGCCTGCTGATCAATGGGCAGCTTTCTGATTGGCTGCTGTATTTGATTGACAGATGGAAGCTGGCAGCTGATTGGCTGTCTAGCCTAAAGTGCTTTACACACCTCCCTGATGGTACCACTGGCTAAGACTCCACCTCAGCTCATTGGGTAATGAAAAAATTAGAACAATTGATGGATGAAAGCAGGAAGGGCCGGACATTTTGGGACGCTCATTGGACTTGTTTAATGCAATGCACCTTTGTATTTTCACATGCATTCGCTTCATGCTGTAACCACTGTGCATAAAAATTTGGAAACATGGCATACAGTGTATCATTTGGTGTCTAAGTCATGTTTCCCATATTTTCCCTTCCCAGATACAAGCCCGTTTGAGTGTTTGGGGCACTTTTTAGCTAAAATCATCCTACAGGGCCTAATTGCATATGCTAAAGCCTGCCTATTTTGAATGGTGTAGTGGCCCCTGCAACCTCCAAAAATATCAGGACTTACTTCCCCAATAACCTGCTAACTCACCCCTGAAATACATACTTATTCACCCTATTTTGTTCATTGGACTCATTTCTCATTTGAAATGCCCCTTTTGACGGGCCATAAATGTGCGTCTTTAAAAGGTGATTTCTAAGATAACCCACCTTTGCGCGTCGGACCTCAACTTTTCCCGTAAACGCAGAAAAACCACAATTTTCAGGAGAAACGAGACAGACATCCCCTCCCTCTGCCACCCACCCGCCCAACTGAAAGCCAGCCATTAGACATGCACAGATAGTTCTGAGGGTCTGTCTGTGATGTCATAAAGGGCCTGCTGATCAATGGGCAGCTATCTGATTGGCTGCTGTATTTGATTAACAGATGGAAGCTGGCAGCTGATTGGCTGTCTAGCCTAAAGTGCTTTACACACCTCCCTGATGGTACCACTGGCAAAGACTCCACCTCAGCTCATTGGGTAATGAAAAATTTAGAACAATTGATGGATGAAAGCAGGAAGGGCCGGCCATTTTGGGACGCTCAGTGGACTTGTTTAATGCAATGCACCTTTGTATTTTCACATGCATTTGCTTCATGCTGTAACCACTGTGCATAAAAATTTGGAAACATGGCATACAGTGTATCATTTGGTGTCTAAGTCATGTTTCCCATATTTTCCCTTCCCAGATACAAGCCCGTTTGAGTGTTTGGGGCACTTTTTAGCTAAAATCATCCTACAGGGCCTAACTGCATATGCTAAAGCCTGCCTATTTTGAATGGTCTAGTGGCCCCTGCAACCTCCAAAAATATCAGGACTTACTTCCCCAATAACCTGCTAACTCACCCCTGAAATACATACTTATTCACCCTATTTTGTTCATTGGACTCATTTCTCATTTGAAATGCCCATTTTTGGGGGGCCAGAAATGTGCGTCTTTAAAAGGTGATTTCTACGATACCCCACTTTTGCGCGTCGGACCTCAACTTTTCCCGTAAACGCAGAAAAACCACAATTTTCAGGAGAAACAAGACAGACATCCCCTCCCTCTGCCACCCACCCGCCCAACTGAAAGCCAGCCATTAGACATGCACAGATAGTTCTGCGGGTCTGTCTGTGATGTCATAAAGGGCCTGCTGATCAATGGGCAGCTTTCTGATTGCCTACTGTATTTGATTGACAGATGGAAGCTGGCAGCTGATTGGCTGTATAGCCTAAAGTGCTTTACACACCTCCCTGATGGTACCACTGGCTAAGACTCCACCTCAGCTCATTGGGTAATGAAAAATTTAGAACAATTGATGGATGAAAGCAGGCAGGCCGGCCATTTTGGGACGCTCATTGGACTTGTTTAATGCAATGCACCTTTGTATATTCACAAGCATTCGCTTCATGCTGTAACCACTGTGCATAAAAATTTGGAAACATGGCATACAGTGTATCATTTGGTGTCTAAGTCATGTTTCCCATAATTTCCCTTCACAGATACAAGCACTTTTGAGTGTTTGGGGCACTTTTTAGCTAAAATCATCCTACAGGGCCTAACTGCATATGCTAAATCCTGCCTATTTTGAATGGTGTAGTGGCCCCTGCAACCTCCAAAAATATCAGGACTTACTTCCCCAATAACCTGCTAACTCACCCCTGAAATACATACTTATTCACCCTATTTTGTTCATTGGACTCATTTCTCATTTGAAATGCCCATTTTTGGGGGGCCAGAAATGTGCGTCTTTAAAAGGTGATTTCTACGATACCCCACTTTTGCGCGTCGGACCTCAACTTTTCCCATAAACGCAGAAAAACCACAATTTTCAGGAGAAACGAGACAGACATCCCCTCCCTCTGCCACCCACCCGTCCAACTGAAAGCCAGCCATTAGACATGCACAGATAGTTCTGAGGGTCTGTCTGTGATGTCATAAAGGGCCTGCTGATCAATGGGAAGCTTTCTGATTGGCTGCTGTATTTGATTGACAGATGGAAGCTGGCAGCTGATTGGCTGTCTAGCCTAAAGTGCTTTACACACCTCCCTGATGGTACCACTGGCTAAGACTCCACCTCAGCTCATTGGGTAATGAAAAATTTAGAACAATTGATGGATGAAAGCAGGCAGGCCGGCCATTTTGGGACGCTCATTGGACTTGTTTAATGCAATGCACCTTTGTATTTTCACATGCATTCGCTTCATGCTGTAACCACTGTGCATAAAAATTTGGAAACATGGCATACAGTGTATCATTTGGTGTCTAATGCTGGGTACACACCAGGACGACTAGGGCCCGATTCTGTCAATTTAGATCCAATTCCGACCGGTTGTATGCAGATTGTATGTACTATCGTGTGTTTTTGCCATTTATTTGATCCGATTCCGATCCAATGCGCGTACCCGCCACTCGTTTGGTCGCATCTTTGGTCCTACGTGCTGCAGGTAGGATCCGGCAATCCCAGGCCGACCGACCGTCAATCGTATGCAGATCGTGAGTGTTTTTTGCCGCCTCCGTCGTGCGTCCGTCGGTGCGTCCGTCGTTTGATCCAGCCTATTTGAGTGGCATTTCCTAAACACTCCCCCGGCGCCATGTTTTTCCACATAGCAAACAGCGCTGGCGCAGCAGTTGGACTCTCCTTCTTGTCTCAGCTCCCAGAACAACAACCTGGTATGTTTGCACTCCCAATGCTCTCCTATGCATGCCCACTGTTGCCACCAATGTATATAGTGTATATAGAGCACTGGTTTGTCAACCGTGCACCCGACCATGTCACTGTTTTGGGCCCCATGTGTGTGTGTATACATATAACCAATGTCCACCATTGCAGTATTCCATGCACTCCTCTCTGCTAGGCCCCATTCACCTGTGTGTGTGTGTGTGTGTGTGTGTGTGTGTTTGTTTGTGTATATATACATATAACCAATGTCCACCATTGCAGTATTCCATGCACTCCTCTGTGCTAGGCCCCATTCACCTGTGTGTGTGTGTGTGTGTTTGTTTGTGTATATATACATATAACCAATGTCCACCATTGCAGTATTCCATGCACTCCTCTCTGCTAGGCCCCATTCACCTGTGTGTGTGTTTGTCTATATATACATATAACCATTGTCCACCATTGCAGTATTCCATGTACTCCTCTCTGCTAGGCCCCATTCACCTGTGTGTGTGTGTGTGTTTGTGTATATATAGATATATACATAAACCATTGTCCACCATTGCAGTATTCCATGCACTCCTCTCTGCTAGGCCCCATTCACGTGTGTGTGTGTGTGTGTGTGTGTGTGTGTGTGTGTGTGTGTGTGTGTGTGTGTGTGTGTGTGTGTGTGTGTGTGTGAATAGCAATATGCACAATAAAATGTATAGTGGTTTTCATAAAAGTTTATTAACATTTTAAATACTTAAAACATAAGAACTAGGTAAACTGGTAACTATAACTATAAAAATTGAAATATGAAACAAAACATGGATATAACTATAACTATAAAAATTTAAATATGAAACAAAACATGGATATAACTATAACTATAGAAATTTAAATATGAAACAAAACATGGGTATAACTATAACTATAAAAATTTAAATATGAAACAAAACATGGGTATAACTATAACAACTAAAATGGTTTTATCTTTTTACAGTCCCAATGTCCAACGCAAAGGAACAAGAGTTTCTTGAAGGGTTTATTGAAAAATATCGTTCGCACGAATGCCTGTGGAGAACAAAATCCAAAGAGTATTCGAACAAAATGAAAAGAAACCAAGCCTTGGAGGAGTTGGCACGCTACAGTCTTCCATTTCACCCAGAGGCCAATGTTGAATGGGTGAGGAAACGCATCCAGAATCTGCGCACGGTGTTCTTAAAGGAACACAAGAAGGTGGAGGCTGCAAAGAAGTCTGGTGCTGGAGTCGACGAGATGTACCAAACATCGCTCTGGTACTATGACCGGTTGACATTCACCCTCAGCCAGGAGTCGATGAGGACAGGAGTAGTCCTTATGGTAGAACATGAAAACCAAGAAGTCACGGCGCAGGAGGAGGAGGAGAATTCGCAGTCTGCATCGGTGAGTCTATTTTTTTGGCTATCTAATTGATTCCTCCTGCCAATCCACAGCGCCCTCCCCATTAAAGTAGGCCATGTACTCTTCCCTCACATGTTTGGCTCGTGCACTCCCTGTGTAGTGTTGTGTTGGGGTTTGCAAGGAGGATATCTGCACTACCTCCTCCGGCAGTTCTTGGTCTTCTTGGAGTGCTGTGCCTGTAGCCCTTTGCTGTGTGGCTTTTCTGCGGAGCAAATTGTGCAGGACACAGCACGCCGTGACAACCCAGTCAATTTTGTCCACCCTCAGGTTAATGGCAGTGTGGAAAATGCGAAACCGGTTAGCCAGGATGCCAAAAGCATTTTCCACAACACGCCGTGCCCTGGATAGCCTGTAGTTAAAGATCCTTTTGTCATGGTTCAGGCCCCTTTGCGCATATGGCTTCATGACATGCTCGTTCAGGCCAAAAGCCACGTCAGCCACAAAAACAAAGTTAAGCCCCTGTTTAGTTTTCTAGACAGACGGCAAGTGAAGGGTGTTCGCTATGAGCCTTTCGTAGAACTTTGTGTCCTTGAAAGTGCCACCATCCGATGCACGGCCATTCCTTCCTACATCTAGGAAGATAAACTCATAGTTGGCATTAACAACAGCCATTAGTACAATGCTAAAATAGCCCTTGTAATTAAAATAGTAGGACCCACTATTGATAGGCTGGGCTATGCGGACATGTTTGCCATCAATGGCTCCACCGCAATTTGGAAAGTTCCATCGCTGTTCAAACACCTCTGCGATGACTTTCCATTCATTCACGCTGGTAGGGAACTGAAATTAGAAGTAAATAGAATTGATTAGTAAACATGTTCAATTTCTTTACAGCTTGGTGACTACCCACCTGCAACCCCAGACCTATCTGTACTATCCGATAATGCATGCACATCAAGCGAAGTTCCTACTCCGGCACGCACTCCGCCACCCACCCTGAAACCCACTCCACCACTCCCCCGTGCCAAAAAAATGCGTGGCAAAGGAAAAAAAGGAGAAGCATCAGCACATGAAGAATTTATGATGCGGGCACATCAAGTCCTGCAAAGAAACCCGGACAAACATGACAACTACTTCACTTATGTGGCAGAGTGTGTTCGCAACATGGCTCCGGATCAGCAACTTACTTTTGAAAAGTTATGCATGGAGTTGGTGTATAATGGCAGTTTAGGGTATCTCAACAGTGGCACTAAAATAGTTGGCATGGGCAGTGCACCAGACACACCACTGTCATTAGAATCACCAGTGCCTACTCCGCCTGCCACCATAGCAGGCCAGTCGAGCACAATTCCAACACATACCCAGTCAACACCTACACAGCCTTCTCAACCCCCCCAGTACCGTCAATTCTACAGTTCTTTACTGATAGAAGATCCAGAGTCTGCTGTTTTTGAGGATCTGTCTTAAAAAATAGGCTATTTTATCATTTACCATCGACATGGTCTCAGCTGCAGGTATGTGATGGCCACTGCTCACATGGCGTATGGCGCACATCAATGGTGCCGGGACCATTGCATCTGCGCCATGTGGGCCGCAGCCTTTACATATCTGCAGCAGACATCCTCTGCCACACAAGGGCCACAGTATGTGATGGCCACTGCTCACATGGCGTATGGCGCACATCAATGGTGCCGGGACCATTGCATCTGCGCCATGCGCCATGTGGGCCGCAGCCTTGACATATCTGCGGCAGACATCCTCTGCCACACAAGGGCCACAATATGTGATGGCCACTGCTCACATGGCGTATGGCGCACATCAATGGTGCCGGGACCATTGCATCTGCGCCATGCGCCATGTGGGCCGCAGCCTTTACATATCTGCAGCAGACATCCTCTGCCACACAAGGGCCACAGTGTGTTTTTTTGTTTTTTTATATGCTGCTACCTATACCTGCATTACCAGAGGGAGAACAGGATTCTCCTCAATCTGGATAGCAAACTCCATTTATTGCCCTTTTGTCTTTGCCAATAGTATGGGGTACTGTGCGGCAGACATGGTCTCAGCTGCAGGTATGTGATGGCCACTGCTCACATGGCGTATGGCGCACATCAATGGGGCGGGGGCCATTGCATCTGCGCCATGCGCCATGTGGGCCGCAGCCTTGACATATCTGCAGCAGACATCCTCTGCTACACAGTACCTTATCCCTACTGTTGTAAGTGCCTGTTCCAGAAGTTACCAGAGTGTGTTTTTTGTTTTTTTATATGCTGCTACCTGTACCTGCATTACCAGAGGGAGAACAGGATTCTCCTCAATCTGGATAGCAAACTCCATTTATTGCCCTTTTGTCTTTGCCAATAGTATGGGGTACTGTGCGGCAGACATGGTCTCAGCTGCAGGTATGTGATGGCCACTGCTCACATGGTGTATGGCGCACATCAATGGGGCGGGGGCCATTGCATCTGCGCCATGCGCCATGTGGGCCGCAGCCTTGACATATCTGCAGCAGACATCCTCTGCCACACAGTAGCCCGTACTTATTGGGAAAGTTTAAACTGGGTCATACATACTTAAATCTTTATATATAGTGTGTTTTTTTGTACAATAGCTTTTATATGGTATTATAATATATTTGTGTTGACACAATAAATCTATTTACTATTTTACTATTTACACATGTTTTACATATGAAAGGAAAAAAAACCTGTTTCTGTCCTAGGCCTAAATTATAAATAAAAATATTTTGTTTGCACAATAAAGTGTACGGTGTATATTTCATCCTTACCTTGCAATACTGGTACTGCAGCACCTTCACAATGGCTTTGCAGGTCTCCGGGATGATGAGGCCCAAAGCTTGGGGGGAGATGAGGGATCCAAACTTTAGGTCAGCAAGAGACCGTCCTGTCGCCAGAAACCTCAGGGTCACCACCAGCCGTTCCTCAGCAGGGATAGCCATGCGATACTTGGTATCCTGCTTCTCCATGTGGGGAGTCACCAGACGCAGCAATTCCTGGAATGTGGCATCATCCATCCTCAAGAAGTTACGAAAATAATCTGGGTTATTTTCCCTGATGTCCCTGAGCAGTGGCATGTGCGAACGAGTCTGACGCTGAAGTAGCCACTGCTTTGTCCAGCATGATCTTTCTCTCCTGCGCTGGGCTCTCTGACGTCTGAGCTTCAACACTGCATAATAGAGCAGGTACTGTTGCTGGTGACTACCCATCACTGCATTCTCCATAGTGCAGGGTTAAAAGACACTTTGTAATGGCAGGCAAAACAAAGTAATGTGTAAATAGCTATGTCCAGCGTTCAGCAGGTATAAACCAAGCCTCACTAGTAACAAAGCAGAAATACACTGGTTTAAAATGGCTGCTGCTATTCCTATCCGCCTCTGCTAGTCCAGCCCCTTCATTAAAATTTCAAAGGCCAATCTGACGACGGTCGCATGTGTTCTTGCAAAAAAACAAAAACCAGCGATCCGACCGTCTTAACGACCATCGCGGGCGCATCGGGATCGGATCTGGATCGTTCCGCCAAAAAACCACAATTTTTGCTAATCGTTTGCTGGGGACTGCCTGGGAGCTCCCGGGAAGTCCAAGGGAAATCGTTCCATGGTCGTCTATCGGTCGTATACGATGGTGGTCGTCCTGGTGTGTACCCTACATAAGTCATGTTTCCCATAATTTCCCTTCCCAGATACAAGCACTTTTGAGTGTTTGGGGCACTTTTTAGCTAAAATCATCCTACAGGGCCTAACTGCATATGCTAAAGCCTGCCTATTTTGAATGGTGTGGTGGCCCCTGCAACCTCCAAAAATATCAGGACTTACTTCCCCAATAACCTGCTATGCAATGGGCAGCTTTCTGATTGGCTGCTGTATTTGATTGACAGATGGAAGCTGGCAGCTGATTGGCTGTCTAGCCTAAAGTGCTTTACACACCTCCCTGATGGTACCACTGGCTAAGACTCCACCTCAGCTCATTGGGTAATGAAAAATTTAGAACAATTGATGGATGAAAGCAGGAAGGGCCGGCCATTTTGGGACGCTCATTGGACTTGTTTAATGCAATGCACCTTTGTATTTTCACATGCATTCGCTTCATGCTGTAACCACTGTGCATAAAAATTTGGAAACATGGCATACAGTGTATCATATGGTGTCTAAGTCATGTTTCCCATATTTTCCCTTCCCAGATACAAGCCCGTTTGAGTGTTTGGGGCACTTTTTAGCTAAAATCATCCTACAGGGCCTAACTGCATATGCTAAAGCCTGCCTATTTTGAATGGTCTAGTGGCCCCTGCAACCTCCAAAAATATCAGGATTTACTTCCCCCATAACCTGCTAACTCACCCCTGAAATACATACTAATTCACCCTATTTTGTTAATTGGACTCATTTCTCATTTGAAATGCCCATTTTTTGGGGGCCAGAAATGTGCGTCTTTAAAAGGTGATTTCTACGAGACCCCACTTTTGCGCGTCGGACCTCAACTTTTCCCGTAAACGCAGAAAAACCGCAATTTTCAGGAGAAACGAGACAGACATCCCCTCCCTCTG
This sequence comes from Crinia signifera, assembly GCF_055691185.1. Classification (NCBI taxonomy): domain Eukaryota; kingdom Metazoa; phylum Chordata; class Amphibia; order Anura; family Myobatrachidae; genus Crinia; species Crinia signifera. Next base: position 52,203,071 of record NC_139222.1, read on the forward strand.
CCACCCACCCGCCCAACTGACAGCCAGCCATTAGACATGCTCAGATAGTTCTGAGGGTCTGTCTGTGATGTCATAAAGGGCCTGCTGATCAATGGGCAACTTTCTGATTGGCTGCTGTATTTGATTGACAGATGGAAGCTGGCAGCTGATTGGCTGTCTAGCCTAAAGTGCTTTACACACCTCCCTGATGGTAACACTGGCTAAGACTCCACCTCAGCTCATTGGGTAATGAAAAATTTAGAACAATTGATGGATGAAAGCAGGAAGGGCCGGCCATTTTGGGACGCTCATTGGAATTGTTTAATGCAATGCACCTTTGTATTTTCACATGCATTCGCTTCATGCTGTAACCACTGTGCATAACAATTTGGAAACATGGCATACAGTGTATCATTTGGTGTCTAAGTCATGTTTCCCATATTTTCTCTTCCCAGATACAAGCCCGTTTGAGTGTTTGGGGCACTTTTTAGCTAAAATCATCCTACAGGGCCTAACTGCATATGCTAAAGCCTGCCTATTTTGAATGGTCTAGTGGCCCCTGCAACCTCCAAAAATATCAGGATTTACTTCCCCAATAACCTGCTAACTCACCCCTGAAATACATACTTATTCACCCTATTTTGTTAATTGGACTCATTTCTCATTTGAAATGCCCATTTTTTGGGGGCCAGAAATGTGCGTCTTTAAAAGGTGATTTCTACGATACCCCACTTTTGCGCGTCGGACCTCAACTTTTCCCGTAAACGCAGAAAAACCACAATTTTCAGGAGAAACGAGACAGACATCCCCTCCTTCTGCCACCCACCCGCCCAACTTAAAGCCAGCCATTAGACATGCACAGATAGTTCTGAGGGTCTGTCTGTGATGTCATAAAGGGCCTGCTGATCAATGGGCAGCTTTCTGATTGGCTGCTGTATTTGATTGACAGATGGAAGCTGGCAGCTGATTGGCTGTATAGCCTAAAGTGCTTTACACACCTCCCTGATGGTACCACTGGCTAAGACTCCACCTCAGCTCATTGGGTAATGAAAAATTTAGAACAATTGATGGATGAAAGCAGGCAGGCCGGCCATTTTGGGATGCTCATTGGACTTGTTTAATGCAATGCACCTTTGTATTTTCACATGCATTCGCTTCATGCTGTAACCACTGTGCATAAAAATTTGGAAACATGGCATACAGTGTATCATTTGGTGTCTAAGTCATGTTTCCCATATTTTCCCTTCCCAGATACAAGCCCGTTTGAGTGTTTGGGGCACTTTTTAGCTAAAATCATCCTACAGGGCCTAACTGCATATGCTAAAGCCTGCCTATTTTGAATGGTCTAGTGGCCCCTGCAACCTCCAAAAATATCAGGATTTACTTCCCCAATAGCCTGCTAACTCACCCCTGAAATACATACTTATTCACCCTATTTTGTTAATTGGACTCATTTCTCATTTGAAATGCCCATTTTTTGGGGGCCAGAAATGTGCGTCTTTAAAAGGTGATTTCTACGAGACCCCACTTTTGCGCGTCGGACCTCAACTTTTCCCGTAAACGCAGAAAAACCGCAATTTTCAGGAGAAACGAGACAGACATCCCCTCCCTCTGCCACCCACCCGCCCAACTGAAAGCCAGCCATTAGACATGCACAGATAGTTCTGAGGGTCTGTCTGTGATGTCATAAAGGGCCTGCTGATTAATGGGCAGCTTTCTGATTGGCTGCTGTATTTGATTGACAGATGGAAGCTGGCAGCTGATTGGCTGTCTAGCCTAAAGTGCTTTACACACCTCCCTGATGGTACCACTGGCTAAGACTCCACCTCAGCTCATTGGGTAATGAAAAATTTAGAACAATTGATGGATGAAAGCAGGCAGGCCGGCCATTTTGGGACGCTCATTGGACTTGTTTAATGCAATGCACCTTTGTATTTTCACATGCATTCGCTTCATGCTGTAACCACTGTGCATAAAAATTTGGAAACATGGCATACAGTGTATCATTTGGTGTCTAAGTCATGTTTCCCATATTTTCCCTTCCCAGATACAAGCCCGTTTGAGTGTTTGGGGCACTTTTTAGCTAAAATCATCCTACAGGGCCTAACTGCATATGCTAAAGCCTGCCTATTTTGAATGGTCTAGTGGCCCCTGCAACCTCCAAAAATATGAGGATTTACTTCCCCAATAACCTGCTAACTCACCCCTGAAATACATACTTATTCACCCTATTTTGTTAATTGGACTCATTTCTCATTTGAAATGCCCATTTTTTGGGGGCCAGAAATGTGCGTCTTTAAAAGGTGATTTCTACGAGACCCCACTTTTGCGCGTCAGACCTCAACTTTTCCCGTAAACGCAGAAAAACCGCAATTTTCAGGAGAAACGAGACAGACATCCCCTCCCTCTGCCACCCACCCGCCCAACTGACAGCCAGCCATTAGACATGCACAGATAGTTCTGAGGGTCTGTCTGTGATGTCATAAAGGGCCTGCTGATCAATGGGCAGCTTTCTGATTGGCTGCTGTATTTGATTGACAGATGGAAGCTGGCAGCTGATTGGCTGTCTAGCCTAAAGTGCTTTACACACCTCCCTGATGGTACCACTGGCTAAGACTCCACCTCAGCTCATTGGGTAATGAAAAATTTAGAACAATTGATGGATGAAAGCAGGAAGGCCGGCCATTTTGGGACGCTCATTGGACTTGTTTAATGCAATGCACCTTTGTATTTTCACATGCATTCGGTTCATGCTGTAACCACTGTGCATAAAAATTTGGAAACATGGCATACAGTGTATCATTTGGTGTCTAAGTCATGTTTCCCATATTTTCCCTTCCCAGATACAAGCCCGTTTGAGTGTTTGGGGCACTTTTTAGCTAAAATCATCCTACAGGGCCTAACTGCATATGCTAAAGCCTGCCTATTTTGAATGGTCTAGTGGCCCCTGCAACCTCCAAAAATATCAGGACTTACTTCCCCAATAACCTGCTAACTCACCCCTGAAATACATACTTATTCACCCTATTTTGTTCATTGGACTCATTTCTCATTTGAAATGCCCATTTTTGGGGGGCCAGAAATGTGCGTCTTTAAAAGGTGATTTCTACGATACCCCACTTTTGCGCGTCGGACCTCAACTTTTCCCGTAAACGCAGAAAAACCGCAATTTTCAGGAGAAACGAGACAGACATCCCCTCCCTCTGCCACCCACCCGCCCAACTGACAGCCAGCCATTAGACATGCACAGATAGTTCTGAGGGTCTGTCTGTGATGTCATAAAGGGCCTGCTGATTAATGGGCAGCTTTCTGATTGGCTGCTGTATTTGATTGACAGATGGAAGCTGGCAGCTGATTGGCTGTCTAGCCTAAAGTGCTTTACACACCTCCCTGATGGTACCACTGGCTAAGACTCCACCTCAGCTCATTGGGTAATGACAAATTTAGAACAATTGATGGATGAAAGCAGGCAGGCCGGCCATTTTGGGACGCTCATTGGACTTGTTTAATGCAATGCACCTTTGTATTTTCACATGCATTCGCTTCATGCTGTAACCACTGTGCATAAAAATTTGGAAACATGGCATACAGTGTATCATTTGGTGTCTAAGTCATGTTTCCCATATTTTCCCTTCCCAGATACAAGCCCGTTTGAGTGTTTGGGGCACTTTTTAGCTAAAATCATCCTACAGGGCCTAACTGCATATGCTAAAGCCTGCCTATTTTGAATGGTCTAGTGGCCCCTGCAACCTCCAAAAATATCAGGATTTACTTCCCCAATAACCTGCTAACTCACCCCTGAAATACATACTTATTCACCCTATTTTGTTAATTGGACTCATTTCTCATTTGAAATGCCCATTTTTTGGGGGCCAGAAATGTGCGTCTTTAAAAGGTGATTTCTACGAGACCCCACTTTTGCGCGTCGGACCTCAACTTTTCCCGTAAACGCAGAAAAAACGCAATTTTCAGGAGAAACGAGACAGACATCCCCTCCCTCTGCCACCCACCCGCCCAACTGACAGCCAGCCATTAGACATGCACAGATAGTTCTGAGGGTCTGTCTGTGATGTCATAAAGGGCCTGCTGATCAATGGGCAGCTTTCTGATTGTCTGCTGTATTTGATTGACAGATGGAAGCTGGCAGCTGATTGGCTGTATAGCCTAAAGTGCTTTACACACCTCCCTGATGGTACCACTGGCTAAGACTCCACCTCAGCTCATTGGGTAATGAAAAATTTAGAACAATTGATGGATGAAAGCAGGCAGGCCGGCCATTTTGGGATGCTCATTGGACTTGTTTAATGCAATGCACCTTTGTATTTTCACATGCATTCGCTTCATGCTGTAACCACTGTGCATAAAAATTTGGAAACATGGCATACAGTGTATCATATGGTGTCTAAGTCATGTTTCCCATATTTTCTCTTCCCAGATACAAGCCCGTTTGAGTGTTTGGGGCACTTTTTAGCTAAAATCATCCTACAGGGCCTAACTGCATATGCTAAAGCCTGCCTATTTTGAATGGTCTAGTGGCCCCTGCAACCTCCAAAAATATCAGGATTTACTTCCCCAATAACCTGCTAACTCACCCCTGAAATACATACTTATTCACCCTATTTTGTTAATTGGACTCATTTCTCATTTGAAATGCCCATTTTTTGGGGGCCAGAAATGTGCGTCTTTAAAAGGTGATTTCTACGAGACCCCACTTTTGCGCGTCGGACCTCAACTTTTCCCGTAAACGCAGAAAAACCGCAATTTTCAGGAGAAACGAGACAGACATCCCCTCCCTCTGCCACCCACCCGCCCAACTGAAAGCCAGCCATTAGACATGCACAGATAGTTCTGAGGGTCTGTCTGTGATGTCATAAAGGGCCTGCTGATTAATGGGCAGCTTTCTGATTGGCTGCTGTATTTGATTGACAGATGGAAGCTGGCAGCTGATTGGCTGTCTAGCCTAAAGTGCTTTACACACCTCCCTGATGGTACCACTGGCTAAGACTCCACCTCAGCTCATTGGGTAATGAAAAATTTAGAACAATTGATGGATGAAAGCAGGCAGGCCGGCCATTTTGGGACGCTCATTGGACTTGTTTAATGCAATGCACCTTTGTATTTTCACATGCATTCGCTTCATGCTGTAACCACTGTGCATAAAAATTTGGAAACATGGCATACAGTGTATCATTTGGTGTCTAAGTCATGTTTCCCATATTTTCCCTTCCCAGATACAAGCCCGTTTGAGTGTTTGGGGCACTTTTTAGCTAAAATCATCCTACAGGGCCTAACTGCATATGCTAAAGCCTGCCTATTTTGAATGGTCTAGTGGCCCCTGCAACCTCCAAAAATATCAGGACTTACTTCCCCAATAACCTGCTAACTCACCCCTGAAATACATACTTATTCACCCTATTTTGTTAATTGGACTCATTTCTCATTTGAAATGCCCATTTTTGGGGGGCCAGAAATGTGCGTCTTTAAAAGGTGATTTCTACGATACCCCACTTTTGCGCGTCGGACCTCAACTTTTCCCGTAAACGCAGAAAAACCGCAATTTTCAGGAGAAACGAGACAGACATCCCCTCCCTCTACCACCCACCCGCCCAACTGACAGCCAGCCATTAGACATGCACAGATAGTTCTGAGGGTCTGTCTGTGATTTAATAAAGGGCCTGCTGATCAATGGGCAGCTTTCTGATTGGCTGCTGTATTTGATTGACAGATGGAAGCTGGCAGCTGATTGGCTGTCTAGCCTAAAGTGCTTTACACACCTCCCTGATGGTACCACTGGCTAAGACTCCACCTCAGCTCATTGGGTAATGAAAAATTTAGAACAATTGATGGATGAAAGCAGGAAGGGCCGGCCATTTTGGGACGCTCATTGGACTTGTTTAATGCAATGCACCTTTGTATTTTCACATGCATTCGCTTCATGCTGTAACCACTGTGCATAAAAATTTGGAAACATGGCATACAGTGTATCATTTGGTGTCTAAGTCATGTTTCCCATATTTTCCCTTCCCAGATACTAGCCCGTTTGAGTGTTTGGGGCACTTTTTAGCTAAAATCATCCTACAGGGCCTAACTGCATATGCTAAAGCCTGCCTATTTTGAATGGTCTAGTGGCCCCTGCAACCTCCAAAAATATCAGGACTTACTTCCCCAATAACCTGCTAACTCACCCCTGAAATACATACTTATTCACCCTATTTTGTTCATTGGACTCATTTCTCATTTGAAATGCCCATTTTTGGGGGGCCAGAAATGTGCGTCTTTAAAAGGTGATTTCTACGAGACCCCACTTTTGCGCGTCGGACCTCAACTTTTCCCGTAAACGCAGAAAAACCGCAATTTTCAGGAGAAACGAGACAGACATCCTCTCCCTCTGCCACCCACCCGCCCAACTGACAGCCAGCCATTAGACATGCACAGATAGTTCTGAGGGTCTGTCTGTGATGTCATAAAGGGCCTGCTGATTAATGGGCAGCTTTCTGATTGGCTGCTGTATTTGATTGACAGATGGAAGCTGGCAGCTGATTGGCTGTCTAGCCTAAAGTGCTTTACACACCTCCCTGATGGTACCACTGGCTAAGACTCCACCTCAGCTCATTGGGTAATGAAAAATTTAGAACAATTGATGGATGAAAGCAGGCAGGCCGGCCATTTTGGGACGCTCATTGGACTTGTTTAATGCAATGCACCTTTGTATTTTCACATGCATTCGCTTCATGCTGTAACCACTGTGCATAAAAATTTGGAAACATGGCATACAGTGTATCATTTGGTGTCTAAGTCATGTTTCCCATATTTTCCCTTCCCAGATACAAGCCCGTTTGAGTGTTTGGGGCACTTTTTAGCTAAAATCATCCTACAGGGCCTAACTGCATATGCTAAAGCCTGCCTATTTTGAATGGTCTAGTGGCCCCTGCAACCTCCAAAAATATCAGGATTTACTTCCCCAATAACCTGCTAACTCACCCCTGAAATACATACTTATTCACCCTATTTTGTTAATTGGACTCATTTCTCATTTGAAATGCCCATTTTTTGGGGGCCAGAAATGTGCGTCTTTAAAAGGTGATTTCTACGAGACCCCACTTTTGCGCGTCGGACCTCAACTTTTCCCGTAAACGCAGAAAAAACGCAATTTTCAGGAGAAACGAGACAGACATCCCCTCCCTCTGCCACCCACCCGCCCAACTGACAGCCAGCCATTAGACATGCACAGATAGTTCTGAGGGTCTGTCTGTGATGTCATAAAGGGCCTGCTGATCAATGGGCAGCTTTCTGATTGGCTGCTGTATTTGATTGACAGATGGAAGCTGGCAGCTGATTGGCTGTATAGCCTAAAGTGCTTTACACACCTCCCTGATGGTACCACTGGCTAAGACTCCACCTCAGCTCATTGGGTAATGAAAAATTTAGAACAATTGATGGATGAAAGCAGGCAGGCCAGCCATTTTGGGATGCTCATTGGACTTGTTTAATGCAATGCACCTTTGTATTTTCACATGCATTCGCTTCATGCTGTAACCACTGTGCATAAAAATTTGGAAACATGGCATACAGTGTATCATTTGGTGTCTAAGTCATGTTTCCCATATTTTCCCTTCCCAGATACAAGCCCGTTTGAGTGTTTGGGGCACTTTTTAGCTAAAATCATCCTACAGGGCCTAACTGCATATGCTAAAGCCTGCCTATTTTGAATGGTCTAGTGGCCCCTGCAACCTCCAAAAATATCAGGATTTACTTCCCCAATAGCCTGCTAACTCACCCCTGAAATACATACTTATTCACCCTATTTTGTTAATTGGACTCATTTCTCATTTGAAATGCCCATTTTTTGGGGGCCAGAAATGTGCGTCTTTAAAAGGTGATTTCTACGAGACCCCACTTTTGCGCGTCGGACCTCAACTTTTCCCGTAAACGCAGAAAAACCGCAATTTTCAGGAGAAACGAGACAGACATCCCCTCCCTCTGCCACCCACCCGCCCAACTGAAAGCCAGCCATTAGACATGCACAGATAGTTCTGAGGGTCTGTCTGTGATGTCATAAAGGGCCTGCTGATTAATGGGCAGCTTTCTGATTGGCTGCTGTATTTGATTGACAGATGGAAGCTGGCAGCTGATTGGCTGTCTAGCCTAAAGTGCTTTACACACCTCCCTGATGGTACCACTGGCTAAGACTCCACCTCAGCTCATTGGGTAATGAAAAATTTAGAACAATTGATGGATGAAAGCAGGCAGGCCGGCCATTTTGGGACGCTCATTGGACTTGTTTAATGCAATGCACCTTTGTATTTTCACATGCATTCGCTTCATGCTGTAACCACTGTGCATAAAAATTTGGAAACATGGCATACAGTTTATCATTTGGTGTCTAAGTCATGTTTTCCATATTTTCCCTTCCCAGATACAAGCCCGTTTGAGTGTTTGGGGCACTTTTTAGCTAAAATCATCCTACAGGGCCTAACTGCATATGCTAAAGCCTGCCTATTTTGAATGGTCTAGTGGCCCCTGCAACCTCCAAAAATATCAGGATTTACTTCCCCAATAACCTGCTAACTCACCCCTGAAATACATACTTATTCACCCTATTTTGTTAATTGGACTCATTTCTCATTTGAAATGCCCATTTTTTGGGGGCCAGAAATGTGCGTCTTTAAAAGGTGATTTCTACGAGACCCCACTTTTGCGCGTCAGACCTCAACTTTTCCCGTAAACGCAGAAAAACCGCAATTTTCAGGAGAAACGAGACAGACATCCCCTCCCTCTGCCACCCACCCGCCCAACTGACAGCCAGCCATTAGACATGCACAGATAGTTCTGAGGGTCTGTCTGTGATGTCATAAAGGGCCTGCTGATCAATGGGCAGCTTTCTGATTGGCTGCTGTATTTGATTGACAGATGGAAGCTGGCAGCTGATTGGCTGTCTAGCCTAAAGTGCTTTACACACCTCCCTGATGGTACCACTGGCTAAGACTCCACCTCAGCTCATTGGGTAATGAAAAATTTAGAACAATTGATGGATGAAAGCAGGAAGGCCGGCCATTTTGGGACGCTCATTGGACTTGTTTAATGCAATGCACCTTTGTATTTTCACATGCATTCGCTTCATGCTGTAACCACTGTGCATAAAAATTTGGAAACATGGCATACAGTGTATCATTTGGTGTCTAAGTCATGTTTCCCATATTTTCCCTTCCCAGATACAAGCCCGTTTGAGTGTTTGGGGCACTTTTTAGCTAAAATCATCCTACAGGGCCTAACTGCATATGCTAAAGCCTGCCTATTTTGAATGGTCTAGTGGCCCCTGCAACCTCCAAAAATATCAGGACTTACTTCCCCAATAACCTGCTAACTCACCCCTGAAATACATACTTATTCACCCTATTTTGTTCATTGGACTCATTTCTCATTTGAAATGCCCATTTTTGGGGGCCAGAAATGTGCGTCTTTAAAAGGTGATTTCTACGATACCCCACTTTTGCGCGTCGGACCTCAACTTTTCCCGTAAACGCAGAAAAACCGCAATTTTCAGGAGAAACGAGACAGACATCCCCTCCCTCTGCCACCCACCCGCCCAACTGACAGCCAGCCATTAGACATGCACAGATAGTTCTGAGGGTCTGTCTGTGATGTCATAAAGGGCCTGCTGATCAATGGGCAGCTTTCTGATTGGCTGCTGTATTTGATTGACAGATGGAAGCTGGCAGCTGATTGGCTGTCTAGCCTAAAGTGCTTTACACACCTCCCTGATGGTACCACTGGCTAAGACTCCACCTCAGCTCATTGGGTAATGAAAAATTTAGAACAATTGATGGATGAAAGCAGGAAGGGCCGGCCATTTTGGGACGCTCATTGGACTTGTTTAATGCAATGCACCTTTGTATTTTCACATGCATTCGCTTCATGCTGTAACCACTGTGCATAAAAATTTGGAAACATGGCATACAGTGTATCATTTGGTGTCTAAGTCATGTTTCCCATATTTTCCCTTCCCAGATACTAGCCCGTTTGAGTGTTTGGGGCACTTTTTAGCTAAAATCATTCTACAGGGCCTAACTGCATATGCTAAAGCCTGCCTATTTTGAATGGTCTAGTGGCCCCTGCAACCTCCAAAAATATCAGGACTTACTTCCCCAATAACCTGCTAACTCACCCCTGAAATACATACTTATTCACCCTATTTTGTTCATTGGACTCATTTCTCATTTGAAATGCCCATTTTTGGGGGGCCAGAAATGTGCGTCTTTAAAAGGTGATTTCTACGAGACCCCACTTTTGCGCGTCGGACCTCAACTTTTCCCGTAAACGCAGAAAAACCGCAATTTTCAGGAGAAACGAGACAGACATCCTCTCCCTCTGCCACCCACCCGCCCAACTGACAGCCAGCCATTAGACATGCACAGATAGTTCTGAGGATCTGTTTGTGATGTCATAAAGGGCCTGCTGATTAATGGGCAGCTTTCTGATTGGCTGCTGTATTTGATTGACAGATGGAAGCTGGCAGCTGATTGGCTGTCTAGCCTAAAGTGCTTTACACACCTCCCTGATGGTACCACTGGCTAAGACTCCACCTCAGCTCATTGGGTAATGAAAAATTTAGAACAATTGATGGATGAAAGCAGGCAGGCCGGCCATTTTGGGACGCTCATTGGACTTGTTTAATGCAATGCACCTTTGTATTTTCACATGCATTCGCTTCATGCTGTAACCACTGTGCATAAAAATTTGGAAACATGGCATACAGTGTATCATTTGGTGTCTAAGTCATGTTTCCCATATTTTCCCTTCCCAGATACAAGCCCGTTTGAGTGTTTGGGGCACTTTTTAGCTAAAATCATCCTACAGGGCCTAACTGCATATGCTAAAGCCTGCCTATTTTGAATGGTCTAGTGGCCCCTGCAACCTCCAAAAATATCAGGATTTACTTCCCCAATAACCTGCTAACTCACCCCTGAAATACATACTTATTCACCCTATTTTGTTAATTGGACTCATTTCTCATTTGAAATGCCCATTTTTTGGGGGCCAGAAATGTGCGTCTTTAAAAGGTGATTTCTACGAGACCCCACTTTTGCGCGTCGGACCTCAACTTTTCCCGTAAACGCAGAAAAAACGCAATTTTCAGGAGAAACGAGACAGACATCCCCTCCCTCTGCCACCCACCCGCCCAACTGACAGCCAGCCATTAGACATGCACAGATAGTTCTGAGGGTCTGTCTGTGATGTCATAAAGGGCCTGCTGATCAATGGGCAGCTTTCTGATTGCCTGCTGTATTTGATTGACAGATGGAAGCTGGCAGCTGATTGGCTGTCTAGCCTAAAGTGCTTTACACACCTCCCTGATGGTACCACTGGCTAAGACTCCACCTCAGCTCATTGGGTACTGAAAAATTTAGAACAATTGATGGATGAAAGCAGGCAGGCCGGCCATTTTGGGACGCTCAGTGGACTTGTTTAATGCAATGCACCTTTGTATATTCACATGCATTCGCTTCATGCTGTAACCACTGTGCATAAAAATTTGGAAACATGGCATACAGTGTATCATTTGGTGTGTAAGTCATGTTTCCCATATTTTCCCTTCCCAGATACAAGCCCGTTTGAGTGTTTGGGGCACTTTTTAGCTAAAATCATCCTACAGGGCCTAACTGCATATGCTAAAGCCTGCCTATTTTGAATGGTCTAGTGGCCCCTGCAACCTCCAAAAATATCAGGATTTACTTCCCCAATAGCCTGCTAACTCACCCCTGAAATACATACTTATTCACCCTATTTTGTTAATTGGACTCATTTCTCATTTGAAATGCCCATTTTTTGGGGGCCAGAAATGTGCGACTTTAAAAGGTGATTTCTACGAGACCCCACTTTTGCGCGTCGGACCTCAACTTTTCCCGTAAATGCAGAAAAACCGCAATTTTCAGGAGAAACTAGACAGACATCCCCTCCCTCTGCCACCCACCCGCCCAACTGAAAGCCAGCCATTAGACATGCACAGATAGTTCTGAGGGTCTGTCTGTGATGTCATAAAGGGCCTGCTGATTAATGGGCAGCTTTCTGATTGGCTGCTGTATTTGATTGACAGATGGAAGCTGGCAGCTGATTGGCTGTCTAGCCTAAAGTGCTTTACACACCTCCCTGATGGTACCACTGGCTAAGACTCCACCTCAGCTCATTGGGTAATGAAAAATTTAGAACAATTGATGGATGAAAGCAGGAAGGGCCGGCCATTTTGGGACGCTCATTGGACTTGTTTAATGCAATGCACCTTTGTATTTTCACATGCATTCGCTTCATGCTGTAACCACTGTGCATAAAAATTTGGAAACATGGCATACAGTGTATCATTTGGTGTCTAAGTCATGTTTCCCATATTTTCCCTTCCCAGATACAAGCCCGTTTGAGTGTTTGGGGCACTTTTTAGCTAAAATCATCCTACAGGGCCTAACTGCATATGCTAAAGCCTGCCTATTTTGAATGGTCTAGTGGCCCCTGCAACCTCCAAAAATATCAGGACTTACTTCCCCAATAACCTGCTAACTCACCCCTGAAATACATACTTATTCACCCTATTTTGTTCATTGGACTCATTTCTCATTTGAAATGCCCATTTTTGGGGGGCCAGAAATGTGCGTCTTTAAAAGGTGATTTCTACGATACCCCACTTTTGCGCGTCGGACCTCAACTTTTCCCGTAAACGCAGAAAAACCACAATTTTCAGGAGAAACGAGACAGACATCCCCTCCCTCTGCCACCCACCCGCCCAACTGACAGCCAGCCATTAGACATGCACAGATAGTTCTGAGGGTCTGTCTGTGATGTCATAAAGGGCCTGCTGATCAATGGGCAGCTTTCTGATTGGCTGCTGTATTTGATTGACAGATGGAAGCTGGCAGCTGATTGGCTGTCTAGCCTAAAGTGCTTTACACACCTCCCTGATGGTACCACTGGCTAAGACTCCACCTCAGCTCATTGGGTAATGAAAAATTTAGAACAATTGATGGATGAAAGCAGGAAAGGCCGGCCATTTTGGGACGCTCAGTGGACTTGTTTAATGCAATGCACCTTTGTATATTCACATGCATTCGCTTCATGCTGTAACCACTGTGCATAAAAATTTGGAAACATGGCATACAGTGTATCATTTGGTGTCTAAGTCATGTTTCCCATAATTTCCCTTCCCAGATACAAGCACTTTTGAGTGTTTGGGGCACTTTTTAGCTAAAATCATCCAACAGGGCCTAACTGCATATGCTAAAGCCTGCCTATTTTGAATGGTGTAGTGGCCCCTGCAACCTCCAAAAATATCAGGACTTACTTCCCCAATAACCTGCTAACTCACCCCTGAAATACATACTTATTCACCCTATTTTGTTCATTGGACTCATTTCTCATTTGAAATGCCCATTTTTGGGGGGCCAGAAATGTTCGTCTTTAAAAGGTGATTTCTACGATACCCCACTTTTGCGCGTCGGACCTCAACTTTTCCCGTAAACGCAGAAAAACCACAATTTTCAGGAGAAACGAGACAGACATCCCCTCCCTCTGCCACCCACCCGCCCAACTGAAAGCCAGCCATTAGACATGCACAGATAGTTCTGAGGGTCTGTCTGTGATGTCATAAAGGGCCTGCTGATCAATGGGAAGCTTTCTGATTGGCTGCTGTATTTGATTGACAGATGGAAGCTGGCAGCTGATTGGCTGTCTAGCCTAAAGTGCTTTACACACCTCCCTGATGGTACCACTGGCTAAGACTCCACCTCAGCTCATTGGGTAATGAAAAATTTAGAACAATTGATGGATGAAAGCAGGCAGGCCGGCCATTTTGGGACGCTCAGTGGACTTGTTCAATGCAATGCACCTTTGTATATTCACATGCATTCGCTTCATGCTGTAACCACTGTGCATAAAAATTTGGAAACATGGCATACAGTGTATCATTTGGTGTCTAATGCTGGGTACACACCAGGACGACTAGGGCCCGATTCTGTCAATTTAGATCCAATTCCGACCGGTTGTATGCAAATTGTATGTACTATCGTGTGTTTTTGCCATTTATTTGATCCGATTCCGATCCAATGCGCGTACCCGCCACTCGTTTGGTCGCATCTTTGGTCCTACGTGCTGCAGGTAGGATCCGGCAATCCCAGGCCGACCGACCGTCAATCGTATGCAGATCGTGAGTGTTTTTTGCCGCCTCCGTCGTGCGTCCGTCGGTGCGTCCGTCGTTTGATCCAGCCTATTTGAGTGGCATTTCCTAAACACTCCCCCGGCGCCATGTTTTTCCACATAGCAAACAGCGCTGGCGCAGCAGTTGGACTCTCCTTCTTGTCTCAGCTCCCAGAACAACAACCTGGTATGTTTGCACTCCCAATGCTCTCCTATGCATGCCCACTGTTGCCACCAATGTATATAGTGTGTATAGAGCACTGGTTTGTCAACCGTGCACCCGACCATGTCACTGTTTTGGGCCCCATGTGTGTGTGTATACATATAACCAATGTCCACCATTGCAGTATTCCATGCACTCCTCTCTGCTAGGCCCCATTCACCTGTGTGTGTGTGTGTGTGTGTGTGTGTGTGTGTGTGTGTGTGTTTGTTTGTGTATATATACATATAACCAATGTCCACCATTGCAGTATTCCATGCACTCCTCTCTGCTAGGCCCCATTCACCTGTGTGTGTGTTTGTGTATATATACATATAACCATTGTCCACCATTGCAGTATTCCATGTACTCCTCTCTGCTAGGCCCCATTCACCTGTGTGTGTGTGTGTTTGTGTATATATAGATATATACATAAACCATTGTCCACCATTGCAGTATTCCATGCACTCCTCTCTGCTAGGCCCCATTCACCTGTGTGTGTGTGTGTGTGTGTGTGTGTGTGTGTGTGTGTGTGTGTGTGTGTGTGTGTGTGTGTGTGTGTGTGTGTGTGTGTGTGTGTGTGTGTGAATAGCAATATGCACAATAAAATGTATAGTGGTTTTCATAAAAGTTTATTAACATTTTAAATACTTAAAACATAAGAACTAGGTAAACTGGTAACTATAACTATAAAAATTGAAATATGAAACAAAACATGGATATAACTATAACTATAAAAATTTAAATATGAAACAAAACATGGATATAACTATAACTATAAAAATTTAAATATGAAACAAAACATGGGTATAACTATAACTATAAAAATTTAAATATGAAACAAAACATGGGTATAACTATAACAACTAAAATGGTTTTATCTTTTTACAGTCCCAATGTCCAACGCAAAGGAACAAGAGTTTCTTGAAGGGTTTATTGAAAAATATCGTTCGCACGAATGCCTGTGGAGAACAAAATCCAAAGAGTATTCGAACAAAATGAAAAGAAACCAAGCCTTGGAGGAGTTGGCACGCTACAGTCTTCCATTTCACCCAGAGGCCAATGTTGAATGGGTGAGGAAACGCATCCAGAATCTGCGCACGGTGTTCTTAAAGGAACACAAGAAGGTGGAGGCTGCAAAGAAGTCTGGTGCTGGAGTCGACGAGATGTACCAAACATCGCTCTGGTACTATGACCGGTTGACATTCACCCTCAGCCAGGAGTCGATGAGGACAGGAGTAGTCCTTATGGTAGAACATGAAAACCAAGAAGTCACGGCGCAGGAGGAGGAGGAGAATTCGCAGTCTGCATCGGTGAGTCTATTTTTTTGGCTATCTAATTGATTCCTCCTGCCAATCCACAGCGCCCTCCCCATTAAAGTAGGCCATGTACTCTTCCCTCACATGTTTGGCTCGTGCACTCCCTGTGTAGTGTTGTGTTGGGGTTTGCAAGGAGGATATCTGCACTACCTCCTCCGGCAGTTCTTGGTCTTCTTGGAGTGCTGTGCCTGTAGCCCTTTGCTGTGTGGCTTTTCTGCGGAGCAAATTGTGCAGGACACAGCACGCCGTGACAACCCAGTCAATTTTGTCCACCCTCAGGTTAATGGCAGTGTGGAAAATGCGAAACCGGTTAGCCAGGATGCCAAAAGCATTTTCCACAACACGCCGTGCCCTGGATAGCCTGTAGTTAAAGATCATTTTGTCATGGTTCAGGCCCCTTTGCGCATATGGCTTCATGACATGTTTGTGCAGGCCAAAAGCCTCGTCAGCCACAAAAACAAAGTTAAGCCCCTGTTTAGTTTCCTGGACAGACGGCAAGTGAAGGGTGTTCGCTATGAGCCTTTCGTAGAACTTTGTGTCCTTGAAAGTGCCACCATCCGATGCACGGCCATTCCTTCCTACATCCAGGAAGATATGCAATAGGGGGGGTGGGGGAAGGGGAAATTAGGAATCCGCACACACTTTTTATTTGAAATGTCCCCTGTATTTTATTTGGGGATTGGCCTTTAAATGCTGTTTATTAGGCAGCGGGTGCTATCCGGGCAATAGGATTGGAGTACAGGTTCAAGAAGAAAAAGAATTGCACTGTGGATGCACACCTGAAGAAAAGAATATTTCAAAAAGAGTAGAGATATTCTATTTTGGTTTTTAAAATTTTTTTAACTTTATTGGTTTAATTCAAGGTAAAAAAGGGGAGATAGACCTGTCGGGATTTTTTAACATATAGAATCCGTGTGGTGATCTTCCCTTGGTACTTGTGATATTTTCAAAAAGAGATTAAAATACACATACAAACATACAACACATAGTGTACTGTGCTAATGCACAAAAAAGATAGAAATGGTGAATAAAGGGATTAAAAGAGTTCCCCTTTTGCTGGCTTACAGAAAGATGTTGTGTCTGAGTTAGGTTCTTTTCCTGAGGTACTTAGGTATTTTATATATCACCCTTTTTCGGGGTTTTGTACCTCCTAGGTTTACTAGCCCCCTCTCACAGGGTTTTGTAAATCCTTTTCATAGAATTATGGCCTCCTAGATTCACTAACCCCCTCTCACCGGGTTTTGTGAATACTAGGAGTGATTTTTAAGGTTTTTATGTCACCTTAGTCGGAGTGTTATTTCCCAGGCAGTTTTATTACTGTATTCCTGGTCTCCTTTTAAGGTGATTGACTACCATCTGATTATATATTATTTAGTATACTGTTTGTTTCCAGAGAGATTTATCTCTGATTTCAAAATGATGCAGATTTTATATCCAATAGTTGCATAGGTCACACAAAGATTCTGTTATTATACGGTAATTTTGTATGCAGGTTTATGTACAGTGCAGCTCTCTCTCACTGAGCTGTATACTGTTTATGTTTTTCTATCTGCGCTATAATGCCCTTAGGAGGGTAATTCTATGTGGATTATGGTGACTCCAATATTTAGCTGTTGTGATGCCTCTCACTCACACTGAGTAGCATTCACTAGTATTTGCAATACCGGGGTTGAATTCCCTTAGTTGGAGTTGATGTGGTGGTTATATCTCAAAGGTGCTGCTCACTCTCACTGAGTTGCACCTCCCACTGTTCTGATATTGGGGTTAATTCCCTTTTTCTCAGTAGGTCACCACTATGGTGTACTTCTATCGATTTGGTCATATAGTGGTCCAATCTGCAATACCGGGGTTGAATTCCCTTAATTGGAGCTGGTGTGGTGGTTCTATCTCAAAGGTGCTGCTCACTCTCACTGAGTTGCACCTCCTATTGTTCTGATATTGGGGTTAATTCCCTTTTTCCCTCAGTAGGTTACCACTATAGTGTAATTTTATCCACTTGGTCATATAGTGGTCCAATCTGAACCAAGTATTGGGGTTAAAATTCCCTTGATTGTTTTTATCTGGTCACACAAATATCCACTTTTTTTATATAGAAATAGCACTTTTCTTTGTGCAGGTTTTTGAGTGCAATATAGCTCTCTCTCACTGAGCTTATTTGCTACTCAAATAACTGCACCCTCTGGGCTGATATGCTCTTATAGCTTATACCTGCTACCGTTTATAATATTGAGGTTTTAATTCCTCCAATTTGGAATATTTTTACAGTATGACCCTCTCTCACAGAGCCATTACTGTAATATATATGAGATATCAATATTGATCATATGATATTATTTTGAGTGTAAATACAAGTGCAGGATAGCTCCCTCTCACTGAGCTATTTGCTATTTATATTTAACATATAATCTGGGCTATTGCACCTTTTGATATTCACTTTGTGTGTAGGTGATGGTAGATGAAGTATTGGCAATATGACTCTCTCTTACTGAGTCAAAAAGTTGCCAAGATTATATTTTATTGGTAATGTAGTATAACTCTCTCTCACTGAGTCATAGCCACCAATAATGTGATTCAGTAGTTGGAATTTTATATTTCTGAGTACTCCCAGTTGATAATGGCTTATATTTGCCCTGGGTTCAGGATATACAGTTATACTGTTTCACATTAGTTTATACCAATCTATTGTAAATGGTTATTTGTTGCCATCTAGTGGTGATTCTCTGCATTCATTATGCTCTCAGTATACTATAAACTGAATCTCTAACATCAGACACATTTAAATCATAAATACATTATTGATACATTTAATATGTCATTGTAGCTAATATGTAGCCAGCAAATAGGCTAACACGCGTTTCACAAGTCTGCTTCCTCAGAGCCTCAAGCCGAGTGTCTTCTGCTAATCATACTTATTAGGATTGGTCAGCCAATTGCTTCCCTGCTTTGTGTCACATGTTATCGCCTATCCAATAGGCATACATGATTGTTTGGCGCTGTTTCCGCCCTTACTGCAGTCCCCCGTCCATGTGACCGGCGCGTGACGTCATCACGCCGGTCACATGGGGTTTTTCAGCCAATCGCGGCTTTTCTCTGCCGCAACCCGGAAGTTCGGGCTTTACTGTGTCCGCCCCGGACTCTGTATACTCAATACGCGTTAGTTTGTTTTTATATTTTGTTAGTGTACGTCTTAATTTCTCAACATCCTTATTTACAGTACTGGGTAATCGTTCCCTGTACTCTCAATGGGTGTCTTCCTGGGGCGCTGTGTTTGGGGGAAATCTTTTGGCTGATATGGGGGTTATTGTTTTATTCCTATTTGCTATGTCCGCCCCGGACTCTGTATATTTGATACACGCTAGTTCATTTTTATATTTTATTCATGAATGTCTTTATTTGTTTGCATCCTTATTCGTAGTCTTGGTAATCGTTCCCTGTACTTTCATTAGGTGTCTTCCTGGGGCGCTGTGTTTGGGGGAAATATTGGCAGTTATAAGGGTTATTGTTTTATTCCTATTAGTGGGATTAAGGTTCCCCGGAATCTGGATGGGTAATAGTATTCTCTCTTTAGGGGTTTATACTTTATTGTAGTGACCCCGGACTCTGTATTTGGAATACATTTGATTTATTTTCAATTTTTGGCCAGTCTTCTGCTATATATTAAAGATCATTTATAGAGAACTGGATTGTGGTCATATAAGATGTTAAGAGGATAATTACTCAAAAGATGGATATATAGAATATATACTAATGGAGGAATTTGCGAGTAAGATGAAATAATATAATATAATGTGGGGTATTTTCCCATCCTAGATTAAAGTGTAATAATCTTAGTGCTTCCATGATTCTTGTGTGTATTACACAGTGAGAAAGGTAATAAATAATTTTTAGTGGTTTCATTTGATTTCTACTACTATATGCCTTAATAGTTTCCGGTAGTAGATTTTAATTTGAGTGATATCTATCCAGTAATGAGGCAAATCAGGATTAAATAAAATAAGAAGGTGAGAAAAATATGTGAGAAAAGTATGTGCACAAAAAATAAACAAATACTATATATGGGGAGAGGGGGTGTGGTGTTTTCATATGTATGTATCATTATACATACTGTGCTAATGTTTGGTGGTCAGCCTATTGAGTGCTTTTTTTAAGATGGAGATTATGTCCCCAATGTTCCATAGGTGATTAAGACTTATTCTATTTGGGTGGTGGTTATTTGATGAACTCGTTCTTAATTGAGTTTACATGTTGTTTCCTCATCCTTTTTTCTGAGGAATTTTATAAATTTAAGATTAGTCATATTTGTTATCTCCATTATATTCATGAGTGTTTTATTCTCTTTTATTTCCAGGGTGTTCCTAGATGTCACAGTCCGGAGTCAGAGAGTTCCAGCACTTCATGTGGTAAGTCTTTTTTTCTCTTTCCATTTCTCTCTCTTTCTTCCTCTCTTCTCTTTTTTCCTTTTTTCTCCTCTTTTTGTGTTAAATTTTGTATATTTTTTTCTCAGAGTCGTTTATTAGTGCATATACTGAAGTAAATTCTTATAGGTTCGGTATGAGAGTCTCCAATTCATATGGGGGTCTTGTTCCTACCACTATATTTGGGAGAGGGTGTAGCCCAATCCTTGCATTATTGGGGTCAATTCTATTGTCAAGAAGGCTTTTGGTATGTATCAAAGTTGTGCTATATATTTTGGTCATTTAAAGGTCTTTTGTTGTTCCCATAGGTGTAGTGGGGAAGGATGCTATTCGAATCCGTGGGATATCTTTGATTCTCACAGGTATGGCAGGTAGCTGTTGTTCTCATTTAATCCCTTTGGGGTTAGGCAGTCCATCAGGTAAATCATTTTGGTTTCTGTTTTTAGGAGTTCCTTGTCTAAGTCTCCACCTCTTATTCCTAGTTTGACGTGGACCATACCAAAAGCTTTCAGATTTTTTGGATCGCTGTTGTGGGACTTGAGAAAGTGTTTGGCCACCGGAGTTAGTGTCTTGAATCTACTCTGATCCTTGCTGGCATTTCGGATGCTACTGATGTGCTCTAGTATCCGCACTTTCAATGCTCTGCTGGTTTTACCAATGTAAGACTTTCCGCATGGGCATTTCAGGTGGTAAATTACCCCTATGCTGGTGCATGTTATGTGGTCTGTGATGATCCACTTCTTCCCGAATTTATCGGTGTAGTCTTTCGTTGTTTCCATATATTGGCAGGCCTTGCATTTCCCACAGCAGCTGAAGCCTTTTCTGGTTACCGATGTTTTAGGTTCTGATAGGTGGCTATGCACTAAAGAATTTTTAATGCTTCTTGATTTTCGCCAGCTCATTTGGACTTCTCTTGGTAGGTTTTCTTTAAGGTCTTGGTCAGTTTCTAGGATTGGCCAGTGTTTTTGGAGAATGGCTTTTACTTGCTTCCAGTTGTTATTAAAAGTTCCAATGAACCTGACCGGATCTTCTTTTATTTCCCGTTTTTTAGGGGCAAGTAATGATTCCCTTGGGATTTCCTCTACCGATTTTATAGATTTCTTAATTAATCTTTTACTGTATCCTCTTTCTGTGAATCGGTTACTCAATTCTTTTTGCCTGTCATGGAAGGTTTCTGGGTCTGAACAATTGCGTTTAATGCGTATCAGTTCGCCCTTAGGTATCGCTCTGATCGTGCTTGGCAGGTGGGCACTTGTTGCATGTAAGATGGAGTTGGTGGATGTTTCCTTTCTATACACGTCAGTTTGTATCCTCCCTTCTTCGTCAATTGTGATGGTGAGATCCAGAAAGTTGATTTTTCTCTGACTTGCTTCCATTGTCAGTTTCAGATTGAGGTTATTTTGATTTAATTTAAGAATGAACTCATTCAGATCTTGTTTTTCTCCTTCCCACAGTATGAGTATATCATCGATATATCGTAAAAATATGAGTATATTGGAGGTATACTGTTCATATTTTTCTTGAAAAACTACTTCCCTTTCCCACCACCCCAGGTAGAGGTTGGCGTATGTGGGGGCACATGCCGTCCCCATCGCCGTCCCTCTTACCTGGAGGTAGTGGGCGCCATCACAAGTGAAGTAGTTTTTGGTTAGGATGAAGTTCAGAGATTCCGTCAAGAAATTATTAAAATCGTGGTTTTGGTTCATTTTAAGGAAATATTTGATGGCTGCTATCCCATTCTCATGACTTATGCTGGTATAGAGACTTTCTACGTCACATGTGACCAGCCACGTGCCCTCTGAGACAGAGAGATTTTCTAATTTTTGGAGTACATCCATAGTGTCTCTTAGATGTGAGGGCAGTGCTGTCACATGTTGACGCAGGAACTGGTCCACGTAGATACTAAGTCTTTCTGTGAGACTGCCAATTCCAGATAGGATTGGTCTTCCTGGGGGGGATTTCTCATTCTTATGAATCTTGGGTAACAAGTATAGCGTCGGAGTTTTGGGTTTCTCCATTTTCAGATATTGATAATCGTTTTTACTGATTATTTGGTTTTTGAATGCCTGATCAATCATGTTGTTGTATTCTGTGGTGAATTTGCCACTAGGATTAAATGTTAGCCTTTTATAACAGCTGGTATCTGTAAGTTGGCGTTTCAGTTCCTGTATGTATTGTTCACGAGGCCACAGCACCACATTTCCGCCTTTGTCTGAAGGCTTAATGATTGTATCTTCCCATTTTTCCATTTCTCTGAGTGCATCCCTTTCTCCTTTGGTTATATTGTCTCCTTTGATATTTGTTTCCTTCAGGAGATTGTCTAGATCTTTAGATACTAGACTTTGAAATATTTGTACCTGAGGGCATATGTTGGGGTCTGGTAAGAACACGGATTTCTTTTTGATCTTTGTTCTGTCGTGTGGTTCTAGGGGGGGAGCTAGACCATCTGAATTTTCCATAGCTAGTTCTTCTAGGATTTGGAGTGCTATCCTATCTTCTTGTTCCATCTCTTCTGAGCCTTGAGATACTGAAGGTATAGGTGTATTACTATTGTTAGTTTCTGGGCTAATGCCCGCTGCTGTCAGTAGTGCTCTCTCCTCATTCTTTTGACGTGCATGGTTTGCAAAGAATTTTTTCAGGAGTAATTTTCTCGTGAAAAGATTAAGATCTTTCTCCATTTCAAATCTTTGCATATTGGATGTAGGGGAGAATGATAATCCTCTTTTCAGGATGGATTGTTGTTCTTCTGTCAGAATTTTATCAGTGAGATTCACAATTTTGAGGGAGTCAGATGTTATGTTCGATATCCTTGTTCTCTGAGTCGTCTCCTCTCCAGATGTTACATTGGGTATCATTATTCTCTGAATCGTCTCCTCTCCCTCGGCTCTTCTCTCCAATCCAAGGACTCTCTTTTTCTCCTGCCTCCCCTTGCCCCTCCTGATCTTTCTCCATATTCTTTGTGTTCTTTGCGGCCTTGCCCTAAAAAATGCCTCCTGTGGTATTGATTGTTTCTTGAATCCCCTTCTGATGATTCAGCTTCTGATGTCGAATAGTTAGATACATTGCTATTGGTGTATGTTTGTTTCTGGGGTCGTATATTCCATCTGAAGATCGTATTGTTCGCAAAATCAGTTCGATCTCGTTGGAATTTACGCCTTTTTCTTTCTATTATTTCTTTTTCATAATCTTCGATTTCTTTTTTGTATTTATCGTATCTTTGTTGGAACTGCTCCAGACCCTCAAAATTTTTTAATTTATCTCCTAGTTTGGAGATTTCTTGGTTTAGTCCTGTTAGAACGATCTCATCATGCTTTATCAGTACTTTTATAAGTTCTCTTGAGCATTGTAGTAGTATAGTTTCCCAATTTTTCTTCAGTAACAGAAACCAAAATGATTTACCTGATGGACTGCCTAACCCCAAAGGGATTAAATGAGAACAACAGCTACCTGCCATACCTGTGAGAATCAAAGATATCCCACGGATTCGAATAGCATCCTTCCCCACTACACCTATGGGAACAACAAAAGACCTTTAAATGACCAAAATATATAGCACAACTTTGATACATACCAAAAGCCTTCTTGACAATAGAATTGACCCCAATAATGCAAGGATTGGGCTACACCCTCTCCCAAATATAGTGGTAGGAACAAGACCCCCATATGAATTGGAGACTCTCATACCGAACCTATAAGAATTTACTTCAGTATATGCACTAATAAACGACTCTGAGAAAAAAATATACAAAATTTAACACAAAAAGAGGAGAAAAAAGGAAAAAAGAGAAGAGAGGAAGAAAGAGAGAGAAATGGAAAGAGAAAAAAAGACTTACCACATGAAGTGCTGGAACTCTCTGACTCCGGACTGTGACATCTAGGAACACCCTGGAAATAAAAGAGAATAAAACACTCATGAATATAATGGAGATAACAAATATGACTAATCTTAAATTTATAAAATTCCTCAGAAAAAAGGATGAGGAAACAACATGTAAACTCAATTAAGAACGAGTTCATCAAATAACCACCACCCAAATAGAATAAGTCTTAATCACCTATGGAACATTGGGGACATAATCTCCATCTTAAAAAAAGCACTCAATAGGCTGACCACCAAACATTAGCACAGTATGTATAATGATACATACATATGAAAACACCACACCCCCTCTCCCCATATATAGTATTTGTTTATTTTTTGTGCACATACTTTTCTCACATATTTTTCTCACCTTCTTATTTTATTTAATCCTGATTTGCCTCATTACTGGATAGATATCACTCAAATTAAAATCTACTACCGGAAACTATTAAGGCATATAGTAGTAGAAATCAAATGAAACCACTAAAAATTATTTATTACCTTTCTCACTGTGTAATACACACAAGAATCATGGAAGCACTAAGATTATTACACTTTAATCTAGGATGGGAAAATACCCCACATTATATTATATTATTTCATCTTACTCGCAAATTCCTCCATTAGTATATATTCTATATATCCATCTTTTGAGTAATTATCCTCTTAACATCTTATATGACCACAATCCAGTTCTCTATAAATGATCTTTAATATATAGCAGAAGACTGGCCAAAAATTGAAAATAAATCAAATGTATTCCAAATACAGAGTCCGGGGTCACTACAATAAAGTATAAACCCCTAAAGAGAGAATACTATTACCCATCCAGATTCCGGGGAACCTTAATCCCACTAATAGGAATAAAACAATAACCCTTATAACTGCCAATATTTCCCCCAAACACAGCGCCCCAGGAAGACACCTAATGAAAGTACAGGGAACGATTACCAAGACTACGAATAAGGATGCAAACAAATAAAGACATTCATGAATAAAATATAAAAATGAACTAGCGTGTATCAAATATACAGAGTCCGGGGCGGACATAGCAAATAGGAATAAAACAATAACCCCCATATCAGCCAAAAGATTTCCCCCAAACACAGCGCCCCAGGAAGACACCCATTGAGAGTACAGGGAACGATTACCCAGTACTGTAAATAAGGATGTTGAGAAATTAAGACGTACACTAACAAAATATAAAAACAAACTAACGCGTATTGAGTATACAGAGTCCGGGGCGGACACAGTAAAGCCCGAACTTCCGGGTTGCGGCAGAGAAAAGCCGCGATTGGCTGAAAAACCCCATGTGACCGGCGTGATGACGTCACGCGCCGGTCACATGGACGGGGGACTGCAGTAAGGGCGGAAACAGCGCCAAACAATCATGTATGCCTATTGGATAGGCGATAACATGTGACACAAAGCAGGGAAGCAATTGGCTGACCAATCCTAATAAGTATGATTAGCAGAAGACACTCGGCTTGAGGCTCTGAGGAAGCAGACTTGTGAAACGCGTGTTAGCCTATTTGCTGGCTACATATTAGCTACAATGACATATTAAATGTATCAATAATGTATTTATGATTTAAATGTGTCTGATGTTAGAGATTCAGTTTATAGTATACTGAGAGCATAATGAATGCAGAGAATCACCACTAGATGGCAACAAATAACCATTTACAATAGATTGGTATAAACTAATGTGAAACAGTATAACTGTATATCCTGAACCCAGGGCAAATATAAGCCATTATCAACTGGGAGTACTCAGAAATATAAAATTCCAACTACTGAATCACATTATTGGTGGCTATGACTCAGTGAGAGAGAGTTATACTACATTACCAATAAAATATAATCTTGGCAACTTTTTGACTCAGTAAGAGAGAGTCATATTGCCAATACTTCATCTACCATCACCTACACACAAAGTGAATATCAAAAGGTGCAATAGCCCAGATTATATGTTAAATATAAATAGCAAATAGCTCAGTGAGAGGGAGCTATCCTGCACTTGTATTTACACTCAAAATAATATCATATGATCAATATTGATATCTCATATATATTACAGTAATGGCTCTGTGAGAGAGGGTCATACTGTAAAAATATTCCAAATTGGAGGAATTAAAACCTCAATATTATAAACGGTAGCAGGTATAAGCTATAAGAGCATATCAGCCCAGAGGGTGCAGTTATTTGAGTAGCAAATAAGCTCAGTGAGAGAGAGCTATATTGCACTCAAAAACCTGCACAAAGAAAAGTGCTATTTCTATATAAAAAAAGTGGATATTTGTGTGACCAGATAAAAACAATCAAGGGAATTTTAACCCCAATACTTGGTTCAGATTGGACCACTATATGACCAAGTGGATAAAATTACACTATAGTGGTAACCTACTGAGGGAAAAAGGGAATTAACCCCAATATCAGAACAATAGGAGGTGCAACTCAGTGAGAGTGAGCAGCACCTTTGAGATAGAACCACCACACCAGCTCCAATTAAGGGAATTCAACCCCGGTATTGCAGATTGGACCACTATATGACCAAATCGATAGAAGTACACCATAGTGGTGACCTACTGAGAAAAAGGGAATTAACCCCAATATCAGAACAGTGGGAGGTGCAACTCAGTGAGAGTGAGCAGCACCTTTGAGATATAACCACCACATCAACTCCAACTAAGGGAATTCAACCCCGGTATTGCAAATACTAGTGAATGCTACTCAGTGTGAGTGAGAGGCATCACAACAGCTAAATATTGGAGTCACCATAATCCACATAGAATTACTCTCCTAAGGGCATTATAGCGCAGATAGAAAAACATAAACAGTATACAGCTCAGTGAGAGAGAGCTGCACTGTACATAAACCTGCATACAAAATTACCGTATAATAACAGAATCTTTGTGTGACCTATGCAACTATTGGATATAAAATCTGCATCATTTTGAAATCAGAGATAAATCTCTCTGGAAACAAACAGTATACTAAATAATATATAATCAGATGGTAGTCAATCACCTTAAAAGGAGACCAGGAATACAGTAATAAAACTGCCTGGGAAATAACACTCCGACTAAGGTGACATAAAAACCTTAAAAATCACTCCTAGTATTCACAAAACCCGGTGAGAGGGGGTTAGTGAATCTAGGAGGCCATAATTCTATGAAAAGGATTTACAAAACCCTGTGAGAGGGGGCTAGTAAACCTAGGAGGTACAAAACCCCGAAAAAGGGTGATATATAAAATACCTAAGTACCTCAGGAAAAGAACCTAACTCAGACACAACATCTTTCTGTAAGCCAGCAAAAGGGGAACTCTTTTAATCCCTTTATTCACCATTTCTATCTTTTTTGTGCATTAGCACAGTACACTATGTGTTGTATGTTTGTATGTGTATTTTAATCTCTTTTTGAAAATATCACAAGTACCAAGGGAAGATCACCACACGGATTCTATATGTTAAAAAATCCCGACAGGTCTATCTCCCCTTTTTTACCTTGAATTAAACCAATAAAGTTAAAAAAATTTTAAAAACCAAAATAGAATATCTCTACTCTTTTTGAAATATTCTTTTCTTCAGGTGTGCATCCACAGTGCAATTCTTTTTCTTCTTGAACCTGTACTACATCCAGGAAGATAAACTCATAGTTGGCATTAACAATATCCATTAGTACAATGCTAAAATAGCCCTTGTAATTAAAATAGTAGGACCCACTATTGATAGGCTGGGCTATGCGGACATGTTTGCCATCAATGGCTCCACCGCAATTTGGAAAGTTCCATCGCTGTTCAAACTCCTCTGCGATGACTTTCCATTCATTCACGCTGGTAGGGAACTGAAATTAGAAGTAAATAGAATTGATTAGTAAACATGTTCAATTTCTTTACAGCTTGGTGACTACCCACCTGCAACCCCAGACCTATCTGTACTATCCGATAATGCATGCACATCAAGCGAAGTTCCTACTCCGGCACGCACTCCGCCACCCACCCTGGAACCCACTCCACCACTCCCCCGTGCCAAAAAAATGCGTGGCAAAGGAAAAAAAGGAGAAGCATCAGCACATGAAGAATTTATGATGCGGGCACATCAAGTCCTGCAAAGAAACCCGGACAAACATGACAACTACTTCACTTATGTGGCAGAGTGTGTTCGCAACATGGCTCCGGATCAGCAACTTACTTTTGAAAAGTTATGCATGGAGTTGGTGTATAATGGCAGTATAGGGTATCTCAACAGTGGCACTAAAATACAGGAAGTGGGTAGTAGGAGAAGAAACCTTTTAGCGCACCTGGTGTTCCTTAAAAAGATCTTTATTTCATCATAAAAAACATCAGAAATATTTTCTTAAAATCCACAAGCAAAAAAATCATGAATAAAATTTCCTGATAAAAGAAAATAAATGGTATGATCCTCCTTACCCAGATGACGGGGTGGAGCCAAGGGGATGGTATAACAGGGTGCTTTCTCGTGAATAGAAGAATCACCCTGTAGGCTCCACAGGCTTCTGGGTGGGAGTAAGTCCTCCTAGATTAGTAGTAGCAATCCTGGGCCAACGCGTTTCGAGTCCTGGAGACTCTTTATCAAGGCTACTGGACTGCTGTCTGCTTCCTTTATTTATAGTTGAAAAAGTGCGGGAAAGATGGAGGGGCGGGGAGCGTGTCTCCTCCTCCCGCCCCGGAAGTAGTGGTCCGGCACTCTTGTTTCTCCCTGATCAGTCTATTGTTTACTTCCGATACCGCAAGTGAGCGAAACCGGAAGTAGACGTCATCGGCGGCGTCTGTGTTAAAATCGTCTTTTTAGACTGTGGAACGATCGTCACATCCTTTGTAGGTTGTTGGGAGGTGGCGTCTGTCATCTTCCGCCATATTGCAGGAGGAAATTGCCGCAAATCGCGGCACTTAGAGCTCGTTTCTAAACGGAAGCCTGAGCGGCCATCTTTAGTGTGGTATCCGGGCATCTTTTTCCATTCCCTTTGGTTTGTGCCTCAGATAAAGAAAAATAGAGGAATTAGAGCCATTGAGAATTCCAGACACAATATAGACACAAGAATGGACATCATAGGGATAAATACATCTATTAAAATGCGGATAAAAAGACTATTAGAAAAAAAGGGCAGATAAAAAGCGAAAAAGGCAATAATGATATAAAATTAATGAAAAAACATTGGTAAAAAACATTTCATAAAAGGATCATCACAGAAACCATTTAAGTTCAAAGTCTTTGTTGAGACCATGGGGTGTTAATGTCTTAAGTTTAAAGATCCATTCCATTTCCTTCTTTGCCAGCATGGTCTCAACATCTCTGTGTTTCCAGGTGGTTTTCACACTTTCTATTGCCATGAAATCTCGAATGAAGTTACTGGAACAGTTATGTGTGGTACTAAAGTGCTCAGATAAGGAGTGGGTTTGTGCACCATTTCTTATATTACGCAGGTGTTCCATCATCCTTGTTTTTAAGGCTCTACTTGTACGTCCAGTGTAAAACATGCCACACATACATTCGATAAGGTAGATGACATTTGGTGTGTGGCAAGTGATGAACTGTGCAATCTTGTATTTCTTGTTGTTCACTTCGAATGATGTCCTTTTGGATGTTTTGGATTTGACCGCTTTGCACATCCCGCAAGCACCGCATCTGTGGAAACCTTGTGTTCGTATGCGTGATGTTTCCGTGCATGGAAGGGCACTTTTCACCAACTTCTTCTTTAAATTGTCTGATCTTCTATAAATAAATTTGGGCTGAGTTGGAAGGATATTCACCAGGATAGGATCCTTTCTCAGGAGGGACCAATGTTTTTTGAAGATAGCTTCGATTTTTTGTTGATGAGGACCAAATTGGGTGATGAAGGCAAGGTCAGTTCTCCCATTTTTCTCCTCTTTTTCAGGTTTTTCTTCAAACAGGGACTGTCTATCTATGGTGGCAACCTCTTCTTTGGCCCTCTTAATTTGATTGAACTCATAGCCACGGGCTCTGAAATTCGTGGCCATTTCTGTTAGTTGTTCTTTGCATATCTCCTCTTCCGTGCAATTCCTCTTCACACGTAGAAATTGGCTTTTTGGAACACTATTAAGCCACCTCGGGAGGTGTTGACTTGCTTGACTTGCTATATGAATATAGGAATTCGTATCCGTCGGCTTTTTGAAAGTTTTAGTCTGTATTGCATTGTTTTTGATATATATAGTCAAGTCCAAAAAGTGAATTTCTTGTTGGCTCCTCATGAAGGAGAAATGGATGTTCAATGAATTAGTGTTCAGGTAGTTGCAGAAAGCATCGAGTTCTTCTTCTGGTCCCTTCCAAAAGAAGAGTTGCACTAAAATAGTTGGCATGGGTAGTGCACCAGACACACCACTGTCATTAGAATCACCAGTGCCTACTCCGCCTGCCACCGTAGCAGGCCAGTCGAGCACAATTCCAACACATACCCAGTCAACACCTACACAGCCTTCTCAACCCCCCCAGTACCGTCAATTCTACAGTTCTTTACTGATAGAAGATCCAGAGTCTGATGTTTTTGAGGATCTGTCTTAAAAAATAGGCTATTTTATCATTTACCATCGACATGGTCTCAGCTGCAGGTATGTGATGGCCACTGCTCACATGGCGTATGGCGCACATCAATGGTGCCGGGACCATTGCATCTGCGCCATGTGGGCCGCAGCCTTTACATATCTGCAGCAGACATCCTCTGCCACACAAGGGCCACAGTATGTGATGGCCACTGCTCACATGGCGTATGGCGCACATCAATGGTGCCGGGACCATTGCATCTGCGCCATGCGCCATGTGGGCCGCAGCCTTGACATATCTGCGGCAGACATCCTCTGCCACACAAGGGCCACAATATGTGATGGCCACTGCTCACATGGCGTATGGCGCACATCAATGGTGCCGGGACCATTGCATCTGCGCCATGCGCCATGTGGGCCGCAGCCTTTACATATCTGCAGCAGACATCCTCTGCCACACAAGGGCCACAGTGTGTTTTTTTGTTTTTTTATATGCTGCTACCTATACCTGCATTACCAGAGGGAGAACAGGATTCTCCTCAATCTGGATAGCAAACTCCATTTATTGCCCTTTTGTCTTTGCCAATAGTATGGGGTACTGTGCGGCAGACATGGTCTCAGCTGCAGGTATGTGATGGCCACTGCTCACATGGCGTATGGCGCACATCAATGGGGCGGGGGCCATTGCATCTGCGCCATGCGCCATGTGGGCCGCAGCCTTGACATATCTGCAGCAGACATCCTCTGCCACACAGTACCTTATCCCTACTGTTGTAAGTGCCTGTTCCAGAAGTTACCAGAGTGTGTTTTTTGTTTTTTTATATGCTGCTACCTGTACCTGCATTACCAGAGGGAGAACAGGATTCTCCTCAATCTGGATAGCAAACTCCATTTATTGCCCTTTTGTCTTTGCCAATAGTATGGGGTACTGTGCGGCAGACATGGTCTCAGCTGCAGGTATGTGATGGCCACTGCTCACATGGTGTATGGCGCACATCAATGGGGCGGGGGCCATTGCATCTGCGCCATGCGCCATGTGGGCCGCAGCCTTGACATATCTGCAGCAGACATCCTCTGCCACACAGTAGCCCGTACTTATTGGGAAAGTTTAAACTGGGTCATACATACTTAAATCTTTATATATAGTGTGTTTTTTTGTACAATAGCTTTTATATGGTATTATAATATATTTGTGTTGACACAATAAATCTATTTACTATTTTACTATTTACACATGTTTTACATATGAAAGGAAAAAAAACCTGTTTCTGTCCTAGGCCTAAATTATAAATAAAAATATTTTGTTTGCACAATAAAGTGTACGGTGTATATTTCATCCTTACCTTGCAATACTGGTACTGCAGCACCTTCACAATGGCTTTGCAGGTCTCCGGGATGATGAGGCCCAAAGCTTGGGGGGAGATGAGGGATCCAAACTTTAGGTCAGCAAGAGACCGTCCTGTCGCCAGAAACCTCAGGGTCACCACCAGCCGTTCCTCAGCAGGGATAGCCATGCGATACTTGGTATCCTGCTTCTCCATGTGGGGAGTCACCAGACGCAGCAATTCCTGGAATGTGGCATCATCCATCCTCAAGAAGTTACGAAAATAATCTGGGTTATTTTCCCTGATGTCCCTGAGCAGTGGCATGTGCGAACGAGTCTGACGCTGAAGTAGCCACTGCTTTGTCCAGCATGATCTTTCTCTCCTGCGCTGGGCTCTCTGACGTCTGAGCTTCAACACTGCATAATAGAGCAGGTACTGTTGCTGGTGACTACCCATCACTGCATTCTCCATAGTGCAGGGTTAAAAGACACTTTGTAATGGCAGGCAAAACAAAGTAATGTGTAAATAGCTATGTCCAGCGTTCAGCAGGTATAAACCAAGCCTCACTAGTAACAAAGCAGAAATACACTGGTTTAAAATGGCTGCTGCTATTCCTATCCGCCTCTGCTAGTCCAGCCCCTTCATTAAAATTTCAAAGGCCAATCTGACGACGGTCGCATGTGTTCTTGCAAAAAAACAAAAACCAGCGATCCGACCGTCTTAACGACCATCGCGGGCGCATCGGGATCGGATCTGGATCGTTCCGCCAAAAAACCACAATTTTTGCTAATCGTTTGCTGGGGACTGCCTGGGAGCTCCCGGGAAGTCCAAGGGAAATCGTTCCATGGTCGTCTATCGGTCGTATACGATGGTGGTCGTCCTGGTGTGTACCCTACATAAGTCATGTTTCCCATAATTTCCCTTCCCAGATACAAGCACTTTTGAGTGTTTGGGGCACTTTTTAGCTAAAATCATCCTACAGGGCCTAACTGCATATGCTAAAGCCTGCCTATTTTGAATGGTGTGGTGGCCCCTGCAACCTCCAAAAATATCAGGACTTACTTCCCCAATAACCTGCTATGCAATGGGCAGCTTTCTGATTGGCTGCTGTATTTGATTGACAGATGGAAGCTGGCAGCTGATTGGCTGTCTAGCCTAAAGTGCTTTACACACCTCCCTGATGGTACCACTGGCTAAGACTCCACCTCAGCTCATTGGGTAATGAAAAATTTAGAACAATTGATGGATGAAAGCAGGAAGGGCCGGCCATTTTGGGACGCTCATTGGACTTGTTTAATGCAATGCACCTTTGTATTTTCACATGCATTCGCTTCATGCTGTAACCACTGTGCATAAAAATTTGGAAACATGGCATACAGTGTATCATATGGTGTCTAAGTCATGTTTCCCATATTTTCCCTTCCCAGATACAAGCCCGTTTGAGTGTTTGGGGCACTTTTTAGCTAAAATCATCCTACAGGGCCTAACTGCATATGCTAAAGCCTGCCTATTTTGAATGGTCTAGTGGCCCCTGCAACCTCCAAAAATATCAGGATTTACTTCCCCAATAACCTGCTAACTCACCCCTGAAATACATACTTATTCACCCTATTTTGTTCATTGGACTCATTTCTCATTTGAAATGCCCATTTTTGGGGGGCCAGAAATGTGCGTCTTTAAAAGGTGATTTCTACGATACCCCACTTTTGCGCGTCGGACCTCAACTTTTCCCGTAAACGCAGAAAAAACACAATTTTCAGGAGAAACGAGACAGACATCCCCTCCCTCTGCCACCCACCCGCCCAACTGAAAGCCAGCCATTAGACATGCACAGATAGTTCTGAGGGTCTGTCTGTGATGTCATAAAGGGCCTGCTGATCAATGGGCAGCTTTCTGATTGGCTGCTGTGTTTGATTGACAGATGGAAGCTGGCAGCTGATTGGCTGTCTAGCCTAAAGTGCTTTACACACCTCCCTGATGGTACCACTGGCTAAGACTCCACCTCAGCTCATTAGGTAATGAAAAATTTAGAACAATTGATGGATGAAAGCAGGAAGGGCCGGCCATTTTGGGACGCTCATTGGACTTGTTTAATGCAATGCACCTTTGTATTTTCACATGCATTCGCTTCATGCTGTAACCACTGTGCATAAAAATTTGGAAACATGGCATACAGTGTATCATTTGGTGTCTAAGTCATGTTTCCCATATTTTCCCTTCCCAGATACAAGCCCGTTTGAGTGTTTGGGGCACTTTTTAGCTAAAATCATCCTACAGGGCCTAACTGCATATGCTAAAGCCTGCCTATTTTGAATGGTCTAGTGGCCCCTGCAACCTCCAAAAATATCAGGATTTACTTCCCCAATAACCTGCTAACTCACCCCTGAAATACATACTAATTCACCCTATTTTGTTAATTGGACTCATTTCTCATTTGAAATGCCCATTTTTTGGGGGCCAGAAATGTGCGTCTTTAAAAGGTGATTTCTACGAGACCCCACTTTTGCGCGTCGGACCTCAACTTTTCCCGTAAACGCAGAAAAACCGCAATTTTCAGGAGAAACGAGACAGACATCCCCTCCCTCTGCCACCCACCCGCCCAACTGACAGCCAGCCATTAGACATGCTCAGATAGTTCTGAGGGTCTGTCTGTGATGTCATAAAGGGCCTGCTGATCAATGGGCAACTTTCTGATTGGCTGCTGTATTTGATTGACAGATGGAAGCTGGCAGCTGATTGGCTGTCTAGCCTAAAGTGCTTTACACACCTCCCTGATGGTACCACTGGCTAAGACTCCACCTCAGCTCATTGGGTAATGAAAAATTTAGAACAATTGATGGATGAAAGCAGGCAGGCCGGCCATTTTGGGACGCTCAGTGGACTTGTTCAATGCAATGCACCTTTGTATATTCACATGCATTCGCTTCATGCTGTAACCACTGTGCATAAAAATTTGGAAACATGGCATACAGTGTATCATTTGGTGTCTAAGTCATGTTTCCCATATTTTCCCTTCCCAGATACAAGCCCGTTTGAGTGTTTGGGGCACTTTTTAGCTAAAATCATCCTACAGGGCCTAACTGCATATGCTAAAGCCTGCCTATTTTGAATGGTCTAGTGGCCCCTGCAACCTCCAAAAATATCAGGATTTACTTCCCCAATAGCCTGCTAACTCACCCCTGAAATACATACTTATTCACCCTATTTTGTTAATTGGACTCATTTCTCATTTGAAATGCCCATTTTTGGGGGGCCAGAAATGTGCGTCTTTAAAAGGTGATTTCTACGAGATCCCACTTTTGCGCGTCGGACCTCAACTTTTCCCGTAAACGCAGAAAAACCGCAATTTTCAGGAGAAACGAGACAGACATCCCCTCCCTCTGCCACCCACCCGCCCAACTGACAGCCAGCCATTAGACATGCACAGATAGTTCTGAGGGTCTGTCTGTGATGTCATAAAGGGCCTGCTAATCAATGGGCAGCTTTCTGATTGGCTGCTGTATTTGATTGACAGATGGAAGCTGGCAGCTGATTGGCTGTATAGCCTAAAGTGCTTTACACACCTCCCTGATGGTACCACTGGCTAAGACTCCACCTCAGCTCATTGGGTAATGAAAAATTTAGAACAATTGATGGATGAAAGCAGGCAGGCCGGCCATTTTGGGACGCTCATTGGACTTGTTTAATGCAATGCACCTTTGTATTTTCACATGCATTCGCTTCATGCTGTAACCACTGTGCATAAAAATTTGGAAACATGGCATACAGTGTATCATTTGGTGTCTAAGTCATGTTTCCCATATTTTCCCTTCCCAGATACAAGCCCGTTTGAGTGTTTGGGGCACTTTTTAGCTAAAATCATCCTACAGGGCCTAACTGCATATGCTAAAGCCTGCCTATTTTGAATGGTCTAGTGGCCCCTGCAACCTCCAAAAATATCAGGACTTACTTCCCCAATAACCTGCTAACTCACCCCTGAAATACATACTTATTCACCCTACTTTGTTCATTGGACTCATTTCTCATTTGAAATGCCCATTTTTAGGGAGCCAGAAATGTGCGTCTTTAAAAGGTGATTTCTACGATACCCACTTTTGCGCGTCAGACCTCAACTTTTCCCGTAAACGCAGAAAAACCGCAATTTTCAGGAGAAACGAGACAGACATCCCCTCCCTCTGCCACCCACCCGCCCAACTGAAAGCCAGCCATTAGACATGCACAGATAGTTCTGAGGGTCTGTCTGTGATGTCATAAAGGGCCTGCTGATCAATGGGCAGCTTTCTGATTGGCTGCTGTATTTGATTGACAGATGGAAGCTGGCAGCTGATTGGCTGTCTAGCCTAAAGTGCTTTACACACCTCCCTGATGGTACCACTGGCTAAGACTCCACCTCAGCTCATTGGGTAATGAAACATTTAGAACAATTGATGAATGAAAGCAGGCAGGCCGGCCATTTTGGGACGCTCAGTGGACTTGTTCAATGCAATGCACCTTTGTATATTCACATGCATTCGCTTCATGCTGTAACCACTGTGCATAAAAATTTGGAAACATGGCATACAGTGTATCATTTGGTGTCTAAGTCATGTTTCCCATAATTTCCCTTCCCAGATACAAGCACTTTTGAGTGTTTGGGGCACTTTTTAGCTAAAATCATCCTAGAGGGCCTAACTGCATATGCTAAAGCCTGCCTATTTTGAATGGTGTAGTGGCCCCTGCAACCTCCAAAAATATCAGGACTTACTTCCCCAATAACCTGCTAACTCACCCCTGAAATACATACTTATTCACCCTATTTTGTTCATTGGACTCATTTCTCATTTGAAATGCCCATTTTTGGGGGGACAGAAATGTGCGTCTTTAAAAGGTGATTTCTACGATACCCCACTTTTGCGTGTCGGACCTCAACTTTTCCCGTAAACGCAGAAAAACCACAATTTTCTGGAGAAACGAGACAGACATCCCCTCCCTCTGCCACCCACCCGCCCAACTGAAAGCCAGCCATTAGACATGCACAGATAGTTCTGAGGGTCTGTCTGTGATGTCATAAAGGGCCTGCTGATCAATGGGCAGCTTTCTGATTGGCTGCTGTATTTGATTGACAGATGGAAGCTGGCAGCTGATTGGCTGTATAGCCTAAAGTGCTTTACACACCTCAATGATGGTACCACTGGCTAAGACTCCACCTCAGCTCATTGGGTAATGAAAAATTTAGAACAATTGATGGATGAAAGCAGGCAGGCCGGCCATTTTGGGACGCTCATTGGACTTGTTTAATGCAATGCACCTTTGTATTTTCACATGCATTCGCTTCATGCTGTAACCACTGTGCATAAAAATTTGGAAACATGGCATACAGTGTATCATTTGGTGTCTAAGTCATGTTTCCCATATTTTCCCTTCCCAGATACAAGCCCGTTTGAGTGTTTGGGGCACTTTTTAGCTAAAATCATCCTACAGGGCCTAACTGCATATGCTAAAGCCTGCCTATTTTGAATGGTCTAGTGGCCCCTGCAACCTCCAAAAATATCAGGATTTACTTCCCCAATAACCTGCTAACTCACCCCTGAAATACATACTTATTCACCCTATTTTGTTAATTGGACTCATTTCTCATCTCATTTGAAATGCCCATTTTTGGGGGCCAGAAATGTGCGTCTTTAAAAGGTGATTTCTACGAGACCCCACTTTTGCGCGTCGGACCTCAACTTTTCCCGTAAACGCAGAAAAACCGCAATTTTCAGGAGAAACGAGACAGACATCCCCTCCCTCTGCCACCCACCCGCCCAACTGAAAGCCAGCCATTAGACATGCACAGATAGTTCTGAGGGTCTGTCTGTGATGTCATAAAGGGCCTGCTGATTAATGGGCAGCTTTCTGATTGGCTGCTGTATTTGATTGACAGATGGAAGCTGGCAGCTGATTGGCTGTCTAGCCTAAAGTGCTTTACACACCTCCCTGATGGTACCACTGGCTAAGACTCCACCTCAGCTCATTGGGTAATGAAAAATTTAGAACAATTGATGGATGAAAGCAGGCAGGCCGGCCATTTTGGGACGCTCATTGGACTTGTTTAATGCAATGCACCTTTGTATTTTCACATGCATTCGCTTCATGCTGTAACCACTGTGCATAAAAATTTGGAAACATGGCATACAGTGTATCATTTGGTGTCTAAGTCATGTTTCCCATATTTTCCCTTCCCAGATACAAGCCCGTTTGAGTGTTTGGGGCACTTTTTAGCTAAAATCATCCTACAGGGCCTAACTGCATATGCTAAAGCCTGCCTATTTTGAATGGTCTAGTGGCCCCTGCAACCTCCAAAAATATCAGGATTTACTTCCCCAATAACCTGCTAACTCACCCCTGAAATACATACTTATTCACCCTATTTTGTTAATTGGACTCATTTCTCATTTGAAATGCCCATTTTTTGGGGGCCAGAAATGTGCGTCTTTAAAAGGTGATTTCTACGAGACCCCACTTTTGCGCGTTGGACCTCAACTTTTCCCGTAAACGCAGAAAAACCGCAATTTTCAGGAGAAACGAGACAGACATCCCCTCCCTCTGCCACCCACCCGCCCAACTGACAGCCAGCCATTAGACATGCACAGATAGTTCTGAGGGTCTGTCTGTGATGTCATAAAGGGCCTGCTGATCAATGGGCAGCTTTCTGATTGGCTGCTGTATTTGATTGACAGATGGAAGCTGGCAGCTGATTGGCTGTCTAGCCTAAAGTGCTTTACACACCTCCCTGATGGTACCACTGGCTAAGACTCCACCTCAGCTCATTGGGTAATGAAAAATTTAGAACAATTGATGGATGAAAGCAGGAAGGGCCGGCCATTTTGGGACGCTCATTGGACTTGTTTAATGCAATGCACCTTTGTATTTTCACATGCATTCGCTTCATGCTGTAACCACTGTGCATAAAAATTTGGAAACAT
Source organism: Crinia signifera (assembly GCF_055691185.1). Taxonomy (NCBI): domain Eukaryota; kingdom Metazoa; phylum Chordata; class Amphibia; order Anura; family Myobatrachidae; genus Crinia; species Crinia signifera. Next base: position 52,241,817 of record NC_139222.1, read on the forward strand.
GGCATACAGTGTATCATTTGGTGTCTAAGTCATGTTTCCCATATTTTCCCTTCCCAGATACAAGCCCGTTTGAGTGTTTGGGGCACTTTTTAGCTAAAATCATCCTACAGTGCCTAACTGCATATGCTAAAGCCTGCCTATTTTGAATGGTCTAGTGGCCCCTGCAACCTCCAAAAATATCAGGACTTACTTCCCCAATAACCTGCTAACTCACCCCTGAAATACATACTTATTCACCCTATTTTGTTCATTGGACTCATTTCTCATTTGAAATGCCCATTTTTGGGGAGCCAGAAATGTGCGTCTTTAAAAGGTGATTTCTACGATACCCACTTTTGCGCGTCAGACCTCAACTTTTCCCGTAAACGCAGAAAAACCGCAATTTTCAGGAGAAACGAGACAGACATCCCCTCCCTCTGCCACCCACCCGCCCAACTGAAAGCCAGCCATTAGACATGCACAGATAGTTCTGAGGGTCTGTCTGTGATGTCATAAAGGGCCTGCTGATCAATGGGCAGCTTTCTGATTGGCTGCTGTATTTGATTGACAGATGGAAGCTGGCAGCTGATTGGCTGTATAGCCTAAAGTGCTTTACACACCTCAATGATGGTACCACTGGCTAAGACTCCACCTCAGCTCATTGGGTAATGAAAAATTTAGAACAATTGATGGATGAAAGCAGGCAGGCCGGCCATTTTGGGACGCTCATTGGACTTGTTTAATGCAATGCACCTTTGTATTTTCACATGCATTCGCTTCATGCTGTAACCACTGTGCATAAAAATTTGGAAACATGGCATACAGTGTATCATTTGGTGTCTAAGTCATGTTTCCCATGTTTTTCCTTCCCAGATACTAGCCCGTTTGAGTGTTTGGGGCACTTTTTAGCTAAAATCATCCTACGGGGCCTAACTGCATATGCTTAAGCCTGCCTATTTTGAATGGTCTAGTGGCCCCTGCAACCTCCAAAAATATCAGGACTTACTTCCCCAATAACCTGCTAACTCACCCCTGAAATACATACTTATTCACTCTATTTTGTTAATTGGACTCATTTCTCATTTGAAATGCCCATTTTTGGGCGGCCAGAAATGTGCGTCTTTAAAAGGTGATTTCTACGATACCCCACTTTTGCGCGTCGGACCTCAACTTTTCCCGTAAACGCAGAAAAACCGCAAGTTTCAGGAGAAACGAGACAGACATCCCCTCCCTCTGCCACCCACCCGCCCAACTGAAAGCCAGCCATTAGACATGCACAGATAGTTCTGAGGGTCTGTCTGTGATGTCATAAAGGGCCTGCTGATCAATGGGCAGCTTTCTGATTGGCTGCTGTATTTGATTGACAGATGGAAGCTGGCAGCTGATTGGCTGTCTAGCCTAAAGTGCTTTACACACCTCCCTGATGGTACCACTGGCTAAGACTCCACCTCAGCTCATTGGGTAATGAAAAATTTAGAACAATTGATGGATGAAAGCAGGAAGGGCCGGCCATTTTGGGACGCTCATTGGACTTGTTTAATGCAATGCACCTTTGTATTTTCACATGCATTCGCTTCATGCTGTAACCACTGTGCATAAAAATTTGGAAACATGGCATACAGTGTATCATTTGGTGTCTAAGTCATGTTTCCCATATTTTCCCTTCCCAGATACAAGCCCGTTTGAGTGTTTGGGGCACTTTTTAGCTAAAATCATCCTACAGGGCCTAACTGCATATGCTAAAGCCTGCCTATTTTGAATGGTCTAGTGGCCCCTGCAACCTCCAAAAATATCAGGACTTACTTCCCCAATAACCTGCTAACTCACCCCTGAAATACATACTTATTCACCCTATTTTGTTCATTGGACTCATTTCTCATTTGAAATGCCCATTTTTGGGGAGCCAGAAATGTGCGTCTTTAAAAGGTGATTTCTACGATACCCACTTTTGCGCGTCAGACCTCAACTTTTCCCGTAAACGCAGAAAAACCGCAATTTTCAGGAGAAACGAGACAGACATCCCCTCCCTCTGCCACCCACCCGCCCAACTGAAAGCCAGCCATTAGACATGCACAGATAGTTCTGAGGGTCTGTCTGTGATGTCATAAAGGGCCTGCTGATCAATGGGCAGCTTTCTGATTGGCTGCTGTATTTGATTGACAGATGGAAGCTGGCAGCTGATTGGCTGTCTAGCCTAAAGTGCTTTACACACCTCCCTGATGGTACCACTGGCTAAGACTCCACCTCAGCTCATTGGGTAATGAAAAATTTAGAACAATTGATAAATGAAAGCAGGCAGGCCGGCCATTTTGGGACGCTCAGTGGACTTGTTCAATGCAATGCACCTTTGTATATTCACATGCATTCGCTTCATGCTGTAACCACTGTGCATAAAAATTTGGAAACATGGCATACAGTGTATCATTTGGTGTCTAAGTCATGTTTCCCATAATTTCCCTTCCCAGATACAAGCACTTTTGAGTGTTTGGGGCACTTTTTAGCTAAAATCATCCTACAGGGCCTAACTGCATATGCTAAAGCCTGCCTATTTTGAATGGTGTAGTGGCCCCTGCAACCTCCAAAAATATCAGGACTTACTTCCCCAATAACCTGCTAACTCACCCCTGAAATACATACTTATTCACCCTATTTTGTTCATTGGACTCATTTCTCATTTGAAATGCCCATTTTTGGGGGGCCAGAAATGTGCGTCTTTAAAAGGTGATTTCTACGATACCCCACTTTTGCGCGTCGGACCTCAACTTTTCCCGTAAACGCAGAAAAACCACAATTTTCAGGAGAAACGAGACAGACATCCCCTCCCTCTGCCACCCACCCGCCCAACTGAAAGCCAGCCATTAGACATGCACAGATAGTTCTGAGGGTCTGTCTGTGATGTCATAAAGGGCCTGCTGATCAATGGGCAGCTTTCTGATTGGCTGCTGTATTTGATTGACAGATGGAAGCTGGCAGCTGATTGGCTGTCTAGCCTAAAGTGCTTTACACACCTCCCTGATGGTACCACTGGCTAAGACTCCACCTCAGCTCATTGGGTAATGAAAAATTTAGAACAATTGATGGATGAAAGCAGGCAGGCCGGCCATTTTGGGACGCTCATTGGACTTGTTTAATGCAATGCACCTTTGTATTTTCACATGCATTCGCTTCATGCTGTAACCACTGTGCATATTAATTTGGAAACATGGCATACAGTGTATCATTTGGTGTCTAAGTCATGTTTCCCATATTTTCCCTTCCCAGATACAAGCCCGTTTGAGTGTTTGGGGCACTTTTTAGCTAAAATCATCCTACAGGGCCTAACTGCATATGCTAAAGCCTGCCTATTTTGAATGGTCTAGTGGCCCCTGCAACCTCCAAAAATATCAGGATTTACTTCCCCAATAGCCTGCAAACTCACCCCTGAAATACATACTTATTCACCCAATTTTGTTAATTGGACTCATTTCTCATTTGAAATGCCCATTTTTGGGGAGCCAGAAATGTGCGTCTTTAAAAGGTGATTTCTACGATACCCACTTTTGCGCGTCAGACCTCAACTTTTCCCGTAAACGCAGAAAAACCGCAATTTTCAGGAGAAACGAGACAGACATCCCCTCCCTCTGCCACCCACCCGCCCAACTGAAAGCCAGCCATTAGACATGCACAGATAGTTCTGAGGGTCTGTCTGTGATGTCATAAAGGGCCTGCTGATCAATGGGCAGCTTTCTGATTGGCTGCTGTATTTGATTGACAGATGGAAGCTGGCAGCTGATTGGCTGTCTAGCCTAAAGTGCTTTACACACCTCCCTGATGGTACCACTGGCTAAGAATCCACCTCAGCTCATTGGGTAATGAAAAATTTAGAACAATTGATAAATGAAAGCAGGCAGGCCGGCCATTTTGGGACGCTCAGTGGACTTGTTCAATGCAATGCACCTTTGTATATTCACATGCATTCGCTTCATGCTGTAACCACTGTGCATAAAAATTTGGAAACATGGCATACAGTGTATCATTTGGTGTCTAAGTCATGTTTCCCATGTTTTTCCTTCCCAGATACTAGCCCGTTTGAGTGTTTGGGGCACTTTTTAGCTAAAATCATCCTACGGGGCCTAACTGCATATGCTTAAGCCTGCCTATTTTGAATGGTCTAGTGGCCCCTGCAACCTCCAAAAATATCAGGACTTACTTCCCCAATAACCTGCTAACTCACCCCTGAAATACATACTTATTCACCCTATTTTGTTCATTGGACTCATTTCTCATTTGAAATGCCCATTTTTGGGGAGCCAGAAATGTGCGTCTTTAAAAGGTGATTTCTACGATACCCACTTTTGCGCGTCAGACCTCAACTTTTCCCGTAAACGCAGAAAAACCGCAATTTTCAGGAGAAACGAGACAGACATCCCCTCCCTCTGCCACCCACCCGCCCAACTGAAAGCCAGCCATTAGACATGCACAGATAGTTCTGAGGGTCTGTCTGTGATGTCATAAAGGGCCTGCTGATCAATGGGCAGCTTTCTGATTGGCTGCTGTATTTGATTGACAGATGGAAGCTGGCAGCTGATTGGCTGTCTAGCCTAAAGTGCTTTACACACCTCCCTGATGGTACCACTGGCTAAGACTCCACCTCAGCTCATTGGGTAATGAAAAATTTAGAACAATTGATAAATGAAAGCAGGCAGGCCGGCCATTTTGGGACGCTCAGTGGACTTGTTCAATGCAATGCACCTTTGTATATTCACATGCATTCGCTTCATGCTGTAACCACTGTGCATAAAAATTTGGAAACATGGCATACAGTGTATCATTTGGTGTCTAAGTCATGTTTCCCATAATTTCCCTTCCCAGATACAAGCACTTTTGAGTGTTTGGGGCACTTTTTAGCTAAAATCATCCTACAGGGCCTAACTGCATATGCTAAAGCCTGCCTATTTTGAATGGTGTAGTGGCCCCTGCAACCTCCAAAAATATCAGGACTTACTTCCCCAATAACCTGCTAACTCACCCCTGAAATACATACTTATTCACCCTATTTTGTTCATTGGACTCATTTCTCATTTGAAATGCCCATTTTTGGGGGGCCAGAAATGTGCGTCTTTAAAAGGTGATTTCTACGATACCCCACTTTTGCGCGTCGGACCTCAACTTTTCCCGTAAACGCAGAAAAACCACAATTTTCAGGAGAAACGAGACAGACATCCCCTCCCTCTGCCACCCACCCGCCCAACTGAAAGCCAGCCATTAGACATGCACAGATAGTTCTGAGGGTCTGTCTGTGATGTCATAAAGGGCCTGCTGATCAATGGGCAGCTTTCTGATTGGCTGCTGTATTTGATTGACAGATGGAAGCTGGCAGCTGATTGGCTGTCTAGCCTAAAGTGCTTTACACACCTCCCTGATGGTACCACTGGCTAAGACTCCACCTCAGCTCATTGGGTAATGAAAAATTTAGAACAATTGATGGATGAAAGCAGGCAGGCCGGCCATTTTGGGACGCTCATTGGACTTGTTTAATGCAATGCACCTTTGTATTTTCACATGCATTCGCTTCATGCTGTAACCACTGTGCATATTAATTTGGAAACATGGCATACAGTGTATCATTTGGTGTCTAAGTCATGTTTCCCATATTTTCCCTTCCCAGATACAAGCCCGTTTGAGTGTTTGGGGCACTTTTTAGCTAAAATCATCCTACAGGGCCTAACTGCATATGCTAAAGCCTGCCTATTTTGAATGGTCTAGTGGCCCCTGCAACCTCCAAAAATATCAGGATTTACTTCCCCAATAGCCTGCAAACTCACCCCTGAAATACATACTTATTCACCCAATTTTGTTAATTGGACTCATTTCTCATTTGAAATGCCCATTTTTTGGGGGCCAGAAATGTGCGTCTTTAAAAGGTGATTTCTACGAGACCCCACTTTTGCGCGTCGGACCTCAACTTTTCCCGTAAACGCAGAAAAACCGCAATTTTCAGGACAAACGAGACAGACATCCCCTCCCTCTGCCACCCACCCGCCCAACTGAAAGCCAGCCATTAGACATGCACAGATAGTTCTGAGGGTCTGTCTGTGATGTCATAAAGGGCCTGCTGATTAATGGGCAGCTTTCTGATTGGCTGCTGTATTTGATTGACAGATGGAAGCTGGCAGCTGATTGGCTGTCTAGCCTAAAGTGCTTTACACACCTCCCTGATGGTACCACTGGCTAAGACTCCACCTCAGCTCATTGGGTAATGAAAAATTTAGAACAATTGATGGATGAAAGCAGGCAGGCTGGCCATTTTGGGACGCTCATTGGACTTGTTTAATGCAATGCACCTTTGTATTTTCACATGCATTCGCTTCATGCTGTAACCACTGTGCATAAAAATTTGGAAACATGGCATACAGTGTATCATTTGGTGTCTAAGTCATGTTTCCCATGTTTTTCCTTCCCAGATACTAGCCCGTTTGAGTGTTTGGGGCACTTTTTAGCTAAAATCATCCTACGGGGCCTAACTGCATATGCTTAAGCCTGCCTATTTTGAATGGTCTAGTGGCCCCTGCAACCTCCAAAAATATCAGGACTTACTTCCCCAATAACCTGCTAACTCACCCCTGAAATACATACTTATTCACTCTATTTTGTTAATTGGACTCATTTCTCATTTGAAATGCCCATTTTTGGGTGGCCAGAAATGTGCGTCTTTAAAAGGTGATTTCTACGATACCCCACTTTTGCGCGTCGGACCTCAACTTTTCCCGTAAACGCAGAAAAACCGCAAGTTTCAGGAGAAACGAGACAGACATCCCCTCCCTCTGCCACCCACCCGCCCAACTGAAAGCCAGCCATTAGACATGCACAGATAGTTCTGAGGGTCTGTCTGTGATGTCATAAAGGGCCTGCTGATCAATGGGCAGCTTTTTGATTGGCTGCTGTATTTGATTGACAGATGGAAGCAGGCAGCTGATTGGCTGTCTAGCCTAAAGTGCTTTACACATCTCCCTGATGGTACCACTGGCTAAGACTCCACCGCAGCTCATTGGGTAATGAAAATTTTAGAACAATTAATGGATGAAAGCAGGCAGGCCAGCCATTTTGGGACGCTCAGTGGACTTGTTTAATGCAATGCACCTTTGTATATTCACATGCATTCGCTTCATGCTGTAACCACTGTGCATAAAAATTTGGAAACATGGCATACAGTGTATCATTTGGTGTCTAAGTCATGTTTCCCATATTTTCCCTTCCCAGATACAAGCCCGTTTGAGTGTTTGGGGCACTTTTTAGCTAAAATCATCCTACAGGGCCTAACTGCATATGCTAAAGACTGCCTATTTTGAATGGTGTAGTGGCCCCTGCAACCTCCAAAAATATCAGGACTTACTTCCCCAATAGCCTGCTAACTCACCCCTGAAATACATACTTATTCACCCTATTTTGTTCATTGGACTCATTTCTCATTTGAAATGCCCATTTTTGGGGAGCCAGAAATGTGCGTCTTTAAAAGGTGATTTCTGACTTCCGCTTCCGGTCCCGATGTGAGCGGCCGCAGCTAGCGAGATCTCCGCTGCACCCCCGGCGTTTGCTGCCCCCCCAGCTCCCCTAAACAGTCCTGGAAGCCATGGGATGATGCACTGCCACTGACGCCATGCCCCGCTGTGCCCAGATCTGACGGCACACGAACAAGCGCTCCCGCAGCCGGACTCCATCGCCGCGCCACGAGGGAGAGAGACCTGCCCGCTACCACGAGCTGCGCCTGACGGACGCGCTGCTGCGTCGGCGCCTGGAAGGAGAGACAGCCGAGTGGAGACTACACCGCTCACCCGCCGGCGGCCTCCCCCACTCCCATACCCACGGAACTGGTGAGTTGGGACATATATCACCGCACACCACCAGCTGAGCTCACGCTCCCACAGAGGCGGCGGCCATCTTAGAGCAGGCACACTAGCGCTGCCAGAACCAGACGCTCACCGCTCTCCCTGTGTCAAGGCACCCCACTTTAATATATCGGAGCTTTTCTGCCCCCCCCTCTCCTGTTAGGGGGTACTGCTACAGCCAGGGACACAGGTGAGGAGGAGAGGAAAAATTAAAAAAATTAAAAAAAAATCGGCCCCCCCGGACAGCTAAGGGGGAAATACACCGGCGCTGACTCAGCTGAAGCAGACCTTAAAAAGGGCTGGCGGAGAGGACATAGCGGGGCACCTCAGAAATCCTGCAATCCCATACCTGTAAGCTACATTGGTCACTTCTCCACCCCACAGTGTTCAGCTAATATTGGGCACAGTAGACCCTGGCAGAGCCCTGGGCAGTGGAGGGACAGGCTCCCCATTCCACAGATGCCGAGGGGATCACAGAAACACAGCCAAGGGGAACAGAGATCAAAATCTACCACTAGATCACAGTCACAATCCAAATCCAAAATGGCTGCTTCACATACCAAGCAGAGTGACACAGTGTCCCAGATATTGTTTTCCCAGCCTACTGATGTCCCCGAAGGACCTCCGGTCACATACTCTGAAGTAGTGAAAGCCATACAGGAGACCATGGGGCCCCTTATGGAAGCACAAGCAGCTAAATTTAATACGGCTATAAAAGATGTAACAGCCCAGTTAAAACAGGTGGCCACTATGCAACATGCCACTGACAGCAGAGTAGGAGAACTCTTCCATGATGTGGTCACTCTTAAGAACTCCTCTTCTAGTCTTCAACAGACATGCTATGACCTGCAAAATAAGATAGATGATTTGGAAAACAGATCCATGAGAAACAACTTGAGGATTGTGGGCCTGGACGAGGACATTAGGGGCACTGACCTATACAGATTTCTCCAAGTCTCTCTGCCCGAAATGCTTCAGATCACGGAGCAATGCAAGGACATAGTGATTGAGAGAGCCCACCGACTAGGCCCCACCCGTACCACTAAAGGAAATAGGCCCAGAGTAGTAATCTTCCGATGCCTGAACTACTTACATAAAGAGGCAATTTGGTCAGCATCCAGAAGACATGGTGACCTAAAGTGGAATGACGCCAAGATCTTTATATTCCAAGACTACTCCGCGGAAGTGACGAGGGCTAGAAAGGAATTCGCACCAATATGCACGAAGCTGTTCAATGCTAAGAAGAAATTTGCCCTGCTCTACCCGGCCCATCTGAGGGTATTTGAAGGAGACAAGTCAAGAGACTTCTCAACAGCGGCTGATGCGGAGGGCTATTTGGCCGACCAGGCACAGGCAGCGGACAACGATCCAGATCACCAGGATACCGCTGATCATGCTAAATGAACTGTATGGGTAATGATCGCATCCCAGGGAGGCTTTCGAGGTGTAAAGTTGTCATATCGCAGCGACTAAAGTACCAAATGTGTAGTTAGTCTATGCCTAATTATAATTGTTAGTTAGGAGAGTTTTTTACTGCTAGGGTTGGAAGAGTTAATTATCTAAATTAGAATAAAAATGGGTAAAATACCGAATATAGGGCCACAGCCTAGTATATAAGATTATAGCTTTGTTTTTTGGGTCCCCTAGTTTAGAGCCATAGGGACAGGTAGACCTTTTGGAGGGGGGACTGACTTTTTCATATGACCTCTAAACCCATGGACTTTGCGGGACTCTATGTTCTTTTTGCTTGTTACGTTCTGAAGGATGGGGAGAGGGGGGGGAGGGGGGGGTTTAATTAGGGGAATCCACTAGATAGGAGGATGGTGTTTGTGGAAGTTCTGATAGAAGTAGGACTAGTTCTATTCTTCCTGCCTGCTACGGCACAGCAGGAGGTAGCACTGATTTTTGTTCTATGTGTATGTTTTTGTTTTTATGTTGATTTTCCCCTGTATGTTCACCTTTCCCCCTTGTGTCCACACCCAGGTATGGGACGTACTTCGGAACATATAACAACAGGTTGAGTGATGAGGCTCAGGATAGGCTCGCTGAATGTTGGTGGATTTAACACCCCTGCTAAACGCAGGAAGGTACTTACATACTTGAATAGGATGTCTCTGGACATAGCGCTCCTTCAGGAGACTCACCTCGTCCCCCGTGAAACTGTGAAGCTCAACATGTTGAAATGGTCGGTGATGGCATTAACTTCTTTCAACTCTAAATCGCGGGGGGTGGCGGTCCTCATAGGAAGCGCTATCGACTACAAGGTAATGTCTACTGAAGTTGATGAGGAGGGAAGATTTGTGATAGTAAATGTCTCCATAGATGACATTCCATATTCAATTTGTAATATATATGCTCCCAATGCAAACCCACGTGTGTTCTATACATCCCTGGTCGCCAAATTAGACACATTACAGGCCCATTCCTTGATCCTGGGGGGAGATTTCAATGTTGTAGCATCCCACACACTAGATAGGAATACCATCCTGCCTAATCGCAAACGCCAAGCTGACAACACCATTGCTTCTTTGTGCGACCGTTACCAACTGGTAGATGCTTGGAGGACATGCTACCCAGTGGAGAGGGACTACACGTGCCTCTCCGCTGCACACGGTACTCTTTCCAGGATTGATTACATCCTAATTCCCAGGCACATGTTCCCTAGAGTGACGGAGACCAAGATAGAAACAATTAGCCTCTCAGACCATGCATTGTGTTGGGTTCAACTGGCTGCTCAGGTTGACAGGGGTCCGATACGCCAATGGCGCTTCCCGGCATACCTGGCGAACTCCATCCAGTTCAGATCCATGCTGGAGGCGGCCTGGATGGATTTTAAACACGCACATGCAGACCTTGAAACAACCAATCCTCTGTTGTTCTGGCAGGCCTCTAAGGCTGTGCTGAGAGGGAACATCATGTCTTATTGCGGCAAAAGGGACAAAGACTTAAATAAAAATTACTTAGAAGCTCAGGCTCACCTAACTGCTTCTTATATTACTTTTAAAAACAACCCTACAGCGCTTAACAAAGCTAACTATTATAGGGACAAGACGAACTTTGACAATATATTAATGGGCCTAGAGAAGAAGCTTAGCTTCCTTAAAAATAGCAAATTCCATAGGTTTGGCAATAAAGCCGGAAAACTACTAACACACTTGCTAGCTGGTAGGCGCCCTCCTAATATTATAAGAGCGGTCAGGGACCCACGGGGTACTCTGAAAAAAAATAATGCTGACATAGCGGAGGTGTTCCACCAATTCTACTCTACCCTTTACTCCTCTCCCGTAATAGACAGCACAGTTAAAAAAGACTTTTGGACCAACCTCAATTTACCCAGCTTCACCGATGCCCAGAAGGAATCTCTGATTTCACCTATTACCCCGGAAGAGATTCAGGCCACAATAGCAGGGCTTAAAAATGGGAAATCCCCAGGCCCAGATGGGTTCGCCAACGAATATTATAAGATTCTAGCACCTAAATTAACGTCCCCTTTGGCGGCAATGTTTAATGCAGTCATGTCTGGTGAGGTCATCCCTAAGTATTTCAACTCAGCGATTATTCGACTTCTTCCCAAATCAGGGAGAGACGTCGAGGACCCTAGTTCGTATAGACCAATTTCTCTGTTAAACACAGATTATAAGCTACTTACGAAGGTGATGTCTGACAGGCTCAAAATGTCACTCCCGCACTTGATCCACCCAGATCAATCTGGATTTGTGTGGGGGCGCCAGTCTGTTGTGAACATACGTAAATTATTAGCAGTTATGGAGTGGCTCAGGACACACCCATCCAGGGATCAGAACATAGTTCTCTCCCTGGATGCGGAAAAAGCATTTGATCTGATCACATGGGACCACGTCCTGGAAACACTGCACAGATTTGGGGCCCCTGCACAATTCACCACCTTACTCAAAACCCTTTATACAGAACCCGCCACTCAAATACTTAACAATGGATTTCTTTCCCAACCATTTCACACGCAAAGAGGCACCCGACAGGGATGCCCTTTGTCCCCATTACTATTCGCACTGGCCCTAGAGCCCTTGGCCATAGCCCTAAGATCATCTGCCACCTACAAAGGAATCAAAGTTGGAGGGGAAGAGGCCAAGTTGGCACTCTTCGCTGATGACATGCTGATGTTTGTGTCAAATCCAGAGGAGGCCATACCAGAAATAATATCTATCATTGAGAGATTCGGCTCCTTCTCTGGATTCAAGGTCAATTATGACAAATCCGAGTTAATGGTCCTCACGGGACCTAAACAACTATCTGTTCCAGGATCCCCCCTAACCCAATTTGCAGCAGCAGGCCACACTATGAAATACCTAGGCGTCCGCATCCCTCGGTCCGTGAACTTTCGTCCAGTGATAGCGGAAATATCAGCGCTCCTACAGAGGTGGTCCTCCCTCCCTATCTCTACGCTGGGCAGGGCAGCGGTTATTAAGAGTATGGTATTTCCTAAGCTGTCATACCTGCTTCAAATGATACCCTTATCCCTCACCAGACATGATTGCTCTATAGTACAAAAGGTCTTCTCCAGATTCCTGTGGGCAGATAAAAAGCCTAAAGTGGCATACGCCAAATTACAACTTCCGAGATCCGAAGGAGGTCTTAATATACCCGATCCTGCAATGTTTAGCAGAGCAGTCTGCTTTAGATACATAACAGACTGGTTCTGGCAACAGTCCACGTTCACTAACCAAGCTCTCGAAGAGGCTTTGTTTACCCCGTACTCCCCGGCAGCACTAATTCACTCCCCTAAAAACATGATCAGAGGCGACATATTGGACAATATTTTATTCAAGGACACATATAAAGCTTGGCACTACACGAATAAGGCATTGGGGGGATCCCCCCGGGTTTCAAGGCATATTACACTCTGGGGCAACCCGGGGTTCACCCCGGGATTGGACAACCCCCAATATTTGGTCTGGAAAAAGGCAGGTCTGGCGGCGATCAGGGATGTGTATGATCCGGGGGGCTCCCTCAGGTCCTTTGCAGATCTGAAAGATAGGTTTGGGTTAACACAGAACCACTTCTTCATGTACTTGCAAGTAAGACATATGATCCAGTCCCTGCCTCCGGCTGGCCCGGGGGGAGGGGACAAGGATCCGATACACAACATCATGGTAATGGCCCACACTGGGACGTATAGGCTAAGGTACTATTACGCAGAGGCGAGGGTCTCGGAGGGGGAGAGGAAATGGCTCAGAACCATGACAGCTTGGAAATCAGATATACCTACGATCCCGAATTGTGGGACGGTCTTGAAGCACTGCCAACAAACTATGAAATACCTTGGCTCAGCGGCCCTCCAGGAGGTACACTGGAAGGTGCTGAAAAGAGCATATGTGGCCCTGATACAAAGAGCACACATGCGACCTGGAGAACCTGACTCCTGTGTTAAGTGTAGACAGGGAAGGGCCACTCTGTTCCACAACCTTTGGCAGTGCAGCAAGGTTGCGACATACTGGAACAAACTGTTCGCATTTATAAACTGCACTTTCCACCTGTCATTAACAAAAAACCCCACGGCCTGTTTATTGTTGGAAATGGGCGAATGGGATTAGGGAGGGAAAAAGAAAACACTGCTACCAGTGATAACAACGATACTAGGCATAGCAAAGAAGTTAGTGATGAAACACTGGATAAAAAAATCGGCCCCATCCATATTGGAAACGAAGAGCACACTCTTAAACACTCTCTATATGGAGAGACAAGCCACAATACCAGACATTGAATCCGGGGTGATGAGATTCTATAAAAAATGGGGGCCATACATAGAAACATTACCTAGTGACACCCAATCACAAATATTACGCTTATACGAAAATACCTCATGGTTCTTGGTCCGCCAACTGAACAACGCTTGATTCATTGGAAGAGATTCTAGCCTAAAGCAATCCTAACTATATAAAGTCACACGCCATGGCCACCCCTGTGCCTCTCATGAAAGTTAGACATAGCTGTCCCATTACCTACCCTTCCCCATATCTTTCCCTTGTATTGTCTGTTTCTTTATATACATGTATGTTTACAAATATTGTGTTTCTGGAAAAATTGAAAAATTGGTCACCCTGCGAGGTGCTTTGATGTCAAACAAGGAATGTATTATTGCCTTGACATAACCATGCATATTTGTGACCTTTACAATAAAACGTGTTATAAAAAAAAAAAGGTGATTTCTACGATACCCCACTTTTGCGCGTCGGACCTCAACTTTTCCCGTAAACGCAGAAAAAACGCAATTTTCAGGAGAAACGAGACAGACATCCCCTCCCTCTGCCACCCACCCGCCCAACTGAAAGCCAGCCATTAGACATGCACAGATAGTTCTGAGGGTCTGTCTGTGATGTCATAAAGGGCCTGCTGATCAATGGGCAGCTTTCTGATTGGCTGCTGTATTTGATTGACAGATGGAAGCTGGCAGCTGATTGGCTGTCTAGCCTAAAGTGCTTTACACACCTCCCTGATGGTACCACTGGCTAAGACTCCACCTCAGCTCATTGGGTAATGAAAAATTTAGAACAATTGATGGATGAAAGCAGGCAGGCCGGCCATTTTGGAACGCTCATTGGACTTGTTTAATGCAATGCACCTTTGTATATTCACATGCATTCGCTTCATGCTGTAACCACTGTGCATAAAAATTTGGAAACATGGCATACAGTGTATCATTTGGTGTCTAAGTCATGTTTCCCATATTTTCCCTTCCCAGATACAAGCCCGTTTGAGTGTTTGGGGCACTTTTTAGCTAAAATCATCCTACAGGGCCTAACTGCATATGCTAAAGCCTGCATATATTGAATGGTGTAGTGGCCCCTGCAACCTCCAAAAATATCAGGACTTACTTCCCCAATAACCTGCTAACTCACCCCTGAAATACATACTTATTCACCCTATTTTGTTCATTGGACTCATTTCTCTTTTGAAATGCCCATTTTTGGGGAGCCATAAATGTGCGTCTTTAAAAGGTGATTTCTACGATACCCCACTTTTGCGCGTCGGACCTCAACTTTTCCCGTAAACGCAGAAAAACTGCAATTTTCAGGAGAAACGAGACAGACATCCCCTCCCTCTGCCACCCACCCGCCCAACTGAAAGCCAGCCATTAGACATGCACAGATAGTTCTGAGGGTCTATCTGTGATGTCATAAAGGGCCTGCTGATCAATGGGCATCTTTCTGATTGGCTGTTGTATTTGATTGACAGATGGAAGCTGGCAGCTGATTGGCTATCTAGCCTAAAGTGCTTTACACATCTCCCTGATGGTACCACTGGCTAAGACTCCACCTCAGCTCATTGGGTAATGAAAAATTTAGAACAATTGATGGATGAAAGCAGGCAGGCCAGCCATTTTGGGACGCTCAGTGGACTTGTTTAATGCAATGCACCTTTGTATATTCACATGCATTCGCTTCATGCTGTAACCACTGTGCATAAAAAATTGGAAACATGGCATACAGTGTATCATTTGGTGTCTAAGTCATGTTTCCCATATATTCCCTTCCCAGATACAAGCCCGTTTGAGTGTTTGGGGCACTTTTTAGCTAAAATCATCCTACAGGGCCTAACTGCATATGCTAAAGCCTGCCTATTTTGAATGGTGTAGTGGCCCCTGCAACCTCCAAAAATATCAGGACTTACTTCCCCAATAACCTGGAGTCTTAGCCAGTGGTACCATCAGGGCCTGATGGTACCACTGGCTAAGACTCCACCTCAGCTCATTGGGTAATGAAAAATTTAGAACAATTGATGGATGAAAGCAGGCAGGCCGGCCATTTTGGGACGCTCATTGGACTTGTTTAATGCAATGCACCTTTGTATTTTCACATGCATTCGCTTCATGCTGTAACCACTGTGCATAAAAATTTGGAAACATGGCATACAGTGTATCATTTGGTGCGAAGTCATGTTTCCCATGTTTTTCCTTCCCAGATACAAGCCCGTTTGAGTGTTTGTGGCACTTTTTAGCTAAAATCATCCTACTGGGCCTAACTGCATATGCTAAAGCCTGCCTATTTTGAATGGTCTAGTGGTCCCTGCAACCTCCAAAAATATCAGGACTTACTTCCCCAATAACCTGCTAACGCACCCCTGAAATACATACTTATTCACCCTATTTTGTTAATTGGACTCATTTCTCATTTGAAATGCCCATTTTTGGGGGGGCAGAAATGTGCGTCTTTAAAAGGTGATTTCTACGATACCCCACTTTTGCGCGTCGGACCTCAACTTTTCCCGTAAACGCAGAAAAACCGCAATTTTCAGGAGAAATTAGACAGACATCCCCTCCCTCTGCCACCCACCCGCCCAACTGACAG
Source organism: Crinia signifera (assembly GCF_055691185.1). Lineage (NCBI taxonomy): Eukaryota > Metazoa > Chordata > Amphibia > Anura > Myobatrachidae > Crinia > Crinia signifera. The sequence continues at coordinate 52,257,985 of NC_139222.1, forward strand.
CCAGCCATTAGACATGCACAGATAGTTCTGAGGGTCTGTCTGTGATGTCATAAAGGGCTGCTGATCAATGGGCAGCTTTCAAATTGGCTGCTGTATTTGATTGACAGATGGAAGCTGGCAGCTGATTGGCTGTCTAGCCTAAAGTGCTTTACACACCTCCCTGATGGTACCACTGGCTAAGACTCCACCTCAGCTCATTGGGTAATGAAAAAATTAGAACAATTGATGGATGAAAGCAGGCAGGCCGGCCATTTTGGGACGCTCAGTGGACTTGTTTAATGCAATGCACCTTTGTATATTCACATGCATTCGCTTCATGCTGTAACCACTGTGCATAAAAATTTGGAAACATGGCATACAGTGTATCATTTGGTGTCTTAGTCATGTTTCCCATATTTTCCCTTCCCAGATACAAGCCCGTTTGAGTGTTTGGGGCACTTTTTAGCTAAAATCATCCTACAGGGCCTAACTGCATATGCTAAAGCCTGCCTATTTTGAATGGTGTAGTGGCCCCTGCAACCTCCAAAAATATCAGGACTTACTTCCCCAATAACCTGCTAACTCACCCCTGAAATACATACTTATTCACCCTATTTTGTTCATTGGACTCATTTCTCATTTGAAATGCCCATTTTTGTGGGGCGAGTAATGTGTGTCTTTAAAAGGTGATTTCTACGATACCCCACTTTTGCGCGTCGGACCTTAACTTTTCCCGTAAACGCAGAAAAACCGCAATTTTCAGGAGAAACGAGACAGACATCCCCTCCCTCTGCCACCCACCCGCCCAACTGATAGCCAGCCATTAGACATGCACAGATAGTTCTGAGGGTCTGTGTGTGATGTCATAAAGGGCTTGCTGATCAATGGGCAGCTTTCTGATTTGCTGCTGTATTTGATTGACAGATGGAAGCTGGCAGCTGATTGGCTGCCTAGTCTAACGTGCTTTACACATCTCCCTGATGGTACCACTGGCTAAGACTCCACCTCAGCTCTTTGGTTAATGAAAAATTTAGAACAATTGATGGATGAAAGCAGGCAGGCCAGCCATTTTGGGACGCTCAGTGGACTTGTTTAATGCAATGCACCTTTGTATATTCACATGCATTCGCTTTATGCTGTAACCACTGTGCATAAAAATTTGGAAACATGGCATACAGTGTATCATTTGGTGTCTAAGTCATGTTTCCCATATTTTCCCTTCCCAGATACAAGCCCGTTTGAGTGTTTGGGGCACTTTTTAGCTAAAATCACCCTACAGGGCCTAACTGCATATGCTAAAGCCTGCCTATTTTGAATGGTGTAGTGGCCCCTGCAACCTCCAAAAATATCAGGACTTACTTCCCCAATAAGCTGCTAACTCACCCCTGAAATACATACTTATTCACACTATTTTGTTCATTGGACTCATTTCTCATTTGAAATGCCCATTTTTGGGGAGCCAGAAATGTGCGTCTTTAAAAGGTGATTTCTACGATACCCCACTTTTGCGCGTCGGACCTCAACTTTTCCCGTAAACGCAGAAAAACCGCAATTTTCAGGAGAAACGAGACAGACATCCCCTCCCTCTGCCACCCACCCGCCCAACTGACAGCCAGCCATTAGACATGCACAGATAGTTCTGAGGGTCTGTCTGTGATGTCATAAAGGGCTTGCTGATCAATGGGCAGCTTTCTGATTGGCTGCTGTATTTGATTGACAGATGGAAGCTGGCAGCTGATTGGCTGTCTAGCCTAAAGTGCTTTACACACCTCCCTGATGGTACCACTGGCTAAGACTCCACCTCAGCTCATTGGGTAATGAAAAATTTAGAACAATTGATGGATGAAAGCAGGCAGGCCGGCCATTTTGGGATGCTCATTGGACTTGTTTAATGCAATGCACCTTTGTATATTTACATGCATTCGCTTCATGCTGTAACCACTGTGCATAAAAATTTGGAAACATGGCATACAGTGTATCATTTGGTGTCTATGTCATGTTTCCCATATTTTCCCTTCCCAGATACAAGCCCGTTTGAGTGTTTGGGGCACTTTTTAGCTAAAATCATCCTACAGGGCCTAACTGCATATGCTAAAGCCTGCCTATTTTGAATGGTGTAGTGGCCCCTGCAACCTCCAAAAATATCAGGACTTACTTCCCCAATAACCTGCTAACTCACCCCTGAAATACATACTTATTCACCCTATTTTGTTCATTGGACTAATTTCTCATTTGAAATGCCCATTTTTGGGGAGCCAGAAATGTGCGTCTTTAAAAGGTGATTTCTACGATACCCCACTTTTGCGCGTCGGACCTCAACTTTTCCCGTAAACGCAGAAAAACCGCAATTTTCAGGAGAAACGAGACAGACATCCCCTCCCTCTGCCACCCACCCGCCCAACTGAAAGCCAGCCATTAGACATGCACAGATAGTTCTGAGGGTCTGTCTGTGATGTCATAAAGGGCCTGCTGATCAATGGGCAGCTTTCTGATTGGCTGCTGTATTTGATTGACAGATGAAAGCTGGCAGCTGATTGGCTGTCTAGCCTAAAGTGCTTTACACACCTCCCTGATGGTACCACTGGCTAAGACTCCACCTCAGCTCATTGGGTAATGAAAAATTTAGGACAATTGATGGATGAAAGCAGCCAGGCCGGCCATTTTGGGACGCTCATTGGACGTGTTTAATGTAATGCACCTTTGTATATTCACATGCATTCGCTTCATGCTGTAACCACTGTGCATAAAACATTGAAAACATGGCATACAGTGTATCATTTGGTGTCTAAGTCATGTTTCCCATGTTTTTCCTTCCCAGATACTGTACTAGCCCGTTTGAGTGTTTGGGGCACTTTTTAGCTAAAATCATCCTACAGGGCCTAACTGCATATGCTAAAGCCTGCCTATTTTGAATGGTGTAGTGGCCCCTGCAACCTCCAAAAATATCAGGACTTCCTTCCCCAATAACCTGCTAACTTACCCCTGAAATACATACTTATTCACCCTCTTTTGTTAATTGGACTCATTTCTCATTTGAAATGCCCATTTTTGGGGGGCGAGTAATGTGTGTCTTTAAAAGGTGATTTCTACGATACCCCACTTTTGCGCGTCGGACCTCAACTTTTCCCGCAAACGCAGAAAAACCGCAATTTTCAGGAGAAACGAGACAGACATCCCCTCCCTCTGCCACCCACCCGCCCAACTGATAGCCAGCCATTAGACATGCACAGATAGTTCTGAGCGTCTGTCTGTGATGTCATAAAGGGCCTGCTGATCAATGGGCAGCTTTCTGATTTGCTGCTGTATTTGATTGACAGATGGAAGTTGGCAGCTGATTGGCTGCCTAGCCTAACGTGATTTACACATCTCCCTGATGGTACCACTGGCTAAGACTCCACCTCAGCTCATTGGGTAATGAAAAATTTAGAACAATTGATGGATGAAAGCAGGCAGGCCAGCCATTTTGGGACGCTCAGTGGACTTGTTTAATGCAATGCACCTTTGTATATTCACATGCATTCGCTTCATGCTGTAACCACTGTGCATAAAAATTTGGAAACATGGCATACAGTGTATCATTTGGTGTCTAAGTCATGTTTCCCATATTTTCCCTTCCCAAATACAAGCCCGTTTGAGTGTTTGGGGCACTTTTTAGCTAAAATCATCCTACAGGGCCTAACTGCATATGCTAAAGCCTGCCTATTTTGAATGGTGTAGTGGCCCCTGCAACCTCCAAAAATATCAGGACTTACTTCCCCAATAACCTGCTAACTCACCCCTGAAATACATACTTATTCACCCTATTTTGTTCATTGGACTCATTTCTCATTTGAAATGCCCATTTTTGGGGAGCCAGAAATGTGCGTCTTTAAAAGGTGATTTCTACGATACCCCACTTTTGCGCGTCGGACCTCAACTTTTCCCGTAAACGCAGAAAAACTGCAATTTTCAGGAGAAACGAGACAGACATCCCCTCCCTCTGCCACCCACCCGCCCAACTGAAAGCCAGCCATTAGACATGCACAGATAGTTCTGAGGGTCTGTCTGTGATGTCATAAAGGGCCTGCTGATCAATGGGGAGCTTTCTGATTGGCTGCTGTATTTGATTGACAAATAGAAGCTGGCAGCTGATTGGCTGTCTAGCCTAAAGTGCTTTACACACCTCCCTGATGGTACCACTGGCTAAGACTCCACCTCAGCTCATTGGGTAATGAAAAATTTAGAACAATTGATGGATGAAAGCAGGCAGGCCGGCCATTTTGGGACGCTCATTGGACTTGTTTAATGCAATGCACCTTTGTATATTTACATGCATTCGCTTCATGCTGTAACCACTGTGCATAAAAATTTGGAAACATGGCATACAGTGTATCATTTGGTGTCTAAGTCATGTTTCCCATATTTTCCCTTCCCAGATACAAGCCCGTTTGAGTGTTTGGGGCACTTTTTAGCTAAAATCATCCTACAGGGCCTAACTGCATATGCTAAAGCCTGCCTATTTTGAATGGTGTAGTGGCCCCTGCAACCTCCAAAAATATCAGGACTTACTTCCCCAATAACCTGCTAACTCACCCCTGAAATACATACTTATTCACTCTATTTTGTTCATTGGACTCATTTCTCATTTGAAATGCCCATTTTTGGGGAGCCAGAAATGTGCGTCTTTAAAAGGTGATTTCTACGATACCCCACTTTTGCGCGTCGGACCTCAACTTTTCCCGTAAACGCAGAAAAACCGCAATTTTCAGGAGAAACGAGACAGACATCCCCTCCCTCTGCCACCCACCCGCCCAACTGAAAGCCAGCCATTAGACATGCACAGATAGTTCTGAGGGTCTGTCTGTGATGTCATAAAGGGCCTGCTGATCAATGGGCAGCTTTCTGATTGGCTGCTGTATTTGATTGACAGATTAAAGCTGGCAGCTGATTGGCTGTCTAGCCTAAAGTGCTTTACACACCTCCCTGATGGTACCACTGGCTAAGACTCCACCTCAGCTCATTTGGGTAATGAAAAATTTAGAACAATTGATGGATGAAAGCAGGCAGGCCGGCCATTTTGGGACGCTCAGTGGACTTGTTTAATGCAATGCACCTTTGTATATTCACATGCATTCGCTTCATGCTGTAACCACTGTGCATAAAAAATTGAAAACATGGCATACAGTGTATCATTTGGTGTTTAAGTCATGTTTCCAATGTTATTCCTTCCCAGATACTAGCCCGTTTGAGTGTTTGGGGCACTTTTTAGCTAAAATCATCCTACAGGGCCTAACTGCATATGCTAAAGCCTGCCTATTTTGAATGGTGTAGTGGCCCCTGCAACCTCCAAAAATATCAGGACTTACTTCCCCAATAACCTGCTATCTCACCCCTGAAATACATACTTATTCACCCTCATTTGTTAATTGGACTCATTTCTCATTTGAAATGCCCATTTTTGGGGGGCGAGTAATGTGTGTCTTTAAAAGGTGATTTCTACGATACCCCACTTTTGCGCGTCGGACCTCAACTTTTCCCGTAAACGCAGAAAAACCGCAATTTTCAGGAGAAACGAGACAGACATCCCCTCCCTCTGCCACCCACCCGCCCAACTGATAGCCAGCCATTAGACATGCACAGATAGTTCTGAGCGTCTGTCTGTGATGTCATAAAGGGCCTGCTGATCAATGGGCAGCTTTCTGATTTGCTGCTGTATTTGATTGACAGATGGAAGCTGGCAGCTGATTGGCTGCCTAGCCTAACGTGCTTTACACATCTCCCTGATGGTACCACTGGCTAAGACTCCACCTCAGCTCATTGGGTAATGAAAAATTTAGAACAATTGATGGATGAAAGCAGGCAGGCCAGCCATTTTGGGACGCTCAGTGGACTTGTTTAATGCAATGCACCTTTGTATATTCACATGCATTCGCTTCATGCTGTAACCACTGTGCATAAAAATTTGGAAACATGGCATACAGTGTATCATTTGGTGTCTAAGTCATGTTTCCCATATTTTCCCTTCCCAGATACAAGCCCGTTTGAGTGTTTGGGGCACTTTTTAGCTAAAATCATCCTACAGGGCCTAACTGCATATTCTAAAGCCTGCCTATTTTGAATGGTGTAGTGGCCCCTGCAACCTCCAAAAATATCAGGACTTACTTCCCCAATAACCTGCTAACTCACACCTGAAATACAAACTTATTCACCCTATTTTGTTCATTGGACTCATTTCTCATTTGAAATGCCCAATTTTGGGGAGCCAGAAATGTGCGTCTTTAAAAGGTGATTTCTACGATACCCCACTTTTGCGCGTCGGACCTCAACTTTTCCCGTAAACGCAGAAAAACCGCAATTTTCAGGAGAAACGAGACAGACATCCCCTCCCTCTGCCACCCACCCGCCCAACTGAAAGCCAGCCATTAGACATGCACAGATAGTTCTGAGGGTCTGTCTGTGATGTCATAAAGGGCCTGCTGATCAATGGGCAGCTTTCTGATTGGCTGCTGTATTTGAATGACAAATAGAAGCTGGCAGCTGATTGGCTGTCTAGCCTAAAGTGCTTTACACACCTCCCTGATGGTACCACTGGCTAAGACTCCACCTCAGCTCATTTGGGTAATGAAAAATTTAGAACAATTGATGGATGAAAGCAGGCAGGCCGGCCATTTTGGGACGCTCAGTGGACTTGTTTAATGCAATGCACCTTTGTATATTCACATGCATTCGCTTCATGCTGTAACCACTGTGCATAAAAATTTGGAAACATGGCATACAGTGTATCATTTGGTGTCTAAGTCATGTTTCCCATATTTTCCCTTCCCAGATACAAGCCCGTTTGAGTGTTTGGGGCACTTTTTAGCTAGAATCATCCTACAGGGCCTAACTGCATATGCTAAAGCCTGCCTATTTTGAATGGTGTAGTGGCCCCTGCAACCTCCAAAAATATCAGGACTTACTTCCCCAATAACCTGCTAACTCACCCCTGAAATACATACTTATTCACCGTATTTTGTTCATTGGACTCATTTCTCATTTGAAATGCCCATTTTTGGGGAGCCAGAAATGTGCGTCTTTAAAAGGTGATTTCTACGATACCCCACTTTTGCGCGTCGGACCTCAACTTTTCCCGTAAACGCAGAAAAACCGCAATTTTCAGGAGAAACGAGACAGACATCCCCTCCCTATGCCACCCACCCGCCCAACTGACAGCCAGCCATTAGACATGCACAGATAGTTCTGAGGATCTGTCTGTGATGTCATAAAGGGCCTGCTGATCAATGGGCAGCTTTCTGATTGGCTGCTGTATTTGATTGACAAATAGAAGCTGGCAGCTGATTGGCTGTCTAGCCTAAAGTGCTTTACACACCTCCCTGATGGTACCACTGGCTAAGACTCCACCTCAGCTCATTTGGGTAATGAAAAATTTAGAACAATTGATGGATGAAAGCAGGCAGGCCGGCCATTTTGGGACGCTCAGTGGACTTGTTTAATGCAATTCACCTTTGTATATTCACATGCATTCGCTTCATGCTGTAACCACTGTGCATAAAAATTTGGAAACATGGCATACAGTGTATCATTTGGTGTCTAAGTCATGTTTCCCATATTTTCCCTTCCCAGATACAAGCCCGTTTGAGTGTTTGGGGCACTTTTTAGCTAGAATCATCCTACAGGGCCTAACTGCATATGCTAAAGCCTGCCTATTTTGAATGGTGTAGTGGCCCCTGCAACCTCCAAAAATATCAGGACTTACTTCCCCAATAACCTGCTAACTCACCCCTGAAATACATACTTATTCACCGTATTTTGTTCATTGCACTCATTTCTCATTTGAAATGCCCATTTTTGGGGAGCCATAAATGTGCGTCTTTAAAAGGTGATTTCTACGATACCCCACTTTTGCGCGTCGGACCTCAACTTTTCCCGTAAACGCAGAAAAACCGCAATTTTCAGGAGAAACGAGACAGACATCCCCTCCCTATGCCACCCACCCGCCCAACTGACAGCCAGCCATTAGACATGCACAGATAGTTCTGAGGATCTGTCTGTGATGTCATAAAGGGCCTGCTGATCAATGGGCAGCTTTCTGATTGGCTGCTGTATTTGATTGACAGATGGAAGCTGGCAGCTGATTGGCTGTCTAGCCTAAAGTGCTTTACACACCTCCCTGATGGTACCACTGGCTAAGACTCCACCTCAGCTCATTGGGTAATGAAAAATTTAGAACAATTGATGGATGAAAGCAGGCAGGCCGGCCATTTTGGGACGCTCATTGGACTTGTTTAATGCAATGCACCTTTGTATATTTACATGCATTCGCTTCATGCTGTAACCACTGTGCATAAAAATTTGGAAACATGGCATACCGTGTATCATTTGGTGTCTAAGTCATGTTTCCCATATTTTCCCTTCCCAGATACAAGCCCGTTTGAGTGTTTGGGGCACTTTTTAGCTAAAATCATCCTACAGGGCCTAACTGCATATGCTAAAGCCTGCCTATTTTGAATGGTGTAGTGGCCCCTGCAACCTCCAAAAATATCAGGACTTACTTCCCCAATAACCTGCTAACTCACCCCTGAAATACATACTTATTCACCCTATTTTGTTCATTGGACTCATTTCTCATTTGAAATGCCCATTTTTGGGGAGCCAGAAATGTGCGTCTTTAAAAGGTGATTTCTACGATACCCCACTTTTGCGCGTCGGACCTCAACTTTTCCCGTAAACGCAGAAAAACCGCAATTTTCAGGAGAAACGAGACAGACATCCCCTCCCTCTGCCACCCACCCGCCCAACTGAAAGCCAGCCATTAGACATGCACAGAGAGTTCTGAGGGTCTGTCTGTGATGTCATAAAGGGCCTGCTGATCAATGGGCAGCTTTCTGATTGGCTGCTGTATTTGATTGACAGATGGAAGCTGGCAGCTGATTGGCTGTCTAGCCTAAAGTGCTTTACACACCTCCCTGATGGTACCACTGGCTAAGACTCCACCTCAGCTCATTGGGTAATGAAAAATTTAGAACAATTGATGGATGAAAGCAGGCAGGCCGGCCATTTTGGGACGCTCATTGGACTTGTTTAATGCAATGCACCTTTGTATATTTACATGCATTCGCTTCATGCTGTAACCACTGTGCATAAAAATTTGGAAACATGGCATACCGTGTATCATTTGGTGTCTAAGTCATGTTTCCCATATTTTCCCTTCCCAGATACAAGCCCGTTTGAGTGTTTGGGGCACTTTTTAGCTAAAATCATCCTACAGGGCCTAACTGCATATGCTAAAGCCTGCCTATTTTGAATGGTGTAGTGGCCCCTGCAACCTCCAAAAATATCAGGACTTACTTCCCCAATAACCTGCTAACTCACCCCTGAAATACATACTTATTCACCCTATTTTGTTCATTGGACTCATTTCTCATTTGAAATGCCCATTTTTGGGGAGCCAGAAATGTGCGTCTTTAAAAGGTGATTTCTACGATACCCCACTTTTGCGCGTCGGACCTCAACTTTTCCCGTAAACGCAGAAAAACCGCAATTTTCAGGAGAAACGAGACAGACATCCCCTCCCTCTGCCACCCACCCGCCCAACTGAAAGCCAGCCATTAGACATGCACAGATAGTTCTGAGGGTCTGTCTGTGATGTCATAAAGGGCCTGCTGATCAATGGGCAGCTTTCTGATTGGCTGCTGTATTTGATTGACAGAAGAAAGCTGGCAGCTGATTGGCTGTCTAGCCTAAAGTGCTTTACACACCTCCCTGATGGTACCACTGGCTAAGACTCCACCTCAGCTCATTTGGGTAATGAAAAATTTAAAACAGTTGATGGATGAAAGCAGGCAGGCCGGCCATTTTGGGACGATCAGTGGACTTGTTTAATGCAATGCACCTTTGTATATCCACATGCATTCGCATCATGCTGTAACCACTGTGCATAAAAATTTGGAAACATGGCATACAGTGTATCATTTGGTGTCTAAGTCATGTTTCCCATTTTTTCCCTTCCCAGATACAAGCCCGTTTGAATGTTTGGGCCACTTTTTAGCTAAAATCATCCTACAGGGCCTAACTGCATATGCTAAAGCCTGCCTATTTTGAATGGTGTAGTGGCCCCTGCAACCTCCAAAAATATCAGGACTTATTTCCCCAATAACCTGCTAACTCACCCCTGAAATACATACTTATTCACCCTATTTTGTTCATTGGACTCATTTCTCATTTTAAATGCCCAATTTTGTGGAACCAGAAATGTGCGTCTTTAAAAGGTGATTTCTACGATACCCCACTTTTGCGCGTCGGACCTCAACTTTTCCCGTAAACGCAGAAAAACCGCCACCCACCCGCCCAACTGAAAGCCAGCCATTAGACATGCACAGATAGTTCTGAGGGTCTGTCTGTGATGTCATAAAGGGCCTGCTGATCAATGGGCAGCTTTCTGATTGGCTGCTGTATTTGATTGACAGAAGAAAGCTGGCAGCTGATTGGCTGTCTAGCCTAAAGTGCTTTACACACCTCCCTGATGGTACCACTGGCTAAGACTCCACCTCAGCTCATTTGGGTAATGAAAAATTTAGAACAATTGATGGATGAAAGCAGGCAGGCCGGCCATTTTGGGACGATCAGTGGACTTGTTTAATGCAATGCACCTTTGTATATCCACATGCATTCGCTTCATGCTGTAACCACTGTGCATAAAAATTTGGAAACATGGCATACAGTGTATCATTTGGTGTCTAAGTCATGTTTCCCATATTTTCCCTTCCCAGATACAAGCCCGTTTGAGTGTTTGGGGCACTTTTTAGCTAAAATCATCCTACAGGGCCTAACTGCATATGCTAAAGCCTGCCTATTTTGAATGGTGTAGTGGCCCCTGCAACCTCCAAAAATATCAGGACTTACTTCCCCAATAACCTGCTAACTCACCCCTGAAATACATACTTATTCACCCTATTTTGTTCATTGGACTCATTTCTCATTTGAAATGCCCATTTTTGGGGAGCCAGAAATGTGCGTCTTTAAAAGGTGATTTCTACGATACCCCACTTTTGCGCGTCGGACCTCAACTTTTCCCGTAAACGCAGAAAAACCGCAATTTTCAGGAGAAACGAGACAGACATCCCCTCCCTCTGCCACCCACCCGCCCAACTGAAAGCCAGCCATTAGACATGCACAGATAGTTCTGAGGGTCTGTCTGTGATGTCATAAAGGGCCTGCTGATCAATGGGCAGCTTTCTGATTGGCTGCTGTATTTGATTGACAGAAGAAAGCTGGCAGCTGATTGGCTGTCTAGACTAAAGTGCTTTACACACCTCCCTGATGGTACCACTGGCTAAGACTCCACCTCAGCTCATTTGGGTAATGAAAAATTTAGAACAATTGATGGATGAAAGCAGGCAGGCCGGCCATTTTGGGACGATCAGTGGACTTGTTTAATGCAATGCACCTTTGTATATCCACATGCATTCGCTTCATGCTGTAACCACTGTGCATAAAAATTTGGAAACATGGCATACAGTGTATCATTTGGTGTCTAAGTCATGTTTCCCATATTTTCCCTTCCCAGATACAAGCCCGTTTGAATGTTTGGGCCACTTTTTAGCTAAAATCATCCTACAGGGCCTAACTGCATATGCTAAAGCCTGCCTATTTTGAATGGTGTAGTGGCCCCTGCAACCTCCAAAAATATCAGGACTTACTTCCCCAATAACCTGCTAACTCACCCCTGAAATACATACTTATTCACCCTATTTTGTTCATTGGACTCATTTCTCATTTTAAATGCCCAATTTTGTGGAACCAGAAATGTGCGTCTTCAAAAGGTGATTTCTACGATACCCCACTTTTGCGCGTGGGACCTCAACTTTTCCCGTAAACGCAGAAAAACCGCAATTTTCAGGAGAAACGAGACAGACATCCCCTCCCTCTGCCACCCACCCGCCCAACTGAAAGCCAGCCATAAGACATGCACAGATAGTTCTGAGGGTCTGTCTGTGATGTCATAAAGGGCCTGCTGATCAATGGGGAGCTTTCTGATTGGCTGCTGTATTTGATTGACAAATAGAAGCTGGCAGCTGATTGGCTGTCTAGCCTAAAGTGCTTTACACACCTCCCTGATGGTACCACTGGCTAAGACTCCACCTCAGCTCATTTGGGTAATGAAAAATTTAGAACAATTGATGGATGAAAGCAGGCAGGCCGGCCATTTTGGGACGCTCAGTGGACTTGTTTAATGCAATGCACCTTTGTATATTCACATGCATTCGCTTCATGCTGTAACCACTGTGCATAAAAATTTGGAAACATGGCATACAGTGTATCATTTGGTGTCTAAGTCATGTTTCCCATATTTTCCCTTCCCAGATACAAGCCCGTTTGAGTGTTTGGGGCACTTTTTAGCTAAAATCATCCTACAGGGCCTAACTGCATATGCTAAAGCCTGCCTATTTTGAATGGTGTAGTGGCCCCTGCAACCTCCAAAAATATCAGGACTTACTTCCCCAATAACCTGCTAACTCACCCCTGAAATACATACTTATTCACCCTTTTTTTTTCATTGGACTCATTTCTCATTTGAAATGCCCATTTTTGGGGAGCCCAAAATGTGCGTCTTTAAAAGGTGATTTCTACGATACCCCACTTTTGCGCGTCGGACCTCAACTTTTCCCGTAAACGCAGAAAAACCGCAATTTTCAGGAGAAACGAGACAGACATCCCCTCCCTCTGCCACCCACCCGCCCAACTGACAGCCAGCCATTAGACATGCACAGATAGTTCTGAGGGTCTGTCTGTGATGTCATAAAGGGCCTGCTGATCAATGGGCAGCTTTCTGATTGGCTGCTGTATTTGATTGACAGATGGAAGCTGGCAGCTGATTGGCTGTCTAGCCTAAAGTGCTTTACACACCTCCCTGATGGTACCACTGGCTAAGACTCCACCTCAGCTCATTGGGTAATGAAAAATTTAGAACAATTGATGGATGAAAGCAGGCAGGCCGGCCATTTTGTGACGCTCATTGGACTTGTTTAATGCAATGCACCTTTGTATATTTACATGCATTCGCTTCATGCTGTAACCACTGTGCATAAAAATTTGGAAACATGGCATACAGTGTATCATTTGGTGTCTAAGTCATGTTTCCCATATTTTCCCTTCCCAGATACAAGCCCGTTTGAATGTTTGGGGCACTTTTTAGCTAAAATCATCCTACAGGGCCTAACTGCATATGCTAAAGCCTGCCTATTTTGAATGGTGTAGTGGCCCCTGCAACCTCCAAAAATATCAGGACTTACTTCCCCAATAACCTGCTAACTCACCCCTGAAATACATACTTATTCACCCTATTTTGTTCATTGGACTCATTTCTCATTTGAAATGCCCATTTTTGGGGAGCCCAAAATGTGCGTCTTTAAAAGGTGATTTCTACGATACCCCACTTTTGCGCGTCGGACCTCAACTTTTCCCGTAAACGCAGAAAAACCGCAATTTTCAGGAGAAACGAGACAGACATCCCCTCCCTCTGCCACCCACCCGCCCAACTGACAGCCAGCCATTAGACATGCACAGATAGTTCTGAGGGTCTGTCTGTGATGTCATAAAGGGCCTGCTGATCAATGGGCAGCTTTCTGATTGGCTGCTGTATTTGATTGACAGATGGAAGCTGGCAGCTGATTGGCTGTCTAGCCTAAAGTGCTTTACACACCTCCCTGATGGTACCACTGGCTAAGACTCCACCTCAGCTCATTGGGTAATGAAAAATTTAGAACAATTGATGGATGAAAGCAGGCAGGCCGGCCATTTTGGGACGCTCATTGGACTTGTTTAATGCAATGCACCTTTGTATATTTACATGCATTCGCTTCATGCTGTAACCACTGTGCATAAAAATTTGGAAACATGGCATACAGTGTATCATTTGGTGTCTAAGTCATGTTTCCCATATTTTCCCTTCCCAGATACAAGCCCGTTTGAATGTTTGGGGCACTTTTTAGCTAAAATCATCCTACAGGGCCTAACTGCATATGCTAAAGCCTGCCTATTTTGAATGGTGTAGTGGCCCCTGCAACCTCCAAAAATATCAGGACTTACTTCCCCAATAACCTGCTAACTCACCCCTGAAATACATACTTATTCACCCTATTTTGTTCATTGGACTCATTTCTCATTTGAAATGCCCATTTTTGGGGAGCCCAAAATGTGCGTCTTTAAAAGGTGATTTCTACGATACCCCACTTTTGCGCGTCGGACCTCAACTTTTCCCGTAAACGCAGAAAAACCGCAATTTTCAGGAGAAACGAGACAGACATCCCCTCCCTCTGCCACCCACCCGCCCAACTGACAGCCAGCCATTAGACATGCACAGATAGTTCTGAGGGTCTGTCTGTGATGTCATAAAGGGCCTGCTGATCAATGGGCAGCTTTCTGATTGGCTGCTGTATTTGATTGACAGATGGAAGCTGGCAGCTGATTGGCTGTCTAGCCTAAATTGCTTTACACACCTCCCTGATGGTACCACTGGCTAAGACTCCACCTCAGCTCATTGGGTAATGAAAAATTTATAACAATTGATGGATGAAAGCAGGCAGGCCGGCCATTTTGGGACGCTCATTGGACTTGTTTAATGCAATGCACCTTTGTATATTTACATGCATTCGCTTCATGCTGTAACCACTGTGCATACAAATTTGGAAACATGGCATACAGTGTATCATTTGGTGTCTAAGTCATGTTTCCCATATTTTCCCTTCCCAGATACAAGCCCGTTTGAGTGTTTGGGGCACTTTTTAGCTAAAATCATCCTACAGGGCCTAACTGCATATGCTAAAGCCTGACTATTTTGAATGGTGTAGTGGCCCCTGCAACCTCCAAAAATATCAGGACTTACTTCCCCAATAACCTGCTAACTCACCCCTGAAATACATACTTATTCACCCTATTTTGTTCATTGGACTCATTTCTCATTTGAAATGCCCATTTTTGGGGGGCCAGAAATGTGCGTCTTTAAAAGGTGATTTCTACGATACCCCACTTTTGCGCGTCGGACCTCAACTTTTCCCGTAAACGCAGAAAAACCGCAATTTTCAGGAGAAACGAGACAGACATCCCCTCCCTCTGCCACCCACCCGCCCAACTGAAAGCCAGCCATTAGACATGCACAGATAGTTCTGAGGGTCTGTCTGTGATGTCATAAAAGGCATGCTGATCAATGGGCAGCTTTCTGATTGGCTGCTGTATTTGATTGACAGAAGAAAGCTGGCAGCTGATTGGCTGTCTAGCCTAAAGTGCTTTACACACCTCCCTGATGGTACCACTGGCTAAGACTCCACCTCAGCTCATATGGGTAATGAAAAATTTAGAACAATTGATGGATGAAAGCAGGCAGGCCGGCCATTTTGGGACGATCAGTGGACTTGTTTAATGCAATGCACCTTAGTATATCCACATGCATTCGCTTCATGCTGTAACCACTGTGCATAAAAATTTGGAAACATGGCATACAGTGTATCATTTGGTGTCTAAGTCATGTTTCCCATATTTTCCCTTCCCAGATACAAGCCCGTTTGAATGTTTGGGGCACTTTTTAGCTAAAATCATCCTACAGGGCCTAACTGCATATGCTAAAGCCTGCCTATTTTGAATGGTGTAGTGGCCCCTGCAACCTCCAAAAATATCAGGACTTACTTCCCCAATAACCTGCTAACTCAACCCTGAAATACATACTTATTCACCCTATTTTGTTCATTGGACTCATTTCTCATTTGAAATGCCCAATTTTGGGGAGCCAGAAATGTGCGTCTTTAAAAGGTGATTTCTACGATACCCCACTTTTGCGCGTCGGACCTCAACTTTTCCCGTAAACGCAGAAAAACCGCAATTTTCAGGAGAAACGAGACAGACATCCCCTCCCTCTGCCACCCACCCGCCCAACTGAAAGCCAGCCATTAGACATGCACAGATAGTTCTGAGGGTCTGTCTGTGATGTCATAAAGGGCCTGCTGATCAATGGGGAGCTTTCTGATTGGCTGCTGTATTTGATTGACAAATAGAAGCTGGCAGCTGATTGGCTGTCTAGCCTAAAGTGCTTTACACACCTCCCTGATGGTACCACTGGCTAAGACTCCACCTCAGCTCATTTGGGTAATGAAAAATTTAGAACAATTGATGGATGAAAGCAGGCAGGCCGGCCATTTTGGGACGCTCAGTGGACTTGTTTAATGCAATGCACCTTTGTATATTCACATGCATTCGCTTCATGCTGTAACCACTGTGCATAAAAATTTGGAAACATGGCATACAGTGTATCATTTGGTGTCTAAGTCATGTTTCCCATATTTTCCCTTCCCAGATACAAGCCCGTTTGAGTGTTTGGGGCACTTTTTAGCTAAAATCATCCTACAGGGCCTAACTGCATATGCTAAAGCCTGCCTATTTTGAATGGTGTAGTGGCCCCTGCAACCTCCAAAAATATCAGGACTTACTTCCCCAATAACCTGCTAACTCACCCCTGAAATACATACTTATTCACCCTATTTTGTTCATTGGACTCATTTCTCATTTGAAATGCCCATTTTTGGGGAGCCCAAAATGTGCGTCTTTAAAAGGTGATTTCTACGATACCCCACTTTTGCGCGTCGGACCTCAACTTTTCCCGTAAACGCAGAAAAACCGCAATTTTTTAGGAGAAACGAGACAGACATCCCCTCCCTCTGCCACCCACCCGCCCAACTGACAGCCAGCCATTAGACATGCACAGATAGTTCTGAGGGTCTGTCTGTGATGTCATAAAGGGCCTGCTGATCAATGGGCAGCTTTCTGATTGGCTGCTGTATTTGATTGACAGATGGAAGCTGGCAGCTGATTGGCTGTCTAGCCTAAAGTGCTTTACACACCTCCCTGATGGTACCACTGGCTAAGACTCCACCTCAGCTCATTGGGTAATGAAAAATTTAGAACAATTGATGGATGAAAGCAGGCAGGCCGGCCATTTTGGGACGCTCATTGGACTTGTTTAATGCAATGCACCTTTGTATATTTACATGCATTCGCTTCATGCTGTAACCACTGTGCATAAAAATTAGGAAACATGGCATACAGTGTATCATTTGGTGTCTAAGTCATGTTTCCCATATTTTCCCTTCCCAGATACAAGCCCGTTTGAGTGTTTGGGGCACTTTTTAGCTAAAATCATCCTACAGGGCCTAACTGCATATGCTAAAGCCTGCCTATTTTGAATGGTGTAGTGGCCCCTGCAACCTCCAAAAATATCAGGACTTACTTCCCCAATAACCTGCTAACTCACCCCTGAAATACATACTTATTCACCCTATTTTGTTCATTGGACTCATTTCTCATTTGAAATGCCCATTTTTGGGGAGCCAAAAATGTGCGTCTTTAAAAGGTGATTTCTACGATACCCCACTTTTGCGCGTCGGACCTCAACTTTTCCCGTAAACGCAGAAAAACCGCAATTTTCAGGAGAAACGAGACAGACATCCCCTCCCTCTGCCACCCACCCGCCCAACTGAAAGCCAGCCATTAGACATGCACAGATAGTTCTGAGGGTCTGTCTGTGATGTCATAAAGGGCCTGCTGATCAATGGGCAGCTTTCTGATTGGCTGCTGTATTTGATTGACAGATGAAAGCTGGCAGCTGATTGGCTGTCTAGCCTAAAGTGCTTTACACACCTCCCTGATGGTACCACTGGCTAAGACTCCACCTCAGCTCATTTGGGTAATGAAAAATTTAGAACAATTGATGGATGAAAGCAGGCAGGCCGGCCATTTTGGGACGCTCAGTGGACTTCTTTAATGCAATGCACCTTTGTATATTCACATGCATTCGCTTCATGCTGTAACCACTGTGCATAAAAATTTGGAAACATGGCATACAGTGTATCATTTGGTGTCTAAGTCATGTTTCCCATATTTTCCCTTCCCAGATACAAGCCCGTTTGAATGTTTGGGGCACTTTTTAGCTAAAATCATCCTACAGGGCCTAACTGCATATGCTAAAGCCTGCCTATTTTGAATGGTGTAGTGGCCCCTGCAACCTCCAAAAATATCAGGACTTACTTCCCCAATAACCTGCTAACTCACCCCTGAAATACATACTTATTCACCCTATTTTGTTCATTGGACTCATTTCTCATTTGAAATGCCCAATTTTGGGGAGCCAGAAATGTGCGTCTTTAAAAGGTGATTTCTACGATACCCCACTTTTGCGCGTCGGACCTCAACTTTTCCCGTAAACGCAGAAATACCGCAATTTTCAGGAGAAACGAGACAGACATCCCCTCCCTCTGCCACCCACCCGCCCAACTGAAAGCCAACCATTAGACATGCACAGATAGTTCTGAGGGTCTGTCTGTGATGTCATAAAGGGCCTGCTGATCAATGGGCAGCTTTCTGATTGGCTGCTGTATTTGATTGACAGATGGAAGCTGGCAGCTGATTGGCTGTCTAGCCTAAAGTGCTTTACACACCTCCCTGATGGTACCACTGGCTAAGACTCCACCTCAGCTCATTGGGTAATGAAAAATTTAGAACAATTGATGGATGAAAGCAGGCAGGCCGGCCATTTTGGGACGCTCATTGGACTTGTTTAATGCAATGCACCTTTGTATATTTACATGCATTCGCTTCATGCTGTAACCACTGTGCATAAAAATGTGGAAACATGGCATACAGTGTATCATTTGGTGTCTAAGTCATGTTTCCCATATTTTCCCTTCCCAGATACAAGCCCGTTTGAGTGTTTGGGGCACTTTTTAGCTAAAATCACCCTACAGGGCCTAACTGCATATGCTAAAGCCTGCCTATTTTGAATGGTGTAGTGGCCCCTGCAACCTCCAAAAATATCAGGACTTACTTCCCCAATAACCTGCTAACTCACCCCTGAAATACATACTTATTCACCCTATTTTGTTCATTGGACTCATTTCTCATTTGAAATGCCCATTTTTGGGGAGCCAAAAATGTGCGTCTTTAATAGGTGATTTCTACGATACCCCACTTTTGCGCGTCGGACCTCAACTTTTCCCGTAAACGCAGAAAAACCGCAATTTTCAGGAGAAACGAGACAGACATCCCCTCCCTCTGCCACCCACCCGCCCAACTGAAAGCCAGCCATTAGACATGCACAGAGAGTTCTGAGGGTCTGTCTGTGATGTCATAAAGGGCCTGCTGATCAATGGGCAGCTTTCTGATTGGCTGCTGTATTTGATTGACAGATGGAAGCTGGCAGCTGATTGGCTGTCTAGCCTAAAGTGCTTTACACACCTCCCTGATGGTACCACTGGCTAAGACTCCACCTCAGCTCATTGGGTAATGAAAAATTTAGAACAATTGATGGATGAAAGCAGGCAGGCCGGCCATTTTGGGATGCTCATTGGACTTGTTTAATGCAATGCACCTTTGTATATTTACATGCATTCGCTTCATGCTGTAACCACTGTGCATAAAAATTTGGAAACATGGCATACAGTGTATCATTTGGTGTCTAAGTCATGTTTCCCATATTTTCCCTTCCCAGATACAAGCCCGTTTGAGTGTTTGGGGCACTTTTTAGCTAAAATCATCCTACAGGGCCTAACTGCATATGCTAAAGCCTGCCTATTTTGAATGGTGTAGTGGCCCCTGCAACCTCCAAAAATATCAGGACTTACTTCCCCAATAACCTGCTAACTCACCCCTGAAATACATACTTATTCACCCTATTTTGTTCATTGGACTCATTTCTCATTTGAAATGCCCATTTTTGGGGAGCCAGAAATGTGCGTCTTTAAAAGGTGATTTCTACGATACCCCAATTTTGCGCGTCGGACCTCAACTTTTCCCGTAAACGCAGAAAAACCGCAATTTTCAGGAGAAACGAGACAGACATCCCCTCCCTCTGCCACCCACCCGCCCAACTGAAAGCCAGCCATTAGACATGCACAGATAGTTCTGAGGGTCTGTCTGTGATGTCATAAAGGGCCTGCTGATCAATGGGCAGCTTTCTGATTGGCTGCTGTATTTGATTGACAGAAGAAAGCTGGCAGCTGATTGGCTGTCTAGCCTAAAGTGCTTTACACACCTCCCTGATGGTACCACTGGCTAAGACTCCACCTCAGCTCATTTGGGTAATGAAAATTTTAGAACAATTGATGGATGAAAGCAGGCAGGCCGGCCATTTTGGGACGATCAGTGGACTTGTTTAATGCAATGCACCTTTGTATATCCACATGCATTCGCTTCATGCTGTAACCACTGTGCATAAAAATTTGGAAACATGGCATACAGTGTATCATTTGGTGTCTAAGTCATGTTTCCCATATTTTCCCTTCCCAGATACAAGCCCGTTTGAATGTTTGGGGCACTTTTTAGCTAAAATCATCCTACAGGGCCTAACTGCATATGCTAAAGCCTGCCTATTTTGAATGGTGTAGTGGCCCCTGCAACCTCCAAAAATATCAGGACTTACTTCCCCAATAACCTGCTAACTCACCCCTGAAATACATACTTATTCACCCTATTTTGTTCATTGGACTCATTTCTCATTTGAAATGCCCAATTTTGGGGAGCCAGAAATGTGCGTCTTTAAAAGGTGATTTCTACGATACCCCACTTTTGCGCGTCGGACCTCAACTTTTCCCGTAAACGCAGAAAAACCGCAATTTTCAGGAGAAACGAGACAGACATCCCCTCCCTCTGCCACCCACCCGCCCAACTGAAAGCCAGCCATTAGACATGCACAGATAGTTCTGAGGGTCTGTCTGTGATGTCATAAAGGGCCTGCTGATCAATGGGGAGCTTTCTGATTGGCTGCTGTATTTGATTGACAAATAGAAGCTGGCAGCTGATTGGCTGTCTAGCCTAAAGTGCTTTACACACCTCCCTGATGGTACCACTGGCTAAGACTCCACCTCAGCTCATTTGGGTAATGAAAAATTTAGAACAATTGATGGATGAAAGCAGGCAGGCCGGCCATTTTGGGACGCTCAGTGGACTTGTTTAATGCAATGCACCTTTGTATATTCACATGCATTCGCTTCATGCTGTAACCACTGTGCATAAAAATTTGGAAACATGGCATACAGTGTATCATTTGGTGTCTAAGTCATGTTTCCCATATTTTCCCTTCCCAGATACAAGCCCGTTTGAGTGTTTGGGGCACTTTTTAGCTAAAATCATCCTACAGGGCCTAACTGCATATGCTAAAGCCTGCCTATTTTGAATGGTGTAGTGGCCCCTGCAACCTCCAAAAATATCAGGACTTACTTCCCCAATAACCTGCTAACTCACCCCTGAAATACATACTTATTCACCCTATTTTGTTCATTGGACTCATTTCTCATTTGAAATGCCCATTTTTGGGGAGCCCAAAATGTGCGTCTTTAAAAGGTGATTTCTACGATACCCCACTTTTGCGCGTCGGACCTCAACTTTTCCTGTAAACGCAGAAAAACCGCAATTTTCAGGAGAAACGAGACAGACATCCCCTCCCTCTGCCACCCACCCGCCCAACTGACAGCCAGCCATTAGACATGCACAGATAGTTCTGAGGGTCTGTCTGTGATGTCATAAAGGGCCTGCTGATCAATGGGCAGCTTTCTGATTGGCTGCTGTATTTGATTGACAGATGAAAGCTGGCAGCTGATTGGCTGTCTAGCCTAAAGTGCTTTACACACCTCCCTGATGGTACCACTGGCTAAGACTCCACCTCAGCTCATTTGGGTAATGAAAAATTTAGAACAATTGATGGATGAAAGCAGGCAGGCCGGCCATTTTGGGACGCTCAGTGGACTTGTTTAATGCAATGCACCTTTGTATATTCACATGCATTCGCTTCATGCTGTAACCACTGTGCATAAAAATTTGGAAACATGGCATACAGTGTATCATTTGGTGTCTAAGTCATGTTTCCCATATTTTCCCTTCCCAGATACAAGCCCGTTTGAATGTTTGGGGCACTTTTTAGCTAAAATCATCCTACAGGGCCTAACTGCATATGCTAAAGCCTGCCTATTTTGAATGGTGTAGTGGCCCCTGCAACCTCCAAAAATATCAGGACTTACTTCCCCAATAACCTGCTAACTCACCCCTGAAATACATACTTATTCAACCTATTTTGTTCATTGGACTCATTTCTCATTTGAAATGCCCAATTTTGGGGAGCCAGAAATGTGCGTCTTTAAAAGGTGATTTCTACGATACCCCACTTTTGCGCGTCGGACCTCAACTTTTCCCGTAAACGCAGAAAAACCGCAATTTTCAGGAGAAACGAGACAGACATCCCCTCCCTCTGCCACCCACCCGCCCAACTGAAAGCCAACCATTAGACATGCACAGGTAGTTCTGAGGGTCTGTCTGTGATGTCATAAAGGGCCTGCTGATCAATGGGGAGCTTTCTGATTGGCTGCTGTATTTGATTGACAAATAGAAGCTGGCAGCTGATTGGCTGTCTAGCCTAAAGTGCTTTACACACCTCCCTGATGGTACCACTGGCTAAGACTCCACCTCAGCTCATTTGGGTAATGAAAAATTTAGAACAATTGATGGATGAAAGCAGGCAGGCCGGCCATTTTGGGACGCTCAGTGGACTTGTTTAATGCAATGCACCTCTGTATTTTCACATGCATTCGCTTCATGCTGTAACCACTGTGCATAAAAATTTGGAAACATGGCATACAGTGTATCATTTGGTGTCTAAGTCATGTTTCCCATATTTTCCCTTCCCAGATACAAGCCCGTTTGAGTGTTTGGGGCACTTTTTAGCTAAAATCATCCTACAGGGCCTAACTGCATATGCTAAAGCCTGCCTATTTTGAATGGTGTAGTGGCCCCTGCAACCTCCAAAAATATCAGGACTTACTTTCCCAATAACCTGCTAACTCACCCCTGAAATACATACTTATTCACCCTATTTTGTTCATTGGACTCATTTCTCATTTGAAATGCCCATTTTTGGGGAGCCCAAAATGTGCGTCTTTAAAAGGTGATTTCTACGATACCCCACTTTTGCGCGTCGGACCTCAACTTTTCCCGTAAACGCAGAAAAACCGCAATTTTCAGGAGAAACGAGACAGACATCCCCTCCCTCTGCCACCCACCCGCCCAACTGACAGCCAGCCATTAGACATGCACAGATAGTTCTGAGGGTCTGTCTGTGATGTCATAAAGGGCCTGCTGATCAATGGGCAGCTTTCTGATTGGCTGCTGTATTTGATTGACAGATGGAAGCTGGCAGCTGATTGGCTGTCTAGCCTAAAGTGCTTTACATACCTCCCTGATGGTACCACTGGCTAAGACTCCACCTCAGCTCATTGGGTAATGAAAAATTTAGAACAATTGATGGATGAAAGCAGGCAGGCTGGCCATTTTGGGACGCTCATTGGACTTGTTTAATGCAATGCACCTTTGTATATTTACATGCATTCGCTTCATGCTGTAACCACTGTGCATAAAAATTAGGAAACATGGCATACAGTGTATCATTTGGTGTCTAAGTCATGTTTCCCATATTTTCCCTTCCCAGATACAAGCCCGTTTGAGTGTTTGGGGCACTTTTTAGCTAAAATCATCCTACAGGGCCTAACTGCATATGCTAAAGCCTGCCTATTTTGAATGGTGTAGTGGCCCCTGCAACCTCCAAAAATATCAGGACTTACTTCCCCAATAACCTGCTAACTCACCCCTGAAATACATACTTATTCACCCTATTTTGTTCATTGGACTCATTTCTCATTTGAAATGCCCATTTTTGGGGAGCCAAAAATGTGCGTCTTTAAAAGGTGATTTCTACGATACCCCACTTTTGCGCGTCGGACCTCAACTTTTCCCGTAAACGCAGAAAAACCGCAATTTTCAGGAGAAACGAGACAGACATCCCCTCCCTCTGCCACCCACCCGCCCAACTGAAAGCCAGCCATTAGACATGCACAGATAGTTCTGAGGGTCTGTCTGTGATGTCATAAAGGGCCTGCTGATCAATGGGCAGCTTTCTGATTGGCTGCTGTATTTGATTGACAGATGAAAGCTGGCAGCTGATTGGCTGTCTAGCCTAAAGTGCTTTACACACCTCCCTGATGGTACCACTGGCTAAGACTCCACCTCAGCTCATTTGGGTAATGAAAAATTTAGAACAATTGATGGATGAAAGCAGGCAGGCCGGCCATTTTGGGACGCTCAGTGGACTTGTTTAATGCAATGCACCTTTGTATATTCACATGCATTCGCTTCATGCTGTAACCACTGTGCATAAAAATTTGGAAACATGGCATACAGTGTATCATTTGGTGTCTAAGTCATGTTTCCCATATTTTCCCTTCCCAGATACAAGCCCGTTTGAATGTTTGGGGCACTTTTTAGCTAAAATCATCCTACAGGGCCTAACTGCATATGCTAAAGCCTGCCTATTTTGAATGGTGTAGTGGCCCCTGCAACCTCCAAAAATATCAGGACTTACTTCCCCAATAACCTGCTAACTCACCCCTGAAATACATACTTATTCACCCTATTTTGTTCATTGGACTCATTTCTCATTTGAAATGCCCAATTTTGGGGAGCCAGAAATGTGCGTCTTTAAAAGGTGATTTCTACGATACCCCACTTTTGCGCGTCGGACCTCAACTTTTCCCGTAAACGCAGAAATACCGCAATTTTCAGGAGAAACGAGACAGACATCCCCTCCCTCTGCCACCCACCCGCCCAACTGAAAGCCAACCATTAGACATGCACAGGTAGTTCTGAGGGTCTGTCTGTGATGTCATAAAGGGCCTGCTGATCAATGGGAAGCTTTCTGATTGGCTGCTGTATTTGATTGACAAATAGAAGCTGGCAGCTGATTGGCTGTCTAGCCTAAAGTGCTTTACACACCTCCCTGATGGTACCACTGGCTAAGACTCCACCTCAGCTCATTTGGGTAATGAAAAATTTAGAACAATTGATGGATGAAAGCAGGCAGGCCGGCCATTTTGGTACGCTCAGTGGACTTGTTTAATGCAATGCACATTTGTATATTCACATGCATTCGCTTCATGCTGTAACCACTGTGCATAAAAATTTGGAAACATGGCATATAGTGTATCATTTGGTGTCTAAGTCATGTTTCCCATATTTTCCCTTCCCAGATACAAGCCCGTTTGAGTGTTTGGGGCACTTTTTAGCTAAAATCATCCTACAGGGCCTAACTGCATATGCTATAGCCTGCCTATTTTGAATGGTGTATTGGCCCCTGCAACCTCCAAAAATATCAGGACTTACTTCCCCAATAACCTGCTAACTCACCCCTGAAATACATACTTATTCACCCTATTTTGTTCATTGGACTCATTTCTCATTTGAAATGCCCATTTTTGGGGAGCCAAAAATGTGCGTCTTTAATAGGTGATTTCTACGATACCCCACTTTTGCGCGTCGGACCTCAACTTTTCCCGTAAACGCAGAAAAACCGCAATTTTCAGGAGAAACGAGACAGACATCCCCTCCCTCTGCCACCCACCCGCCCAACTGAAAGCCAGCCATTAGACATGCACAGAGAGTTCTGAGGGTCTGTCTGTGATGTCATAAAGGGCCTGCTGATCAATGGGCAGCTTTCTGATTGGCTGCTGTATTTGATTGACAGATGGAAGCTGGCAGCTGATTGGCTGTCTAGCCTAAAGTGCTTTACACACCTCCCTGATGGTACCACTGGCTAAGACTCCACCTCAGCTCATTGGGTAATGAAAAATTTAGAACAATTGATGGATGAAAGCAGGCAGGCCGGCCATTTTGGGACGCTCATTGGACTTGTTTAATGCAATGCACCTTTGTATATTTACATGCATTCGCTTCATGCTGTAACCACTGTGCATAAAAATTTGGAAACATGGCATACAGTGTATCATTTGGTGTCTAAGTCATGTTTCCCATATTTTCCCTTCCCAGATACAAGCCCGTTTGAGTGTTTGGGGCACTTTTTAGCTAAAATCATCCTACAGGGCCTAACTGCATATGCTAAAGCCTGCCTATTTTGAATGGTGTAGTGGCCCCTGCAACCTCCAAAAATATCAGGACTTACTTCCCCAATAACCTGCTAACTCACCCCTGAAATACATACTTATTCACCCTATTTTGTTCATTGGACTCATTTCTCATTTGAAATGCCCATTTTTGGGGAGCCAGAAATGTGCGTCTTTAAAAGGTGATTTCTACGATACCCCACTTTTGCGCGTCGGACCTCAACTTTTCCCGTAAACGCAGAAAAACCGCAATTTTCAGGAGAAACGAGACAGACATCCCCTCCCTCTGCCACCCACCCGCCCAACTGAAAGCCAACCATTAGACATGCACAGGTAGTTCTGAGGGTCTGTCTGTGATGTCATAAAGGGCCTGCTGATCAATGGGAAGCTTTCTGATTGGCTGCTGTATTTGATTGACAAATAGAAGCTGGCAGCTGATTGGCTGTCTAGCCTAAAGTGCTTTACACACCTCCCTGATGGTACCACTGGCTAAGACTCCACCTCAGCTCATTTGGGTAATGAAAAATTTAGAACAATTGATGGATGAAAGCAGGCAGGCCGGCCATTTTGGTACGCTCAGTGGACTTGTTTAATGCAATGCACATTTGTATATTCACATGCATTCGCTTCATGCTGTAACCACTGTGCATAAAAATTTGGAAACATGGCATATAGTGTATCATTTGGTGTCTAAGTCATGTTTCCCATATTTTCCCTTCCCAGATACAAGCCCGTTTGAGTGTTTGGGGCACTTTTTAGCTAAAATCATCCTACAGGGCCTAACTGCATATGCTATAGCCTGCCTATTTTGAATGGTGTATTGGCCCCTGCAACCTCCAAAAATATCAGGACTTACTTCCCCAATAACCTGCTAACTCACCCCTGAAATACATACTTATTCACCCTATTTTGTTCATTGGACTCATTTCTCATTTGAAATGCCCATTTTTGGGGAGCCAAAAATGTGCGTCTTTAATAGGTGATTTCTACGATACCCCACTTTTGCGCGTCGGACCTCAACTTTTCCCGTAAACGCAGAAAAACCGCAATTTTCAGGAGAAACGAGACAGACATCCCCTCCCTCTGCCACCCACCCGCCCAACTGAAAGCCAGCCATTAGACATGCACAGAGAGTTCTGAGGGTCTGTCTGTGATGTCATAAAGGGCCTGCTGATCAATGGGCAGCTTTCTGATTGGCTGCTGTATTTGATTGACAGATGGAAGCTGGCAGCTGATTGGCTGTCTAGCCTAAAGTGCTTTACACACCTCCCTGATGGTACCACTGGCTAAGACTCCACCTCAGCTCATTGGGTAATGAAAAATTTAGAACAATTGATGGATGAAAGCAGGCAGGCCGGCCATTTTGGGACGCTCATTGGACTTGTTTAATGCAATGCACCTTTGTATATTTACATGCATTCGCTTCATGCTGTAACCACTGTGCATAAAAATTTGGAAACATGGCATACAGTGTATCATTTGGTGTCTAAGTCATGTTTCCCATATTTTCCCTTCCCAGATACAAGCCCGTTTGAGTGTTTGGGGCACTTTTTAGCTAAAATCATCCTACAGGGCCTAACTGCATATGCTAAAGCCTGCCTATTTTGAATGGTGTAGTGGCCCCTGCAACCTCCAAAAATATCAGGACTTACTTCCCCAATAACCTGCTAACTCACCCCTGAAATACATACTTATTCACCCTATTTTGTTCATTGGACTCATTTCTCATTTGAAATGCCCATTTTTGGGGAGCCAGAAATGTGCGTCTTTAAAAGGTGATTTCTACGATACCCCACTTTTGCGCGTCGGACCTCAACTTTTCCCGTAAACGCAGAAAAACCGCAATTTTCAGGAGAAACGAGACAGACATCCCCTCCCTCTGCCACCCACCCGCCCAACTGAAAGCCAGCCATTAGACATGCACAGATAGTTCTGAGGGTCTGTCTGTGATGTCATAAAGGGCCTGCTGATCAATGGGCAGCTTTCTGATTGGCTGCTGTATTTGATTGACAGAAGAAAGCTGGCAGCTGATTGGCTGTCTAGCCTAAAGTGCTTTACACACCTCCCTGATGGTACCACTGGCTAAGACTCCACCTCAGCTCATTTGGGTAATGAAAAATTTAGAACAATTGATGGATGAAAGCAGGCAGGCCGGCCATTTTGGGACGATCAGTGGACTTGTTTAATGCAATGCACCTTTGTATATCCACATGCATTCGCTTCATGCTGTAACCACTGTGCATACAAATTTGGAAACATGGCATACAGTGTATCATTTGGTGTCTAAGTCATGTTTCCCATATTTTCCCTTCCCAGATACAAGCCCGTTTGAATGTTTGGGGCACTTTTTAGCTAAAATCATCCTACAGGGCCTAACTGCATATGCTAAAGACTGCCTATTTTGAATGGTGTAGTGGCCCCTGCAACCTCCAAAAATATCAGGACTTACTTCCCCAATAACCTGCTAACTCACCCCTGAAATACATACTTATTCACCCTATTTTGTTCATTGGACTCATTTCTCATTTGAAATGCCCAATTTTGGGGAGCCAGAAATGTGCGTCTTTAAAAGGTGATTTCTACGATACCCCACTTTTGCGCGTCGGACCTCAACTTTTCCCGTAAACGCAGAAAAACCGCAATTTTCAGGAGAAACGAGACAGACATCCCCTCCCTCTGCCACCCACCCGCCCAACTGAAAGCCAGCCATTAGACATGCACAGATAGTTCTGAGGGTCTGTCTGTGATGTCATAAAGGGCCTGCTGATCAATGGGGAGCTTTCTGATTGGCTGCTGTATTTGATTGACAAATAGAAGCTGGCAGCTGATTGGCTGTCTAGCCTAAAGTGCTTTACACACCTCCCTGATGGTACCACTGGCTAAGACTCCACCTCAGCTCATTTGGGTAATGAAAAATTTAGAACAATTGATGGATGAAAGCAGGCAGGCCGGCCATTTTGGGACGCTCAGTGGACTTGTTTAATGCAATGCACCTTTGTATATTCACATGCATTCGCTTCATGCTGTAACCACTGTGCATAAAAATTTGGAAACATGGCATACAGTGTATCATTTGGTGTCTAAGTCATGTTTCCCATATTTTCCCTTCCCAGATACAAGCCCGTTTGAATGTTTGGGGCACTTTTTAGCTAAAATCATCCTACAGGGCCTAACTGCATATGCTAAAGCCTGCCTATTTTGAATGGTGTAGTGGCCCCTGCAACCTCCAAAAATATCAGGACTTACTTCCCCAATAACCTGCTAACTCACCCCTGAAATACATACTTATTCAACCTATTTTGTTCATTGGACTCATTTCTCATTTGAAATGCCCAATTTTGGGGAGCCAGAAATGTGCGTCTTTAAAAGGTGATTTCTACGATACCCCACTTTTGCGCGTCGGACCTCAACTTTTCCCGTAAACGCAGAAAAACCGCAATTTTCAGGAGAAACGAGACAGACATCCCCTCCCTCTGCCACCCACCCGCCCAACTGAAAGCCAACCATTAGACATGCACAGGTAGTTCTGAGGGTCTGTCTGTGATGTCATAAAGGGCCTGCTGATCAATGGGGAGCTTTCTGATTGGCTGCTGTATTTGATTGACAAATAGAAGCTGGCAGCTGATTGGCTGTCTAGCCTAAAGTGCTTTACACACCTCCCTGATGGTACCACTGGCTAAGACTCCACCTCAGCTCATTTGGGTAATGAAAAATTTAGAACAATTGATGGATGAAAGCAGGCAGGCCGGCCATTTTGGGACGCTCAGTGGACTTGTTTAATGCAATGCACCTTTGTATATTCACATGCATTCGCTTCATGCTGTAACCACTGTGCATAAAAATTTGGAAACATGGCATACAGTGTATCATTTGGTGTCTAAGTCATGTTTCCCATATTTTCCCTTCCCAGATACAAGCCCGTTTGAGTGTTTGGGGCACTTTTTAGCTAAAATCATCCTACAGGGCCTAACTGCATATGCTAAAGCCTGCCTATTTTGAATGGTGTAGTGGCCCCTGCAACCTCCAAAAATATCAGGACTTACTTCCCCAATAACCTGCTAACTCACCCCTGAAATACATACTTATTCACCCTATTTTGTTCATTGGACTCATTTCTCATTTGAAATGCCCATTTTTGGGGAGCCAAAAATGTGCGTCTTTAAAAGGTGATTTCTACGATACCCCACTTTTGCGCGTCGGACCTCAACTTTTCCCGTAAACGCAGAAAAACCGCAATTTTCAGGAGAAACGAGACAGACATCCCCTCCCTCTGCCACCCACCCGCCCAACTGAAAGCCAGCCATTAGACATGCACAGAGAGTTCTGAGGGTCTGTCTGTGATGTCATAAAGGGCCTGCTGATCAATGGGCAGCTTTCTGATTGGCTGCTGTATTTGATTGACAGATGGAAGCTGGCAGCTGATTGGCTGTCTAGCCTAAAGTGCTTTACACACCTCCCTGATGGTACCACTGGCTAAGACTCCACCTCAGCTCATTGGGTAATGAAAAATTTAGAACAATTGATGGATGAAAGCAGGCAGGCCGGCCATTTTGGGACGCTCATTGGACTTGTTTAATGCAATGCACCTTTGTATATTTACATGCATTCGCTTCATGCTGTAACCACTGTGCATAAAAATTTGGAAACATGGCATACAGTGTATCATTTGGTGTATAAGTCATGTTTCCCATATTTTCCCTTCCCAGATACAAGCCCGTTTGAGTGTTTGGGGCACTTTTTAGCTAAAATCATCCTACAGGGCCTAACTGCATATGCTAAAGCCTGCCTATTTTGAATGGTGTAGTGGCCCCTGCAACCTCCAAAAATATCAGGACTTACTTCCCCAATAACCTGCTAACTCACCCCTGAAATACATACTTATTCACCCTA
The DNA here is from genome assembly GCF_055691185.1 of Crinia signifera. Taxonomy (NCBI): domain Eukaryota; kingdom Metazoa; phylum Chordata; class Amphibia; order Anura; family Myobatrachidae; genus Crinia; species Crinia signifera. The sequence goes on from NC_139222.1 coordinate 52,288,812, forward strand.
TTTTGTTCATTGGACTCATTTCTCATTTGAAATGCCCATTTTTGGGGAGCCAGAAATGTGCGTCTTTAAAAGGTGATTTCTACGATACCCCACTTTTGCGCGTCGGACCTCAACTTTTCCCGTAAACGCAGAAAAACCGCAATTTTCAGGAGAAACGAGACAGACATCCCCTCCCTCTGCCACCCACCCGCCCAACTGAAAGCCAGCCATTAGACATGCACAGATAGTTCTGAGGGTCTGTCTGTGATGTCATAAAGGGCCTGCTGATCAATGGGCAGCTTTCTGATTGGCTGCTGTATTTGATTGACAGAAGAAAGCTGGCAGCTGATTGGCTGTCTAGCCTAAAGTGCTTTACACACCTCCCTGATGGTACCACTGGCTAAGACTCCACCTCAGCTCATTTGGGTAATGAAAAATTTAGAACAATTGATGGATGAAAGCAGGCAGGCCGGCCATTTTGGGACGATCAGTGGACTTGTTTAATGCAATGCACCTTTGTATATCCACATGCATTCGCTTCATGCTGTAACCACTGTGCATAAAAATTTGGAAACATGGCATACAGTGTATCATTTGGTGTCTAAGTCATGTTTCCCATATTTTCCCTTCCCAGATACAAGCCCGTTTGAATGTTTGGGGCACTTTTTAGCTAAAATCATCCTACAGGGCCTAACTGCAAATGCTAAAGCCTGCCTATTTTGAATGGTGTAGTGGCCCCTGCAACCTCCAAAAATATCAGGACTTACTTCCCCAATAACCTGCTAACTCAGCCCTGAAATACATACTTATTCACACTATTTTGTTCATTGGACTCATTTCTCATTTGAAATGCCCAATTTTGGGGAGCCAGAAATGTGCGTCTTTAAAAGGTGATTTCTACGATACCCCACTTTTGCGCGTCGGACCTCAACTTTTCCCGTAAACGCAGAAAAACCGCAATTTTCAGGAGAAACGAGACAGACATCCCCTCCCTCTGCCACCCACCCGCCCAACTGAAAGCCAGCCTTTAGACATGCACAGATAGTTCTGAGGGTCTGTCTGTGATGTCATAAAGGGCCTGCTGATCAATGGGGAGCTTTCTGATTGGCTGCTGTATTTGATTGACAAATAGAAGCTGGCAGCTGATTGGCTGTCTAGCCTAAAGTGCTTTACACACCTCCCTGATGGTACCACTGGCTAAGACTCCACCTCAGCTCATTTGGGTAATGAAAAATTTAGAACAATTGATGGATGAAAGCAGGCAGGCCGGCCATTTTGGGACGCTCAGTGGACTTGTTTAATGCAATGCACCTTTGTATATTCACATGCATTCGCTTCATGCTGTAACCACTGTGCATAAAAATTTGGAAACATGGCATACAGTGTATCATTTGGTGTCTAAGTCATGTTTCCCATATTTTCCCTTCCCAGATACAAGCCCGTTTGAGTGTTTGGGGCACTTTTTAGCTAAAATCATCCTACAGGGCCTAACTGCATATGCTAAAGCCTGCCTATTTTGAATGGTGTAGTGGCCCCTGCAACCTCCAAAAATATCAGGACTTACTTCCCCAATAACCTGCTAACTCACCCCTGAAATACATACTTATTCACCCTATTTTGTTCATTGGACTCATTTCTCATTTGAAATGCCCATTTTTGGGGAGCCCAAAATGTGCGTCTTTAAAAGGTGATTTCTACGATACCCCACTTTTGCGCGTCGGACCTCAACTTTTCCTGTAAACGCAGAAAAACCGCAATTTTCAGGAGAAACGAGACAGACATCCCCTCCCTCTGCCACCCACCCGCCCAACTGACAGCCAGCCATTAGACATGCACAGATAGTTCTGAGGGTCTGTCTGTGATGTCATAAAGGGCCTGCTGATCAATGGGCAGCTTTCTAATTGGCTGCTGTATTTGATTGACAGATGGAAGCTGGCAGCTGATTGGCTGTCTAGCCTAAAGTGCTTTACACACCTCCCTGATGGTACCAATGGCTAAGACTCCACCTCAGCTCATTGGGTAATGAAAAATTTAGAACAATTGATGGATGAAAGCAGGCAGGCCGGCCATTTTGGGACGCTCATTGGACTTGTTTAATGCAATGCACCTTTGTATATTTACATGCATTCGCTTCATGCTGTAACCACTGTGCATAAAAATGTGGAAACATGGCATACAGTGTATCATTTGGTGTCTAAGTCATGTTTCCCATATTTTCCCTTCCCAGATACAAGCCCGTTTGAGTGTTTGGGGCACTTTTTAGCTAAAATCATCCTACAGGGCCTAACTGCATATGCTAAAGCCTGCCTATTTTGAATGGTCTAGTGGCCCCTGCAACCTCCAAAAATATCAGGACTTACTTCCCCAATAACCTGCTAACTCACCCCTGAAATACATACTTATTCACCCTATTTTGTTCATTGGACTCATTTCTCATTTAAAATGCCCATTTTTAGGGAGCCAAAAATGTGCGTCTTTAAAAGGTGATTTCTACGATACCCCACTTTTGCGCGTCGGACCTCAACTTTTCCCGTAAACGCAGAAAAACCGCAATTTTCAGGAGAAACGAGACAGACATCCCCTCCCTCTGCCACCCACCCGCCCAACTGAAAGCCAGCCATTAGACATGCACAGATAGTTCTGAGGGTCTGTCTGTGATGTCATAAAGGGCCTGCTGATCAATGGGCAGCTTTCTGATTGGCTGCTGTATTTGATTGAAAGATGAAAGCTGGCAGCTGATTGGCTGTCTAGCCTAAAGTGCTTTACACACCTCCCTGATGGTACCACTGGCTAAGACTCCACCTCAGCTCATTTGGGTAATGAAAAATTTAGAACAATTGATGGATGAAAGCAGGCAGGCCGGCCATTTTGGGACGCTCAGTGGACTTGTTTAATGCAATGCACCTTTGTATATTCACATGCATTCGCTTCATGCTGTAACCACTGTGCATAAAAATTTGGAAACATGGCATACAGTGTATCATTTGGTGTCTAAGTCATGTTTCCCATATTTTCCCTTCCCAGATACAAGCCCGTTTGAGTGTTTGGGGCACTTTTTAGCTAAAATCATCCTACAGGGCCTAACTGCATATGCTAAAGCCTGCCTATTTTGAATGGTGTAGTGGCCCCTGCAACCTCCAAAAATATCAGGACTTACTTCCCCAATAACCTGCTGACTCACCCCTGAAATACATACTTATTCACCCTATTTTGTTCATTGGACTCATTTCTCATTTGAAATGCCCAATTTTGGGGAGCCAGAAATGTGCGTCTTTAAAAGGTGATTTCTACGATACCCCACTTTTGCGCGTCGGACCTCAACTTTTCCCGTAAACGCAGAAAAACCGCAATTTTCAGGAGAAACGAGACAGACATCCCCTCCCTCTGCCACCCACCCGCCCAACTGAAAGCCAGCCATTAGACATGCACAGATAGTTCTGAGGGTCTGTCTGTGATGTCATAAAGGGCCTGCTGATCAATGGGCAGCTTTCTGATTGGCTGCTGTATTTGATTGACAGAAGAAAGCTGGCAGCTGATTGGCTGTCTAGCCTAAAGTGCTTTACACACCTCCCTGATGGTACCACTGGCTAAGACTCCACCTCAGCTCATTTGGGTAATGAAAAATTTAGAACAATTGATGGATGAAAGCAGGCAGGCCGGCCATTTTGGGACGATCAGTGGACTTGTTTAATGCAATGCACCTTTGTATATCCACATGCATTCGCTTCATGCTGTAACCACTGTGCATAAAAATTTGGAAACATGGCATACAGTGTATCATTTGGTGTCTAAGTCATGTTTCCCATATTTTCCCTTCCCAGATACAAGCCCGTTTGAATGTTTGGGGCACTTTTTAGCTAAAATCATCCTACAGGGCCTAACTGCATATGCTAAAGCCTGCCTATTTTGAATGGTGTAGTGGCCCCTGCAACCTCCAAAAATATCAGGACTTACTTCCCCAATAACCTGCTAACTCACCCCTGAAATACATACTTATTCACCCTATTTTGTTCATTGGACTCATTTCTCATTTAAAATGCCCAATTTTGGGGAGCCAGAAATGTGCGTCTTTAAAAGGTGATTTCTACGATACCCCACTTTTGCGCGTCGGACCTCAACTTTTCCCGTAAACGCAGAAAAACCGCAATTTTCAGGAGAAACGAGACAGACATCCCCTCCCTCTGCCACCCACCCGCCCAACTGAAAGCCAGCCATTAGACATGCACAGATAGTTCTGAGGGTCTGTCTGTGATGTCATAAAGGGCCTGCTGATCAATGGGGAGCTTTCTGATTGGCTGCTGTATTTGATTGACAAATAGAAGCTGGCAGCTGATTGGCTGTCTAGCCTAAAGTGCTTTACACACCTCCCTGATGGTACCACTGGCTAAGACTCCACCTCAGCTCATTTGGGTAATGAAAAATTTAGAACAATTGATGGATGAAAGCAGGCAGGCCGGCCATTTTGGGACGCTCAGTGGACTTGTTTAATGCAATGCACCTTTGTATATTCACATGCATTCGCTTCATGCTGTAACCACTGTGCATAAAAATTTGGAAACATGGCATACAGTGTATCATTTGGTGTCTAAGTCATGTTTCCCATATTTTCCCTTCCCAGATACAAGCCCGTTTGAATGTTTGGGGCACTTTTTAGCTAAAATCATCCTACAAGGCCTAACTGCATATGCTAAAGCCTGCCTATTTTGAATGGTGTAGTGGCCCCTGCAACCTCCAAAAATATCAGGACTTACTTCCCCAATAACCTGCTAACTCACCCCTGAAATACATACTTATTCAACCTATTTTGTTCATTGGACTCATTTCTCATTTGAAATGCCCAATTTTGGGGAGCCAGAAATGTGCGTCTTTAAAAGGTGATTTCTACGATACCCCACTTTTGCGCGTCGGACCTCAACTTTTCCCGTAAACGCAGAAAAACCGCAATTTTCAGGAGAAACGAGACAGACATCCCCTCCCTCTGCCACCCACCCGCCCAACTGAAAGCCAACCATTAGACATGCACAGGTAGTTCTGAGGGTCTGGAGAAAAGTGGTGGAGCGCTTAAAAAATCACACTTTGATCAACTGGGTATCACATATAATAGTAAAAAAATATTTAATAAGCAATAATGTGCACATTAAAATAACACTAATATAACAATGATAAAAATGATAATAATACTGTGGACCCTGGAATAGTGGAGCTTCCACTTGTTCCTATATACGCTCCTCTAAATTATTTATAGATATATATTACCCCTTATTCGTAGTCCATTGGATGGTATCGGGGTGTCCAATGTTTTCGCTGCTGAAGTCCCTTAGGGTGAACCTGGAAATGTTGCACAGGCAAGCCTGTGGGGTGCCAGGTGGGTCTCCAAAGAATAAGCAAGCGATAGTGTCCCCTTTGGTTTGTAATCCTTTGGAAAGTATTAGGGTGTCCGATGATGCTGCTGAAGTCCCTTGGTTTGCCTGGAGATGTTTTACAGATGTGTCTGAAGATTACCAGGTGGGTCTCCAAAGATTGAGCAGACGGTGGTATCCCTTGGAAAGGAGTGTCCAAAAATTGATGGATAGTGGTAAATGAGGGGGGGAAAAACAAAGGGGGGGAGAGAGAGGAGCTGGTTCAAGTGGATTTGAGCAAAGTCCAGAGTCAAACAGTGGGTAAAAGCCAACGCGTTTCGTTGTTTTCCAACAACCTCCTTTCTGGAAAGAGGATACCCGAAACACTTAGTAGAAAAAGCACAACAGGAGGCAGAACTAAAAGAAAGAGTAGATTTACTTGTTCCAAAAAAGAATAATAAAAACAAAGACAAATATAAGGTGAAAAAAGATACAATTGAACCAACGGAGAACGAGATTGAAATTCCGTTCATCTCTACGTTCAACAATGGTTCATTTCAAGTTAAACAGATTGTGAATAAAAATTACAATTTACTAAAGTGTGATTCAGTATTGAATGAACTACTACCAAAAAAACCCAATTTTATTTTTAGAAAAAACAAAACTATTAAAAATATACTGGCACCCAGTTTTTTCAAAAACCAAACATCTTTGAAAAAAACAAATTGGTTGGAATCTTCGATCAGTAAAATTACAGGATGCTATAGGTGCAACAGTAACAGATGCATTACGTGTAAACACATTCAAAATAAAAAAACGATAATCGCTGCAGATCAAAAACAACACAATATAAAATCATTCATTAATTGTAATACTTCCTTTGTAATTTACATGTTAACATGTTCATGTAAACTGGTCTACATTGGAAGGACCACCCGGTCATTATCATTGTTATATTAGTGTTATTTTATTTTAGTGTTATTTTAATGTGCACATTATTGCTTATTAAATATTTTTTTACTATTATATGTGATACCCAGTTGATCAAAGTGTGATTTTTTAAGCGCTCCACCACTTTTCTCTTTTTCCAATTGTTATTTGGGGATTGACCTTCCCCTCAGGTGTGAGCAGCTAGCGAAGCACCGCATCTATAGCGCCTTTTTGTTTTTTCACTAAGGTGATTAAGCAAATTCTTTTACAGTTCTGAGGGTCTGTCTGTGATGTCATAAAGGGCCTGCTGATCAATGGGGAGCTTTCTGATTGGCTGCTGTATTTGATTGACAAATAGAAGCTGGCAGCTGATTGGCTGTCTAGCCTAAAGTGCTTTACACACCTCCCTGATGGTACCACTGGCTAAGACTCCACCTCAGCTCATTTGGGTAATGAAAAATTTAGAACAATTGATGGATGAAAGCAGGCAGGCCGGCCATTTTGGGACGCTCAGTGGACTTGTTTAATGCAATGCACCTTTGTATATTCACATGCATTCGCTTCATGCTGTAACCACTGTGCATAAAAATTTGGAAACATGGCATACAGTGTATCATTTGGTGTCTAAGTCATGTTTCCCATATTTTCCCTTCCCAGATACAAGCCCGTTTGAGTGTTTGGGGCACTTTTTAGCTAAAATCATCCTACAGGGCCTAACTGCATATGCTATAGCCTGCCTATTTTGAATGGTGTATTGGCCCCTGCAACCTCCAAAAATATCAGGACTTACTTCCCCAATAACCTGCTAACTCACCCCTGAAATACATACTTATTCACCCTATTTTGTTCATTGGACTCATTTCTCATTTGAAATGCCCATTTTTGGGGAGCCCAAAATGTGCGTCTTTAAAAGGTGATTTCTACGATACCCCACTTTTGCGCGTCGGACCTCAACTTTTCCCGTAAACGCAGAAAAACCGCAATTTTCAGGAGAAACGAGACAGACATCCCCTCCCTCTGCCACCCACCCGCCCAACTGACAGCCAGCCATTAGACATGCACAGATAGTTCTGAGGGTCTGTCTGTGATGTCATAAAGGGCCTGCTGATCAATGGGCAGCTTTCTGATTGGCTGCTGTATTTGATTGACAGATGGAAGCTGGCAGCTGATTGGCTGTCTAGCCTAAAGTGCTTTACACACCTCCCTGATGGTACCACTGGCTAAGACTCCACCTCAGCTCATTGGGTAATGAAAAATTTAGAACAATTGATGGATGAAAGCAGGCAGGCCGGCCATTTTGAGACGCTCATTGGACTTGTTTAATGCAATGCACCTTTGTATATTTACATGTATTCGCTTCATGCTGTAACCACTGTGCATAAAAATTTGGAAACATGGCATACAGTGTATCATTTGGTGTCTAAGTCATGTTTCCCATATTTTCCCTTCCCAGATACAAGCCCGTTTGAGTGTTTGGGGCACTTTTTAGCTAAAATCATCCTACAGGGCCTAACTGCATATGCTAAAGCCTGCCTATTTTGAATGGTGTAGTGGCCCCTGCAACCTCCAAAAATATCAGGACTTACTTCCCCAATAACCTGCTAACTCACCCCTGAAATACATACTTATTCACCCTATTTTGTTCATTGGACTCATTTCTCATTTGAAATGCCCATTTTTGGGGAGCCAAAAATGTGCGTCTTTAAAAGGTGATTTCTACGATACCCCACTTTTGCGCGTCGGACCTCAACTTTTCCCGTAAACGCAGAAAAACCGCAATTTTCAGGAGAAACGAGACAGACATCCCCTCCCTCTGCCACCCACCCGCCCAACTGAAAGCCAGCCATTAGACATGCACAGAGAGTTCTGAGGGTCTGTCTGTGATGTCATAAAGGGCCTGCTGATCAATGGGCAGCTTTCTGATTGGCTGCTGTATTTGATTGACAGATGGAAGCTGGCAGCTGATTGGCTGTCTAGCCTAAAGTGCTTTACACACCTCCCTGATGGTACCACTGGCTAAGACTCCACCTCAGCTCATTGGGTAATGAAAAATTTAGAACAATTGATGGATGAAAGCAGGCAGGCCGGCCATTTTGGGACGCTCATTGGACTTGTTTAATGCAATGCACCTTTGTATATTTACATGCATTCGCTTCATGCTGTAACCACTGTGCATAAAAATTTGGAAACATGGCATACAGTGTATCATTTGGTGTATAAGTCATGTTTCCCATATTTTCCCTTCCCAGATACAAGCCCGTTTGAGTGTTTGGGGCACTTTTTAGCTAAAATCATCCTACAGGGCCTAACTGCATATGCTAAAGCCTGCCTATTTTGAATGGTGTAGTGGCCCCTGCAACCTCCAAAAATATCAGGACTTACTTCCCCAATAACCTGCTAACTCACCCCTGAAATACATACTTATTCACCCTATTTTGTTCATTGGACTCATTTCTCATTTGAAATGCCCATTTTTGGGGAGCCAGAAATGTGCGTCTTTAAAAGGTGATTTCTACGATACCCCACTTTTGCGCGTCGGACCTCAACTTTTCCCGTAAACGCAGAAAAACCGCAATTTTCAGGAGAAACGAGACAGACATCCCCTCCCTCTGCCACCCACCCGCCCAACTGAAAGCCAGCCATTAGACATGCACAGATAGTTCTGAGGGTCTGTCTGTGATGTCATAAAGGTCCTGCTGATCAATGGGCAGCTTTCTGATTGGCTGCTGTATTTGATTGACAGAAGAAAGCTGGCAGCTGATTGGCTGTCTAGCCTAAAGTGCTTTACACACCTCCCTGATGGTACCACTGGCTAAGACTCCACCTCAGCTCATTTGGGTAATGAAAAATTTAGAACAATTGATGGATGAAAGCAGGCAGGCCGGCCATTTTGGGACGATCAGTGGACTTGTTTAATGCAATGCACCTTTGTATATCCACATGCATTCGCTTCATGCTGTAACCACTGTGCATAAAAATTTGGAAACATGGCATACAGTGTATCATTTGGTGTCTAAGTCATGTTTCCCATATTTTCCCTTCCCAGATACAAGCCCGTTTGAATGTTTGGGGCACTTTTTAGCTAAAATCATCCTACAGGGCCTAACTGCATATGCTAAAGCCTGCCTATTTTGAATGGTGTAGTGGCCCCTGCAACCTCCAAAAATATCAGGACTTACTTCCCCAATAACCTGCTAACTCACCCCTGAAATACATACTTATTCACACTATTTTGTTCATTGGACTCATTTCTCATTTGAAATGCCCAATTTTGGGGAGCCAGAAATGTGCGTCTTTAAAAGGTGATTTCTACGATACCCCACTTTTGCGCGTCGGACCTCAACTTTTCCCGTAAACGCAGAAAAACCGCAATTTTCAGGAGAAACGAGACAGACATCCCCTCCCTCTGCCACCCACCCGCCCAACTGAAAGCCAGCCTTTAGACATGCACAGATAGTTCTGAGGGTCTGTCTGTGATGTCATAAAGGGCCTGCTGATCAATGGGGAGCTTTCTGATTGGCTGCTGTATTTGATTGACAAATAGAAGCTGGCAGCTGATTGGCTGTCTAGCCTAAAGTGCTTTACACACCTCCCTGATGGTACCACTGGCTAAGACTCCACCTCAGCTCATTTGGGTAATGAAAAATTTAGAACAATTGATGGATGAAAGCAGGCAGGCCGGCCATTTTGGGACGCTCAGTGGACTTGTTTAATGCAATGCACCTTTGTATATTCACATGCATTCGCTTCATGCTGTAACCACTGTGCATAAAAATTTGGAAACATGGCATACAGTGTATCATTTGGTGTCTAAGTCATGTTTCCCATATTTTCCCTTCCCAGATACAAGCCCGTTTGAGTGTTTGGGGCACTTTTTAGCTAAAATCATCCTACAGGGCCTAACTGCATATGCTAAAGCCTGCCTATTTTGAATGGTGTAGTGGCCCCTGCAACCTCCAAAAATATCAGGACTTACTTCCCCAATAACCTGCTAACTCACCCCTGAAATACATACTTATTCACCCTATTTTGTTCATTGGACTCATTTCTCATTTGAAATGCCCATTTTTGGGGAGCCCAAAATGTGCGTCTTTAAAAGGTGATTTCTACGATACCCCACTTTTGCGCGTCGGACCTCAACTTTTCCTGTAAACGCAGAAAAACCGCAATTTTCAGGAGAAACGAGACAGACATCCCCTCCCTCTGCCACCCACCCGCCCAACTGACAGCCAGCCATTAGACATGCACAGATAGTTCTGAGGGTCTGTCTGTGATGTCATAAAGGGCCTGCTGATCAATGGGCAGCTTTCTAATTGGCTGCTGTATTTGATTGACAGATGGAAGCTGGCAGCTGATTGGCTGTCTAGCCTAAAGTGCTTTACACACCTCCCTGATGGTACCAATGGCTAAGACTCCACCTCAGCTCATTGGGTAATGAAAAATTTAGAACAATTGATGGATGAAAGCAGGCAGGCCGGCCATTTTGGGACGCTCATTGGACTTGTTTAATGCAATGCACCTTTGTATATTTACATGCATTCGCTTCATGCTGTAACCACTGTGCATAAAAATTTGGAAACATGGCATACAGTGTATCATTTGGTGTCTAAGTCATGTTTCCCATATTTTCCCTTCCCAGATACAAGCCTGTTTGAGTGTTTGGGGCACTTTTTAGCTAAAATCATCCTACAGGGCCTAACTGCATATGCTAAAGCCTGCCTATTTTGAATGGTGTAGTGGCCCCTGCAACCTCCAAAAATATCAGGACTTACTTCCCCAATAACCTGCTAACTCACCCCTGAAATACATACTTATTCACCCTATTTTGTTCATTGGACTCATTTCTCATTTGAAATGCCCATTTTTAGGGAGCCAAAAATGTGCGTCTTTAAAAGGTGATTTCTACGATACCCCACTTTTGCGCGTCGGACCTCAACTTTTCCCGTAAACGCAGAAAAACCGCAATTTTCAGGAGAAACGAGACAGACATCCCCTCCCTCTGCCACCCACCCGCCCAACTGAAAGCCAGCCATTAGACATGCACAGATAGTTCTGAGGGTCTGTCTGTGATGTCATAAAGGGCCTGCTGATCAATGGGCAGCTTTCTGATTGGCTGCTGTATTTGATTGAAAGATGAAAGCTGGCAGCTGATTGGCTGTCTAGCCTAAAGTGCTTTACACACCTCCCTGATGGTACCACTGGCTAAGACTCCACCTCAGCTCATTTGGGTAATGAAAAATTTAGAACAATTGATGGATGAAAGCAGGCAGGCCGGCCATTTTGGGACGCTCAGTGGACTTGTTTAATGCAATGCACCTTTGTATATTCACATGCATTCGCTTCATGCTGTAACCACTGTGCATAAAAATTTGGAAACATGGCATACAGTGTATCATTTGGTGTCTAAGTCATGTTTCCCATATTTTCCCTTCCCAGATACAAGCCCGTTTGAGTGTTTGGGGCACTTTTTAGCTAAAATCATCCTACAGGGCCTAACTGCATATGCTAAAGCCTGCCTATTTTGAATGGTGTAGTGGCCCCTGCAACCTCCAAAAATATCAGGACTTACTTCCCCAATAACCTGCTGACTCACCCCTGAAATACATACTTATTCACCCTATTTTGTTCATTGGACTCATTTCTCATTTGAAATGCCCAATTTTGGGGAGCCAGAAATGTGCGTCTTTAAAAGGTGATTTCTACGATACCCCACTTTTGCGCGTCGGACCTCAACTTTTCCCGTAAACGCAGAAAAACCGCAATTTTCAGGTGAAACGAGACAGACATCCCCTCCCTCTGCCACCCACCCGCCCAACTGAAAGCCAACCATTAGACATGCACAGATAGTTCTGAGGGTCTGTCTGTGATGTCATAAAGGGCCTGCTGATCAATGGGGAGCTTTCTGATTGGCTGCTGTATTTGATTGACAAATAGAAGCTGGCAGCTGATTGGCTGTCTAGCCTAAAGTGCTTTACACACCTCCCTGATGGTACCACTGGCTAAGACTCCACCTCAGCTCATTTGGGTAATGAAAAATTTAGAACAATTGATGGATGAAAGCAGGCAGGCCGGCCATTTTGGGACGCTCAGTTGACTTGTTTAATGCAATGCACCTTTGTATATTCACATGCATTCGCTTCATGCTGTAACCACTGTGCATAAAAATTTGGAAACATGGCATACAGTGTATCATTTGGTGTCTAAGTCATGTTTCCCATATTTTCCCTTCCCAGATACAAGCCCGTTTGAGTGTTTGGGGCACTTTTTAGCTAAAATCATCCTACAGGGCCTAACTGCATATGCTATAGCCTGCCTATTTTGAATGGTGTATTGGCCCCTGCAACCTCCAAAAATATCAGGACTTACTTCCCCAATAACCTGCTAACTCACCCCTGAAATACATACTTATTCACCCTATTTTGTTCATTGGACTCATTTCTCATTTGAAATGCCCATTTTTGGGGAGCCCAAAATGTGCGTCTTTAAAAGGTGATTTCTACGATACCCCACTTTTGCGCGTCGGACCTCAACTTTTCCCGTAAACGCAGAAAAACCGCAATTTTCAGGAGAAACGAGACAGACATCCCCTCCCTCTGCCACCCACCCGCCCAACTGAAAGCCAGCCATTAGACATGCACAGATAGTTCTGAGGGTCTGTCTGTGATGTCATAAAGGGCCTGCTGATCAATGGGGAGCTTTCTGATTGGCTGCTGTATTTGATTGACAAATAGAAGCTGGCAGCTGATTGGCTGTCTAGCCTAAAGTGCTTTACACACCTCCCTGATGGTACCACTGGCTAAGACTCCACCTCAGCTCATTTGGGTAATGAAAAATTTAGAACAATTGATGGATGAAAGCAGGCAGGCCGGCCATTTTGGGACGCTCAGTGGACTTGTTTAATGCAATGCACCTTTGTATATTCACATGCATTCGCTTCATGCTGTAACCACTGTGCATAAAAATTTGGAAACATGGCATACAGTGTATCATTTGGTGTCTAAGTCATGTTTCCCATATTTTCCCTTCCCAGATACAAGCCCGTTTGAGTGTTTGGGGCACTTTTTAGCTAAAATCATCCTACAGGGCCTAACTGCATATGCTAAAGCCTGCCTATTTTGAATGGTGTAGTGGCCCCTGCAACCTTCAAAAATATCAGGACTTACTTCCCCAATAACCTGCTAACTCACCCCTGAAATACATACTTATTCACCCTATTTTGTTCATTGGACTCATTTCTCATTTGAAATGCCCATTTTTGGGGAGCCCAAAATGTGCGTCTTTAAAAGGTGATTTCTACGATACCCCACTTTTGCGCGTCGGACCTCAACTTTTCCTGTAAACGCAGAAAAACCGCAATTTTCAGGAGAAACGAGACAGACATCCCCTCCCTCTGCCACCCACCCGCCAAACTGACAGCCAGCCATTAGACATGCACAGATAGTTCTGAGGGTCTGTCTGTGATGTCATAAAGGGCCTGCTGATCAATGGGCAGCTTTCTGATTGGCTGCTGTATTTGATTGACAGATGGAAGCTGGCAGCTGATTGGCTGTCTAGCCTAAAGTGCTTTACACACCTCCCTAATGGTACCACTGGCTAAGACTCCACCTCAGCTCATTGGGTAATGAAAAATTTAGAACAATTGATGGATGAAAGCAGGCAGGCCGGCCATTTTGGGACGCTCATTGGACTTGTTTAATGCAATGCACCTTTGTATATTTACATGCATTCACTTCATGCTGTAACCACTGTGCATAAAAATTTTAAAACATGGCATACAGTGTATCATTTGGTGTCTAAGTCATGTTTCCCATATTTTCCCTTCCCAGATACAAGCCCGTTTGAGTGTTTGGGGCACTTTTTAGCTAAAATCATCCTACAGGGCCTAACTGCATATGCTAAAGCCTGCCTATTTTGAATAGTGTAGTGGCCCCTGCAACCTCCAAAAATATCAGGACTTACTTCCCCAATAACCTGCTAACTCACCCCTGAAATACATACTTATTCACCCTATTTTGTTCATTGGACTCATTTCTCATTTGAAATGCCCATTTTTGGGGGGCCAGAAATGTGCGTCTTTAAAAGGTGTTTTCTACGATACCCCACTTTTGCGCGTCGGACCTCAACTTTTCCCGTAAACGCAGAAAAACCGCAATTTTCAGGAGAAACGAGACAGACATCCCCTCCCTCTGCCACCCACCCGCCCAACTGAAAGCCAGCCATTAGACATGCACAGATAGTTCTGAGGGTCTGTCTGTGATGTCATAAAGGGCCTGCTGATCAATGGGCAGCTTTCTGATTGGCTGCTGTATTTGATTGACAGAAGAAAGCTGGCAGCTGATTGGCTGTCTAGCCTAAAGTGCTTTACACACCTCCCTGATGGTACCACTGGCTAAGACTCCACCTCAGCTCATATGGGTAATGAAAAATTTAGAACAATTGATGGATGAAAGCAGGCAGGCCGGCCATTTTGGGACGATCAGTGGACTTGTTTAATGCAATGCACCTTAGTATATCCACATGCATTCGCTTCATGCTGTAACCACTGTGCATAAAAATTTGGAAACATGGCATACAGTGTATCATTTGGTGTATAAGTCATGTTTCCCATATTTTCCCTTCCCAGATACAAGCCCGTTTGAATGTTTGGGGCACTTTTTAGCTAAAATCATCCTACAGGGCCTAACTGCATATGCTAAAGCCTGCCTATTTTGAATGGTGTAGTGGCCCCTGCAACCTCCAAAAATATCAGGACTTACTTCCCCAATAACCTGCTAACTCACCCCTGAAATACATACTTATTCACCCTATTTTGTTCATTGGACTCATTTCTCATTTGAAATGCCCAATTTTGGGGAGCCAGAAATGTGCGTCTTTAAAAGGTGATTTCTACGATACCCCACTTTTGCGCGTCGGACCTCAACTTTTCCCGTAAACGCAGAAAAACCGCAATTTTCAGGAGAAACGAGACAGACATCCCCTCCCTCTGCCACCCACCTGCCCAACTGAAAGCCAACCATTAGACATGCACAGATAGTTCTGAGGGTCTGTCTGTGATGTCATAAAGGGCCTGCTGATCAATGGGGAGCTTTCTGATTGGCTGCTGTATTTGATTGACAAATAGAAGCTGGCAGCTGATTGGCTGTCTAGCCTAAAGTGCTTTACACACCTCCCTGATGGTACCACTGGCTAAGACTCCACCTCAGCTCATTTGGGTAATGAAAAATTTAGAACAATTGATGGATGAAAGCAGGCAGGCCGGCCATTTTGGGACGCTCAGTGGACTTGTTTAATGCAATGCACCTTTGTATATTCACATGCATTCACTTCATGCTGTAACCACTGTGCATAAAAATTTGGAAACATGGCATACAGTGTATCATTTGGTGTCTAAGTCATGTTTCCCATATTTTCCCTTCCCAGATACAAGCCCGTTTGAGTGTTTGGGGCACTTTTTAGCTAAAATCATCCTACAGGGCCTAACTGCATATGCTAAAGCCTGCCTATTTTGAATGGTGTAGTGGCCCCTGCAACCTCCAAAAATATCAGGACTTACTTCCCCAATAACCTGCTAACTCACCCCTGAAATACATACTTATTCACCCTATTTTGTTCATTGGACTCATTTCTCATTTGAAATGCCCATTTTTGGGGAGCCAAAAATGTGCGTCTTTAAAAGGTGATTTCTACGATACCCCACTTTTGCGCGTCGGACCTCAACTTTTCCCGTAAACGCAGAAAAACCGCAATTTTCAGGAGAAACGAGACAGACATCCCCTCCCTCTGCCACCCACCCGCCCAACTGAAAGCCAGCCATTAGACATGCACAGATAGTTCTGAGGGTCTGTCTGTGATGTCATAAAGGGCCTGCTGATCAATGGGCAGCTTTCTGATTGGCTGCTGTATTTGATTGACAGATGAAAGCTGGCAGCTGATTGGCTGTCTAGCCTAAAGTGCTTTACACACCTCCCTGATGGTACCACTGGCTAAGACTCCACCTCAGCTCATTTGGGTAATGAAAAATTTAGAACAATTGATGGATGAAAGCAGGCAGGCCGGCCATTTTGGTACGCTCAGTGGACTTGTTTAATGCAATGCACCTTTGTATATTCACATGCATTCGCTTCATGCTGTAACCACTGTGCATAAAAATTTGGAAACATGGCATACAGTGTATCATTTGGTGTCTAAGTCATGTTTCCCATATTTTCCCTTCCCAGATACAAGCCCGTTTGAGTGTTTGGGGCACTTTTTAGCTAAAATCATCCTACAGGGCCTAACTGCATATGATATAGCCTGCCTATTTTGAATGGTGTATTGGCCCCTGCAACCTCCAAAAATATCAGGACTTACTTCCCCAATAACCTGCTAACTCACCCCTGAAATACATACTTATTCACCCTATTTTGTTCATTGGACTCATTTCTCATTTGAAATGCCCATTTTTGGGGAGCCCAAAATGTGCGTCTTTAAAAGGTGATTTCTACGATACCCCACTTTTGCGCGTCGGACCTCAACTTTTCCCGTAAACGCAGAAAAACCGCAATTTTCAGGAGAAACGAGACAGACATCCCCTCCCTCTGCCACCCACCCGCCCAACTGACAGCCAGCCATTAGACATGCACAGATAGTTCTGAGGGTCTGTCTGTGATGTCATAAAGGGCCTGCTGATCAATGGGCAGCTTTCTGATTGGCTGCTGTATTTGATTGACAGATGGAAGCTGGCAGCTGATTGGCTGTCTAGCCTAAAGTGCTTTACACACCTCCCTGATGGTACCACTGGCTAAGACTCCACCTCAGCTCATTGGGTAATGAAAAATTTAGAACAATTGATGGATGAAAGCAGGCAGGACGGCCATTTTGGGACGCTCATTGGACTTGTTTAATGCAATGCACCTTTGTATATTTACATGCATTCGCTTCATGCTGTAACCACTGTGCATAAAAATTTGGAAACATGGCATACAGTGTATCATTTGGTGTCTAAGTCATGTTTCCCATATTTTCCCTTCCCAGATACAAGCCCGTTTCAATGTTTGGGGCACTTTTTAGCTAAAATCATCCTACAGGGCCTAACTGCATATGCTAAAGCCTGCCTATTTTGAATGGTGTAGTGGCCCCTGCAACCTCCAAAAATATCAGGACTTACTTCCCCAATAACCTGCTAACTCACCCCTGAAATACATACTTATTCACCCTATTTTGTTCATTGGACTCATTTCTCATTTGAAATGCCCAATTTTGGGGAGCCAGAAATGTGCGTCTTTAAAAGGTGATTTCTACGATACCCCACTTTTGCGCGTCGGACCTCAACTTTTCCCGTAAACGCAGAAAAACCGCAATTTTCAGGAGAAACGAGACAGACATCCCCTCCCTCTGCCACCCACCCGCCCAACTGAAAGCCAGCCATTAGACATGCACAGATAGTTCTGAGGGTCTGTCTGTGATGTCATAAAGGGCCTGCTGATCAATGGGGAGCTTTCTGATTGGCTGCTGTATTTGATTGACAAATAGAAGCTGGCAGCTGATTGGCTGTCTAGCCTAAAGTGCTTTACACACCTCCCTGATGGTACCACTGGCTAAGACTCCACCTCAGCTCATTTGGGTAATGAAAAATTTAGAACAATTGATGGATGAAAGCAGGCAGGCCGGCCATTTTGGGACGCTCAGTGGACTTGTTTAATGCAATGCACCTTTGTATATTCACATGCATTCGCTTCATGCTGTAACCACTGTGCATAAAAATTTGGAAACATGGCATACAGTGTATCATTTGGTGTCTAAGTCATGTTTCCCATATTTTCCCTTCCCAGATACAAGCCCGTTTGAGTGTTTGGGGCACTTTTTAGCTAAAATCATCCTACAGGGCCTAACTGCATATGCTAAAGCCTGCCTATTTTGAATGGTGTAGTGGCCCCTGCAACCTCCAAAAATATCAGGACTTACTTCCCCAATAACCTGCTAACTCACCCCTGAAATACATACTTATTCACCCTATTTTGTTCATTGGACTCATTTCTCATTTGAAATGCCCATTTTTGGGGAGTTAGAAATGTGCGTCTTTAAAAGGTGATTTCTACGATACCCCACTTTTGCGCGTCGAACCTCAACTTTTCCCGTAAACGCAGAAAAACCGCAATTTTCAGGAGAAACGAGACAGACATCCCCTCCCTCTGCCACCCACCCGCCCAACTGAAAGCCAGCCATTAGACATGCACAGATAGTTCTGAGGGTCTGTCTGTGATGTCATAAAGGGCCTGCTGATCAATGGGGAGCTTTCTGATTGGCTGCTGTATTTGATTGACAAATAGAAGCTGGCAGCTGATTGGCTGTCTAGCCTAAAGTGCTTTACACACCTCCCTGATGGTACCACTGGCTAAGACTCCACCTCAGCTCATTTGGGTAATGAAAAATTTAGAACAATTGATGGATGAAAGCAGGCAGGCCGGCCATTTTGGGACGCTCAGTGGACTTGTTTAATGCAATGCACCTTTGTATATTCACATGCATTCGCTTCATGCTGTAATCACTGTGCATACAAATTTGGAAACATGGCATACAGTGTATCATTTGGTGTCTAAGTCATGTTTCCCATATTTTCCCTTCCCAGATACAAGCCCGTTTGAGTGTTTGGGGCACTTTTTAGCTAAAATCATCCTACAGGGCCTAACTGCATATGCTAAAGCCTGCCTATTTTGAATGGTGTAGTGGCCCCTGCAACCTCCAAAAATATCAGGACTTACTTCCCCAATAACCTGCTAACTCACCCCTGAAATACATACTTATTCACCCTATTTTGTTCATTGGACTCATTTCTCATTTGAAATGCCCATTTTTGGGGAGCCCAAAATGTGCGTCTTTAAAAGGTGATTTCTACGATACCCCACTTTTGCGCGTCGGACCTCAACTTTTCCTGTAAACGCAGAAAAACCGCAATTTTCAGGAGAAACGAGACAGACATCCCCTCCCTCTGCCACCCACCCGCCCAACTGACAGCCAGCCATTAGACATGCACAGATAGTTCTGAGGGTCTGTCTGTGATGTCATAAAGGGCCTGCTGATCAATGGGCAGCTTTCTGATTGGCTGCTGTATTTGATTGACAGATGGAAGCTGGCAGCTGATTGGCTGTCTAGCCTAAAGTGCTTTACACACCTCCCTGATGGTACCACTGGCTAAGACTCCACCTCAGCTCATTGGGTAATGAAAAATTTAGAACAATTGATGGATGAAAGCAGGCAGGCCGGCCATTTTGGGACGCTCATTGGACTTGTTTAATGCAATGCACCTTTGTATATTTACATGCATTCGCTTCATGCTGTAACCACTGTGCATAAAAATTTGGAAACATGGCATACAGTGTATCATTTGGTGTCTAAGTCATGTTTCCCATATTTTCCCTTCCCAGATACAAGCCCGTTTGAGTGTTTGGGGCACTTTTTAGCTAAAATCATCCTACAGGGCCTAACTGCATATGCTAAAGCCTGCCTATTTTGAATGGTGTAGTGGCCCCTGCAACCTCCAAAAATATCAGGACTTACTTCCCCAATAACCTGCTAACTCACCCCTGAAATACATACTTATTCACCCTATTTTGTTCATTGGACTCATTTCTCATTTGAAATGCCCATTTTTGGGGGGCCAGAAATGTGCGTCTTTAAAAGGTGTTTTCTACGATACCCCACTTTTGCGCGTCGGACCTCAACTTTTCCCGTAAACGCAGAAAAACCGCAATTTTCAGGAGAAACGAGACAGACATCCCCTCCCTCTGCCACCCACCCGCCCAACTGAAAGCCAGCCATTAGACATGCACAGATAGTTCTGAGGGTCTGTCTGTGATGTCATAAAGGGCCTGCTGATCAATGGGCAGCTTTCTGATTGGCTGCTGTATTTGATTGACAGAAGAAAGCTGGCAGCTGATTGGCTGTCTAGCCTAAAGTGCTTTACACACCTCCCTGATGGTACCACTGGCTAAGACTCCACATCAGCTCATATGGGTAATGAAAAATTTAGAACAATTGATGGATGAAAGCAGGCAGGCCGGCCATTTTGGGACGATCAGTGGACTTGTTTAATGCAATGCACCTTAGTATATCCACATGCATTCGCTTCATGCTGTAACCACTGTGCATAAAAATTTGGAAACATGGCATACAGTGTATCATTTGGTGTATAAGTCATGTTTCCCATATTTTCCCTTCCCAGATACAAGCCCGTTTGAATGTTTGGGGCACTTTTTAGCTAAAATCATCCTACAGGGCCTAACTGCATATGCTAAAGCCTGCCTATTTTGAATGGTGTAGTGGCCCCTGCAACCTCCAAAAATATCAGGACTTACTTCCCCAATAACCTGCTAACTCACCCCTGAAATACATACTTATTCACCCTATTTTGTTCATTGGACTCATTTCTCATTTGAAATGCCCAATTTTGGGGAGCCAGAAATGTGCGTCTTTAAAAGGTGATTTCTACGATACCCCACTTTTGCGCGTCGGACCTCAACTTTTCCCGTAAACGCAGAAAAACCGCAATTTTCAGGAGAAACGAGACAGACATCCCCTCCCTCTGCCACCCACCCGCCCAACTGAAAGCCAGCCATTAGACATGCACAGATAGTTCTGAGGGTCTGTCTGTGATGTCATAAAGGGCCTGCTGATCAATGGGGAGCTTTCTGATTGGCTGCTGTATTTGATTGACAAATAGAAGCTGGCAGCTGATTGGCTGTCTAGCCTAAAGTGCTTTACACACCTCCCTGATGGTACCACTGGCTAAGACTCCACCTCAGCTCATTTGGGTAATGAAAAATTTAGAACAATTGATGGATGAAAGCAGGCAGGCCGGCCATTTTGGGACGCTCAGTGGACTTGTTTAATGCAATGCACCTTTGTATATTCACATGCATTCGCTTCATGCTGTAACCACTGTGCATAAAAATTTGGAAACATGGCATACAGTGTATCATTTGGTGTCTAAGTCATGTTTCCCATATTTTCCCTTCCCAGATACAAGCCCGTTTGAGTGTTTGGGGCACTTTTTAGCTAAAATCATCCTACAGGGCCTAACTGCATATGCTAAAGCCTGCCTATTTTGAATGGTGTAGTGGCCCCTGCAACCTCCAAAAATATCAGGACTTACTTCCCCAATAACCTGCTAACTCACCCCTGAAATACATACTTATTCACCCTATTTTGTTCATTGGACTCATTTCTCATTTGAAATGCCCATTTTTGGGGAGCTAGAAATGTGCGTCTTTAAAAGGTGATTTCTACGATACCCCACTTTTGCGCGTCGGACCTCAACTTTTCCTGTAAACGCAGAAAAACCGCAATTTTCAGGAGAAACAAGACAGACATCCCCTCCCTCTGCCACCCACCCGCCCAACTGACAGCCAGCCATTAGACATGCACAGATAGTTCTGAGGGTCTGTCTGTGATGTCATAAAGGGCCTGCTGATCAATGGGCAGCTTTCTGATTGGCTGCTGTATTTGATTGACAGATGAAAGCTGGCAGCTGATTGGCTGTCTAGCCTAAAGTGCTTTACACACCTCCCTGATGGTACCACTGGCTAAGACTCCACCTCAGCTCATTTGGGTAATGAAAAATTTAGAACAATTGATGGATGAAAGCAGGCAGGCCGGCCATTTTGGGACGCTCATTGGACTTGTTTAATGCAATGCACCTTTGTATATTCACATGCATTCGCTTCATGCTGTAACCACTGTGCATAAAAATTTGGAAACATGGCATACAGTGTATCATTTGGTGTCTAAGTCATGTTTCCCATATTTTCCCTTCCCAGATACAAGCCCGTTTGAATGTTTGGGGCACTTTTTAGCTAAAATCATCCTACAGGG
Source organism: Crinia signifera (assembly GCF_055691185.1). Taxonomy (NCBI): domain Eukaryota; kingdom Metazoa; phylum Chordata; class Amphibia; order Anura; family Myobatrachidae; genus Crinia; species Crinia signifera. The sequence goes on from NC_139222.1 coordinate 52,310,909, forward strand.
CCTAACTGCATATGCTAAAGCCTGCCTATTTTGAATGGTGTAGTGGCCCCTGCAACCTCCAAAAATATCAGGACTTACTTCCCCAATAACCTGCTAACTCACCCCTGAAATACATACTTATTCAACCTATTTTGTTCATTGGACTCATTTCTCATTTGAAATGCCCAATTTTGGGGAGCCAGAAATGTGCGTCTTTAAAAGGTGATTTCTACGATACCCCACTTTTGCGCGTCGGACCTCAACTTTTCCCGTAAACGCAGAAAAACCGCAATTTTCAGGAGAAACGAGACAGACATCCCCTCCCTCTGCCACCCACCCGCCCAACTGAAAGCCAACCATTAGACATGCACAGGTAGTTCTGAGGGTCTGTCTGTGATGTCATAAAGGGCCTGCTGATCAATGGGGAGCTTTCTGATTGGCTGCTGTATTTGATTGACAAATAGAAGCTTGCAGCTGATTGTCTGTCTAGCCTAAAGTGCTTTACACACCTCCCTGATGGTACCACTGGCTAAGACTCCACCTCAGCTCATTTGGGTAATGAAAAATTTAGAACAATTGATGGATGAAAGCAGGCAGGCCGGCCATTTTGGGACGCTCAGTGGACTTGTTTAATGCAATGCACCTTTGTATATTCACATGCATTCGCTTCATGCTGTAACCACTGTGCATAAAAATTTGGAAACATGGCATACAGTGTATCATTTGGTGTCTAAGTCATGTTTCCCATATTTTCCCTTCCCAGATACAAGCCCGTTTGAGTGTTTGGGGCACTTTTTAGCTAAAATCATCCTACAGGGCCTAACTGCATATGCTAAAGCGTGCCTATTTTGAATGGTGTATTGGCCCCTGCAACCTCCAAAAATATCAGGACTTACTTCCCCAATAACCTGCTAACTCACCCCTGAAATACATACTTATTCACCCTATTTTGTTCATTGGACTCATTTCTCATTTGAAATGCCCATTTTTGGGGAGCCCAAAATGTGCGTCTTTAAAAGGTGATTTCTACGATACCCCACTTTTGCGCGTCGGACCTCAACTTTTCCCGTAAACGCAGAAAAACCGCAATTTTCAGGAGAAACGAGACAGACATCCCCTCCCTCTGCCACCCACCCGCCCAACTGACAGCCAGCCATTAGACATGCACAGATAGTTCTGAGGGTCTGTCTGTGATGTCATAAAGGGCCTGCTGATCAATGGGCAGCTTTCTGATTGGCTGCTGTATTTGATTGACAGATGGAAGCTGGCAGCTGATTGGCTGTCTAGCCTAAAGTGCTTTACACACCTCCCTGATGGTACCACTGGCTAAGACTCCACCTCAGCTCATTGGGTAATGAAAAATTTAGAACAATTGATGGATGAAAGCAGGCAGGCCGGCCATTTTGAGACGCTCATTGGACTTGTTTAATGCAATGCACCTTTGTATATTTACATGTATTCGCTTCATGCTGTAACCACTGTGCATAAAAATTTGGAAACATGGCATACAGTGTATCATTTGGTGTCTAAGTCATGTTTCCCATATTTTCCCTTCCCAGATACAAGCCCGTTTGAGTGTTTGGGGCACTTTTTAGCTAAAATCATCCTACAGGGCCTAACTGCATATGCTAAAGCCTGCCTATTTTGAATGGTGTAGTGGCCCCTGCAACCTCCAAAAATATCAGGACTTACTTCCCCAATAACCTGCTAACTCACCCCTGAAATACATACTTATTCACCCTATTTTGTTCATTGGACTCATTTCTCATTTGAAATGCCCATTTTTGGGGAGCCAAAAATGTGCGTCTTTAAAAGGTGATTTCTACGATACCCCACTTTTGCGCGTCGGACCTCAACTTTTCCCGTAAACGCAGAAAAACCGCAATTTTCAGGAGAAACGAGACAGACATCCCCTCCCTCTGCCACCCACCCGCCCAACTGACAGCCAGCCATTAGACATGCACAGATAGTTCTGAGGGTCTGTCTGTGATGTCATAAAGGGCCTGCTGATCAATGGGCAGCTTTCTGATTGGCTGCTGTATTTGATTGACAGATGGAAGCTGGCAGCTGATTGGCTGTCTAGCCTAAAGTGCTTTACACACCTCCCTGATGGTACCACTGGCTAAGACTCCACCTCAGCTCATTTGGGTAATGAAAAATTTAGAACAATTGATGGATGAAAGCAGGCAGGCCGGCCATTTTGGGACGCTCAGTGGACTTGTTTAATGCAATGCACCTTTGTATATTCACATGCATTCGCTTCATGCTGTAACCACTGTGCATAAAAATTTGGAAACATGGCATACAGTGTATCATTTGGTGTCTAAGTCATGTTTCCCATATTTTCCCTTCCCAGATACAAGCCCGTTTGAGTGTTTGGGGCACTTTTTAGCTAAAATCATCCTACAGGGCCTAACTGCATATGCTAAAGCCTGCCTATTTTGAATGGTGTAGTGGCCCCTGCAACCTCCAAAAATATCAGGACTTACTTCCCCAATAACCTGCTAACTCACCCCTGAAATACATACTTATTCACCCTATTTTGTTCATTGGACTCATTTCTCATTTGAAATGCCCATTTTTGGGGAGTCCAAAATGTGCGTCTTTAAAAGGTGATTTCTACGATACCCCACTTTTGCGCGTCGGACCTCAACTTTTCCCGTAAACGCAGAAAAACCGCAATTTTCAGGAGAAACGAGACAGACATCCCCTCCCTCTGCCACCCACCCGCCCAACTGACAGCCAGCCATTAGACATGCACAGATAGTTCTGAGGGTCTGTCTGTGATGTCATAAAGGGCCTGCTGATCAATGGGCAGCTTTCTGATTGGCTGCTGTATTTGATTGACAGATGGAAGCTGGCAGCTGATTGGCTGTCTAGCCTAAAGTGCTTTACACACCTCCCTGATGGTACCACTGGCTAAGACTCCACCTCAGCTCATTGGGTAATGAAAAATTTAGAACAATTGATGGATGAAAGCAGGCAGGCCGGCCATTTTGGGACGCTCATTGGACTTGTTTAATGCAATGCACCTTTGTATATTTACATGCATTCGCTTCATGCTGTAACCACTGTGCATAAAAATTTGGAAACATGGCATACAGTGTATCATTTGGTGTCTAAGTCATGTTTCCCATATTTTCCCTTCCCAGATACAAGCCCGTTTGAGTGTTTGGGGCACTTTTTAGCTAAAATCATCCTACAGGGCCTAACTGCATATGCTAAAGCCTGCCTATTTTGAATGGTGTAGTGGCCCCTGCAACCTCCAAAAATATCAGGACTTACTTCCCCAATAACCTGCTAACTCACCCCTGAAATACATACTTATTCACCCTATTTTGTTCATTGGACTCATTTCTCATTTGAAATGCCCATTTTTGGGGAGCCAAAAATGTGCGTCTTTAAAAGGTGATTTCTATGATACCCCACTTTTGCGCGTCGGACCTCAACTTTTCCCGTAAACGCAGAAAAACCGCAATTTTCAGGAGAAACGAGACAGACATCCCCTCCCTCTGCCACCCACCCGCCCAACTGAAAGCCAGCCATTAGACATGCACAGATAGTTCTGAGGGTCTGTCTGTGATGTCATAAAGGGCCTGCTGATCAATGGGCAGCTTTCTGATTGGCTGCTGTATTTGATTGACAGATGAAAGCTGGCAGCTGATTGGCTGTCTAGCCTAAAGTGCTTTACACACCTCCCTGATGGTACCACTGGCTAAGACTCCACCTCAGCTCATTTGGGTAATGAAAAATTTAGAACAATTGATGGATGAAAGCAGGCAGGCCGGCCATTTTGGGACGCTCAGTGGACTTGTTTAATGCAATGCACCTTTGTATATTCACATGCATTCGCTTCATGCTGTAACCACTGTGCATAAAAATTTGGAAACATGGCATACAGTGTATCATTTGGTGTCTAAGTCATGTTTCCCATATTTTCCCTTCCCAGATACAAGCCCGTTTGAATGTTTGGGGCACTTTTTAGCTAAAATCATCCTACAGGGCCTAACTGCATATGCTAAAGCCTGCCTATTTTGAATGGTGTAGTGGCCCCTGCAACCTCCAAAAATATCAGGACTTACTTCCCCAATAACCTGCTAACTCACCCCTGAAATACATACTTATTCACCCTATTTTGTTCATTGGACTCATTTCTCATTTGAAATGCCCAATTTTGGGGAGCCAGAAATGTGCGTCTTTAAAAGGTGATTTCTACGATACCCCACTTTTGCGCGTCGGACCTCAACTTTTCCCGTAAACGCAGAAAAACCGCAATTTTCAGGAGAAACGAGACAGACATCCCCTCCCTCTGCCACCCACCCGCCCAACTGAAAGCCAACCATTAGACATGCACAGGTAGTTCTGAGGGTCTGTCTGTGATGTCATAAAGGGCCTGCTGATCAATGGGGAGCTTTCTGATTGGCTGCTGTATTTGATTGACAAATAGAAGCTGGCAGCTGATTGGCTGTCTAGCCTAAAGTGCTTTACACACCTCCCTGATGGTACCACTGGCTAAGACTCCACCTCAGCTCATTTGGGTAATGAAAAATTTAGAACAATTGATGGATGAAAGCAGGCAGGCCGGCCATTTTGGGACGCTCAGTGGACTTGTTTAATGCAATGCACCTTTGTATATTCACATGCATTCGCTTCATGCTGTAACCACTGTGCATACAAATTTGGAAACATGGCATACAGTGTATCATTTGGTGTCTAAGTCATGTTTCCCATATTTTCCCTTCCCAGATACAAGCCCGTTTGAGTGTTTGGGGCACTTTTTAGCTAAAATCATCCTACAGGGCCTAACTGCATATGCTATAGCCTGCCTATTTTGAATGGTGTATTGGCCCCTGCAACCTCCAAAAATATCAGGACTTACTTCCCCAATAACCTGCTAACTCACCCCTGAAATACATACTTATTCACCCTATTTTGTTCATTGGACTCATTTCTCATTTGAAATGCCCATTTTTAGGGAGCCAAAAATGTGCGTCTTTAAAAGGTGATTTCTACGATACCCCACTTTTGCGCGTCGGACCTCAACTTTTCCCGTAAACGCAGAAAAACCGCAATTTTCAGGAGAAACGAGACAGACATCCCCTCCCTCTGCCACCCACCCGCCCAACTGAAAGCCAGCCATTAGACATGCACAGAGAGTTCTGAGGGTCTGTCTGTGATGTCATAAAGGGCCTGCTGATCAATGGGCAGCTTTCTGATTGGCTGCTGTATTTGATTGACAGATGGAAGCTGGCAGCTGATTGGCTGTCTAGCCTAAAGTGCTTTACACACCTCCCTGATGGTACCACTGGCTAAGACTCCACCTCAGCTCATTGGGTAATGAAAAATTTAGAACAATTGATGGATGAAAGCAGGCAGGCCGGCCATTTTGGGACGCTCATTGGACTTGTTTAATGCAATGCACCTTTGTATATTTACATCCATTCGCTTCATGCTGTAACCACTGTGCATAAAAATTTGGAAACATGGCATACAGTGTATCATTTGGTGTCTAAGTCATGTTTCCCATATTTTCCCTTCCCAGATACAAGCCCGTTTGAGTGTTTGGGGCACTTTTTAGCTAAAATCATCCTACAGGGCCTAACTGCATATGCTAAAGCCTGCCTATTTTGAATGGTGTAGTGGCCCCTGCAACCTCCAAAAATATCAGGACTTACTTCCCCAATAACCTGCTAACTCACCCCTGAAATACATACTTATTCACCCTATTTTGTTCATTGGACTCATTTCTCATTTGAAATGCCCATTTTTGGGGAGCCAGAAATGTGCGTCTTTAAAAGGTGATTTCTATGATACCCCACTTTTGCGCGTCGGACCTCAACTTTTCCCGTAAACGCAGAAAAACCGCAATTTTCAGGAGAAACGAGACAGACATCCCCTCCCTCTGCCACCCACCCGCCCAACTGAAAGCCAACCATTAGACATGCACAGATAGTTCTGAGGGTCTGTCTGTGATGTCATAAAGGGCCTGCTGATCAATGGGCAGCTTTCTGATTGGCTGCTGTATTTGATTGACAGAAGAAAGCTGGCAGCTGATTGGCTGTCTAGCCTAAAGTGCTTTACACACCTCCCTGATGGTACCACTGGCTAAGACTCCACCTCAGCTCATTTGGGTAATGACAAATTTAGAACAATTGATGGATGAAAGCAGGCAGGCCGGCCATTTTGGGACGATCAGTGGACTTGTTTAATGCAATGCACCTTTGTATATCCACATGCATTCGCTTCATGCTGTAACCACTGTGCATAAAAATTTGGAAACATGGCATACAGTGTATCATTTGGTGTCTAAGTCATGTTTCCCATATTTTCCCTTCCCAGATACAAGCCCGTTTGAATGTTTGGGGCACTTTTTAGCTAAAATCATCCTACAGGGCCTAACTGCATATGCTAAAGCCTGCCTATTTTGAATGGTGTAGTGGCCCCTGCAAACTCCAAAAATATCAGGACTTACTTCCCCAATAACCTGCTAACTCACCCCTGAAATACATACTTATTCACCCTATTTTGTTCATTGGACTCATTTCTCATTTGAAATGCCCAATTTTGGGGAGCCAGAAATGTGCGTCTTTAAAAGGTGATTTCTACGATACCCCACTTTTGCGCGTCGGACCTCAACTTTTCCCGTAAACGCAGAAAAACCGCAATTTTCAGGAGAAACGAGACAGACATCCCCTCCCTCTGCCACCCACCCGCCCAACTGAAAGCCAGCCATTAGACATGCACAGATAGTTCTGAGGGTCTGTCTGTGATGTCATAAAGGGCCTGCTGATCAATGGGGAGCTTTCTGATTGGCTGCTGTATTTGATTGACAAATAGAAGCTGGCAGCTGATTGGCTGTCTAGCCTAAAGTGCTTTACACACCTCCCTGATGGTACCACTGGCTAAGACTCCACCTCAGCTCATTTGGGTAATGAAAAATTTAGAACAATTGATGGATGAAAGCAGGCAGGCCGGCCATTTTGGGACGCTCAGTGGACTTGTTTAATGCAATGCACCTTTGTATATTCACATGCATTCGCTTCATGCTGTAACCACTGTGCATAAAAATTTGGAAACATGGCATACAGTGTATCATTTGGTGTCTAAGTCATGTTTCCCATATTTTCCCTTCCCAGATACAAGCCCGTTTGAGTGTTTGGGGCACTTTTTAGCTAAAATCATCCTACAGGGCCTAACTGCATATGCTAAAGCCTGCCTATTTTGAATGGTGTAGTGGCCCCTGCAACCTCCAAAAATATCAGGACTTACTTCCCCAATAACCTGCTAACTCACCCCTGAAATACATACTTATTCACCCTATTTTGTTCATTGGACTCATTTCTCATTTGAAATGCCCATTTTTGGGGAGCTAGAAATGTGCGTCTTTAAAAGGTGATTTCTACGATACCCCACTTTTGCGCGTCGGACCTCAACTTTTCCCGTAAACGCAGAAAAACCGCAATTTTCAGGAGAAACGAGACAGACATCCCCTCCCTCTGCCACCCACCCGCCCAACTGAAAGCCAACCATTAGACATGCACAGATAGTTCTGAGGGTCTGTCTGTGATGTCATAAAGGGCCTGCTGATCAATGGGCAGCTTTCTGATTGGCTGCTGTATTTGATTGACAGAAGAAAGCTGGCAGCTGATTGGCTGTCTAGCCTAAAGTGCTTTACACACCTCCCTGATGGTACCACTGGCTAAGACTCCACCTCAGCTCATTTGGGTAATGACAAATTTAGAACAATTGATGGATGAAAGCAGGCAGGCCGGCCATTTTGGGACGATCAGTGGACTTGTTTAATGCAATGCACCTTTGTATATCCACATGCATTCGCTTCATGCTGTAACCACTGTGCATAAAAATTTGGAAACATGGCATACAGTGTATCATTTGGTGTCTAAGTCATGTTTCCCATATTTTCCCTTCCCAGATACAAGCCCGTTTGAATGTTTGGGGCACTTTTTAGCTAAAATCATCCTACAGGGCCTAACTGCATATGCTAAAGCCTGCCTATTTTGAATGGTGTAGTGGCCCCTGCAAACTCCAAAAATATCAGGACTTACTTCCCCAATAACCTGCTAACTCACCCCTGAAATACATACTTATTCACCCTATTTTGTTCATTGGACTCATTTCTCATTTGAAATGCCCAATTTTGGGGAGCCAGAAATGTGCGTCTTTAAAAGGTGATTTCTACGATACCCCACTTTTGCGCGTCGGACCTCAACTTTTCCCGTAAACGCAGAAAAACCGCAATTTTCAGGAGAAACGAGACAGACATCCCCTCCCTCTGCCACCCACCCGCCCAACTGAAAGCCAGCCATTAGACATGCACAGATAGTTCTGAGGGTCTGTCTGTGATGTCATAAAGGGCCTGCTGATCAATGGGGAGCTTTCTGATTGGCTGCTGTATTTGATTGACAAATAGAAGCTGGCAGCTGATTGGCTGTCTAGCCTAAAGTGCTTTACACACCTCCCTGATGGTACCACTGGCTAAGACTCCACCTCAGCTCATTTGGGTAATGAAAAATTTAGAACAATTGATGGATGAAAGCAGGCAGGCCGGCCATTTTGGGACGCTCAGTGGACTTGTTTAATGCAATGCACCTTTGTATATTCACATGCATTCGCTTCATGCTGTAACCACTGTGCATAAAAATTTGGAAACATGGCATACAGTGTATCATTTGGTGTCTAAGTCATGTTTCCCATATTTTCCCTTCCCAGATACAAGCCCGTTTGAGTGTTTGGGGCACTTTTTAGCTAAAATCATCCTACAGGGCCTAACTGCATATGCTAAAGCCTGCCTATTTTGAATGGTGTAGTGGCCCCTGCAACCTCCAAAAATATCAGGACTTACTTCCCCAATAACCTGCTAACTCACCCCTGAAATACATACTTATTCACCCTATTTTGTTCATTGGACTCATTTCTCATTTGAAATGCCCATTTTTGGGGAGCTAGAAATGTGCGTCTTTAAAAGGTGATTTCTACGATACCCCACTTTTGCGCGTCGGACCTCAACTTTTCCTGTAAACGCAGAAAAACCGCAATTTTCAGGAGAAACAAGACAGACATCCCCTCCCTCTGCCACCCACCCGCCCAACTGACAGCCAGCCATTAGACATGCACAGATAGTTCTGAGGGTCTGTCTGTGATGTCATAAAGGGCCTGCTGATCAATGGGCAGCTTTCTGATTGGCTGCTGTATTTGATTGACAGATGAAAGCTGGCAGCTGATTGGCTGTCTAGCCTAAAGTGCTTTACACACCTCCCTGATGGTACCACTGGCTAAGACTCCACCTCAGCTCATTTGGGTAATGAAAAATTTAGAACAATTGATGGATGAAAGCAGGCAGGCCGGCCATTTTGGGACGCTCAGTGGACTTGTTTAATGCAATGCACCTTTGTATATTCACATGCATTCGCTTCATGCTGTAACCACTGTGCATAAAAATTTGGAAACATGGCATACAGTGTATCATTTGGTGTCTAAGTCATGTTTCCCATATTTTCCCTTCCCAGATACAAGCCCGTTTGAATGTTTGGGGCACTTTTTAGCTAAAATCATCCTACAGGGCCTAACTGCATATGCTAAAGCCTGCCTATTTTGAATGGTGTAGTGGCCCCTGCAACCTCCAAAAATATCAGGACTTACTTCCCCAATAACCTGCTAACTCACCCCTGAAATACATACTTATTCAACCTATTTTGTTCATTGGACTCATTTCTCATTTGAAATGCCCAATTTTGGGGAGCCAGAAATGTGCGTCTTTAAAAGGTGATTTCTACGATACCCCACTTTTGCGCGTCGGACCTCAACTTTTCCCGTAAACGCAGAAAAACCGCAATTTTCAGGAGAAACGAGACAGACATCCCCTCCCTCTGCCACCCACCCGCCCAACTGAAAGCCAACCATTAGACATGCACAGGTAGTTCTGAGGGTCTGTCTGTGATGTCATAAAGGGCCTGCTGATCAATGGGGAGCTTTCTGATTGGCTGCTGTATTTGATTGACAAATAGAAGCTGGCAGCTGATTGTCTGTCTAGCCTAAAGTGCTTTACACACCTCCCTGATGGTACCACTGGCTAAGACTCCACCTCAGCTCATTTGGGTAATGAAAAATTTAGAACAATTGATGGATGAAAGCAGGCAGGCCGGCCATTTTGGGACGCTCAGTGGACTTGTTTAATGCAATGCACCTTTGTATATTCACATGCATTCGCTTCATGCTGTAACCACTGTGCATAAAAATTTGGAAACATGGCATACAGTGTATCATTTGGTGTCTAAGTCATGTTTCCCATATTTTCCCTTCCCAGATACAAGCCCGTTTGAGTGTTTGGGGCACTTTTTAGCTAAAATCATCCTACAGGGCCTAACTGCATATGCTATAGCCTGCCTATTTTGAATGGTGTATTGGCCCCTGCAACCTCCAAAAATATCAGGACTTACTTCCCCAATAACCTGCTAACTCACCCCTGAAATACATACTTATTCACCCTATTTTGTTCATTGGACTCATTTCTCATTTGAAATGCCCATTTTTGGGGAGCCAAAAATGTGCGTCTTTAAAAGGTGATTTCTACGATACCCCACTTTTGCGCGTCGGACCTCAACTTTTCCCGTAAACGCAGAAAAACCGCAATTTTCAGGAGAAACGAGACAGACATCCCCTCCCTCTGCCACCCACCCGCCCAACTGACAGCCAGCCATTAGACATGCACAGATAGTTCTGAGGGTCTGTCTGTGATGTCATAAAGGGCCTGCTGATCAATGGGCAGCTTTCTGATTGGCTGCTGTATTTGATTGACAGATGGAAGCTGGCAGCTGATTGGCTGTCTAGCCTAAAGTGCTTTACACACCTCCCTGATGGTACCACTGGCTAAGACTCCACCTCAGCTCATTGGGTAATGAAAAATTTAGAACAATTGATGGATGAAAGCAGGCAGGCCGGCCATTTTGGGACGCTCATTGGACTTGTTTAATGCAATGCACCTTTGTATATTTACATGCATTCGCTTCATGCTGTAACCACTGTGCATAAAAATTTGGAAACATGGCATACAGTGTATCATTTGGTGTCTAAGTCATGTTTCCCATATTTTCCCTTCCCAGATACAAGCCCGTTTGAGTGTTTGGGGCACTTTTTAGCTAAAATCATCCTACAGGGCCTAACTGCATATGCTAAAGCCTGCCTATTTTGAATGGTGTAGTGGCCCCTGCAACCTCCAAAAATATCAGGACTTACTTCCCCAATAACCTGCTAACTCACCCCTGAAATACATACTTATTCACCCTATTTTGTTCATTGGACTCATTTCTCATTTGAAATGCCCATTTTTGGGGAGCCAAAAATGTGCGTCTTTAAAAGGTGATTTCTACGATACCCCACTTTTGCGCGTCGGACCTCAACTTTTCCCGTAAACGCAGAAAAACCGCAATTTTCAGGAGAAACGAGACAGACATCCCCTCCCTCTGCCACCCACCCGCCCAACTGAAAGCCAGCCATTAGACATGCACAGATAGTTCTGAGGGTCTGTCTGTGATGTCATAAAGGGCCTGCTGATCAATGGGCAGCTTTCTGATTGGCTGCTGTATTTGATTGACAGATGAAAGCTGGCAGCTGATTGGCTGTCTAGCCTAAAGTGCTTTACACACCTCCCTGATGGTACCACTGGCTAAAACTCCACCTCAGCTCATTTGGGTAATGAAAAATTTAGAACAATTGATGGATGAAAGCAGGCAGGCCGGCCATTTTGGGACGCTCAGTGGACTTGTTTAATGCAATGCACCTTTGTATATTCACATGCATTCGCTTCATGATGTAACCACTGTGCATAAAAATTTGGAAACATGGCATACAGTGTATCATTTGGTGTCTAAGTCATGTTTCCCATATTTTCCCTTCCCAGATACAAGCCCGTTTGAATGTTTGGGGCACTTTTTAACTAAAATCATCCTACAGGGCCTAACTGCATATGCTAAAGCCTGCCTATTTTGAATGGTGTAGTGGCCCCTGCAACCTCCAAAAATATCAGGACTTACTTCCCCAATAACCTGCTAACTCACCCCTGAAATACATACTTATTCACCCTATTTTGTTCATTGGACTCATTTCTCATTTGAAATGCCCAATTTTGGGGAGCCAGAAATGTGCGTCTTTAAAAGGTGATTTCTACGATACCCCACTTTTGCGCGTCGGACCTCAACTTTTCCCGTAAACGCAGAAATACCGCAATTTTCAGGAGAAACGAGACAGACATCCCCTCCCTCTGCCACCCACCCGCCCAACTGAAAGCCAACCATTAGACATGCACAGGTAGTTCTGAGGGTCTGTCTGTGATGTCATAAAGGGCCTGCTGATCAATGGGGAGCTTTCTGATTGGCTGCTGTATTTGATTGACAAATAGAAGCTGGCAGCTGATTGGCTGTCTAGCCTAAAGTGCTTTACACACCTCCCTGATGGTACCACTGGCTAAGACTCCACCTCAGCTCATTTGGGTAATGAAAAATTTAGAACAATTGATGGATGAAAGCAGGCAGGCCGGCCATTTTGGTACGCTCAGTGGACTTGTTTAATGCAATGCACCTTTGTATATTCACATGCATTCGCTTCATGCTATAACCACTGTGCATAAAAATTTGGAAACATGGCATACAGTGTATCATTTGGTGTCTAAGTCATGTTTCCCATATTTTCCCTTCCCAGATACAAGCCCGTTTGAGTGTTTGGGGCACTTTTTAGCTAAAATCATCCTACAGGGCCTAACTGCATATGCTATAGCCTGCCTATTTTGAATGGTGTATTGGCCCCTGCAACCTCCAAAAATATCAGGACTTACTTCCCCAATAACCTGCTAACTCACCCCTGAAATACATACTTATTCACCCTATTTTGTTCATTGGACTCATTTCTCATTTGAAATGCCCATTTTTGGGGAGCCCAAAATGTGCGTCTTTAAAAGGTGATTTCTACGATACCCCACTTTTGCGCGTCGGACCTCAACTTTTCCCGTAAACGCAGAAAAACCGCAATTTTCAGGAGAAACGAGACAGACATCCCCTCCCTCTGCCACCCACCCGCCCAACTGACAGCCAGCCATTAGACATGCACAGATAGTTCTGAGGGTCTGTCTGTGATGTCATAAAGGGCCTGCTGATCAATGGGCAGCTTTCTGATTGGCTGCTGTATTTGATTGACAGATGGAAGCTGGCAGCTGATTGGCTGTCTAGCCTAAAGTGCTTTACACACCTCCCTGATGGTACCACTGGCTAAGACTCCACCTCAGCTCATTGGGTAATGAAAAATTTAGAACAATTGATGGATGAAAGCAGGCAGGCCGGCCATTTTGGGACGCTCATTGGACTTGTTTAATGCAATGCACCTTTGTATATTTACATGCATTCGCTTCATGCTGTAACCACTGTGCATAAAAATTTGGAAACATGGCATACAGTGTATCATTTGGTGTCTAAGTCATGTTTCCCATATTTTCCCTTCCCAGATACAAGCCCGTTTGAGTGTTTGGGGCACTTTTTAGCTAAAATCATCCTACAGGGCCTAACTGCATATGCTAAAGCCTGCCTATTTTGAATGGTGTAGTGGCCCCTGCAACCTCCAAAAATATCAGGACTTACTTCCCCAATAACCTGCTAACTCACTGTTACCATATAGGCATATAGATATTGTTTTATACCATCATTAATGTAATGTGATTTTAACCATAGTATATATTATGTATGTGTATATAAAAATAGGAATAGCTTAATAATTAGGACATCAGAGTTTAATGTTTAGACATCGTAGTATAGCTTTTGGGTTACTAAATAATATGAATGACCACTTTGTAACATATCAAATGCAACTGAATTCATTTAGGAGACAAAATGTCTAAGGCATACTATTAAGCAGACAGTAGAGTGTTGTTACCCTCCCCAGATATATCTATATTTATTAATTAAGCAATATTATATAGACACTATGGGCCAGACTCCAGCCATCTGGTTTTCTTTCTGGAGAATGTAGACTGCTAGTTACATTGCAGGACAGACAGGACACTATTGTATTTTGACAACAGGAGTGTAAAATAGATTGATGCACAGGGAGAGACCAGAAACAGGAAATCTCGCAATGGAGATTACCACTAGCGTCCAGACAAGCAGGAGACCCTGTCACCATTAGCATCCATAAATTCAATAACGTCATGAGAACAGGGAACTTCATTCTGCGTATTTGGGATATAAGGAGAGAGATAGAGTAGACACACGCTCACAGACTCACAGACACACGGACAGTCAGCAAGAAACCCATTCAGAGAGTCAGGAGGAGAGATGTGAGAGAGAAGCAGGAGAAAGAATGGAATAAATAAGCAATGGGCAGGAGGTGAGGTGAATCATAGGTAGCTATACCCATGTAACTTGTAAGTATGTCATTTTATGTTAGTTTTGTAGCAATCTAAGTTTGTCAATTGTTTAATATAATATAAGCAAGGAGGCGTATATAAATATATATATATATAATAGCATATACATAAATTACTGTGTTAAAATTATTCTGTATGGTTTGTTTTGCCTATAAATAAAATCCTCCAATTGGAGCTAAAATTACAAGTCTCGAACTCTCATATTTGGGGAATCAAATTATGACAAGTACTCTGCATATTGTATTGTAAGGTCTATTAGAATATAATTGCAGATGTCAAATATATATGTTATTATATCAATACCAGATATAATAAATATATTTTATATAATATTTCAATCTCAATAACCATTATTGGGATAAGAGAGATATATGATCCCTAAAATAAAACTCTACACTCACCCCTGAAATACATACTTATTCACCCTATTTTGTTCATTGGACTCATTTCTCATTTGAAATGCCCATTTTTGGGGAGCCAAAAATGTGCGTCTTTAAAAGGTGATTTCTACGATACCCCACTTTTGCGCGTCGGACCTCAACTTTTCCCGTAAACGCAGAAAAACCGCAATTTTCAGGAGAAACGAGACAGACATCCCCTCCCTCTGCCACCCACCCGCCCAACTGAAAGCCAGCCATTAGACATGCACAGAGAGTTCTGAGGGTCTGTCTGTGATGTCATAAAGGGCCTGCTGATCAATGGGCAGCTTTCTGATTGGCTGCTGTATTTGATTGACAGATGGAAGCTGGCAGCTGATTGGCTGTCTAGCCTAAAGTGCTTTACACACCTCCCTGATGGTACCACTGGCTAAGACTCCACCTCAGCTCATTGGGTAATGAAAAATTTAGAACAATTGATGGATGAAAGCAGGCAGGCCGGCCATTTTGGGACGCTCATTGGACTTGTTTAATGCAATGCACCTTTGTATATTTACATGCATTCGCTTCATGCTGTAACCACTGTGCATAAAAATTTGGAAACATGGCATACAGTGTATCATTTGGTGTCTAAGTCATGTTTCCCATATTTTCCCTTCCCAGATACAAGCCCGTTTGAGTGTTTGGGGCACTTTTTAGCTAAAATCATCCTACAGGGCCTAATTGCATATGCTAAAGCCTGCCTATTTTGAATGGTGTAGTGGCCCCTGCAACCTCCAAAAATATCAGGACTTACTTCCCCAATAACCTGCTAACTCACCCCTGAAATACATACTTATTTACCCTATTTTGTTCATTGGACTCATTTCTCATTTGAAATGCCCATTTTTGGGGAGCCAGAAATGTGCGTCTTTAAAAGGTGATTTCTACGATACCCCACTTTTGCGCGTCGGACCTCAACTTTTCCCGTAAACGCAGAAAAACCGCAATTTTCAGGAGAAACGAGACAGACATCCCCTCCCTCTGCCACCCACCCGCCCAACTGAAAGCCAGCCATTAGACATGCACAGATAGTTCTGAGGGTCTGTCTGTGATGTCATAAAGGGCCTGCTGATCAATGGGCAGCTTTCTGATTGGCTGCTGTATTTGATTGACAGAAGAAAGCTGGCAGCTGATTGGCTGTCTAGCCTAAAGTGCTTTACACACCTCCCTGATGGTACCACTGGCTAAGACTCCACCTCAGCTCATTTGGGTAATGAAAAATTTAGAACAATTGATGGATGAAAGCAGGCAGGCCGGCCATTTTGGGACGATCAGTGGACTTGTTTAATGCAATGCACCTTTGTATATCCACATGCATTCGCTTCATGCTGTAACCACTGTGCATAAAAATTTGGAAACATGGCATACAGTGTATCATTTGGTGTCTAAGTCATGTTTCCCATATTTTCCCTTCCCAGATACAAGCCCGTTTGAATGTTTGGGGCACTTTTTAGCTAAAATCATCCTACAGGGCCTAACTGCATATGCTAAAGCCTGCCTATTTTGAATGGTGTAGTGGCCCCTGCAACCTCCAAAAATATCAGGACTTACTTCCCCAATAACCTGCTAACTCACCCCTGAAATACATACTTATTCACCCTATTTTGTTCATTGGACTCATTTCTCATTTGAAATGCCCAATTTTGGGGAGCCAGAAATGTGCGTCTTTAAAAGGTGATTTCTACGATACCCCACTTTTGCGCGTCGGACCTCAACTTTTCCCGTAAACGCAGAAAAACCGCAATTTTCAGGAGAAACGAGACAGACATCCCCTCCCTCTGCCACCCACCCGCCCAACTGAAAGCCAGCCATTAGACATGCACAGATAGTTCTGAGGGTCTGTCTGTGATGTCATAAAGGGCCTGCTGATCAATGGGGAGCTTTCTGATTGGCTGCTGTATTTGATTGACAAATAGAAGCTGGCAGCTGATTGGCTGTCTAGCCTAAAGTGCTTTACACACCTCCCTGATGGTACCACTGGCTAAGACTACACCTCAGCTCATTGGGTAATGAAACATTTAGAACAATTGATGGATGAAAGCAGGCAGGCCGGCCATTTTGGGACGCTCATTGGACTTGTTTAATGCAATGCACCTTTGTGTTTTCACATGCATTCGCTTCATGCTGTAACCACTTTGCATAAAAATTTGGAAACATGGCATACAGTGTATCATTTGGTGTCTAAGTCATGTTTCCCATGTTTTTCCTTCCCAGATACTAGCCCGTTTGAGTGTTTGGGGCACTTTTTAGCTAAAATCATCCTATGGGGCCTAACTGCATATGCTAAAGCCTGCCTATTTTGAATGGTCTAATGGCCCCTGCAACCTCCAAAAATATCAGGACTTACTTCCCCAATAACCTGCTAACTCACCCCTGAAATACATACTTATTCACCCTATTTTGTTCATTGGACTCATTTCTCATTTGAAATGCCCATTTTTGGGGGGCCAGAAATGTGCGTCTTTAAAAGGTGATTTCTACGATACCCCACTTTTGCGCGTCGGACCTCAACTTTTCCCGTAAACGCAAAAAAAACACAATTTTCAGGAGAAACGAGACAGACATCCCCTCCCTCTGCCACCCACCCGCCCAACTGACAGCCAGCCATTAGACATGCACAGATAGTTCTGAGGGTCTGTCTGTGATGTCATAAAGGGCCTGCTGATCAATGGGCAGCTTTCTGATTGGCTGCTGTATTTGATTGACAGATGGAAGCTGGCAGCTGATTGGCTGTCTAGCCTAAAGTGCTTTACACACCTCCCTGATGGTACCACTGGCTAAGACTACACCTCAGCTCACTGGGTAATGAAAAATTTAGAACAATTGATGGATGAAAGCAGGCAGGCCGGCCATTTTGGGACGCTCATTGGACTTGTTTAATGCAATGCACCTTTGTGTTTTCACATGCATTCGCTTCATGCTGTAACCACTTTGCATAAAAATTTGGAAACATGGCATACAGTGTATCATTTGGTGTCTAAGTCATGTTTCCCATGTTTTTCCTTCCCAGATACTCGCCCGTTTGAGTGTTTGGGGCACTTTTTAGCTAAAATCATCCTATGGGGCCTAACTGCATATGCTAAAGCCTGCCTATTTTGAATGGTCTAATGGCCCCTGCAACCTCCAAAAATATCAGGACTTCCTTCCCCAATAACCTGCTAACTCACCCCTGAAATACATACTTATTCACCCTATTTTGTTCATTGGACTCATTTCTCATTTGAAATGCCCATTTTTGGGGGGCCAGAAATGTGCGTCTTTAAAAGGTGATTTCTACGATACCCCACTTTTGCGCGTCGGACCTCAACTTTTCCCGTAAACGCAAAAAAAACACAATTTTCAGGAGAAACGAGACAGACATCCCCTCCCTCTGCCACCCACCCGCCCAACTGACAGCCAGCCATTAGACATGCACAGATAGTTCTGGGAGTCTGTCTGTGATGTCATAAAGGGCCTGCTGATCAATGGGCAGCTTTCTGATTGGCTGCTGTATTAGATTGACAGATGGAAGCTGGCAGCTGATTGGCTGTCTAGCCTAAAGCGCTTTACACACCTCCCTGATGGTACCACTCGCTAAGACTCCACCTCAGCTCATTGGGTAATGAAAAATTTAAAACAATTGATGGATGAAAGCAGGCAGGCCGGCCATTTTGGGACGCTCAGTGGACTTGTTTAATGCAATGCACCTTTGTATATTCACATGCATTCGCTTCATGCTGTAACCACTGTGCATAAAAATTTGGAAACATGGTATACAGTGTATCATTTGGTGTCTAAGTCATGTTTCCCATATTTTCCCTTCCCAGATACAAGCCCGTTTGAGTGTTAGGGGCACTTTTTAGCTAAAATCATCCTACAGGGCCTAACTGCATATGCTAAAGCCTGCCTATTTTGAATGGTGTAGTTGCCCCTGCAACCTTCAAAAATATCAGGATTTACTTCCCCAATAACCTGCTAACTCACCCCTGAAATACATACTTATTCCCCCTATTTTGTTCATTGGACTCATTTCTCATTTGAAATGCCCATTTTTGGGGGGCCAGAAATGTGCGTCTTTAAAAGGTGATTTCTACGATACCCCACTTTTGCGCGTCGGACCTCAACTTTTCCCGTAAACGCAGAAAAACCGCAATTTTCAGGAGAAACGAGACAGACATCCCCTCCCTCTGCCACCCACCCGCCCAACTGAAAGCCAGCCATTAGACATGCACAGATAGTTCTGAGGGTCTGTCTGTGATGTCATAAAGGGCCTGCTGATCAATGGGCAGCTTTCTGATTGGCTGCTGTATTTGATTGACAGATGGAAGCTGGCAGCTGATTGGCTGTCTAGCCTAAAGTGCTTTACACACCTCCCTGATGGTACCACTGGTTAAGATTCCACCTCAGCTCATTGGGTAATGAAAAATTTAGAACAATTGATGGATGAAAGCAGGCAGGTCGGCCATTTTGGGATGCTCATTGGACTTGTTTAATGCAATGCACCTTTGTATTTTCACATGCATTCGCTTCATGCTGTAACCACTGTGCATAAAAATTTGGAAACATGGCATACATGTATCATTTGGTGTCAAAGTCATGTTTCCCATGTTTTTCCTTCCCAGATACTAGCCCGTTTGAGTGTTTGGGGCACTTTTTAGCTAAAATCTTCCTATGGGGCCTAACTGCATATGCTAAAGCCTGCCTATTTTTAATGGTGTAGTGGCCCCTGCAACCTCCAAAAATATCAGGACTTACTTCCCCAATAACCTGCTAACTCACCCCTGAAATACATACTTATTCACACAATTTTGTTAATTGGACTTATTTCTCATTTGAAATGCCCATTTTTGGGGGGCCAGAAATGTGCGTCTTTAAAAGGTGATTTCTACGATACCCCACTTTTGCGCGTCGGACCTCAACTTTTCCCGTAAACGCAAAAAAAACACAATTTTCAGGAGAAACGAGACAGACATCCCCTCCCTCTGCCACCCACCCGCCCAACTGACAGCCAGCCATTAGACATGCACAGATAGTTCTGGGGGTCTGTCTGTGATGTCATAAAGGGCCTGCTGATCAATGGGCAGCTTTCTGATTGGCTGCTGTATTAGATTGACAGATGGAAGCTGGCAGCTGATTGGCTGTCTAGCCTAAAGCGCTTTACACACCTCCCTGATGGTACCACTCGCTAAGACTCCACCTCAGCTCATTGGGTAATGAAAAATTTAAAACAATTGATGGATGAAAGCAGGCAGGCCGGCCATTTTGGGACGCTCAGTGGACTTGTTTAATGCAATGCACCTTTGTATATTCACATGCATTCGCTTCATGCTGTAACCACTGTGCATAAAAATTTGGAAACATGGTATACAGTGTATCATTTGGTGTCTAAGTCATGTTTCCCATATTTTCCCTTCCCAGATACAAGCCCGTTTGAGTGTTAGGGGCACTTTTTAGCTAAAATCATCCTACAGGGCCTAACTGCATATGCTAAAGCCTGCCTATTTTGAATGGTGTAGTTGCCCCTGCAACCTTCAAAAATATCAGGATTTACTTCCCCAATAACCTGCTAACTCACCCCTGAAATACATACTTATTCCCCCTATTTTGTTCATTGGACTCATTTCTCATTTGAAATGCCCATTTTTGGGGGGCCAGAAATGTGCGTCTTTAAAAGGTGATTTCTACGATACCCCACTTTTGCGCGTCGGACCTCAACTTTTCCCGTAAACGCAGAAAAACCGCAATTTTCAGGAGAAACGAGACAGACATCCCCTCCCTCTGCCACCCACCCGCCCAACTGAAAGCCAGCCATTAGACATGCACAGATAGTTCTGAGGGTCTGTCTGTGATGTCATAAAGGGCCTGCTGATCAATGGGCAGCTTTCTGATTGGCTGCTGTATTTGATTGACAGATGGAAGCTGGCAGCTGATTGGCTGTCTAGCCTAAAGTGCTTTACACACCTCCCTGATGGTACCACTGGCTAAGACTCCACCTCAGCTCATTGGGTAATGAAAAATTTAGAACAATTGATGGATGAAAGCAGGCAGGCCGGCCATTTTGGGACGCTCAGTGGACTTGTTTAATGCAATGCACCTTTGTATATTCACATGCATTTGCTTCATGCTGTAACCACTGTGCATAAAAATTTGGAAACATGGCATACAGTGTATCATTTGGTGTCTAAGTCATGTTTCCCATGTTTTTCCTTCCCAGATACTAGCCCGTTTGAGTGTTTGGGGCACTTTTTAGCTAAAATCATCCTACGGGGCCTAACTGCATATGCTAAAGCCTGCCTATTTTGAATGGTGTAGTGGCCCCTGCAACCTCCAAAAATATCAGGACTTACTTCCCCAATAACCTGCTAACTCACCCCTGAAATACATACTTATTCACCCTATTTTGTTCATTGGACTCATTTCTCATTTGAAATGCCCATTTTTGGGAGGCGAGTAATGTGCGTCTTTAAAAGGTGATTTCTACGATACCCCACTTTTGCGCGTCAGACCTAAACTTTTCCCGTAAACGCAGAAAAACCACAATTTTCAGGAGAAACGAGACAGACATCCCCTCCCTCTGCCACCCACCCGCCCAACTGATAGCCAGCCATTAGACATGCACAGATAGTTCTGAGGGTCTGTCTGTGATGTCATAAAGGGCCTGCTGATCAATGGGCAGCTTTCTGATTGGCTGCTGTATTTGATTGACAGATGGAAGCTGGCAGCTGATTGGCTGTCTAGCCTAACGTGCTTTACACATCTCCCTGATGGTACCACTGGCTAAGACTCCACCTCAGCTCATTGGGTAATGAAAAATTTAGAACAATTGATGGATGAAAGCAGGCAGGCCAGCCATTTTGGGACGCTCAGTGGA
Organism: Crinia signifera; assembly: GCF_055691185.1. Lineage (NCBI taxonomy): Eukaryota > Metazoa > Chordata > Amphibia > Anura > Myobatrachidae > Crinia > Crinia signifera. The sequence continues at coordinate 52,332,585 of NC_139222.1, forward strand.
CTTGTTTAATGCAATGCACCTTTGTATATTCACATGCATTCGCTTCATGCTGTAACCACTGTGCATAAAAATTTGGAAACATGGCATACAGTGTATCATTTGGTGTCTAAGTCATGTTTCCCATATTTTCCCTTCCCAGATACAAGCCCGTTTGAGTGTTTGGGGCACTTTTTAGCTAAAATCACCCTACAGGGCCTAACTGCATATGCTAAAGCCTGCCTATTTTGAATGGTTGCTCAGGGAAAGGGGGAAGGGGATGAGGCCAAGGGCACAGGACTAATTTGTTATGGGGTTAGAAGGTTTTCTCCAATCAACGTATAAATTATAGTATATAGTATTGTTGCGGAGGTGCTCCCAGGGAGTAAGGTAAGTACAATTGAAAAGGGTTGATACTCAAGAGAGAGCATAAAAAAAAAAAAGGAAACTCCCGGGTGGGGCACAACCTTCTAAAGTCTGTGTAACAGTCTAAAATATCAACTTTATTTGTTACTAAAATTGATCCTATTAGTGGATCAAATCACAAACATAAGACAAGAACATACAAATAACATGAATAATAGTACACAATATTGAGAAAATGAGTGAAAATATATTGTAGAGGTCTGAGAGAGGGACTATATTGCCTCTATCTTAAATGTCACAAAAGTATCAATAGGTTTGTGCAGAAAGATTCCTCTCAGACTAAGCACGTCTTCACTTGACCAAAATAATTGGTTAGCACATCAAAGCATCAAAATAGGTATCATATTTAGTGGAGTAGAGGGCTCACTATCAAACAGCAAACATATATCAGATGAATATGATTAGACTTAAAATTAGCTGCAGAGTCGTCATAAATGTAAAGATACAAACAGAGATGAAGTACCTGAGCTATATGTACTCGCGGGGTGGCTGCTGTCTGTGCTTTCGGTGGCAGACAAATATTTGCACAGTTGAGCGGACTCAGCGAGTGTCACAGGTACGGAAATGGAGCAAAAAAGAGGGTTTCTGCTGTCTCCAGAGGCAACCAACCTGGCCCTGTTATACAAAGACAGCGCAGGGTCAGGTAATGGGTCCTCCGGGGATGAGAGAACCCTGATAGAAGGGGGTCAGTAAAGAGAGCACCTTCACTGTGTGTCCCTGGCATACGCTGCTATCCAGTGTGTGTGTCCATAGACACAGTGAACACCGGTTGAGCGGTATGCCTGGGTGGTGAATCGCAGAAAGAAGTGTAGATTGCACTGTGGTACTGTTGTCTTAAATCGTGGATTCCTAATGTACCATGCAAAGGTGGTAAGTCAAAGAGAGATATTATAGGGTCAGGGGTCACCCTGGTTATAATAAACCCAAATTGCTGATTAGTGGTCCCTGGTAGGGAGTAACGCTGAAGTATCAATAAAGCAGAATATTCCAGTTATCTCCTATGAAGGAGAAGTCTCATATAATTCAAAATACTCAATTTGGAGGATAAGTCTAAGGATCAATAAATGACCTGCTGCTGTATCAACGTAAAATGTAGCACTCTATCATTGTATATTTGCAGAGTTACAATTTTTTGATATATGTGTAGCATCTACTTAGATCAATTAGCGTGCAACAGTATATTCATATGATCTTTTATGCAATAGATAACAAACCACAGAGTTAAAATATGAATCACAGTGGAGTATAAATGTTGGTAAATAATAGTGGAGGATATGTTTAAATATAAACAAGGAATATTGCCCTGAGGGCTGTTCAACTCACGGACACCCGGTCCCGGGTGTATCGCTGGCCACTCTGGACATCAAATAACGAAATCCCCTCGTGTGTATACTCCAGAAAAAGTACTGCAGTCAATTAGCCTTGGATATATAGAATAGGTGGATCAAAGAAAGGCAATCTGTATATACGAGTAGGTACGTAGAGATAACAGTCTCTGCGTTAATTAGGAAAAAGGTCCCCAGCATATATTAAGGTTTTCCAGGTATGACTGTGGATTCCGCTCTATTAGTTTTGTGTGGCAGCTGAATTTAAACAGAGGAGACAGGCGATAGTGAAATGTCCCAGATAGGAATTGGTTCCGTCAGCGGCACAAGAAGAAGGTTGCCGTTGTGTGTCTCCGGCAACTGCACTGTCACACAGGCAATACTTAGGTGAGAAAGCGGTGGTGGGGAGATGTCCCATCCAGGTGCAGGTGCCGTCGGCAGCAGAGGGGCAGAGCCGATGTATTTCTCCGTTGGCGGTGGCGCTGTCTATCAATCAGAGCCCTAATGGGGAAGCGGCGGTGAGGAAACACTCCGTCCAGGTATTAGTGCTGTCGGCGGCAGGAGGATAAAGCCGCCGGTGTACTTCTCCGTTTGGCTGCGACGGCATGCAGAGGGAGCCTTCGATTTAGCCGGGGGTCGTGCTGTTTGCTGTGATGAGAGCCAAGTGCGGGTATGTGAAGCGTGCAGGGTCCCGCTCGTGCACAGCGGGGACCTGAAGCCACCAAGACGTACGTTTCACTTTTGCAAGCTTTCTCAATCGGTGTGCAGGTGTGCTCTGGCGCCCATTATTTAAATGGTATTTGGCCAATCCCTGGTGGGGGCAGGTAAAAAGGGGGAGGGGGGAGGAGACCTACGTTGGTCAGCCTGATGAAAAATAAATTTGCAGGTGTAATATTGGCAAATCCATAAAGAGGTTTAGGAGAAGGTGGAGAAAAATATTGCGATCCTGATTAAGAGTCAGGAAGAAAGAGAGAGAACACCATAAGATCCTAGTTGTTCTAATTAGGAGTGGTGTAGGCAAATACATGAAGTTATGAAAATTCTTTTGAGGGGCCTAAAGGTCCAAAAAGTAAAAGTAAAAAAGGGGGAGATATTAATAATATTTGGTATAAGAGATTCCACATAAGGATCATAACCTTTTATTAGCGTTTAAGATGGATATATCATTGTCCAATTATTTGCAGATATAGCGTGTGCATGAATGGACCTCCCATCTATATGTTCTATATAATTGATTAGTTGTCCTGCTCCATTAATGGGCAGGTTACATATTACAGAATAAATAATGCATATAAAAGAAAAAATATATGAAAAATATATAAAAGAAAAAATATTATATAAAAGAAAAATATATTTGTTGTGAAGGGACATATGCATGGGCACCTACGTGCACGTATGTATAAAAGACCGCTAGTGCATATCCCTGTATAGACAGAGATAATAGATATAAAAATACACCAAGTGAAATGAGTCGAAGGAGTAAAGGGAATAATGAATGTAAGATCACACACATTGGTGTGAATGGAAACCGTGAAATTGAACGCTAGTACAAATTAAGTATGTGTGAAAAATAAGAAGAAGGGAAGGGAGGAAGGAGGGGGGGGGGGGAGGGGAAACGGTAATTGTGAAGAGGTAAGATTATGAAATATAATGATGTGAGGATTACTATGCATTATAAGTTATTATATCACAAAAATAGGGGATTTTAGCTGAATATAGGTTGGATATAAATCCTATGGGTTCAAGAAGACTCCGTAGTTAATGAACTCATTCAGGCCCATTGGGGTTACTGAATTGAGTCTGAAAGTCCAGCTGCTTTCCTTCTTCAGTAGCTCCCTGGTAATATCACCACCACGGATCCCTAAGTGGAGTTGCTCTAGACCAAACACCTTCAAACCTTTGGAAGATCCTCCATGATGTCTGTGGAAGTGACGTGCCACAGAGGTTAACTTCTTAAGTTTTTTAAGATCAGAGGTTGCGTTGCGAATACTCCCTACATGTTCGAGTATTCTCTGTTTTAGAGGGCGTGTGGTCATGCCAACGTATCTCAAGCTACATTGGCATTCCAAACAGTAGACTAAGTTCTTAGTCTCACAATTAAAATACCCTACAATCTTGATGGGTTTGTTAGTCCTATCTATCACAGAAGATCTCTTATCCAGAAAGGCACACGCCTTACAGTGGCCGCAGGGGTAAGTACCTATCGCCTTTGCCTGTATGGATTTTCTATTTTTAGAAAAATGGCTTTGTACTAGAGTATCGCGAAGGTTAGGAGCTCTGCGCCAACTGCAATCTGGTCGTTCTCCCAGTGCTCCTTTCAGGATGCTGTCACTTTGGAGGATTGGCCAAAGTCTGGAAAGTATGTTTTGTAATTCCCTCCATTCCTTGCAGAAGTTACTGATGAAGCGTATTGGTTGTGCTGATGTCATTGCCTTATTCTGTGGGAATATGAGGGTTTGTCTATCACATGTTCGGGCATGATGTCTAGCACTCTTAATGCACCTCTTACTATACCCCCTGCTCATCAGCCAATTGGAGAGTTCTTGGCTTTTGCTTTCAAAGGACTGGATATCGGTACAGTTTCTGCGAAGGCGCAGGAATTCTCCCTTTGGCAGATTTTTTACCGTCGGGGGAAAGTGAAAACTCTCGTGGTGGAGCAAGCTGTTCGTTGAGGTCTGTTTTCTAAACAGTTCGGTTTTAAGTGCTCCATCCACGTCCTTATATAAGGTGAGATCCAGGAAGGTGGCTTGATGTTGACTGTACTCATAAGTAAGTTTGATGTTTAGTGCATTAGTATTGAGTATGTCAATAAATGTTCTCAATTCTTCCAGACTCCCATGCCACAACATAAGGATGTCATCAATGTATCTATACCAACCTACAATGAGGTCGGTATAGATATCATTGGTGTCGCAGAAAACATATTCCCTTTCCCAGGATCCGAGGAACAGATTGGCGTAAGTTGGCGCACATGCCGCGCCCATCGCCGTTCCCCGGACCTGGAGGAAAAAAGAGTCATTAAAGGTAAAATAATTTTTACCTAAAACAAAACCAAGAAGATCCAATAGAAAAGTATGGAAGTCGTCCTGGCCTTCTGTTTCCAGGAAGGTTCGTACCGCCTGTAATCCGTCCTGGTGTCGAATACAGGTGTATAAGGACTCGACATCCATGGTGACAATATAGTCACCTGCAGCCAGAAAAACCCCATCAATTTTCCGAAGAACATCGGCAGTGTCCTGGAGGTAGGACGGCAAACTGTACACATGATGTCTAAGGTATGTATCTATGAACTTGCTGGCTGGTTCCAGGAGACCACCAATGCCCGAGACTATCGGTCTCCCGGGAGGGTTGGTAAGGTGCTTGTGTACCTTAGGCAAAAGGTAGAAGGTAGGTACCTTAGGATGGTGAATCTGCAGAAAGGAGGTTTCTTTATTGGTAATGGTGCCCAGTTGGTTGTATTGACGTAGCATTTTGTTGTATATTTCAAGAAAATCAGTGGTGGGGTTCCCCAACAGTTTTTTATAGCAGGTTTTGTCCTGTAATTGTTTGTTAACCTCGGCAAGGTACATCTCTACAGGCCAGATGACGATATTGCCACCCTTGTCCGAGGGCTTCAGGATGACGTCATTCCATCCTCTGATCTCCTTGAGGGCAACCCTTTCATTGCTGGTGAGATTATCCTCCTTGGTTGGTAAGTGCAGATTTTTGGATTGTTCTAATTTATCCATGTCCCTGCCTACCATGTCCATGAAGACTTTTACATTAGGACTTATGTTGTCCTGGGGCATAAAATTGGATTTACGTTTACATAGGTCCATTCGTCTGGTCTCCGGGGGACAGGTGGTGGAACTTCCTGATGCCAGTTCTTGTAATGCCTCAATAGCTTCTTGTTCTTCGGTTGACAGGGTCATCTCTGTCAAATCTGGGGTACTTATGTCAGTTGGAGTATTGTATAGTTTGTGTAGAAAGAGTTTTCTTCCAAACATTTTAAGGTCTTTTTCCCACTGAAATCTGTTAAAAGAGTTTATGGGTGAGAATGATAGCCCTTTGGCAAGTAAGGATATATGCGCTTCATCAAGTTGGTGGTCCGAGAGGTTAATAATTCTCAAGTTATCATCGTCCGAGTCTATGGGCGTTGGAATCGTGGTGACTGACGGGATGTTTGAATGGTGTAGTGGCCCCTGCAACCTCCAAAAATATCAGGACTTACTTCCCCAATAACCTGCTAACTCACCCCTGAAATACATACTTATTCACCCTATTTTGTTCATTGGACTCATTTCTCATTTGAAATGCCCATTTTTGGGGAGCCAGAAATGTGCGTCTTTAAAAGGTGATTTCTACGATACCCCACTTTTGCGCGTCGGACCTCAACTTTTCCCGTAAACGCAGAAAAACCGCAATTTTCAGGAGAAACGAGACAGACATCCCCTCCCTCTGCCACCCACCCGCCCAACTGATAGCCAGCCATTAGACATGCACAGATAGTTCTGAGGGTCTGTCTGTGATGTCATAAAGGGCCTGCTGATCAATGGGCAGCTTTCTGATTGGCTGCTGTATTTGATTGACAGATGGAAGCTGGCAGCTGATTGGCTTTCTAGCCTAAAGTGCTTTACACACCTCCCTGATGGTACCACTGGCTAAGACTCCACCTCAGCTCAATGGGTAATGAAAAATTTAGAACAATTGATGGATGAAAGCAGGCAGGCCGGCCATTTTGGAACGCTCATTGGACTTGTTTAATGCAATGCACCTTTGTATATTCACATGCATTCGCTTCATGCTGTAACCACTGTGCATAAAAATTTGGAAACATGGCATACAGTGTATCATTTGGTGTCTAAGTCATGTTTCCCATATTTTCCCTTCCCAGATACAAGCCCGTTTGAGTGTTTGGGGCACTTTTTAGGTAAAATCATCCTACAGGGCCTAACTGCGTATGCTAAAGCCTGCCTATTTTGAATGGTTTAGTGGCCCCTGCAACCTCCAAAAATATCAGGACTTACTTCCCCAATAACCTGCTAACTCACCCCTGAAATACATACTTATTCACCCTATTTTGTTCATTGGACTCATTTCTCATTTGAAATGCCCATTTTTGGGGAGCCAGAAATGTGCGTCTTTAAAAGGTGATTTCTACGATACCCCACTTTTGCGCGTCGAACCTCAACTTTTCCCGTAAACGCAGAAAAACCGCATTTTTCAGGAGAAACGAGACAGACATCCCCTCCCTCTGACCACCCACCCGCCCAACTGAAAGCCAGCCATTAGACATGCACAGATAGTTCTGAGGGTCTGTCTGTGATGTCATAAAGGGCCTGCTGATCAATGGGCAGCTTTCTGATTGGCTGCTGTATTTGATTGACAGATGGAAGCTAGCAGCTGATTGGCTGTCTAGCCTAAAGTGCTTTACACACCTCCCTGATGGTACCACTGGCTAAGACTCCACCTCAGCTCATTGGGTAATGAAAAATTTAGAACAATTGATGGATGAAAGCAGGCAGGCCGGCCATTTTGGGACGCTCATTGGACTTGTTTAATGCGATGCACCTTTGTATTTTCACATGCATTCGCTTCATGCTGTAACCACTGTGCATAAAAAATTTAAAACATGGCATACAGTGTATCACTTGGTGTCTAAGTCATGTTTCCCATGTTTTTCCTTCCCAGATACTAGCCCGTTTGAGTGTTTGGGGCACTTTTTAGCTAAAATCATCCTACGGGGCCTAAATTGAATATGCTAAAGCCTGCCTATTTTGAATGGTCTAGTGACCCCTGCAACCTCCAAAAATATCAGGACTTACTTCCCCAATAACCTGCTAACTCACCCCTGAAATACATACTTATTCACCCTATTTTGTTAATTGGACTCATTTCTCATTTAAAATGCCCATTTTTGGGGGGCCAGAAATGTGCCTCTTTAAAATGTGATTTCTACGATACCCCACTTTTGCGCGTCGGACCTTAACTTTTCCCGTAAACGCAGAAAAACCGCAATTTTCAGGAGAAACGAGACAGACATCCCCTCCCTCTGCCACCCACCCGCCCAACTGAAAGCCAGCCATTAGACATGCACAGATAGTTCTGAGGGTCTGTCTGTGATGTCATAAAGGGCCTGCTGATCAATGGGCAGCTTTCTGATTGGCTGCTGTATTTGATTGACAGATGGAAGCTGGCAGCTGATTGGCTGTCTAGCCTAAAGTGCTTTACACACCTCCCTGATGGTACCACTGGCTAAGACTCCACCTCAGCTCATTGGGTAATGAAAAATTTAGAACAATTGATGGATGAAAGCAGGCAGGCCGGCCATTTTGGGACGCTCAGTGGACTTGTTTAATGCAATGCACCTTTGTATATTCACATGCATTCGCTTCATGCTGTAACCACTGTGCATAAAAATTTGGAAACATGGCATACAGTGTATCATTTGGTGTCTAAGTCATGTTTCCCATGTTTTTTCTTCCCAGATACTAGCCCGTTTGAGTGTTTGGGGCACTTTTTAGCTAAAATCATCCTACAGGGCCTAACTGCATATGCTAAAGCCTGCCTATTTTGAATGGTGTAGTGGCCCCTGCAACCTCCAAAAATATCAGGACTTACTTCCCCAATAACCTGCTAACTCACCCCTGAAATACATACTTATTCACCCTATTTTGTTCATTGGACTCATTTCTCATTTGAAATGCCCATTTTTGGGGGGCCAGAAAAGTGCGTCTTTAAAAGGTGATTTCTACGATACCCCACTTTTGCGCGTCGGACCTCAACTTTTCCCGTAAACGCAGAAAAACCGCAATTTTCAGGAGAAACGAGACAGACATCCCCTCCCTCTGCCACCCACCCGCCCAACTGAAAGCCAGCCATTAGACATGCACAGATAGTTCTGAGGGTCTGTCTGTGATGTCATAAAGGGCCTGCTGATCAATGGGCAGCTTTCTGATTGGCTGCTGTATTTGATTGACAGATGGAAGCTGGCAGCTGATTGGCTGTCTAGCCTAAAGTGCTTTACACACCTCCCTGATGGTACCACTGGCTAAGACTCCACCTCAGCTCATTGGGTAATGAAAAATTTAGAACAATTGATGGATGAAAGCAGGCAGGCCGGCCATTTTGGAACGCTCATTGGACTTGTTTAATGCAATGCACCTTTGTATTTTCACATGCATTCGCTTCATGCTGTAACCACTGTGCATAAAAAATTGAAAACATGGCATACAGTGTATCATTTGGTGTCTAAGTCATGTTTCCCATGTTTTTCCTTCCCAGATACTAGCCCATTTGAGTGTTTGAGGCACTTTTTAGCTAAAATCATCCTACGGGGCCTAACTGCATATGCTAAAGCCTGCCTATTTTGAATGGTCTAGTGGCCCCTGCAACCTCCAAAAATATCAGGACTTACTTCCCCAATAACCTGCTAACTCACCCCTGAAATACATACTTATTCACCCTATTTTGTTCATTGGACTCATTTCTCATTTGAAATGCTTATTTTTGGGGAGCCAGAAATGTGCGTCTTTAAAAGGTGATTTCTACGATACCCCACTTTTGCGCGTCGAACCTCAACTTTTCCCGTAAACGAAGAAAAACCGCAATTTTCAGGAGAAACGAGACAGACATCCCCTCCCTCTGCCACCCACCCGCCCAACTGAAAGCCAGCCATTAGACATGCACAGATAGTTCTGAGGGTCTGTCTGTGATGTCATAAAGGGCCTGCTGATCAATGGGCAGCTTTCTGATTGGCTGCTGTATTTGATTGACAGATGGAAGCTGGCAGCTGATTGGCTGTCTAGCCTGAAGTGCTTTACACACCTCCCTGATGGTACCACTGGCTAAGACTCCACCTCAGCTCATTGGGTAATGAAAAATTTAGAACAATTGATGGATGAAAGCAGGTAGGCCGGCCATTTTGGAACGCTCATTGGACTTGTTTAATGCAATGCACCTTTGTATTTTCACATGCATTCGCTTCATGCTGTAACCACTGTGCATAAAAAATTGAAAACATGGCATACAGTGTATCATTTGGTGTCTAAGTCATGTTTCCCATGTTTTTCCTTCCCAGATACTAGCCCGTTTGAGTGTTTGGGGCACTTTTTAGCTAAAATCATCCTACGGGGCCTAACTGCATATGCTAAAGCCTGCCTATTTTGAATGGTCTAGTGGCCCCTGCAACCTCCAAAAATATCAGGACTTACTTCCCCAATAACCTGCTAACTCACCCCTGAAATACATACTTATTCACCCTATTTTGTTCATTGGACTCATTTCTCATTTGAAATGCCTATTTTTGGGGAGCCAGAAATGTGCGTCTTTAAAAGGTGATTTCTACGATACCCCACTTTTGCGCGTCGAACCTCAACTTTTCCCGTAAACGCAGAAAAACCGCAATTTTCAGGAGAAACGAGACAGACATCCCCTCCCTCTGCCACCCACCCGCCCAACTGAAAGCCAGCCATTAGACATGCACAGATAGTTCTGAGGGTCTGTCTGTGATGTCATAAAGGGCCTGCTGATCAATGGGCAGCTTTCTGATTGGCTGCTGTATTTGATTGACAGATGGAAGCTGGCAGCTGATTGGCTGTCTAGCCTAAAGTTCTTTACACACCTCCCTGATGGTACCACTGGCTAAGACTCCACCTCAGCTCATTGGGTAATGAAAAATTTAGAACAATTGATGGATGAAAGCAGGCAGGCCGGCCATTTTGGAACGCTCATTGGACTTGTTTAATGCAATGCACCTTTGTATTTTCACATGCATTCGCTTCATGCTGTAACCACTGTGCATAAAAAATTGAAAACATGGCATACAGTGTATCATTTGGTGTCTAAGTCATGTTTCCCATGTTTTTCCTTCCCAGATACTAGCCCGTTTGAGTGTTTGGGGCACTTTTTAGCTAAAATCATCCTACGGGGCCTAACTGCATATGCTAAAGCCTGCCTATTTTGAATGGTCTAGTGGCCCCTGCAACCTCCAAAAATATCAGGACTTACTTCCCCAATAACCTGCTAACTCACCCCTGAAATACATACTTATTCACCCTATTTTGTTCATTGGACTCATTTCTCATTTGAAATGCCCATTTTTGGGGGCCAGAAATGTGCGTCTTTAAAAGGTGATTTCTACGATACCCCACTTTTGCGCGTCGGACCTCAACTTTTCCCGTAAACGCAGAAAAACCGCAATTTTCAGGAGAAACGAGAGACAGACATCCCCTCCCTCTGCCACCCACCCGCCCAACTGAAAGCCAGCCATTAGACATGCACAGATAGTTCTGAGGGTCTGTCTGTGATGTCATAAAGGGCCTGCTGATCAATGGGCAGCTTTCTGATTGGCTGCTGTATTTGATTGACTGATGGAAGCTAGCAGCTGATTGGCTGTCTAGCCTAAAGTGCTTTACACACCTCCTTGATGGTACCACTGGCTAAGACTCCACCTCAGCTCATTGGGTAATGAAAAATTTAGAACAATTGATGGATGAAAGCAGGCAGGCCAGCCATTTTGGGACGCTCACTGGACTTGTTTAATGCAATGCACCTTTGTATATTCACATGCATTCGCTTCATGCTGTAACCACTGTGCATAAAAATTTGGAAACATGGCATACAGTGTATCATTTTGTGTCTAAGTCATGTTTCCCATGTTTTTCCTTCCCAGATACTAGCCCGTTTGAGTGTTTGGGGCACTTTTTAGCTAAAATCATCCTACAGGGCCTAACTGCATATGCTAAAGCCTGCCTATTTTGAATGGTGTAGTGGCCCCTGCAACCTCAAAAAATATCAGGACTTACTTCCCCAATAACCTGCTAACTCACCCCTGAAATACATACTTATTCACCCTATTTTGTTCATTGGACTCATTTCTCATTTGAAATGCCCATTTTTGGGGGGCCAGAAAAGTGCGTCTTTAAAAGGTGATTTCTACGATACCCCACTTTTGCGCGTCGGACCTCAACTTTTCCCGTAAACGCAGAAAAACCGCAATTTTCAGGAGAAACGAGACAGACATCCCCTCCCTCTGCAACCCACCCGACCAACTGAAAGCCAGCCATTAGACATGCACAGATAGTTCTGAGGGTCTGTCTGTGATGTCATAAAGGGCCTGCTGATCAATGGGCAGCTTTCTGATGGGCTGCTGTATTTGATTGACAGATGGAAGCTGGCAGCTGATTGGCTGTCTAGCCTAAAGTGCTTTACACACCTCCCTGATGGTACCACTGGCTAAGACTCCACCTCAGCTCATTGGGTAATGAAAAATTTAGAACAATTGATGGATGAAAGCAGGCAGGCCGGCCATTTTGGAACGCTCATTGGACTTGTTTAATGCAATGCACCTTTGTATATTCACATGCATTCGCTTCATGCTGTAACCACTGTGCATAAAAATTTGGAAACATGGCATACAGTGTATCATTTGGTGTCTAAGTCATGTTTCCCATATTTTCCCTTCCCAGATACAAGCCCGTTTGAGTGTTTGGGGCACTTTTTAGCTAAAATCATCCTACAGGGCCTAACTGCATATGCTAAAGCCTGCATATATTGAATGGTGTAGTGGCCCCTGCAACCTCCAAAAATATCAGGACTTACTTCCCCAATAACCTGCTAACTCACCCCTGAAATACATACTTATTCACCCTATTTTGTTCATTGGACTCATTTCTCATTTGAAATGCCCATTTTTGGGGAGCCAGAAATGTGCGTCTTTAAAAGGTGATTTCTACGATACCCCACTTTTGCGCGTCGGACCTCAACTTTTCCCGTAAACGCAGAAAAACCGCAATTTTCAGGGGAAACGAGACAGACATCCCCTCCCTCTGCCACCCACCCGCCCAACTGAAAGCCAGCCATTAGACATGCACAGATAGTTCTGAGGGTCTGTCTGTGATGTTATAAAGGGCCTGCTGATCAATGGGCAGCTTTCTGATTGGCTGCTGTATTTGATTGACAGATGGAAGCTGGCAGCTGATTGGCTGTCTAGCCTAAAGTGCTTTACACACCTCCCTGATGGTACCACTGGCTAAGAATCCACCTCAGCTCATTGGGTAATGAAAAATTTAGAACAATTGATGGATGAAAGCAGGCAGGCCGGCCATTTTGGGACGCTCATTGGACTTGTTTAATGCAATGCACCTTTGTATATTCACATGCATTCGCTTCATGCTGTAACCACTGTGCATAAAAATTTGGAAACATGGCATACAGTGTATCATTTGGTGTCTAAGTCATGTTTCTCATATTTTCCCTTCCCAGATACAAGCTCGTTTGAGTGTTTGGGGCACTTTTTAGGTAAAATCATCCTACAGGGCCTAACTGCATATGCTAAAGCCTGCCTATATTGAATGGTGTAGTGGCCCCTGCAACCTCCAAAAATATCAGGACTTACTTCCCCAATAACCTGCTAACTCACCCCTGAAATACATACTTATTCACCCTATTTTGTTCATTGGACTCATTTCTCATTTGAAATGCCTATTTTTGGGGAGCCAGAAATGTGCGTCTTTAAAAGGTGATTTCTACGATACCCCACTTTTGCGCGTCGAACCTCAACTTTTCCCGTAAACGAAGAAAAACCGCAATTTTCAGGAGAAACGAGACAGACATCCCCTCCCTCTGCCACCCACCCGCCCAACTGAAAGCCAGCCATTAGACATGCACAGATAGTTCTGAGGGTCTGTCTGTGATGTCATAAAGGGCCTGCTGATCAATGGGCAGCTTTCTGATTGGCTGCTGTATTTGATTGACAGATGGAAGCTGGCAGCTGATTGGCTGTCTAGCCTAAAGTGCTTTACACACCTCCCTGATGGTACCACTGGCTAAGACTCCACCTCAGCTCATTGGGTAATGAAAAATTTAGAACAATTGATGGATGAAAGCAGGCAGGCCAGCCATTTTGGAACGCTCATTGGACTTGTTTAATGCAATGCACCTTTGTATATTCACATGCATTCGCTTCATGCTGTAACCACTGTGCATAAAAATTTGGAAACATGGCATACAGTGTATCATTTGGTGTCTAAGTCATGTTTCCCATGTTTTTCCTTCCCAGATACTAGCCCGTTTGAGTGTTTGGGGCACTTTTTAGCTAAAATCATCCTACAGGGCCTAACTGCATATGCTAAAGCCTGCCTATTTTGAATGGTGTAGTGGCCCCTGCAACCTCAAAAAATATCAGGACTTACTTCCCCAATAACCTGCTAACTCACCCCTGAAATACATACTTATTCACCCTATTTTGTTCATTGGACTCATTTCTCATTTGAAATGCCCATTTTTGGGGGGCCAGAAAAGTGCGTCTTTAAAAGGTGATTTCTACGATACCCCACTTTTGCGCGTCGGACCTCAACTTTTCCCGTAAACGCAGAAAAAACGCAATTTTCAGGAGAAACGAGACAGACATCCCCTCCCTCTGCAACCCACCCGCCCAACTGAAAGCCAGCCATTAGACATGCACAGATAGTTCTGAGGGTCTGTCTGTGATGTCATAAAGGGCCTGCTGATCAATGGGCAGCTTTCTGATGGGCTGCTGTATTTGATTGACAGATGGAAGCTGGCAGCTGATTGGCTGTCTAGCCTAAAGTGCTTTACACACCTCCCTGATGGTACCACTGGCTAAGACTCCACCTCAGCTCATTGGGTAATGAAAAATTTAGAACAATTGATGGATGAAAGCAGGCAGGCCGGCCATTTTGGAACGCTCATTGGACTTGTTTAATGCAATGCACCTTTGTATATTCACATGCATTCGCTTCATGCTGTAACCACTGTGCATAAAAATTTGGAAACATGGCATACAGTGTATCATTTGGTGTCTAAGTCATGTTTCCCATATTTTCCCTTCCCAGATACAAGCCCGTTTGAGTGTTTGGGGCACTTTTTAGCTAAAATCATCCTACAGGGCCTAACTGCATATGCTAAAGCCTGCATATATTGAATGGTGTAGTGGCCCCTGCAACCTCCAAAAATATCAGGACTTACTTCCCCAATAACCTGCTAACTCACCCCTGAAATACATACTTATTCACCCTATTTTGTTCATTGGACTCATTTCTCATTTGAAATGCCCATTTTTGGGGAGCCAGAAATGTGCGTCTTTAAAAGGTGATTTCTACGATACCCCACTTTTGCGCGTCGGACCTCAACTTTTCCCGTAAACGCAGAAAAACCGCAATTTTCAGGGGAAACGAGACAGACATCCCCTCCCTCTGCCACCCACCCGCCCAACTGAAAGCCAGCCATTAGACATGCACAGATAGTTCTGAGGGTCTGTCTGTGATGTTATAAAGGGCCTGCTGATCAATGGGCAGCTTTCTGATTGGCTGCTGTATTTGATTGACAGATGGAAGCTGGCAGCTGATTGGCTGTCTAGCCTAAAGTGCTTTACACACCTCCCTGATGGTACCACTGACTAAGACTCCACCTCAGCTCATTGGGTAATGAAAAATTTAGAACAATTGATGGATGAAAGCAGGCAGGCCGGCCATTTTGGGACGCTCATTGGACTTGTTTAATGCAATGCACCTTTGTATATTCACATGCATTCGCTTCATGCTGTAACCACTGTGCATAAAAATTTGGAAACATGGCATACAGTGTATCATTTGGTGTCTAAGTCATGTTTCTCATATTTTCCCTTCCCAGATACAAGCTCGTTTGAGTGTTTGGGGCACTTTTTAGCTAAAATCATCCTACAGGGCCTAACTGCATATGCTAAAGCCTGCCTATTTTGAATGGTGTAGTGGCCCCTGCAACCTCCAAAAATATCAGGACTTACTTCCCCAATAACCTGCTAACTCACCCCTGAAATACATACTTATTCACCCTATTTTGTTCATTGGACTCATTTCTCATTTGAAATGCCCATTTTTGGGGGGCCAGAAAAGTGCGTCTTTAAAAGGTGATTTCTACGATACCCCACTTTTGCGCGTCGGACCTCAACTTTTCCCGTAAACGCAGAAAAACCGCAATTTTCAGTAGAAACGAGACAGACATCCCCTCCCTCTGCAACCCACCCGCCCAACTGAAAGCCAGCTATTAGACATGCACAGATAGTTCTGAGGGTCTGTCTGTGATGTCATAAAGGGCCTGCTGATCAATGGGCAGCTTTCTGATTGGCTGCTGTATTTGATTGACAGATGGAAGCTGGCAGCTGATTGGCTGTCTAGCCTAAAGTGCTTTACACACCTCCCTGATGGTACCACTGGCTAAGACTCCACCTCAGCTCATTGGGTAATGAAAAATTTAGAACAATTGATGGATGAAAGCAGGCAGGCCAGCCATTTTGGGACGCTCACTGGACTTGTTTAATGCAATGCACCTTTGTATATTCACATGCATTCGCTTCATGCTGTAACCACTGTGCATAAAAATTTGGAAACATGGCATACAGTGTATCATTTGGTGTCTAAGTCATGTTTCCCATATTTTCCCTTCCCAGATACAAGCCCGTTTGAGTGTTTGGGGCACTTTTTAGCTAAAATCATCCTACAGGGCCTAACTGCATATGCTAAAGCCTGCATATATTGAATGGTGTAGTGGCCCCTGCAACCTCCAAAAATATCAGGACTTACTTCCCCAATAACCTGCTAACTCACCCCTGAAATACATACTTATTCACCCTATTTTGTTCATTGGACTCATTTCTCATTTGAAATGCCCATTTTTGGGGAGCCAGAAATGTGCGTCTTTAAAAGGTGATTTCTACGATACCCCACTTTTGCGCGTCGGACCTCAACTTTTCCCGTAAACGCAGAAAAACCGCAATTTTCAGGAGAAACGAGACAGACATCCCCTCCCTCTGCCACCCACCCGCCCAACTTAAAGCCAGCCATTAGAATTGCACAGATAGTTCTGAGGGTCTGTCTGTGATGTTATAAAGGGCCTGCTGATCAATGGGCAGCTTTCTGATTGGCTGCTGTATTTGATTGACAGATGGAAGCTGGCAGCTGATTGGCTGACTAGCCTTAAGTGCTTTACACACCTCCCTGATGGTACCACTGGCTAAGACTCCACCTCAGCTCATTGGGTAATGAAAAATTTAGAACAATTGATGGATGAAAGCAGGCAGGCCAGCCATTTTGGGACGCTCACTGGACTTGTTTAATGCAATGCACCTTTGTATATTCACATGCATTCGCTTCATGCTGTAACCACTGTGCATAAAAATTTGGAAACATGGCATACAGTGTATCATTTGGTGTCTAAGTCATGTTTCCCATATTTTCCCTTCCCAGATACAAGCCCGTTTGAGTGTTTGGGGCACTTTTTAGCTAAAATCACCCTACAGGGCCTAACTGCATATGCTAAAGCCTGCCTATTTTGAATGGTGTATTGGCCCCTGCAACCTCCAAAAATATCAGGACTTACTTCCCCAATAACCTGCTAACTCACCCCTGAAATACATACTTATTCACCCTATTTTGTTCATTGGACTCATTTCTCATTTGAAATGCCCATTTTTGGGGAGCCAGAAATGTGCGTCTTTAAAAGGTGATTTCTACGATACCCCACTTTTGCGCGTCGAACCTCAACTTTTCCCGTAAACGCAGAAAAACCGCATTTTTCAGGAGAAACGAGACAGACATCCCCTCCCTCTGCCACCCACCCGCCCAACTGAAAGCCAGCCATTAGACATGCACAGATAGTTCTGAGGGTCTGTCTGTGATGTCATAAAGGGCCTGCTGATCAATGGGCAGCTTTCTGATTGGCTGCTGTATTTGATTGACAGATGGAAGCTGGCAGCTGATTGGCTGTCTAGCCTAAAGTGCTTTACACACCTCCCTGATGGTACCACTGGCTAAGACTCCACCTCAGCTCATTGGGTAATGAAAAATTTAGAACAATTGATGGATGAAAGCAGGCAGGCCGGCCATTTTGGGACGCTCAGTGGACTTGTTTAATGCAATGCACCTTTGTATATTCACATGCATTTGCTTCATGCTGTAACCACTGTGCATAAAAATTTGGAAACATGGCATACAGTGTATCATTTGGTGTCTAAGTCATGTTTCCCATGTTTTTCCTTCCCAGATACTAGCCCGTTTGAGTGTTTGGGGCACTTTTTAGCTAAAATCATCCTACAGGGCCTAACTGCATATGCTAAAGCCTGCCTATTTTGAATGGTGTAGTGGCCCCTGCAACCTCCAAAAATATCAGGACTTACTTCCCCAATAACCTGCTAACTCACCCCTGAAATACATACTTATTCACCCTATTTTGTTCATTGGACTCATTTCTCATTTGAAATGCCCATTTTTGGGGGGCCAGAAAAGTGCGTCTTTAAAAGGTGATTTCTACGATACCCCACTTTTGCGCGTCGGACCTCAACTTTTCCCGTAAACGCAGAAAAACCGCAATTTTCAGTAGAAACGAGACAGACATCCCCTCCCTCTGCAACCCACCCGCCCAACTGAAAGCCAGCTATTAGACATGCACAGATAGTTCTGAGGGTCTGTCTGTGATGTCATAAAGGGCCTGCTGATCAATGGGCAGCTTTCTGATTGGCTGCTGTATTTGATTGACAGATGGAAGCTGGCAGCTGATTGGCTGTCTAGCCTAAAGTGCTTTACACACCTCCCTGATGGTACCACTGGCTAAGACTCCACCTCAGCTCATTGGGTAATGAAAAATTTAGAACAATTGATGGATGAAAGCAGGCAGGCCAGCCATTTTGGGACGCTCACTGGACTTGTTTAATGCAATGCACCTTTGTATATTCACATGCATTCGCTTCATGCTGTAACCACTGTGCATAAAAATTTGGAAACATGGCATACAGTGTATCATTTGGTGTCTAAGTCATGTTTCCCATATTTTCCCTTCCCAGATACAAGCCCGTTTGAGTGTTTGGGGCACTTTTTAGCTAAAATCATCCTACAGGGCCTAACTGCATATGCTAAAGCCTGCATATATTGAATGGTGTAGTGGCCCCTGCAACCTCCAAAAATATCAGGACTTACTTCCCCAATAACCTGCTAACTCACCCCTGAAATACATACTTATTCACCCTATTTTGTTCATTGGACTCATTTCTCATTTGAAATGCCCATTTTTGGTTAGCCAGAAATGTGCGTCTTTAAAAGGTGATTTCTACGATACCCCACTTTTGCGCGTCGGACCTCAACTTTTCCCGTAAACGCAGAAAAACCGCAATTTTCAGGAGAAACGAGACAGACATCCCCTCCCTCTGCCACCCACCCGCCCAACTTAAAGCCAGCCATTAGAATTGCACAGATAGTTCTGAGGGTCTGTCTGTGATGTTATAAAGGGCCTGCTGATCAATGGGCAGCTTTCTGATTGGCTGCTGTATTTGATTGACAGATGGAAGCTGGCAGCTGATTGGCTGTCTAGCCTAAAGTGCTTTACACACCTCCCTGATGGTACCACTGGCTAAGACTCCACCTCAGCTCATTGGGTAATGAAAAATTTAGAACAATTGATGGATGAAAGCAGGCAGGCCGGCCATTTTGGGACGCTCATTGGACTTGTTTAATGCAATGCACCTTTGTATATTCACATGCATTCGCTTCATGCTGTAACCACTGTGCATAAAAATTTGGAAACATGGCATACAGTGTATCATTTGGTGTCTAAGTCATGTTTCTCATATTTTCCCTTCCCAGATACAAGCTCGTTTGAGTGTTTGGGGCACTTTTTAGGTAAAATCATCCTACAGGGCCTAACTGCATATGCTAAAGCCTGCCTATATTGAATGGTGTAGTGGACCCTGCAACCTCCAAAAATATCAGGACTTACTTCCCCAATAACCTGCTAACTCACCCCTGAAATACATACTTATTCACCCTATTTTGTTCATTGGACTCATTTCTCATTTGAAATGCCCATTTTTGGGGGGCCAGAAAAGTGCGTCTTTAAAAGGTGATTTCTACGATACCCCACTTTTGCGCGTCGGACCTCAACTTTTCCCGTAAACGCAGAAAAACCGCAATTTTCAGGAGAAACGAGACAGACATCCCCTCCCTCTGCCACCCACCCGCCCAACTTAAAGCCAGCCATTAGAATTGCACAGATAGTTCTGAGGGTCTGTCTGTGATGTTATAAAGGGCCTGCTGATCAATGGGCAGCTTTCTGATTGGCTGCTGTATTTGATTGACAGATGGAAGCTGGCAGCTGATTGGCTGACTAGCCTTAAGTGCTTTACACACCTCCCTGATGGTACCACTGGCTAAGACTCCACCTCAGCTCATTGGGTAATGAAAAATTTAGAACAATTGATGGATGAAAGCAGGCAGGCCGGCCATTTTGGGACGCTCATTGGACTTGTTTAATGCAATGCACCTTTGTATATTCACATGCATTTGCTTCATGCTGTAACCACTGTGCATAAAAATTTGGAAACATGGCATACAGTGTATCATTTGGTGTCTAAGTCATGTTTCCCATGTTTTTCCTTCCCAGATACTAGCCCGTTTGAGTGTTTGGGGCACTTTTTAGCTAAAATCATCCTACAGGGCCTAACTGCATATGCTAAAGCCTGCCTATTTTGAATGGTGTAGTGGCCCCTGCAACCTCCAAAAATATCAGGACTTACTTCCCCAATAACCTGCTAACTCACCCCTGAAATACATACTTATTCACCCTATTTTGTTCATTGGACTCATTTCTCATTTGAAATGCCCATTTTTGGGGGGCCAGAAAAGTGCGTCTTTAAAAGGTGATTTCTACGATACCCCACTTTTGCGCGTCGGACCTCAACTTTTCCCGTAAACGCAGAAAAACCGCAATTTTCAGTAGAAACGAGACAGACATCCCCTCCCTCTGCAACCCACCCGCCCAACTGAAAGCCAGCTATTAGACATGCACAGATAGTTCTGAGGGTCTGTCTGTGATGTCATAAAGGGCCTGCTGATCAATGGGCAGCTTTCTGATTGGCTGCTGTATTTGATTGACAGATGGAAGCTGGCAGCTGATTGGCTGTCTAGCCTAAAGTGCTTTACACACCTCCCTGATGGTACCACTGGCTAAGACTCCACCTCAGCTCATTGGGTAATGAAAAATTTAGAACAATTGATGGATGAAAGCAGGCAGGCCAGCCATTTTGGGACGCTCACTGGACTTGTTTAATGCAATGCACCTTTGTATATTCACATGCATTCGCTTCATGCTGTAACCACTGTGCATAAAAATTTGGAAACATGGCATACAGTGTATCATTTGGTGTCTAAGTCATGTTTCCCATATTTTCCCTTCCCAGATACAAGCCCGTTTGAGTGTTTGGGGCACTTTTTAGCTAAAATCATCCTACAGGGCCTAACTGCATATGCTAAAGCCTGCCTATTTTGAATGGTGTAGTGGCCCCTGCAACCTCCAAAAATATCAGGACTTACTTCCCCAATAACCTGCTAACTCACCCCTGAAATACATACTTATTCACCCTATTTTGTTCATTGGACTCATTTCTCATTTGAAATGCCCATTTTTGGGGGGCCAGAAAAGTGCGTCTTTAAAAGGTGATTTCTACGATACCCCACTTTTGCGCGTCGGACCTCAACTTTTCCCGTAAACGCAGAAAAACCGCAATTTTCAGTAGAAACGAGACAGACATCCCCTCCCTCTGCAACCCACCCGCCCAACTGAAAGCCAGCTATTAGACATGCACAGATAGTTCTGAGGGTCTGTCTGTGATGTCATAAAGGGCCTGCTGATCAATGGGCAGCTTTCTGATTGGCTGCTGTATTTGATTGACAGATGGAAGCTGGCAGCTGATTGGCTGTCTAGCCTAAAGTGCTTTACACACCTCCCTGATGGTACCACTGGCTAAGACTCCACCTCAGCTCATTGGGTAATGAAAAATTTAGAACAATTGATGGATGAAAGCAGGCAGGCCGGCCATTTTGGGACGCTCACTGGACTTGTTTAATGCAATGCACCTTTGTATATTCACATGCATTCGCTTCATGCTGTAACCACTGTGCATAAAAATTTGGAAACATGGCATACAGTGTATCATTTGGTGTCTAAGTCATGTTTCCCATATTTTCCCTTCCCAGATACAAGCCCGTTTGAGTGTTTGGGGCACTTTTTAGCTAAAATCATCCTACAGGGCCTAACTGCATATGCTAAAGCCTGCATATATTGAATGGTGTAGTGGCCCCTGCAACCTCCAAAAATATCAGGACTTACTTCCCCAATAACCTGCTAACTCACCCCTGAAATACATACTTATTCACCCTATTTTGTTCATTGGACTCATTTCTCATTTGAAATGCCCATTTTTGGGGAGCCAGAAATGTGCGTCTTTAAAAGGTGATTTCTACGATACCCCACTTTTGCGCGTCGGACCTCAACTTTTCCCGTAAACGCAGAAAAACCGCAATTTTCAGGAGAAACGAGACAGACATCCCCTCCCTCTGCCACCCACCCGCCCAACTTAAAGCCAGCCATTAGAATTGCACAGATAGTTCTGAGGGTCTGTCTGTGATGTCATAAAGGGCCTGCTGATCAATGGGCAGCTTTCTGATTGGCTGCTGTATTTGATTGACAGATGGAAGCTGGCAGCTGATTGGCTGTCTAGCCTAAAGTGCTTTACACACCTCCCTGATGGTACCACTGGCTAAGACTCCACCTCAGCTCATTGGGTAATGAAAAATTTAGAACAATTGATGGATGAAAGCAGGCAGGCGGGCCATTTTGGGACGCTCATTGGACTTGTTTAATGCAATGCACCTTTGTATATTCACATGCATTCGCTTCATGCTGTAACCACTGTGCATAAAAATTTGGAAACATGGCATACAGTGTATCATTTGGTGTCTAAGTCATGTTTCTCATATTTTCCCTTCCCAGATACTAGCCCGTTTGAGTGTTTGGGGCACTTTTTAGCTAAAATCATCCTACGGGGCCTAACTGCATATGCTAAAGCCTGCCTATTTTGAATGGTCTAGTGGCCCCTGCAACCTCCAAAAATATCAGGACTTACTTCCCCAATAACCTGCTAACTCACCCCTGAAATACATACTTATTCACCCTATTTTGTTCATTGGACTCATTTCTCATTTGAAATGCCTATTTTTGGGGAGCCAGAAATGTGCGTCTTTAAAAGGTGATTTCTACGATACCCCACTTTTGCGCGTCGAACCTCAACTTTTCCCGTAAACGAAGAAAAACCGCAATTTTCAGGAGAAACGAGACAGACATCCCCTCCCTCTGCCACCCACCCGCCCAACTGAAAGCCAGCCATTAGACATGCACAGATAGTTCTGAGGGTCTGTCTGTGATGTCATAAAGGGCCTGCTGATCAATGGGCAGCTTTCTGATTGGCTGCTGTATTTGATTGACAGATGGAAGCTGGCAGCTGATTGGCTGTCTAGCCTAAAGTGCTTTACACACCTCCCTGATGGTACCACTGGCTAAGACTCCACATCAGCTCATTGGGTAATGAAAAATTTAGAACAATTGATGGATGAAAGCAGGCAGGCCGGCCATTTTGGAACGCTCATTGGACTTGTTTAATGCAATGCACCTTTGTATTTTCACATGCATTCGCTTCATGCTGTAACCACTGTGCATAAAAAATTGAAAACATGGCATACAGTGTATCATTTGGTGTCTAAGTCATGTTTCCCATGTTTTTCCTTCCCAGATACTAGCCCGTTTGAGTGTTTGGGGCACTTTTTAGCTAAAATCATCCTACGGGGCCTAACTGCATATGCTAAAGCCTGCCTATTTTGAATGGTCTAGTGGCCCCTGCAACCTCCAAAAATATCAGGACTTACTTCCCCAATAACCTGCTAACTCACCCCTGAAATACATACTTATTCACCCTATTTTGTTCATTGGACTCATTTCTCATTTGAAATGCCTATTTTTGGGGAGCCAGAAATGTGCGTCTTTAAAAGGTGATTTCTACGATACCCCACTTTTGCGCGTCGGACCTCAACTTTTCCCGTAAACGCAGAAAAACCGCAATTTTCAGGAGAAACGAGACAGACATCCCCTCCCTCTGCCACCCACCCGCCCAACTGAAAGCCAGCCATTAGAATTGCACAGATAGTTCTGAGGGTCTGTCTGTGATGTTATAAAGGGCCTGCTGATCAATGGGCAGCTTTCTGATTGGCTGCTGTATTTGATTGACAGATGGAAGCTGGCAGCTGATTGGCTGACTAGCCTAAAGTGCTGTACACACCTCCCTGATGGTACCACTGGCTAAGACTCCACCTCAGCTCATTGGGTAATGAAAAATTTAGAACAATTGATGGATGAAAGCAGGCAGGCCGGCCATTTTGGGACGCTCATTGGACTTGTTTAATGCAATGCACCTTTGTATATTCACATGCATTCGCTTCATGCTGTAACCACTGTGCATAAAAATTTGGAAACATGGCATACAGTGTATCATTTGGTGTCTAAGTCATGTTTCTCATATTTTCCCTTCCCAGATACAAGCTCGTTTGAGTGTTTGGGGCACTTTTTAGGTAAAATCATCCTACAGGGCCTAACTGCATATGCTAAAGCCTGCCTATATTGAATGGTGTAGTGGCCCCTGCAACCTCCAAAAATATCAGGACTTACTTCCCCAATAACCTGCTAACTCACCCCTGAAATACATACTTATTCACCCTATTTTGTTCATTGGACTCATTTCTCATTTGAAATGCCTATTTTTGGGGAGCCAGAAATGTGCGTCTTTAAAAGGTGATTTCTACGATACCCCACTTTTGCGCGTCGAACCTCAACTTTTCCCGTAAACGAAGAAAAACCGCAATTTTCAGGAGAAACGAGACAGACATCCCCTCCCTCTGCCACCCACCCGCCCAACTGAAAGCCAGCCATTAGACATGCACAGATAGTTCTGAGGGTCTGTCTGTGATGTCATAAAGGGCCTGCTGATCAATGGGCAGCTTTCTGATTGGCTGCTGTATTTGATTGACAGATGGAAGCTGGCAGCTGATTGGCTGTCTAGCCTAAAGTGCTTTACACACCTCCCTGATGGTACCACTGGCTAAGACTCCACATCAGCTCATTGGGTAATGAAAAATTTAGAACAATTGATGGATGAAAGCAGGCAGGCCGGCCATTTTGGAACGCTCATTGGACTTGTTTAATGCAATGCACCTTTGTATTTTCACATGCATTCGCTTCATGCTGTAACCACTGTGCATAAAAAATTGAAAACATGGCATACAGTGTATCATTTGGTGTCTAAGTCATGTTTCCCATATTTTCCCTTCCCAGATACAAGCCCGTTTGAGTGTTTGGGGCACTTTTTAGCTAAAATCATCCTACAGGGCCTAACTGCATATGCTAAAGCCTGCCTATTTTGAATGGTGTAGTGGCCCCTGCAACCTCCAAAAATATCAGGACTTACTTCCCCAATAACCTGCTAACTCACCCCTGAAATACATACTTATTCACCCTATTTTGTTCATTGGACTCATTTCTCATTTGAAATGCCCATTTTTGGGGGGCCAGAAAAGTGCGTCTTTAAAAGGTGATTTCTACGATACCCCACTTTTGCGCGTCGGACCTCAACTTTTCCCGTAAACGCAGAAAAACCGCAATTTTCAGTAGAAACGAGACAGACATCCCCTCCCTCTGCAACCCACCCGCCCAACTGAAAGCCAGCTATTAGACATGCACAGATAGTTCTGAGGGTCTGTCTGTGATGTCATAAAGGGCCTGCTGATCAATGGGCAGCTTTCTGATTGGCTGCTGTATTTGATTGACAGATGGAAGCTGGCAGCTGATTGGCTGTCTAGCCTAAAGTGCTTTACACACCTCCCTGATGGTACCACTGGCTAAGACTCCACCTCAGCTCATTGGGTAATGAAAAATTTAGAACAATTGATGGATGAAAGCAGGCAGGCCAGCCATTTTGGGACGCTCACTGGACTTGTTTAATGCAATGCACCTTTGTATATTCACATGCATTCGCTTCATGCTGTAACCACTGTGCATAAAAATTTGGAAACATGGCATACAGTGTATCATTTGGTGTCTAAGTCATGTTTCCCATATTTTCCCTTCCCAGATACAAGCCCGTTTGAGTGTTTGGGGCACTTTTTAGCTAAAATCATCCTACAGGGCCTAACTGCATATGCTAAAGCCTGCCTATTTTGAATGGTGTAGTGGCCCCTGCAACCTCCAAAAATATCAGGACTTACTTCCCCAATAACCTGCTAACTCACCCCTGAAATACATACTTATTCACCCTATTTTGTTCATTGGACTCATTTCTCATTTGAAATGCCCATTTTTGGGGGGCCAGAAAAGTGCGTCTTTAAAAGGTGATTTCTACGATACCCCACTTTTGCGCGTCGGACCTCAACTTTTCCCGTAAACGCAGAAAAACCGCAATTTTCAGTAGAAACGAGACAGACATCCCCTCCCTCTGCAACCCACCCGCCCAACTGAAAGCCAGCTATTAGACATGCACAGATAGTTCTGAGGGTCTGTCTGTGATGTCATAAAGGGCCTGCTGATCAATGGGCAGCTTTCTGATTGGCTGCTGTATTTGATTGACAGATGGAAGCTGGCAGCTGATTGGCTGTCTAGCCTAAAGTGCTTTACACACCTCCCTGATGGTACCACTGGCTAAGACTCCACCTCAGCTCATTGGGTAATGAAAAATTTAGAACAATTGATGGATGAAAGCAGGCAGGCCGGCCATTTTGGGACGCTCACTGGACTTGTTTAATGCAATGCACCTTTGTATATTCACATGCATTCGCTTCATGCTGTAACCACTGTGCATAAAAATTTGGAAACATGGCATACAGTGTATCATTTGGTGTCTAAGTCATGTTTCCCATATTTTCCCTTCCCAGATACAAGCCCGTTTGAGTGTTTGGGGCACTTTTTAGCTAAAATCATCCTACAGGGCCTAACTGCATATGCTAAAGCCTGCATATATTGAATGGTGTAGTGGCCCCTGCAACCTCCAAAAATATCAGGACTTACTTCCCCAATAACCTGCTAACTCACCCCTGAAATACATACTTATTCACCCTATTTTGTTCATTGGACTCATTTCTCATTTGAAATGCCCATTTTTGGGGAGCCAGAAATGTGCGTCTTTAAAAGGTGATTTCTACGATACCCCACTTTTGCGCGTCGGACCTCAACTTTTCCCGTAAACGCAGAAAAACCGCAATTTTCAGGAGAAACGAGACAGACATCCCCTCCCTCTGCCACCCACCCGCCCAACTTAAAGCCAGCCATTAGAATTGCACAGATAGTTCTGAGGGTCTGTCTGTGATGTCATAAAGGGCCTGCTGATCAATGGGCAGCTTTCTGATTGGCTGCTGTATTTGATTGACAGATGGAAGCTGGCAGCTGATTGGCTGTCTAGCCTAAAGTGCTTTACACACCTCCCTGATGGTACCACTGGCTAAGACTCCACCTCAGCTCATTGGGTAATGAAAAATTTAGAACAATTGATGGATGAAAGCAGGCAGGCGGGCCATTTTGGGACGCTCATTGGACTTGTTTAATGCAATGCACCTTTGTATATTCACATGCATTCGCTTCATGCTGTAACCACTGTGCATAAAAATTTGGAAACATGGCATACAGTGTATCATTTGGTGTCTAAGTCATGTTTCTCATATTTTCCCTTCCCAGATACTAGCCCGTTTGAGTGTTTGGGGCACTTTTTAGCTAAAATCATCCTACGGGGCCTAACTGCATATGCTAAAGCCTGCCTATTTTGAATGGTCTAGTGGCCCCTGCAACCTCCAAAAATATCAGGACTTACTTCCCCAATAACCTGCTAACTCACCCCTGAAATACATACTTATTCACCCTATTTTGTTCATTGGACTCATTTCTCATTTGAAATGCCTATTTTTGGGGAGCCAGAAATGTGCGTCTTTAAAAGGTGATTTCTACGATACCCCACTTTTGCGCGTCGAACCTCAACTTTTCCCGTAAACGAAGAAAAACCGCAATTTTCAGGAGAAACGAGACAGACATCCCCTCCCTCTGCCACCCACCCGCCCAACTGAAAGCCAGCCATTAGACATGCACAGATAGTTCTGAGGGTCTGTCTGTGATGTCATAAAGGGCCTGCTGATCAATGGGCAGCTTTCTGATTGGCTGCTGTATTTGATTGACAGATGGAAGCTGGCAGCTGATTGGCTGTCTAGCCTAAAGTGCTTTACACACCTCCCTGATGGTACCACTGGCTAAGACTCCACATCAGCTCATTGGGTAATGAAAAATTTAGAACAATTGATGGATGAAAGCAGGCAGGCCGGCCATTTTGGAACGCTCATTGGACTTGTTTAATGCAATGCACCTTTGTATTTTCACATGCATTCGCTTCATGCTGTAACCACTGTGCATAAAAAATTGAAAACATGGCATACAGTGTATCATTTGGTGTCTAAGTCATGTTTCCCATGTTTTTCCTTCCCAGATACTAGCCCGTTTGAGTGTTTGGGGCACTTTTTAGCTAAAATCATCCTACGGGGCCTAACTGCATATGCTAAAGCCTGCCTATTTTGAATGGTCTAGTGGCCCCTGCAACCTCCAAAAATATCAGGACTTACTTCCCCAATAACCTGCTAACTCACCCCTGAAATACATACTTATTCACCCTATTTTGTTCATTGGACTCATTTCTCATTTGAAATGCCTATTTTTGGGGAGCCAGAAATGTGCGTCTTTAAAAGGTGATTTCTACGATACCCCACTTTTGCGCGTCGGACCTCAACTTTTCCCGTAAACGCAGAAAAACCGCAATTTTCAGGAGAAACGAGACAGACATCCCCTCCCTCTGCCACCCACCCGCCCAACTGAAAGCCAGCCATTAGAATTGCACAGATAGTTCTGAGGGTCTGTCTGTGATGTTATAAAGGGCCTGCTGATCAATGGGCAGCTTTCTGATTGGCTGCTGTATTTGATTGACAGATGGAAGCTGGCAGCTGATTGGCTGACTAGCCTAAAGTGCTGTACACACCTCCCTGATGGTACCACTGGCTAAGACTCCACCTCAGCTCATTGGGTAATGAAAAATTTAGAACAATTGATGGATGAAAGCAGGCAGGCCGGCCATTTTGGGACGCTCATTGGACTTGTTTAATGCAATGCACCTTTGTATATTCACATGCATTCGCTTCATGCTGTAACCACTGTGCATAAAAATTTGGAAACATGGCATACAGTGTATCATTTGGTGTCTAAGTCATGTTTCTCATATTTTCCCTTCCCAGATACAAGCTCGTTTGAGTGTTTGGGGCACTTTTTAGGTAAAATCATCCTACAGGGCCTAACTGCATATGCTAAAGCCTGCCTATATTGAATGGTGTAGTGGCCCCTGCAACCTCCAAAAATATCAGGACTTACTTCCCCAATAACCTGCTAACTCACCCCTGAAATACATACTTATTCACCCTATTTTGTTCATTGGACTCATTTCTCATTTGAAATGCCTATTTTTGGGGAGCCAGAAATGTGCGTCTTTAAAAGGTGATTTCTACGATACCCCACTTTTGCGCGTCGAACCTCAACTTTTCCCGTAAACGAAGAAAAACCGCAATTTTCAGGAGAAACGAGACAGACATCCCCTCCCTCTGCCACCCACCCGCCCAACTGAAAGCCAGCCATTAGACATGCACAGATAGTTCTGAGGGTCTGTCTGTGATGTCATAAAGGGCCTGCTGATCAATGGGCAGCTTTCTGATTGGCTGCTGTATTTGATTGACAGATGGAAGCTGGCAGCTGATTGGCTGTCTAGCCTAAAGTGCTTTACACACCTCCCTGATGGTACCACTGGCTAAGACTCCACATCAGCTCATTGGGTAATGAAAAATTTAGAACAATTGATGGATGAAAGCAGGCAGGCCGGCCATTTTGGAACGCTCATTGGACTTGTTTAATGCAATGCACCTTTGTATTTTCACATGCATTCGCTTCATGCTGTAACCACTGTGCATAAAAAATTGAAAACATGGCATACAGTGTATCATTTGGTGTCTAAGTCATGTTTCCCATGTTTTTCCTTCCCAGATACTAGCCCGTTTGAGTGTTTGGGGCACTTTTTAGCTAAAATCATCCTACGGGGCCTAACTGCATATGCTAAAGCCTGCCTATTTTGAATGGTCTAGTGGCCCCTGCAACCTCCAAAAATATCAGGACTTACTTCCCCAATAACCTGCTAACTCACCCCTGAAATACATACTTATTCACCCTATTTTGTTCATTGGACTCATTTCTCATTTGAAATGCCTATTTTTGGGGAGCCAGAAATGTGCGTCTTTAAAAGGTGATTTCTACGATACCCCACTTTTGCGCGTCGAACCTCAACTTTTCCCGTAAACGCAGAAAAACCGCAATTTTCAGGAGAAACGAGACAGACATCCCCTCCCTCTGCCACCCACCCGCCCAACTGAAAGCCAGCCATTAGACATGCACAGATAGTTCTGAGGGTCTGTCTGTGATGTCATAAAGGGCCTGCTGAT
The DNA here is from genome assembly GCF_055691185.1 of Crinia signifera. Classification (NCBI taxonomy): domain Eukaryota; kingdom Metazoa; phylum Chordata; class Amphibia; order Anura; family Myobatrachidae; genus Crinia; species Crinia signifera. The sequence continues at coordinate 52,362,724 of NC_139222.1, forward strand.
CAATGGGCAGCTTTCTGATTGGCTGCTGTATTTGATTGACAGATGGAAGCTGGCAGCTGATTGGCTGTCTAGCCTAAAGTGCTTTACACACCTCCCTGATGGTACCACTGGCTAAGACTCCACCTCAGCTCATTGGGTAATGACAAATTTAGAACAATTGATGGATGAAAGCAGGCAGGCCGGCCATTTTGGAACGCTCATTGGACTTGTTTAATGCAATGCACCTTTGTATATTCACATGCATTCGCTTCATGCTGTAACCACTGTGCATAAAAATTTGGAAACATGGCATACAGTGTATCATTTGGTGTCTAAGTCATGTTTCCCATATTTTCCCTTCCCAGATACAAGCCCGTTTGAGTGTTTGGGGCACTTTTTAGGTAAAATCATCCTACAGGGCCTAACTGCGTATGCTAAAGCCTGCCTATTTTGAATGGTGTAGTGGCCCCTGCAACCTCCAAAAATATCAGGACTTACTTCCCCAATAACCTGCTAACTCACCCCTGAAATACATACTTATTCACCCTATTTTGTTCATTGGACTCATTTCTCATTTGAAATGCCCATTTTTGGGGAGCCAGAAATGTGTGTCTTTAAAAGGTGATTTCTACGATACCCCACTTTTGCGCGTCGAACCTCAACTTTTCCCGTAAACGCAGAAAAACCGCATTTTTCAGGAGAAACGAGACAGACATCCCCTCCCTCTGACCACCCACCCGCCCAACTGAAAGCCAGCCATTAGACATGCACAGATAGTTCTGAGGGTCTGTCTGTGATGTCATAAAGGGCCTGCTGATCAATGGGCAGCTTTCTGATTGGCTGCTGTATTTGATTGACAGATGGAAGCTGGCAGCTGATTGGCTGTCTAGCCTAAAGTGCTTTACACACCTCCCTGATGGTACCACTGGCTAAGACTCCACATCAGCTCATTGGGTAATGAAAAATTTAGAACAATTGATGGATGAAAGCAGGCAGGCCGGCCATTTTGGAACGCTCATTGGACTTGTTTAATGCAATGCACCTTTGTATTTTCACATGCATTCGCTTCATGCTGTAACCACTGTGCATAAAAATTTGGAAACATGGCATACAGTGTATCATTTGGTGTCTAAGTCATGTTTCCCATATTTTCCCTTCCCAGATACAAGCCCGTTTGAGTGTTTGGGGCACTTTTTAGGTAAAATCATCCTACAGGGCCTAACTGCGTATGCTAAAGCCTGCCTATTTTGAATGGTGTAGTGGCCCCTGCAACCTCCAAAAATATCAGGACTTACTTCCCCAATAACCTGCTAACTCACCCCTGAAATACATACTTATTCACCCTATTTTGTTCATTGGACTCATTTCTCATTTGAAATGCCCATTTTTGGGGAGCCAGAAATGTGCGTCTTTAAAAGGTGATTTCTACGATACCCCACTTTTGCGCGTCGAACCTCAACTTTTCCCGTAAACGCAGAAAAACCGCATTTTTCAGGAGAAACGAGACAGACATCCCCTCCCTCTGCCACCCACCCGCCCAACTGAAAGCCAGCCATTAGACATGCACAGATAGTTCTGAGGGTCTGTCTGTGATGTCATAAAGGGCCTGCTGATCAATGGGCAGCTTTCTGATTGGCTGCTGTATTTGATTGACAGATGGAAGCTGGCAGCTGATTGGCTGTCTAGCCTAAAGTGCTTTACACACCTCCCTGATGGTACCACTGGCTAAGACTCCACCTCAGCTCATTGGGTAATGAAAAATTTAGAACAATTGATGGATGAAAGCAGGCAGGCCGGCCATTTTGGGACGCTCAGTGGACTTGTTTAATGCAATGCACCTTTGTATATTCACATGCATTTGCTTCATGCTGTAACCACTGTGCATAAAAATTTGGAAACATGGCATACAGTGTATCATTTGGTGTCTAAGTCATGTTTCCCATGTTTTTCCTTCCCAGATACTAGCCCGTTTGAGTGTTTGGGGCACTTTTTAGCTAAAATCATCCTACAGGGCCTAACTGCATATGCTAAAGCCTGCCTATTTTGAATGGTGTAGTGGCCCCTGCAACCTCCAAAAATATCAGGACTTACTTCCCCAATAACCTGCTAACTCACCCCTGAAATACATACTTATTCACCCTATTTTGTTCATTGGACTCATTTCTCATTTGAAATGCCCATTTTTGGGGGGCCAGAAAAGTGCGTCTTTAAAAGGTGATTTCTACGATACCCCACTTTTGCGCGTCGGACCTCAACTTTTCCCGTAAACGCAGAAAAACCGCAATTTTCAGTAGAAACGAGACAAACATCCCCTCCCTCTGCAACCCACCCGCCCAACTGAAAGCCAGCTATTAGACATGCACAGATAGTTCTGAGGGTCTGTCTGTGATGTCATAAAGGGCCTGCTGATCAATGGGCAGCTTTCTGATTGGCTGCTGTATTTGATTGACAGATGGAAGCTGGCAGCTGATTGGCTGTCTAGCCTAAAGTGCTTTACACACCTCCCTGATGGTACCACTGGCTAAGACTCCACCTCAGCTCATTGGGTAATGAAAAATTTAGAACAATTGATGGATGAAAGCAGGCAGGCCAGCCATTTTGGGACGCTCACTGGACTTGTTTAATGCAATGCACCTTTGTATATTCACATGCATTCGCTTCATGCTGTAACCACTGTGCATAAAAATTTGGAAACATGGCATACAGTGTATCATTTGGTGTCTAAGTCATGTTTCCCATATTTTCCCTTCCCAGATACAAGCCCGTTTGAGTGTTTGGGGCACTTTTTAGCTAAAATCATCCTACAGGGCCTAACTGCATATGCTAAAGCCTGCATATATTGAATGGTGTAGTGGCCCCTGCAACCTCCAAAAATATCAGGACTTACTTCCCCAATAACCTGCTAACTCACCCCTGAAATACATACTTATTCACCCTATTTTGTTCATTGGACTCATTTCTCATTTGAAATGCCCATTTTTGGGGAGCCAGAAATGTGCGTCTTTAAAAGGTGATTTCTACGATACCCCACTTTTGCGCGTCGGACCTCAACTTTTCCCGTAAACGCAGAAAAACCGCAATTTTCAGGAGAAACGAGACAGACATCCCCTCCCTCTGCCACCCACCCGCCCAACTTAAAGCCAGCCATTAGAATTGCACAGATAGTTCTGAGGGTCTGTCTGTGATGTCATAAAGGGCCTGCTGATCAATGGGCAGCTTTCTGATTGGCTGCTGTATTTGATTGACAGATGGAAGCTGGCAGCTGATTGGCTGTCTAGCCTAAAGTGCTTTACACACCTCCCTGATGGTACCACTGGCTAAGACTCCACCTCAGCTCATTGGGTAATGAAAAATTTAGAACAATTGATGGATGAAAGCAGGCAGGCGGGCCATTTTGGGACGCTCATTGGACTTGTTTAATGCAATGCACCTTTGTATATTCACATGCATTCGCTTCATGCTGTAACCACTGTGCATAAAAATTTGGAAACATGGCATACAGTGTATCATTTGGTGTCTAAGTCATGTTTCTCATATTTTCCCTTCCCAGATACTAGCCCGTTTGAGTGTTTGGGGCACTTTTTAGCTAAAATCATCCTACGGGGCCTAACTGCATATGCTAAAGCCTGCCTATTTTGAATGGTCTAGTGGCCCCTGCAACCTCCAAAAATATCAGGACTTACTTCCCCAATAACCTGCTAACTCACCCCTGAAATACATACTTATTCACCCTATTTTGTTCATTGGACTCATTTCTCATTTGAAATGCCTATTTTTGGGGAGCCAGAAATGTGCGTCTTTAAAAGGTGATTTCTACGATACCCCACTTTTGCGCGTCGAACCTCAACTTTTCCCGTAAACGAAGAAAAACCGCAATTTTCAGGAGAAACGAGACAGACATCCCCTCCCTCTGCCACCCACCCGCCCAACTGAAAGCCAGCCATTAGACATGCACAGATAGTTCTGAGGGTCTGTCTGTGATGTCATAAAGGGCCTGCTGATCAATGGGCAGCTTTCTGATTGGCTGCTGTATTTGATTGACAGATGGAAGCTGGCAGCTGATTGGCTGTCTAGCCTAAAGTGCTTTACACACCTCCCTGATGGTACCACTGGCTAAGACTCCACATCAGCTCATTGGGTAATGAAAAATTTAGAACAATTGATGGATGAAAGCAGGCAGGCCGGCCATTTTGGAACGCTCATTGGACTTGTTTAATGCAATGCACCTTTGTATTTTCACATGCATTCGCTTCATGCTGTAACCACTGTGCATAAAAAAATGAAAACATGGCATACAGTGTATCATTTGGTGTCTAAGTCATGTTTCCCATGTTTTTCCTTCCCAGATACTAGCCCGTTTGAGTGTTTGGGGCACTTTTTAGCTAAAATCATCCTACGGGGCCTAACTGCATATGCTAAAGCCTGCCTATTTTGAATGGTCTAGTGGCCCCTGCAACCTCCAAAAATATCAGGACTTATTTCCCCAATAACCTGCTAACTCACCCCTGAAATACATACTTATTCACCCTATTTTGTTCATTGGACTCATTTCTCATTTGAAATGCCTATTTTTGGGGAGCCAGAAATGTGCGTCTTTAAAAGGTGATTTCTACGATACCCCACTTTTGCGCGTCGGACCTCAACTTTTCCCGTAAACGCAGAAAAACCGCAATTTTCAGGAGAAACGAGACAGACATCCCCTCCCTCTGCCACCCACCCGCCCAACTGAAAGCCAGCCATTAGAATTGCACAGATAGTTCTGAGGGTCTGTCTGTGATGTTATAAAGGGCCTGCTGATCAATGGGCAGCTTTCTGATTGGCTGCTGTATTTGATTGACAGATGGAAGCTGGCAGCTGATTGGCTGACTAGCCTAAAGTGCTTTACACACCTCCCTGATGGTACCACTGGCTAAGACTCCACCTCAGCTCATTGGGTAATGAAAAATTTAGAACAATTGATGGATGAAAGCAGGCAGGCCGGCCATTTTGGGACGCTCATTGGACTTGTTTAATGCAATGCACCTTTGTATATTCACATGCATTCGCTTCATGCTGTAACCACTGTGCATAAAAATTTGGAAACATGGCATACAGTGTATCATTTGGTGTCTAAGTCATGTTTCTCATATTTTCCCTTCCCAGATACAAGCTCGTTTGAGTGTTTGGGGCACTTTTTAGGTAAAATCATCCTACAGGGCCTAACTGCATATGCTAAAGCCTGCCTATATTGAATGGTGTAGTGGCCCCTGCAACCTCCAAAAATATCAGGACTTACTTCCCCAATAACCTGCTAACTCACCCCTGAAATACATACTTATTCACCCTATTTTGTTCATTGGACTCATTTCTCATTTGAAATGCCTATTTTTGGGGAGCCAGAAATGTGCGTCTTTAAAAGGTGATTTCTACGATACCCCACTTTTGCGCGTCGAACCTCAACTTTTCCCGTAAACGAAGAAAAACCGCAATTTTCAGGAGAAACGAGACAGACATCCCCTCCCTCTGCCACCCACCCGCCCAACTGAAAGCCAGCCATTAGACATGCACAGATAGTTCTGAGGGTCTGTCTGTGATGTCATAAAGGGCCTGCTGATCAATGGGCAGCTTTCTGATTGGCTGCTGTATTTGATTGACAGATGGAAGCTGGCAGCTGATTGGCTGTCTAGCCTAAAGTGCTTTACACACCTCCCTGATGGTACCACTGGCTAAGACTCCACATCAGCTCATTGGGTAATGAAAAATTTAGAACAATTGATGGATGAAAGCAGGCAGGCCGGCCATTTTGGCACGCTCATTGGACTTGTTTAATGCAATGCACCTTTGTATTTTCACATGCATTCGCTTCATGCTGTAACCACTGTGCATAAAAAATTGAAAACATGGCATACAGTGTATCATTTGGTGTCTAAGTCATGTTTCCCATGTTTTTCCTTCCCAGATACTAGCCCGTTTGAGTGTTTGGGGCACTTTTTAGCTAAAATCATCCTACGGGGCCTAACTGCATATGCTAAAGCCTGCCTATTTTGAATGGTCTAGTGGCCCCTGCAACCTCCAAAAATATCAGGACTTACTTCCCCAATAACCTGCTAACTCACCCCTGAAATACATACTTATTCACCCTATTTTGTTCATTGGACTCATTTCTCATTTGAAAAGGCCTATTTTTGGGGAGCCAGAAATGTGCGTCTTTAAAAGGTGATTTCTACGATACCCCACTTTTGCGCGTCGAACCTCAACTTTTCCCGTAAACGCAGAAAAACCGCAATTTTCAGGAGAAACGAGACAGACATCCCCTCCCTCTGCCACCCACCCGCCCAACTGAAAGCCAGCCATTAGACATGCACAGATAGTTCTGAGGGTCTGTCTGTGATGTCATAAAGGGCCTGCTGATCAATGGGCAGCTTTCTGATTGGCTGCTGTATTTGATTGACAGATGGAAGCTGGCAGCTGATTGGCTGTCTAGCCTAAAGTGCTTTACACACCTCCCTGATGGTACCACTGGCTAAGACTCCACCTCAGCTCATTGGGTAATGAAAAATTTAGAACAATTGATGGATGAAAGCAGGCAGGCCAGCCATTTTGGGACGCTCACTGGACTTGTTTAATGCAATGCACCTTTGTATATTCACATGCATTCGCTTCATGCTGTAACCACTGTGCATAAAAATTTGGAAACATGGCATACAGTGTATCATTTGGTGTCTAAGTCATGTTTCCCATATTTTCCCTTCCCAGATACAAGCCCGTTTGAGTGTTTGGGGCACTTTTTAGCTAAAATCATCCTACAGGGCCTAACTGCATATGCTAAAGCCTGCATATATTGAATGGTGTAGTGGCCCCTGCAACCTCCAAAAATATCAGGACTTACTTCCCCAATAACCTGCTAACTCACCCCTGAAATACATACTTATTCACCCTATTTTGTTCATTGGACTCATTTCTCATTTGAAATGCCCATTTTTGGGGAGCCAGAAATGTGCGTCTTTAAAAGGTGATTTCTACGATACCCCACTTTTGCGCGTCGGACCTCAACTTTTCCCGTAAACGCAGAAAAACCGCAATTTTCAGGAGAAACGAGACAGACATCCCCTCCCTCTGCCACCCACCCGCCCAACTTAAAGCCAGCCATTAGAATTGCACAGATAGTTCTGAGGGTCTGTCTGTGATGTCATAAAGGGCCTGCTGATCAATGGGCAGCTTTCTGATTGGCTGCTGTATTTGATTGACAGATGGAAGCTGGCAGCTGATTGGCTGTCTAGCCTAAAGTGCTTTACACACCTCCCTGATGGTACCACTGGCTAAGACTCCACCTCAGCTCATTGGGTAATGAAAAATTTAGAACAATTGATGGATGAAAGCAGGCAGGCGGGCCATTTTGGGACGCTCATTGGACTTGTTTAATGCAATGCACCTTTGTATATTCACATGCATTCGCTTCATGCTGTAACCACTGTGCATAAAAATTTGGAAACATGGCATACAGTGTATCATTTGGTGTCTAAGTCATGTTTCTCATATTTTCCCTTCCCAGATACTAGCCCGTTTGAGTGTTTGGGGCACTTTTTAGCTAAAATCATCCTACGGGGCCTAACTGCATATGCTAAAGCCTGCCTATTTTGAATGGTCTAGTGGCCCCTGCAACCTCCAAAAATATCAGGACTTACTTCCCCAATAACCTGCTAACTCACCCCTGAAATACATACTTATTCACCCTATTTTGTTCATTGGACTCATTTCTCATTTGAAATGCCTATTTTTGGGGAGCCAGAAATGTGCGTCTTTAAAAGGTGATTTCTACGATACCCCACTTTTGCGCGTCGAACCTCAACTTTTCCCGTAAACGAAGAAAAACCGCAATTTTCAGGAGAAACGAGACAGACATCCCCTCCCTCTGCCACCCACCCGCCCAACTGAAAGCCAGCCATTAGACATGCACAGATAGTTCTGAGGGTCTGTCTGTGATGTCATAAAGGGCCTGCTGATCAATGGGCAGCTTTCTGATTGGCTGCTGTATTTGATTGACAGATGGAAGCTGGCAGCTGATTGGCTGTCTAGCCTAAAGTGCTTTACACACCTCCCTGATGGTACCACTGGCTAAGACTCCACATCAGCTCATTGGGTAATGAAAAATTTAGAACAATTGATGGATGAAAGCAGGCAGGCCGGCCATTTTGGAACGCTCATTGGACTTGTTTAATGCAATGCACCTTTGTATTTTCACATGCATTCGCTTCATGCTGTAACCACTGTGCATAAAAAAATGAAAACATGGCATACAGTGTATCATTTGGTGTCTAAGTCATGTTTCCCATGTTTTTCCTTCCCAGATACTAGCCCGTTTGAGTGTTTGGGGCACTTTTTAGCTAAAATCATCCTACGGGGCCTAACTGCATATGCTAAAGCCTGCCTATTTTGAATGGTCTAGTGGCCCCTGCAACCTCCAAAAATATCAGGACTTATTTCCCCAATAACCTGCTAACTCACCCCTGAAATACATACTTATTCACCCTATTTTGTTCATTGGACTCATTTCTCATTTGAAATGCCTATTTTTGGGGAGCCAGAAATGTGCGTCTTTAAAAGGTGATTTCTACGATACCCCACTTTTGCGCGTCGGACCTCAACTTTTCCCGTAAACGCAGAAAAACCGCAATTTTCAGGAGAAACGAGACAGACATCCCCTCCCTCTGCCACCCACCCGCCCAACTGAAAGCCAGCCATTAGAATTGCACAGATAGTTCTGAGGGTCTGTCTGTGATGTTATAAAGGGCCTGCTGATCAATGGGCAGCTTTCTGATTGGCTGCTGTATTTGATTGACAGATGGAAGCTGGCAGCTGATTGGCTGACTAGCCTAAAGTGCTTTACACACCTCCCTGATGGTACCACTGGCTAAGACTCCACCTCAGCTCATTGGGTAATGAAAAATTTAGAACAATTGATGGATGAAAGCAGGCAGGCCGGCCATTTTGGGACGCTCATTGGACTTGTTTAATGCAATGCACCTTTGTATATTCACATGCATTCGCTTCATGCTGTAACCACTGTGCATAAAAATTTGGAAACATGGCATACAGTGTATCATTTGGTGTCTAAGTCATGTTTCTCATATTTTCCCTTCCCAGATACAAGCTCGTTTGAGTGTTTGGGGCACTTTTTAGGTAAAATCATCCTACAGGGCCTAACTGCATATGCTAAAGCCTGCCTATATTGAATGGTGTAGTGGCCCCTGCAACCTCCAAAAATATCAGGACTTACTTCCCCAATAACCTGCTAACTCACCCCTGAAATACATACTTATTCACCCTATTTTGTTCATTGGACTCATTTCTCATTTGAAATGCCTATTTTTGGGGAGCCAGAAATGTGCGTCTTTAAAAGGTGATTTCTACGATACCCCACTTTTGCGCGTCGAACCTCAACTTTTCCCGTAAACGAAGAAAAACCGCAATTTTCAGGAGAAACGAGACAGACATCCCCTCCCTCTGCCACCCACCCGCCCAACTGAAAGCCAGCCATTAGACATGCACAGATAGTTCTGAGGGTCTGTCTGTGATGTCATAAAGGGCCTGCTGATCAATGGGCAGCTTTCTGATTGGCTGCTGTATTTGATTGACAGATGGAAGCTGGCAGCTGATTGGCTGTCTAGCCTAAAGTGCTTTACACACCTCCCTGATGGTACCACTGGCTAAGACTCCACATCAGCTCATTGGGTAATGAAAAATTTAGAACAATTGATGGATGAAAGCAGGCAGGCCGGCCATTTTGGAACGCTCATTGGACTTGTTTAATGCAATGCACCTTTGTATTTTCACATGCATTCGCTTCATGCTGTAACCACTGTGCATAAAAAATTGAAAACATGGCATACAGTGTATCATTTGGTGTCTAAGTCATGTTTCCCATGTTTTTCCTTCCCAGATACTAGCCCGTTTGAGTGTTTGGGGCACTTTTTAGCTAAAATCATCCTACGGGGCCTAACTGCATATGCTAAAGCCTGCCTATTTTGAATGGTCTAGTGGCCCCTGCAACCTCCAAAAATATCAGGACTTACTTCCCCAATAACCTGCTAACTCACCCCTGAAATACATACTTATTCACCCTATTTTGTTCATTGGACTCATTTCTCATTTGAAAAGGCCTATTTTTGGGGAGCCAGAAATGTGCGTCTTTAAAAGGTGATTTCTACGATACCCCACTTTTGCGCGTCGAACCTCAACTTTTCCCGTAAACGCAGAAAAACCGCAATTTTCAGGAGAAACGAGACAGACATCCCCTCCCTCTGCCACCCACCCGCCCAACTGAAAGCCAGCCATTAGACATGCACAGATAGTTCTGAGGGTCTGTCTGTGATGTCATAAAGGGCCTGCTGATCAATGGGCAGCTTTCTGATTGGCTGCTGTATTTGATTGACAGATGGAAGCTGGCAGCTGATTGGCTGTCTAGCCTAAAGTGCTTTACACACCTCCCTGATGGTACCACTGGCTAAGACTCCACCTCAGCTCATTGGGTAATGACAAATTTAGAACAATTGATGGATGAAAGCAGGCAGGCCGGCCATTTTGGAACGCTCATTGGACTTGTTTAATGCAATGCACCTTTGTATATTCACATGCATTCGCTTCATGCTGTAACCACTGTGCATAAAAATTTGGAAACATGGCATACAGTGTATCATTTGGTGTCTAAGTCATGTTTCCCATATTTTCCCTTCCCAGATACAAGCCCGTTTGAGTGTTTGGGGCACTTTTTAGGTAAAATCATCCTACAGGGCCTAACTGCGTATGCTAAAGCCTGCCTATTTTGAATGGTGTAGTGGCCCCTGCAACCTCCAAAAATATCAGGACTTACTTCCCCAATAACCTGCTAACTCACCCCTGAAATACATACTTATTCACCCTATTTTGTTCATTGGACTCATTTCTCATTTGAAATGCCCATTTTTGGGGAGCCAGAAATGTGTGTCTTTAAAAGGTGATTTCTACGATACCCCACTTTTGCGCGTCGAACCTCAACTTTTCCCGTAAACGCAGAAAAACCGCATTTTTCAGGAGAAACGAGACAGACATCCCCTCCCTCTGACCACCCACCCGCCCAACTGAAAGCCAGCCATTAGACATGCACAGATAGTTCTGAGGGTCTGTCTGTGATGTCATAAAGGGCCTGCTGATCAATGGGCAGCTTTCTGATTGGCTGCTGTATTTGATTGACAGATGGAAGCTGGCAGCTGATTGGCTGTCTAGCCTAAAGTGCTTTACACACCTCCCTGATGGTACCACTGGCTAAGACTCCACCTCAGCTCATTGGGTAATGACAAATTTAGAACAATTGATGGATGAAAGCAGGCAGGCCGGCCATTTTGGAACGCTCATTGGACTTGTTTAATGCAATGCACCTTTGTATTTTCACATGCATTCGCTTCATGCTGTAACCACTGTGCATAAAAAATTGAAAACATGGCATACAGTGTATCATTTGGTGTCTAAGTCATGTTTCCCATGTTTTTCCTTCCCAGATACTAGCCCGTTTAAGTGTTTGGGGCACTTTTTAGCTAAAATCATCCTACGGGGCCTAACTGCATATGCTAAAGCCTGCCTATTTTGAATGGTGTAGTGGCCCCTGCAACCTCCAAAAATATCAGGACTTACTTCCCCAATAACCTGCTAACTCACCCCTGAAATACATACTTATTCACCCTATTTTGTTCATTGGACTCATTTCTCATTTGAAATGCCTATTTTTGGGGAGCCAGAAATGTGCGTCTTTAAAAGGTGATTTCTACGATACCCCACTTTTGCGCGTCGAACCTCAACTTTTCCCGTAAACGCAGAAAAACCGAAATTTTCAGGAGAAACGAGACAGACATCCCCTCCCTCTGCCACCCACCCGCCCAACTGAAAGCCAGCCATTAGACATGCACAGATAGTTCTGAGGGTCTGTCTGTGATGTCATAAAGGGCCTGCTGATCAATGGGCAGCTTTCTGATTGGCTGCTGTATTTGATTGACAGATGGAAGCTGGCAGCTGATTGGCTGTCTAGCCTAAAGTGCTTTACAAACCTCCCTGATGGTACCACTGGCTAAGACTCCACCTCAGCTCATTGGGTAATGAAAAATTTAGAACAATTGATGGATGAAAGCAGGCAGGCCGGCCATTTTGGGACGCTCATTGGACTTGTTTAATGCGATGCACCTTTGTATTTTCACATGCATTTGCTTCATGCTGTAACCACTGTGCATAAAAAATTGAAAACATGGCATACAGTGTATCATTTGGTGTCTAAGTCATGTTTTCCATGTTTTTCCTTCCCAGATACTAGCCCGTTTGAGTGTTTGGGGCACTTTTTAGCTAAAATCATCCTACGGGGCCTAAATGCATATGCTAAAGCCTGCCTATTTTGAATGGTCTAGTGACCCCTGCAACCTCCAAAAATATCAGGACTTACTTCCCCAATAACCTGCTAACTCACCCCTGAAATACATACTTATTCACCCTATTTTGTTAATTGGACTCATTTCTCATTTAAAATGCCCATTTTTGGGGGGCCAGAAATGTGCCTCTTTAAAATGTGATTTCTACGATACCCCACTTTTGCGCGTCGGACCTTAACTTTTCCCGTAAACGCAGAAAAACCGCAATTTTCAGGAGAAACGAGACAGACATCCCCTCCCTCTGCAACCCACCCGCCCAACTGAAAGCCAGCCATTAGACATGCACAGATAGTTCTGAAGGTCTGTCTGTGATGTCATAAAGGGCCTGCTAATCAATGGGCAGCTTTCTGATTGGCTGCTGTATTTGATTGACAGATGGAAGCTGGCAGCTGATTGGCTGTCTAGCCTAAAGTGCTTTACACACCTCCCTGATGGTACCACTGGCTAAGACTCCACCTCAGCTCATTGGGTAATGAAAAATTTAGAACAATTGATGGATGAAAGCAGGCAGGCCGGCCATTTTGGGACGCTCAGTGGACTTGTTTAATGCAATGCACCTTTGTATATTCACATGCATTCGCTTCATGCTGTAACCACTGTGCATAAAAATTTGGAAACATGGCATACAGTGTATCATTTGGTGTCTAAGTCATGTTTCCCATGTTTTTCCTTCCCAGATACTAGCCCGTTTGAGTGTTTGGGGCACTTTTTAGCTAAAATCATCCTACAGGGCCTAACTGCATATGCTAAAGCCTGCCTATTTTGAATGGTGTAGTGGCCCCTGCAACCTCCAAAAATATCAGGACTTATTTCCCCAATAACCTGCTAACTCACCCCTGAAATACATACTTATTCACCCTATTTTGTTCATTGGACTCATTTCTCATTTAAAATGCCCATTTTTGGGGGGCCAGAAAAGTGCGTCTTTAAAAGGTGATTTCTACGATACCCCACTTTTGCGCGTCGGACCTCAACTTTTCCCGTAAACGCAGAAAAACCGCAATTTTCAGGAGAAACGAGACAGACATCCCCTCCCTCTGCAACCCACCCGCCCAACTGAAAGCCAGCCATTAGACATGCACAGATAGTTCTGAAGGTCTGTCTGTGATGTCATAAAGGGCCTGCTAATCAATGGGCAGCTTTCTGATTGGCTGCTGTATTTGATTGACAGATGGAAGCTGGCAGCTGATTGGCTGTCTAGCCTAAAGTGCTTTACACACCTCCCTGATGGTACCACTGGCTAAGACTCCACCTCAGCTCATTGGGTAATGAAAAATTTAGAACAATTGATGGATGAAAGCAGGCAGGCCGGCCATTTTGGAACGCTCATTGGAATTGTTTAATGCAATGCACCTTTGTATATTCACATGCATTCGCTTCATGCTGTAACCACTGTGCATAAAAATTTGGAAACATGGCATACAGTGTATCATTTGGTGTCTAAGTCATGTTTCCCATATTTTCCCTTCCCAGATACAAGCCCGTTTGAGTGTTTGGGGCACTTTTTAGCTAAAATCATCCTACAGGGCCTAACTGCATATGCTAAAGCCTGCATATATTGAATGGTGTAGTGGCCCCTGCAACCTCCAAAAATATCAGGACTTACTTCCCCAATAACCTGCTAACTCACCCCTGAAATACATACTTATTCACCCTATTTTGTTCATTGGACTCATTTCTCATTTGAAATGCCCATTTTTGGGGAGCCAGAAATGTGCGTCTTTAAAAGGTGATTTCTACGATACTCCACTTTTGCGCGTCGGACCTCAACTTTTCCCGTAAACGCAGAAAAACCGCAATTTTCAGGAGAAACGAGACAGACATCCCCTCCCTCTGCCACCCACCCGCCCAACTGAAAGCCAGCCATTAGACATGCACAGATAGTTCTGAGGGTCTGTCTGTGATGTCATAAAGGGCCTGCTGATCAATGGGCAGCTTTCTGATTGGCTGCTGTATTTGATTGACAGATGGAAGCTGGCAGCTGATTGGCTGTCTAGCCTAAAGTGCTTTACACACCTCCCTGATGGTACCACTGGCTAAGACTCCACCTCAGCTCATTGGGTAATGAAAAATTTAGAACAATTGATGGATGAAAGCAGGCCGGCCGGCCATTTTGGAACGCTCATTGGACTTGTTTAATGCAATGCACCTTTGTATTTTCACATGCATTCGCTTCATGCTGTAACCACTGTGCATAAAAAATTGAAAACATGGCATACAGTGTATCATTTGGTGTCTAAGTCATGTTTCCCATGTTTTTCCTTCCCAGATACTAGCCCGTTTGAGTGTTTGGGGCACTTTTTAGCTAAAATCATCCTACGGGGCCTAACTGCATATGCTAAAGCCTGCCTATTTTGAATGGTGTAGTGGCCCCTGCAACCTCCAAAAATATCAGGACTTACTTCCCCAATAACCTGCTAACTCACCCCTGAAATACATACTTATTCACCCTATTTTGTTCATTGGACTCATTTCTCATTTGAAATGCCCATTTTTGGGGGGCCAGAAATGTGCGTCTTTAAAAGGTGATTTCTACGATACCCCACTTTTGCGCGTCGGACCTCAACTTTTCCCGTAAACGCAGAAAAACCGCAATTTTCAGGAGAAACGAGACAGACATCCCCTCCCTCTGCCACCCACCCGCCCAACTGAAAGCCAGCCATTAGACATGCACAGATAGTTCTGAGGGTCTGTCTGTGATGTCATAAAGGGCCTGCTGATCAATGGGCAGCTTTCTGATTGGCTGCTGTATTTGATTGACAGATGGAAGCTGGCAGCTGATTGGCTGTCTAGTCTAAAGTGCTTTACACACCTCCCTGATGGTACCACTGGCTAAGACTCCACCTCAGCTCATTGGGTAATGAAAAATTTAGAACAATTGATGGATGAAAGCAGGCAGGCCGGCCATTTTGGGACGCTCAGTGGACTTGTTTAATGCAATGCACCTTTGTATATTCACATGCATTTGCTTCATGCTGTAACCACTGTGCATAAAAATTTGGAAACATGGCATACAGTGTATCATTTGGTGTCTAAGTCATGTTTCCCATGTTTTTCCTTCCCAGATACTAGCCCGTTTGAGTGTTTGGGGCACTTTTTAGCTAAAATCATCCTACGGGGCCTAACTGCATATGCTAAAGCCTGCCTATTTTGAATGGTGTAGTGGCCCCTGCAACCTCCAAAAATATCAGGACTTACTTCCCCAATAACCTGCTAACTCACCCCTGAAATAAATACTTATTCACCCTATTTTGTTCATTGGACTCATTTCTCATTTGAAATGCCCATTTTTGGGAGGCGAGTAATGTGCGTCTTTAAAAGGTGATTTCTACGATACCCCACTTTTGCGCGTCAGACCTAAACTTTTCCCGTAAACGCAGAAAAACCACAATTTTCAGGAGAAACGAGACAGACATCCCCTCCCTCTGCCACCCACCCGCCCAACTGAAAGCCAGCCATTAGACATGCACAGATAGTTCTGAGGGTCTGTCTGTGATGTCATAAAGGGCCTGCTGATCAATGGGCAGCTTTCTGATTGGCTGCTGTATTTGATTGACAGATGGAAGCTGGCAGCTGATTGGCTGTCTAGCCTAAAGTGCTTTACACACCTCCCTGATGGTACCACTGGCTAAGACTCCACCTCAGCTCAATGGGTAATGAAAAATTTAGAACAATTGATGGATGAAAGCAGGCAGGCCGGCCATTTTGGAACGCTCATTGGACTTGTTTAATGCAATGCACCTTTGTATATTCACATGCATTCGCTTCATGCTGTAACCACTGTGCATAAAAATTTGGAAACATGGCATACAGTGTATCATTTGGTGTCTAAGTCATGTTTCCCATATTTTCCCTTCCCAGATACAAGCCCGTTTGAGTGTTTGGGGCACTTTTTAGGTAAAATCATCCTACAGGGCCTAACTGCGTATGCTAAAGCCTTCATATATTGAATGGTGTAGTGGCCCCTGCAACCTCCAAAAATATCAGGACTTACTTCCCCAATAACCTGCTAACTCACCCCTGAAATACATACTTATTCACCCTATTTTGTTCATTGGACTCATTTCTCATTTGAAATGCCCATTTTTGGGGAGCCAGAAATGTGCGTCTTTAAAAGGTGATTTCTACGATACCCCACTTTTGCGCGTCGAACCTCAACTTTTCCCGTAAACGCAGAAAAAACGCATTTTTCAGGAGAAACGAGACAAACATCCCCTCCCTCTGACCACCCACCCGCCCAACTGAAAGCCAGCCATTAGACATGCACAGATAGTTCTGAGGGTCTGTCTGTGATGTCATAAAGGGCCTGCTGATCAATGGGCAGCTTTCTGATTGGCTGCTGTATTTGATTGACAGATGGAAGCTAGCAGCTGATTGGCTGTCTAGCCTAAAGTGCTTTACACACCTCCCTGATGGTACCACTGGCTAAGACTCCACCTCAGCTTATTGGGTAATGAAAAATTTAGAACAATTGATGGATGAAAGCAGGCAGGCCGGCCATATTGGGACGCTCATTGGACTTGTTTAATGCGATGCACCTTTGTATTTTCACATGCATTCGCTTCATGCTGTAACCACTGTGCATAAAAAATTGAAAACATGGCATACAGTGTATCATTTGGTGTCTAAGTCATGTTTCCCATGTTTTTCCTTCCCAGATACTAGCCCGTTTGAGTGTTTGGGGCACTTTTTAGCTAAAATCATCCTACGGGGCCTAAATGCATATGCTAAAGCCTGCCTATTTTGAATGGTGTAGTGGCCCCTGCAACCTCCAAAAATATCAGGACTTACTTCCCCAATAACCTGCTAACTCACCCCTGAAATACATACTTATTCACCCTATTTTGTTCATTGGACTCATTTCTCATTTGAAATGCCCATTTTTGGGAGGCGAGTAATGTGCGTCTTTAAAAGGTGATTTCTACGATACCCCACTTTTGCGCGTCAGACCTAAACTTTTCCCGTAAACGCAGAAAAACCACAATTTTCAGGAGAAACGAGACAGACATCCCCTCCCACTGCCACCCACCCGCCCAACTGAAAGCCAGCCATTAGACATGCACAGATAGTTCTGAGGGTCTGTCTGTGATGTCATAAAGGGCCTGCTGATCAATGGGCAGCTTTCTGATTGGCTGCTGTATTTGATTGACAGATGGAAGCTGGCAGCTGATTGGCTGTCTAGCCTAAAGTGCTTTACACACCTCCCTGATGGTACCACTGGCTAAGACTCCACCTCAGCTCAATGGGTAATGAAAAATTTAGAACAATTGATGGATGAAAGCAGGCAGGCCGGCCATTTTGGAACGCTCATTGGACTTGTTTAATGCAATGCACCTTTGTATATTCACATGCATTCGCTTCATGCTGTAACCACTGTGCATAAAAATTTGGAAACATGGCATACAGTGTATCATTTGGTGTCTAAGTCATGTTTCCCATATTTTCCCTTCCCAGATACAAGCCCGTTTGAGTGTTTGGGGCACTTTTTAGGTAAAATCATCCTACAGGGCCTAACTGCGTATGCTAAAGCCTTCATATATTGAATGGTGTAGTGGCCCCTGCAACCTCCAAAAATATCAGGACTTACTTCCCCAATAACCTGCTAACTCACCCCTGAAATACATACTTATTCACCCTATTTTGTTCATTGGACTCATTTCTCATTTGAAATGCCCATTTTTTGGGAGCCAGAAATGTGCGTCTTTAAAAGGTGATTTCCACGATACCCCACTTTTGCGCGTCGAACCTCAACTTTTCCCGTAAACGCAGAAAAAACGCATTTTTCAGGAGAAACGAGACAGACATCCCCTCCCTCTGACCACCCACCCGCCCAACTGAAAGCCAGCCATTAGACATGCACAGATAGTTCTGAGGGTCTGTCTGTGATGTCATAAAGGGCCTGCTGATCAATGGGCAGCTTTCTGATTGGCTGCTGTATTTGATTGACAGATGGAAGCTAGCAGCTGATTGGCTGTCTAGCCTAAAGTGCTTTACACACCTCCCTGATGGTACCACTGGCTAAGACTCCACCTCAGCTTATTGGGTAATGAAAAATTTAGAACAATTGATGGATGAAAGCAGGCAGGCCGGCCATATTGGGACGCTCATTGGACTTGTTTAATGCGATGCACCTTTGTATTTTCACATGCATTCGCTTCATGCTGTAACCACTGTGCATAAAAAATTGAAAACATGGCATACAGTGTATCATTTGGTGTCTAAGTCATGTTTCCCATGTTTTTCCTTCCCAGATACTAGCCCGTTTGAGTGTTTGGGGCACTTTTTAGCTAAAATCATCCTACGGGGCCTAACTGCATATGCTAAAGCCTGCCTATTTTGAATGGTGTAGTGGCCCCTGCAACCTCCAAAAATATCAGGACTTACTTCCCCAATAACCTGCTAACTCACCCCTGAAATACATACTTATTCACCCTATTTTGTTAATTGGACTCATTTCTCATTTGAAATGCCCATTTTTGGGGGGCCAGAAATGTGCGTCTTTAAAAGGTGATTTCTACGATACCCCACTTTTGCGCGTCGGACCTCAACTTTTCCCGTAAACGCAGAAAAACCACAATTTTCAGGAGAAACGAGACAGACATCCCCTCCCTCTGCCACCCACCCGCCCAACTGAAAGCCAGCCATTAGACATGCACAGATAGTTCTGAGGGTCTGTCTGTGATGTCATAAAGGGCCTGCTGATCAATGGGCAGCTTTCTGATTGGCTGCTGTATTTGATTGACAGATGGAAGCTGGCAGCTGATTGGCTGTCTAGTCTAAAGTGCTTTACACACCTCCCTGATGGTACCACTGGCTAAGACTCCACCTCAGCTCATTGGGTAATGAAAAATTTAGAACAATTGATGGATGAAAGCAGGCAGGCCGGCCATTTTGGGACGCTCAGTGGACTTGTTTAATGCAATGCACCTTTGTATATTCACATGCATTTGCTTCATGCTGTAACCACTGTGCATAAAAATTTGGAAACATGGCATACAGTGTATCATTTGGTGTCTAAGTCATGTTTCCCATGTTTTTCCTTCCCAGATACTAGCCCGTTTGAGTGTTTGGGGCACTTTTTAGCTAAAATCATCCTACGGGGCCTAACTGCATATGCTAAAGCCTGCCTATTTTGAATGGTGTAGTGGCCCCTGCAACCTCCAAAAATATCAGGACTTACTTCCCCAATAACCTGCTAACTCACCCCTGAAATAAATACTTATTCACCCTATTTTGTTCATTGGACTCATTTCTCATTTGAAATGCCCATTTTTGGGAGGCGAGTAATGTGCGTCTTTAAAAGGTGATTTCTACGATACCCCACTTTTGCGCGTCAGACCTAAACTTTTCCCGTAAACGCAGAAAAACCACAATTTTCAGGAGAAACGAGACAGACATCCCCTCCCTCTGCCACCCACCCGCCCAACTGAAAGTCAGCCATTAGACATGCACAGATAGTTCTGAGGGTCTGTCTGTGATGTCATAAAGGGCCTGCTGATCAATGGGCAGCTTTCTGATTGGCTGCTGTATTTGATTGACAGATGGAAGCTGGCAGCTGATTGGCTGTCTAGCCTAAAGTGCTTTACACACCTCCCTGATGGTACCACTGGCTAAGACTCCACCTCAGCTCAATGGGTAATGAAAAATTTAGAACAATTGATGGATGAAAGCAGGCAGGCCGGCCATTTTGGAACGCTCATTGGACTTGTTTAATGCAATGCACCTTTGTATATTCACATGCATTCGCTTCATGCTGTAACCACTGTGCATAAAAATTTGGAAACATGGCATACAGTGTATCATTTGGTGTCTAAGTCATGTTTCCCATATTTTCCCTTCCCAGATACAAGCCCGTTTGAGTGTTTGGGGCACTTTTTAGGTAAAATCATCCTACAGGGCCTAACTGCGTATGCTAAAGCCTTCATATATTGAATGGTGTAGTGGCCCCTGCAACCTCCAAAAATATCAGGACTTACTTCCCCAATAACCTGCTAACTCACCCCTGAAATACATACTTATTCACCCTATTTTGTTCATTGGACTCATTTCTCATTTGAAATGCCCATTTTTGGGGAGCCAGAAATGTGCGTCTTTAAAAGGTGATTTCTACGATACCCCACTTTTGCGCGTCGAACCTCAACTTTTCCCGTAAACGCAGAAAAAACGCATTTTTCAGGAGAAACGAGACAGACATCCCCTCCCTCTGACCACCCACCCGCCCAACTGAAAGCCAGCCATTAGACATGCACAGATAGTTCTGAGGGTCTGTCTGTGATGTCATAAAGGGCCTGCTGATCAATGGGCAGCTTTCTGATTGGCTGCTGTATTTGATTGACAGATGGAAGCTAGCAGCTGATTGGCTGTCTAGCCTAAAGTGCTTTACACACCTCCCTGATGGTACCACTGGCTAAGACTCCACCTCAGCTTATTGGGTAATGAAAAATTTAGAACAATTGATGGATGAAAGCAGGCAGGCCGGCCATATTGGGACGCTCATTGGACTTGTTTAATGCGATGCACCTTTGTATTTTCACATGCATTCGCTTCATGCTGTAACCACTGTGCATAAAAAATTGAAAACATGGCATACAGTGTATCATTTGGTGTCTAAGTCATGTTTCCCATGTTTTTCCTTCCCAGATACTAGCCCGTTTGAGTGTTTGGGGCACTTTTTAGCTAAAATCATCCTACGGGGCCTAAATGCATATGCTAAAGCCTGCCTATTTTGAATGGTGTAGTGGCCCCTGCAACCTCCAAAAATATCAGGACTTACTTCCCCAATAACCTGCTAACTCACCCCTGAAATACATACTTATTCACCCTATTTTGTTCATTGGACTCATTTCTCATTTGAAATGCCCATTTTTGGGGGGCCAGAAATGTGCGTCTTTAAAAGGTGATTTCTACGATACCCCACTTTTGCGCGTCGGACCTCAACTTTTCCCGTAAACGCAGAAAAACCACAATTTTCAGGACAAACGAGACAGACATCCACTCCCTCTGCCACCCACCCGCCCAACTGATAGCCAGCCATTAGACATGCACAGATAGTTCTGAGGGTCTGTCTGTGATGTCATAAAGGGCCTGCTGATCAATGGGCAGCTTTCTGATTGGCTGCTGTATTTGATTGACAGATGGAAGCTGGCAGCTGATTGGCTGTCTAGCCTAACGTGCTTTACACATCTCCCTGATGGTACCACTGGCTAAAACTCCACCTCAGCTCATTGGGTAATGAAAAATTTAGAACAATTGATGGATGAAAGCAGGCAGGCCAGCCATTTTGGAACGCTCAGTGGACTTGTTTAATGCAATGCACCTTTGTATATTCACATGCATTCGCTTCATGCTGTAACCACTGTGCATAAAAATTTGGAAACATGGCATACAGTGTATCATTTGGTGTCTAAGTCATGTTTCCCATATTTTCCCTTCCCAGATACAAGCCCGTTTGAGTGTTTGGGGCACTTTTTAGCTAAAATCACCCTACAGGGCCTAACTGCATATGCTAAAGCCTGCCTATTTTGAATGGTGTAGTGGCCCCTGCAACCTCCAAAAATATCAGGACTTACTTCCCCAATAACCTGCTAACTCACCCCTGAAATACATACTTATTCACCCTATTTTGTTCATTGGACTCATTTCTCATTTGAAATGCCCATTTTTGGGGAGCCAGAAATGTGCGTCTTTAAAAGGTGATTTCTACGATACCCCACTTTTGCGCGTCGAACCTCAACTTTTCCCGTAAACGCAGAAAAAACGCATTTTTCAGGAGAAACGAGACAGACATCCCCTCCCTCTGACCACCCACCCGCCCAACTGAAAGCCAGCCATTAGACATGCACAGATAGTTCTGAGGGTCTGTCTGTGATGTCATAAAGGGCCTGCTGATCAATGGGCAGCTTTCTGATTGGCTGCTGTATTTGATTGACAGATGGAAGCTAGCAGCTGATTGGCTGTCTAGCCTAAAGTGCTTTACACACCTCCCTGATGGTACCACTGGCTAAGACTCCACCTCAGCTTATTGGGTAATGAAAAATTTAGAACAATTGATGGATGAAAGCAGGCAGGCCGGCCATATTGGGACGCTCATTGGACTTGTTTAATGCGATGCACCTTTGTATTTTCACATGCATTCGCTTCATGCTGTAACCACTGTGCATAAAAAATTGAAAACATGGCATACAGTGTATCATTTGGTGTCTAAGTCATGTTTCCCATGTTTTTCCTTCCCAGATACTAGCCCGTTTGAGTGTTTGGGGCACTTTTTAGCTAAAATCATCCTACGGGGCCTAAATGCATATGCTAAAGCCTGCCTATTTTGAATGGTGTAGTGGCCCCTGCAACCTCCAAAAATATCAGGACTTACTTCCCCAATAACCTGCTAACTCACCCCTGAAATACATACTTATTCACCCTATTTTGTTCATTGGACTCATTTCTCATTTGAAATGCCCATTTTTGGGGGGCCAGAAATGTGCGTCTTTAAAAGGTGATTTCTACGATACCCCACTTTTGCGCGTCGGACCTCAACTTTTCCCGTAAACGCAGAAAAACCACAATTTTCAGGACAAACGAGACAGACATCCACTCCCTCTGCCACCCACCCGCCCAACTGATAGCCAGCCATTAGACATGCACAGATAGTTCTGAGGGTCTGTCTGTGATGTCATAAAGGGCCTGCTGATCAATGGGCAGCTTTCTGATTGGCTGCTGTATTTGATTGACAGATGGAAGCTGGCAGCTGATTGGCTGTCTAGCCTAACGTGCTTTACACATCTCCCTGATGGTACCACTGGCTAAAACTCCACCTCAGCTCATTGGGTAATGAAAAATTTAGAACAATTGATGGATGAAAGCAGGCAGGCCAGCCATTTTGGAACGCTCAGTGGACTTGTTTAATGCAATGCACCTTTGTATATTCACATGCATTCGCTTCATGCTGTAACCACTGTGCATAAAAATTTGGAAACATGGCATACAGTGTATCATTTGGTGTCTAAGTCATGTTTCCCATATTTTCCCTTCCCAGATACAAGCCCGTTTGAGTGTTTGGGGCACTTTTTAGCTAAAATCACCCTACAGGGCCTAACTGCATATGCTAAAGCCTGCCTATTTTGAATGGTGTAGTGGCCCCTGCAACCTCCAAAAATATCAGGACTTACTTCCCCAATAACCTGCTAACTCACCCCTGAAATACATACTTATTCACCCTATTTTGTTCATTGGACTCATTTCTCATTTGAAATGCCCATTTTTGGGGAGCCAGAAATGTGCGTCTTTAAAAGGTGATTTCTACGATACCCCACTTTTGCGCGTCGGACCTCAACTTTTCCCGTAAACGCAGAAAAACCGCAATTTTCAGGAGAAACGAGACAGACATCCCCTCCCTCTGCCACCCACCCGCCCAACTGAAAGCCAGCCATTAGACATGCACAGATAGTTCTGAGGGTCTGTCTGTGATGTCATAAAGGGCCTGCTGATCAATGGGCAGCTTTCTGATTGGCTGCTGTATTTGATTGACAGATGGAAGCTGGCAGCTGATTGGCTGTCTAGCCTAAAGTGCTTTACACACCTCCCTGATGGTACCACTGGCTAAGACTCCACCTCAGCTCATTGGGTAATGAAAAATTTAGAACAATTGATGGATGAAAGCAGGCAGGCCGGCCATTTTGGAACGCTCATTGGACTTGTTTAATGCAATGCACCTTTGTATTTTCACATGCATTCGCTTCATGCTGTAACCACTGTGCATAAAAAATTGAAAACATGGCATACAGTGTATCATTTGGTGTCTAAGTCATGTTTCCCATATTTTCCCTTCCCAGATACAAGCCCGTTTGAGTGTTTGGGGCACTTTTTAGCTAAAATCATCCTACAGGGCCTAACTGCATATGCTAAAGCCTGCATATATTGAATGGTGTAGTGGCCCCTGCAACCTCCAAAAATATCAGGACTTACTTCCCCAATAACCTGCTCACTCACCCCTGAAATACATACTTATTCACCCTATTTTGTTCATTGGACTCATTTCTCATTTGAAATGCCCATTTTTGGGGAGCCAGAAATGTGCGTCTTTAAAAGGTGATTTCTACGATACTCCACTTTTGCGCGTCGGACCTCAACTTTTCCCGTAAACGCAGAAAAACCGCAATTTTCAGGAGAAACGAGACAGACATCCCCTCCCTCTGCCACCCACCCGCCCAACTGAAAGCCAGCCAATAGACATGCACAGATAGTTCTGAGGGTCTGTCTGTGATGTTATAAAGGGCCTGCTGATCAATGGGCAGCTTTCTGATTGGCTGCTGTATTTGATTGACAGATGAAAGCTGGCAGCTGATTGGCTGTCTAGCCTAAAGTGCTTTACACACCTCCCTGATGGTACCACTGGCTAAGACTCCACCTCAGCTCATTGGGTAATGAAAAATTTAGAACAATTGATGGATGAAAGCAGGCAGGCCGGCCATTTTGGGACGCTCATTGGACTTGTTTAATGCAATGCACCTTTGTATATTCACATGCATTCGCTTCATGCTGTAACCACTGTGCATAAAAATTTGGAAACATGGCATACAGTGTATCATTTGGTGTCTAAGTCATGTTTCTCATATTTTCCCTTCCCAGATACAAGCTCGTTTGAGTGTTTGGGGCACTTTTTAGGTAAAATCATCCTACAGGGCCTAACTGCATATGCTAAAGCCTGCCTATATTGAATGGTGTAGTGGCCCCTGCAACCTCCAAAAATATCAGGACTTACTTCCCCAATAACCTGCTAACTCACCCCTGAAATACATACTTATTCACCCTATTTTGTTCATTGGACTCATTTCTCATTTGAAATGCCTATTTTTGGGGAGCCAGAAATGTGCGTCTTTAAAAGGTGATTTCTACGATACCCCACTTTTGCGCGTCGAACCTCAACTTTTCCCGTAAACGAAGAAAAACCGCAATTTTCAGGAGAAACGAGACAGACATCCCCTCCCTCTGCCACCCACCCGCCCAACTGAAAGCCAGCCATTAGACATGCACAGATAGTTCTGAGGGTCTGTCTGTGATGTCATAAAGGGCCTGCTGATCAATGGGCAGCTTTCTGATTG
The DNA here is from genome assembly GCF_055691185.1 of Crinia signifera. Taxonomy (NCBI): domain Eukaryota; kingdom Metazoa; phylum Chordata; class Amphibia; order Anura; family Myobatrachidae; genus Crinia; species Crinia signifera. The sequence goes on from NC_139222.1 coordinate 52,388,225, forward strand.
GCTGCTGTATTTGATTGACAGATGGAAGCTGGCAGCTGATTGGCTGTCTAGCCTAAAGTGCTTTACACACCTCCCTGATGGTACCACTGGCTAAGACTCCACCTCAGCTCATTGGGTAATGAAAAATTTAGAACAATTGATGGATGAAAGCAGGCAGGCCGGCCATTTTGGGACGCTCATTGGACTTGTTTAATGCAATGCACCTTTGTATTTTCACATGCATTCGCTTCATGCTGTAACCACTGTGCATAAAAAATTGAAAACATGGCATACAGTGTATCATTTGGTGTCTAAGTCATGTTTCCCATGTTTTTCCTTCCCAGATACTAGCCCGTTTGAGTGTTTGGGGCACTTTTTAGCTAAAATCATCCTACGGGGCCTAACTGCATATGCTAAAGCCTGCCTATTTTGAATGGTCTAGTGGCCCCTGCAACCTCCAAAAATATCAGGACTTACTTCCCCAATAACCTGCTAACTCACCCCTGAAATACATACTTATTCACCCTATTTTGTTCATTGGACTCATTTCTCATTTGAAATGCCCATTTTTGGGGGGCCAGAAATGTGCGTCTTTAAAAGGTGATTTCTACGATACCCCACTTTTGCGCGTCGGACCTCAACTTTTCCCGTAAACGCAGAAAAACCGCAATTTTCAGGAGAAACGAGACAGACATCCCCTCCCTCTGCCACCCACCCGCCCAACTGAAAGCCAGCCATTAGACATGCACAGATAGTTCTGAGGGTCTGTCTGTGATGTCATAAAGGGCCTGCTGATCAATGGGCAGCTTTCTGATTGGCTGCTGTATTTGATTGACAGATGGAAGCTGGCAGCTGATTGGCTGTCTAGCCTAAAGTGCTTTACACACCTCCCTGATGGTACCACTGGCTAAGACTCCACCTCAGCTCATTGGGTAATGAAAAATTTAGAACAATTGATGGATGAAAGCAGGCAGGCCGGCCATTTTGGGACGCTCAGTGGACTTGTTTAATGCAATGCACCTTTGTATATTCACATGCATTTGCTTCATGCTGTAACCACTGTGCATACAAATTTGGAAACATGGCATACAGTGTATCATTTGGTGTCTAAGTCATGTTTCCCATGTTTTTCCTTCCCAGATACTAGCCCGTTTGAGTGTTTGGGGCACTTTTTAGCTAAAATCATCCTACGGGGCCTAACTGCATATGCTAAAGCCTGCCTATTTTGAATGGTGTAGTGGCCCCTGCAACCTCCAAAAATATCAGGACTTACTTCCCCAATAACCTGCTAACTCACCCCTGAAATAAATACTTATTCACCCTATTTTGTTCATTGGACTCATTTCTCATTTGAAATGCCCATTTTTGGGAGGCGAGTAATGTGCGTCTTTAAAAGGTGATTTCTACGATACCCCACTTTTGCGCGTCAGACCTAAACTTTTCCCGTAAACGCAGAAAAACCACAATTTTCAGGAGAAACGAGACAGACATCCCCTCCCTCTGCCACCCACCCGCCCAACTGAAAGCCAGCCATTAGACATGCACAGATAGTTTTGAGGGTCTGTCTGTGATGTCATAAAGGGCCTGCTGATCAATGGGCAGCTTTCTGATTGGCTGCTGTATTTGATTGACAGATGGAAGCTGGCAGCTGATTGGCTGTCTAGCCTAAAGTGCTTTACACACCTCCCTGATGGTACCACTGGCTAAGACTCCACCTCAGCTCAATGGGTAATGAAAAATTTAGAACAATTGATGGATGAAAGCAGGCAGGCCGGCCATTTTGGAACGCTCATTGGACTTGTTTAATGCAATGCACCTTTGTATATTCACATGCATTCGCTTCATGCTGTAACCACTGTGCATAAAAATTTGGAAACATGGCATACAGTGTATCATTTGGTGTCTAAGTCATGTTTCCCATATTTTCCCTTCCCAGATACAAGCCCGTTTGAGTGTTTGGGGCACTTTTTAGGTAAAATCATCCTACAGGGCCTAACTGCGTATGCTAAAGCCTTCATATATTGAATGGTGTAGTGGCCCCTGCAACCTCCAAAAATATCAGGACTTACTTCCCCAATAACCTGCTAACTCACCCCTGAAATACATACTTATTCACCCTATTTTGTTCATTGGACTCATTTCTCATTTGAAATGCCCATTTTTGGGGAGCCAGAAATGTGCGTCTTTAAAAGGTGATTTCTACGATACCCCACTTTTGCGCGTCGAACCTCAACTTTTCCCGTAAACGCAGAAAAAACGCATTTTTCAGGAGAAACGAGACAGACATCCCCTCCCTCTGACCACCCACCCGCCCAACTGAAAGCCAGCCATTAGACATGCACAGATAGTTCTGAGGGTCTGTCTGTGATGTCATAAAGGGCCTGCTGATCAATGGGCAGCTTTCTGATTGGCTGCTGTATTTGATTGACAGATGGAAGCTAGCAGCTGATTGGCTGTCTAGCCTAAAGTGCTTTACACACCTCCCTGATGGTACCACTGGCTAAGACTCCACCTCAGCTTATTGGGTAATGAAAAATTTAGAACAATTGATGGATGAAAGCAGGCAGGCCGGCCATATTGGGACGCTCATTGGACTTGTTTAATGCGATGCACCTTTGTATTTTCACATGCATTCGCTTCATGCTGTAACCACTGTGCATAAAAAATTGAAAACATGGCATACAGTGTATCATTTGGTGTCTAAGTCATGTTTCCCATGTTTTTCCTTCCCAGATACTAGCCCGTTTGAGTGTTTGGGGCACTTTTTAGCTAAAATCATCCTACGGGGCCTAAATGCATATGCTAAAGCCTGCCTATTTTGAATGGTGAAGTGGCCCCTGCAACCTCCAAAAATATCAGGACTTACTTCCCCAATAACCTGCTAACTCACCCCTGAAATACATACTTATTCACCCTATTTTGTTCATTGGACTCATTTCTCATTTGAAATGCCCATTTTTGGGGGGCCAGAAATGTGCGTCTTTAAAAGGTGATTTCTACGATACCCCACTTTTGCGCGTCGGACCTCAACTTTTCCCGTAAACGCAGAAAAACCACAATTTTCAGGAGAAACGAGACAGACATCCCCTCCCTCTGCCACCCACCCGCCCAACTGATAGCCAGCCATTAGACATGCACAGATAGTTCTGAGGGTCTGTCTGTGATGTCATAAAGGGCCTGCTGATCAATGGGCAGCTTTCTGATTGGCTGCTGTATTTGATTGACAGATGGAAGCTGGCAGCTGATTGGCTGTCTAGCCTAACGTGCTTTACACATCTCCCTGATGGTACCACTGGCTAAGACTCCACCTCAGCTCATTGGGTAATGAAAAATTTAGAACAATTGATGGATGAAAGCAGGCAGGCCAGCCATTTTGGGATGCTCAGTGGACTTGTTTAATGCAATGCACCTTTGTATATTCACATGCATTCGCTTCATGCTGTAACCACTGTGCATAAAAATTTGGAAACATGGCATACAGTGTATCATTTGGTGTCTAAGTCATGTTTCCCATATTTTCCCTTCCCAGATACAAGCCCGTTTGAGTGTTTGGGGCACTTTTTAGCTAAAATCACCCTACAGGGCCTAACTGCATATGCTAAAGCCTGCCTATTTTGAATGGTGTAGTGGCCCCTGCAACCTCCAAAAATATCAGGACTTACTTCCCCAATAACCTGCTAACTCACCCCTGAAATACATACTTATTCACCCTATTTTGTTCATTGGACTCATTTCTCATTTGAAATGCCCATTTTTGGGGAGCCAGAAATGTGCGTCTTTAAAAGGTGATTTCTACGATACCCCAATTTTGCGCGTCGGACCTCAACTTTTCCCGTAAACGCAGAAAAACCGCAATTTTCAGGAGAAACGAGACAGACATCCCCTCCCTCTGCCACCCACCCGCCCAACTGAAAGCCAGCCATTAGACATGCACAGATAGTTCTGAGGGTCTGTCTGTGATGTCATAAAGGGCCTGCTGATCAATGGGCAGCTTTCTGATTGGCTGCTGTATTTGATTGACAGATGGAAGCTGGCAGCTGATTGGCTGTCTAGCCTAACGTGCTTTACACATCTCCCTGATGGTACCACTGGCTAAGACTCCACCTCAGCTCATTGGGTAATGAAAAATTTAGAACAATTGATGGATGAAAGCAGGCAGGCCAGCCATTTTGGGACGCTCAGTGGACTTGTTTAATGCAATGCACCTTTGTATATTCACATGCATTCGCTTCATGCTGTAACCACTGTGCATAAAAATTTGGAAACATGGCATACAGTGTATCATTTGGTGTCTAAGTCATGTTTCCCTTATTTTCCCTTCCCAGATACAAGCCCGTTTGAGTGTTTGGGGCACTTTTTAGCTAAAATCATCCTACAGGGCCTAACTGCATATGCTAAAGCCTGCCTATTTTGAATGGTGTAGTGGCCCCTGCAACCTCCAAAAATATCAGGACTTACTTCCCCAATAACCTGCTAACTCACCCCTGAAATACATACTTATTCACCCTATTTTGTTCATTGGACTCATTTCTCATTTGAAATGCCTATTTTTGGGGAGCCAGAAATGTGCGTCTTTAAAAGGTGATTTCTACGATACCCCACTTTTGCGCGTCGAACCTCAACTTTTCCCGTAAACGAAGAAAAACCGCAATTTTCAGGAGAAACGAGACAGTCATCCCCTCCCTCTGCCACCCACCCGCCCAACTGAAAGCCAGCCATTAGACATGCACAGATAGTTCTGAGGGTCTGTCTGTGATGTCATAAAGGGCCTGCTGATCAATGGGCAGCTTTCTGATTGGCTGCTGTATTTGATTGACAGATGGAAGCTGGCAGCTGATTGGCTGTCTAGCCTAACGTGCTTTACACATCTCCCTGATGGTACCACTGGCTAAGACTCCACCTCAGCTCATTGGGTAATGAAAAATTTAGAACAATTGATGGATGAAAGCAGGCAGGCCAGCCATTTTGGGACGCTCAGTGGACTTGTTTAATGCAATGCACCTTTGTATATTCACATGCATTCGCTTCATGCTGTAACCACTGTGCATAAAAATTTGGAAACATGGCATACAGTGTATCATTTGGTGTCTAAGTCATGTTTCCCTTATTTTCCCTTCCCAGATACAAGCCCGTTTGAGTGTTTGGGGCACTTTTTAGCTAAAATCATCCTACAGGGCCTAACTGCATATGCTAAAGCCTGCCTATTTTGAATGGTGTAGTGGCCCCTGCAACCTCCAAAAATATCAGGACTTACTTCCCCAATAACCTGCTAACTCACCCCTGAAATACATACTTATTCACCCTATTTTGTTCATTGGACTCATTTCTCATTTGAAATGCCTATTTTTGGGGAGCCAGAAATGTGCGTCTTTAAAAGGTGATTTCTACGATACCCCACTTTTGCGCGTCGAACCTCAACTTTTCCCGTAAACGAAGAAAAACCGCAATTTTCAGGAGAAACGAGACAGACATCCCCTCCCTCTGCCACCCACCCGCCCAACTGAAAGCCAGCCATTAGACATGCACAGATAGTTCTGAGGGTCTGTCTGTGATGTCATTAAGGGCCTGCTGATCAATGGGCAGCTTTCTGATTGGCTGCTGTATTTGATTGACAGATGGAAGCTGGCAGCTGATTGGCTGTCTAGCCTAAAGTGCTTTACACACCTCCCTGATGGTACCACTGGCTAAGACTCCACCTCAGCTCATTGGGTAATGAAAAATTTAGAACAATTGATGGATGAAAGCAGGCAGGCCGGCCATTTTGGAACGCTCATTGGACTTGTTTAATGCAATGCACCTTTGTATTTTCACATGCATTCGCTTCATGCTGTAACCACTGTGCATAAAAAATTGAAAACATGGCATACAGTGTATCATTTGGTGTCTAAGTCATGTTTCCCATGTTTTTCCTTCCCAGATACTAGCCCGTTTGAGTGTTTGGGGCACTTTTTAGCTAAAATCATCCTACGGGGCCTAACTGCATATGCTAAAGCCTGCCTATTTTGAATGGTCTAGTGGCCCCTGCAACCTCCAAAAATATCTGGACTTACTTCCCCAATAACCTGCTAACTCACCCCTGAAATACATACTTATTCACCCTATTTTGTTCATTGGACTCATTTCTCATTTGAAATGCCCATTTTTGGGGGGCCAGAAATGTGCGTCTTTAAAAGGTGATTTCTACGATACCCCACTTTTGCGCGTCGGACCTCAACTTTTCCCGTAAACGCAGAAAAACCGCAATTTTCAGGAGAAACGAGACAGACATCCCCTCCCTCTGCCACCCACCCGCCCAACTGAAAGCCAGCCATTAGACATGCACAGATAGTTCTGAGGGTCTGTCTGTGATGTCATAAAGGGCCTGCTGATCAATGGGCAGCTTTCTGATTGGCTGCTGTATTTGATTGACAGATGGAAGCTGGCAGCTGATTGGCTGTTTAGCCTAAAGTGCTTTACACACCTCCCTGATGGTACCACTGGCTAAGACTCCACCTCAGCTCATTGGGTAATGAAAAATTTAGAACAATTGATGGATGAAAGCAGGCAGGCCGGCCATTTTGGGACGCTCATTGGACTTGTTTAATGCAATGCACCTTTGTATATTCACATGCATTTGCTTCATGCTGTAACCACTGTGCATAAAAATTTGGAAACATGGCATACAGTGTATCATTTGGTGTCTAAGTCATGTTTCCCATGTTTTTCCTTCCCAGATACTAGCCCGTTTGAGTGTTTGGGGCACTTTTTAGCTAAAATCATCCTACGGGGCCTAACTGCATATGCTAAAGCCTGCCTATTTTGAATGGTGTAGTGGCCCCTGCAACCTCCAAAAATATCAGGACTTACTTCCCCAATAACCTGCTAACTCACCCCTGAAATAAATACTTATTCACCCTATTTTGTTCATTGGACTCATTTCTCATTTGAAATGCCCATTTTTGGGAGGCGAGTAATGTGCGTCTTTAAAAGGTGATTTCTACGATACCCCACTTTTGCGCGTCAGACCTAAACTTTTCCCGTAAACGCAGAAAAACCACAATTTTCAGGAGAAACGAGACAGACATCCCCTCCCTCTGCCACCCACCCGCCCAACTGACAGCCAGCCATTAGACATGCACAGATAGTTCTGAGGGTCTGTCTGTGATGTCATAAAGGGCCTGCTGATCAATGGGCAGCTTTCTGATTGGCTGCTGTATTTGATTGACAGATGGAAGCTGGCAGCTGATTGGCTGTCTAGCCTAAAGTGCTTTACACACCTCCCTGATGGTACCACTGGCTAAGACTCCACCTCAGCTCAATGGGTAATGAAAAATTTAGAACAATTGATGGATGAAAGCAGGCAGGCCGGCCATTTTGGAACGCTCATTGGACTTGTTTAATGCAATGCACCTTTGTATATTCACATGCATTCGCTTCATGCTGTAACCACTGTGCATAAAAATTTGGAAACATGGCATACAGTGTATCATTTGGTGTCTAAGTCATGTTTCCCATATTTTCCCTTCCCAGATACAAGCCCGTTTGAGTGTTTGGGGCACTTTTTAGGTAAAATCATCCTACAGGGCCTAACTGCGTATGCTAAAGCCTTCATATATTGAATGGTGTAGTGGCCCCTGCAACCTCCAAAAATATCAGGACTTACTTCCCCAATAACCTGCTAACTCACCCCTGAAATACATACTTATTCACCCTATTTTGTTCATTGGACTCATTTCTCATTTGAAATGCCCATTTTTGGGGAGCCAGAAATGTGCGTCTTTAAAAGGTGATTTCTACGATACCCCACTTTTGCGCGTCGAACCTCAACTTTTCCCGTAAACGCAGAAAAAACGCATTTTTCAGGAGAAACGAGACACATCCCCTCCCTCTGACCACCCACCCGCCCAACTGAAAGCCAGCCATTAGACATGCACAGATAGTTCTGAGGGTCTGTCTGTGATGTCATAAAGGGCCTGCTGATCAATGGGCAGCTTTCTGATTGGCTGCTGTATTTGATTGACAGATGGAAGCTAGCAGCTGATTGTCTGTCTAGCCTAAAGTGCTTTACACACCTCCCTGATGGTACCACTGGCTAAGACTCCACCTCAGCTTATTGGGTAATGAAAAATTTAGAACAATTGATGGATGAAAGCAGGCAGGCCGGCCATATTGGGACGCTCATTGGACTTGTTTAATGCGATGCACCTTTGTATTTTCACATGCATTCGCTTCATGCTGTAACCACTGTGCATAAAAAATTGAAAACATGGCATACAGTGTATCATTTGGTGTCTAAGTCATGTTTCCCATGTTTTTCCTTCCCAGATACTAGCCCGTTTGAGTGTTTGGGGCACTTTTTAGCTAAAATCATCCTACGGGGCCTAAATGCATATGCTAAAGCCTGCCTATTTTGAATGGTGTAGTGGCCCCTGCAACCTCCAAAAATATCAGGACTTACTTCCCCAATAACCTGCTAACTCACCCCTGAAATACATACTTATTTACCCTATTTTGTTCATTGGACTCATTTCTCATTTGAAATGCCCATTTTTGGGGGGCCAGAAATGTGCGTCTTTAAAAGGTGATTTCTACGATACCCCACTTTTGCGCGTCGGACCTCAACTTTTCCCGTAAACGCAGAAAAACCACAATTTTCAGGAGAAACGAGACAGACATCCCCTCCCTCTGCCACCCACCCGCCCAACTGATAGCCAGCCATTAGACATGCACAGATAGTTCTGAGGGTCTGTCTGTGATGTCATAAAGGGCCTGCTGATCAATGGGCAACTTTCTGATTGGCTGCTGTATTTGATTGACAGATGGAAGCTGGCAGCTGATTGGCTGTCTAGCCTAACGTGCTTTACACATCTCCCTGATGGTACCACTGGCTAAGACTCCACCTCAGCTCATTGGGTAATGAAAAATTTAGAACAATTGATGGATGAAAGCAGGCAGGCCAGCCATTTTGGGATGCTCAGTGGACTTGTTTAATGCAATGCACCTTTGTATATTCACATGCATTCGCTTCATGCTGTAACCACTGTGCATAAAAATTTGGAAACATGGCATACAGTGTATCATTTGGTGTCTAAGTCATGTTTCCCATATTTTCCCTTCCCAGATACAAGCCCGTTTGAGTGTTTGGGGCACTTTTTAGCTAAAATCACCCTACAGGGCCTAACTGCATATGCTAAAGCCTGCCTATTTTGAATGGTGTAGTGGCCCCTGCAACCTCCAAAAATATCAGGACTTACTTCCCCAATAACCTGCTAACTCACCCCTGAAATACATACTTATTCACCCTATTTTGTTCATTGGACTCATTTCTCATTTGAAATGCCCATTTTTGGGGAGCCAGAAATGTGCGTCTTTAAAAGGTGATTTCTACGATACCCCACTTTTGCGCGTCGGACCTCAACTTTTCCCGTAAACGCAGAAAAACCGCAATTTTCAGGAGAAACGAGACAGACATCCCCTCCCTCTGCCACCCACCCGCCCAACTGAAAGCCAGCCATTAGACATGCACAGATAGTTCTGAGGGTCTGTCTGTGATGTCATAAAGGGCCTGCTGATCAATGGGCAGCTTTCTGATTGGCTGCTGTATTTGATTGACAGATGGAAGCTGGCAGCTGATTGGCTGTCTAGCCTAAAGTGCATTACACACCTCCCTGATGGTACCACTGGCTAAGACTCCACCTCAGCTCATTGGGTAATGAAAAATTTAGAACAATTGATGGATGAAAGCAGGCAGGCCGGCCATTTTGGGACGCTCAGTGGACTTGTTTAATTCAATGCACCTTTGTATATTCACATGCATTCGCTTCATGCTGTAACCACTGTGCATAAAAATTTGGAAACATGGCATACAGTGTATCATTTGGTGTCTAAGTCATGTTTCCCATGTTTTTCCTTCCCAGATACTAGCCCGTTTGAGTGTTTGGGGCACTTTTTAGCTAAAATCATCCTACAGGGCCTAACTGCATATGCTAAAGCCTGCCTATTTTGAATGGTGTAGTGGCCCCTGCAACCTCCAAAAATATCAGGACTTACTTCCCCAATAACCTGCTAACTCACCCCTGAAATACATACTTATTCACCCTATTTTGTTCATTGGACTCATTTCTCATTTGAAATGCCCATTTTTGGGGGGCCAGAAATGTGCGTCTTTAAAAGGTGATTTCTACGATACCCCACTTTTGCGCTTCGGACCTCAACTTTTCCCGTAAACGCAGAAAAACCACAATTTTCAGGAGAAACGAGACAGACATCCCCTCCCTCTGCCACCCACCCGCCCAACTGATAGCCAGCCATTAGACATGCACAGATAGTTCTGAGGGTCTGTCTGTGATGTCATAAAGGGCCTGCTGATCAATGGGCAGCTTTCTGATTGGCTGCTGTATTTGATTGACAGATGGAAGCTGGCAGCTGATTGGCTGTCTAGCCTAACGTGCTTTACACATCTCCCTGATGGTACCACTGGCTAAGACTCCACCTCAGCTCATTGGGTAATGAAAAATTTAGAACAATTGATGGATGAAAGCAGGCAGGCCAGCCATTTTGGGACGCTCAGTGGACTTGTTTAATGCAATGCACCTTTGTATATTCACATGCATTCGCTTCATGCTGTAACCACTGTGCATAAAAATTTGGAAACATGGCATACAGTGTATCATTTGGTGTCTAAGTCATGTTTCCCATATTTTCCCTTCCCAGATACAAGCCCGTTTGAGTGTTTGGGGCACTTTTTAGCTAAAATCACCCTACAGGGCCTAACTGCATATGCTAAAGCCTGCCTATTTTGAATGGTCTAGTGGCCCCTGCAACCTCCAAAAATCAGGACTTACTTCCCCAATAACCTGCTAACTCACCCCTGAAATACATACTTATTCACCCTATTTTGTTAATTGGACTCATTTCTCATTTAAAATGCCCATTTTTGGGGGGCCAGAAATGTGCCTCTTTAAAATGTGATTTCTACGATACCCCACTTTTGCGCGTCGGACCTTAACTTTTCCCGTAAACGCAGAAAAACCGCAATTTTCAGGAGAAACGAGACAGACATCCCCTCCCTCTGCCACCCACCCGCCCAACTGAAAGCCAGCCATTAGACATGCACAGATAGTTCTGAGGGTCTGTCTGTGATGTCATAAAGGGCCTGCTGATCAATGGGCAGCTTTCTGATTGGCTGCTGTATTTGATTGACAGATGGAAGCTGGCAGCTGATTGGCTGTCTAGCCTAAAGTGCATTACACACCTCCCTGATGGTACCACTGGCTAAGACTCCACCTCAGCTCATTGGGTAATGAAAAATTTAGAACAATTGATGGATGAAAGCAGGCAGGCCGGCCATTTTGGGACGCTCAGTGGACTTGTTTAATTCAATGCACCTTTGTATATTCACATGCATTCGCTTCATGCTGTAACCACTGTGCATAAAAATTTGGAAACATGGCATACAGTGTATCATTTGGTGTCTAAGTCATGTTTCCCATATTTTCCCTTCCCAGATACAAGCCCGTTTGAGTGTTTGGGGCACTTTTTAGCTAAAATCACCCTACAGGGCCTAACTGCATATGCTAAAGCCTGCCTATTTTGAATGGTGTAGTAGCCCCTGCAACCTCCAAAAATATCAGGACTTACTTCCCCAATAACCTGCTAACTCACCCCTGAAATACATACTTATTCACCCTATTTTGTTCATTGGACTCATTTCTCATTTGAAATGCCCATTTTTGGGGAGCCAGAAATGTGCGTCTTTAAAAGGTGATTTCTACGATACCCCACTTTTGCGCGTCGGACCTCAACTTTTCCCGTAAACGCAGAAAAACCGCAATTTTCAGGAGAAACGAGACAGACATCCCCTCCCTCTGCCACCCACCCGCCCAACTGAAAGCCAGCCATTAGACATGCACAGATAGTTCTGAGGGTCTGTCTGTGATGTCATAAAGGGCCTGCTGATCAATGGGCAGCTTTCTGATTGGCTGCTGTATTTGATTGACAGATGGAAGCTGGCAGCTGATTGGCTGTCTAGCCTAACGTGCTTTACACATCTCCCTGATGGTACCACTGGCTAAGACTCCACCTCAGCTCATTGGGTAATGAAAAATTTAGAACAATTGATGGATGAAAGCAGGCAGGCCGGCCATTTTGGGACGCTCAGTGGACTTGTTTAATGCAATGCACCTTTGTATATTCACATGCATTCGCTTCATGCTGTAACCACTGTGCATAAAAATTTGGAAACATGGCATACAGTGTATCATTTGGTGTCTAAGTCATGTTTCCCTTATTTTCCCTTCCCAGATACAAGCCCGTTTGAGTGTTTGGGGCACTTTTTAGCTAAAATCATCCTACAGGGCCTAACTGCATATGCTAAAGCCTGCCTATTTTGAATGGTGTAGTGGCCCCTGCAACCTCCAAAAATATCAGGACTTACTTCCCCAATAACCTGCTAACTCACCCCTGAAATACATACTTATTCACCCTATTTTGTTCATTGGACTCATTTCTCATTTGAAATGCCCATTTTTTTTGGGGGGGGGGGGGCAGAAATGTGCGTCTTTAAAAGGTGATTTCTACGATACCCCAATTTTGCGCGTCGGACCTCAACTTTTCCCGTAATTGCAGAAAAACCGCAATTTTCAGGAGAAACGAGACAGACATCCCCTCCCTCTGCCACCCACCCGCCCAACTGAAAGCCAGCCATTAGACATGCACAGATAGTTCTGAGGGTCTGTCTGTGATGTCATAAAGGGCCTGCTGATCAATGGGCAGCTTTCTGATTGGCTGCTGTATTTGATTGACAGATGGAAGCTGGCAGCTGATTGGCTGTCTAGCCTAAAGTGCTTTACACATCTCCCTGATGGTACCACTGGCTAAGACTCCACCTCAGCTCATTGGGTAATGAAAAATTTAGAACAATTGATGGATGAAAGCAGGCAGGCCAGCCATTTTGGGACGCTCAGTGGACTTGTTTAATGCAATGCACCTTTGTATATTCACATGCATTCGCTTCATGCTGTAACCACTGTGCATAAAAATTTGGAAACATGGCATACAGTGTATCATTTGGTGTCTAAGTCATGTTTCCCTTATTTTCCCTTCCCAGATACAAGCCCGTTTGAGTGTTTGGGGCACTTTTTAGCTAAAATCATCCTACAGGGCCTAACTGCATATGCTAAAGCCTGCCTATTTTGAATGGTGTAGTGGCCCCTGCAACCTCCAAAAATATCAGGACTTACTTACCCAATAACCTGCTAACTCACCCCTGAAATACATACTTATTCACCCTATTTTGTTCATTGGACTCATTTCTCATTTGAAATGCCCATTTTTGGGGGGCCAGAAATGTGCGTCTTTAAAAGGTGATTTCTACGATACCCCACTTTTGCGCGTCGGACCTCAACTTTTCCCGTAAACGCAGAAAAACCGAAATTTTCAGGAGAAACGACACAGACATCCCCTCCCTCTGCCACCCACCCGCCCAACTGACAGCCAGCCATTAGACATGCACAGATAGTTCTGAGGGTCTGTCTGTGATGTCATAAAGGGCCTGCTGATCAATGGGCAGCTTTCTGATTGGCTGCTGTATTTGATTGACAGATGGAAGCTGGCAGCTGATTGGCTGTCTAGCCTAAAGTGCTTTACACACCTCCCTGATGGTACCACTGGCTAAGACACCACCTCAGCTCATTGGGTAATATAAAATATAGAACAATTGATGGATGAAAGCAGGCAGGCCGGCCATTTTGGGACGCTCATTGGACTTGTTTAATGCAATGCACCTTTGTATTTTCACATGCATTCGCTTCATGCTGTAACCACTGTGCATAACAATTTGGAAACATGGCATACAGTGTAACATTTGGTGTCTAAGTCATGTTTCCCATATTTTCCCTTCCCAGATACAAGCCCGTTTGAGTGTTTGGGGCACTTTTTAGCTAAAATCATCCTACAGGGCCTAACTGCATATGCTAAAGCCTGCCTATTTTGAATGGTCTAGTGGCCCCTGTAACCTCCAAAAATATCAGGATTTACTTCCCCAATAACCTGCTAACTCATTCCTGAAATACCTACTTATTCACCCTATTTTGTTAATTTGACTCATTTCTCATTTGAAATGCCCATTTTTGGGGGGCCAGAAATGTGCGTCTTTAAACAGTGATTTCTACGATACCCCACTTTTGCGTGTCGGACCTCAACTTTTCCCGTAAACGCAGAAAAAACGCAATTTCCAGGAGAAACGAGACAGACATCCCCTCCCTCTGCCACCCACCCGCCCAACTGAAAGCCAGCCATTAGACATGCACAGATAGTTCTGAGGGTCTGTCTGTGATGCCATAAAGGGCCTGCTGATCAATGGGCAGCTTTCTGATTGGCTGCTGTATTTGATTGGCAGATGGAAGCTGGCAGCTGATTGGCTGTCTAGCCTAAAGTGCTTTACACACCTCCCTGATGGTACCACTGGCTAAGACTCCACCTCAGCTCATTGGGTAATGAAAAATTTAGAACAATTGATGGATGAAAGCAGGCAGGTCGGCCATTTTGGGACGCTCATTGGACTTGTTTAATGCAATGCACCTTTGTATTTTCACATGCATTCGCTTCATGCTGTAACCACTGTGCATAAAAATTTGGAAACATGGCATACAGTGTATTATTTGGTGTCTAAGTCATGTTTCCCATATTTTCCCTTCCCAGATACAAGCCCGTTTGAGTGTTTGGGGCACTTTTTAGCTAAAATCATCCTACAGGGCCTAACTGCCTATGCTAAAGCCTGCCTATTTTGAAAGGTGTAGTTGCCCCTGCAACCTCCAAAAATATCAGGATTTACTTCCCCAATAACCTGCTAACTCAACCCTGAAATACATACTTATTCACCCTATTTTTTTCATTGGACTCATTTCTCATTTGAAATGCCCATTTTTGGGGGGCCAGAAATGTGCGTCTTTAAACGGTGATTTCTACGATACCCCACTTTTGCGCTTCGGACCTAAACTTTTCCCGTAAACGCAGAAAAACTGCAATTTCCAGGAGAAACGAGACAGACATCCCCTCCCTCTGCCACCCACCCGCCCAACTGAAAGCCAGCCATTAGACATGCACAGATAGTTCTGAGGGTCTGTCTGTGATGTCATAAAGGGCCTGCTGATCAATGGGCAGCTTTCTGATTGGCTGCTGTATTTGATTGACAGATGGAAGCTGGCAGCTGATTGGCTGTCTAGCCTAAAGTGCTTTACACACCTCCCTGATGGTACCACTGGCTAAGACTCCACCTCAGCTCATTGGGTAATGAAAAATTTAAAACAATTGATGGATGAAATCAGGCCGGCCATTTTGGGATGCTCAGTGGACTTGTTTAATGCAATGCACCTTTGTATATTCACATGCATTCGCTTCATGCTGTAACCACTGTGCATAAATATTTGGAAACATGGCATACAGTGTATCATTTGGTGTATAAGTCATGTTTCCCATGTTTTTCCTTCCCAGATACTAGCCCGTTTGAGTGTTTGGGGCACTTTTTAGCTAAAATCATCCTACAGGGCCTAACTGCATATGCTAAAGCCTGCCTATTTTGAATGGTGTAGTGGCCCCTGCAACCTCCAAAAATATCAGGACTTACTTTCCCAATAACCTGCTAACTCACCCCTGAAATACATACTTATTCACCCTATTTTGTTCATTGGACTCATTTCTCATTTGAAATACCCATTTTTGGGGGGCCAGAAATGTGCGTCTTTAAAAGGTGATTTCTACGATACCCCACTTTTGCGCGTCGGACCTCAACTTTTCCGGTAAACGCAGAAAAACCGCAATTTTCAGGAGAAACGAGACAGACATCCTCTCCCTCTGCCACCCACCCGCCCAACTGATAGCCAGCCATTAGACATGCACAGATAGTTCTGAGGGTCTGTCTGTGATGTCATAAAGGGCCTGCTGATCAATGGGCAGCTTTCTGATTGGCTGCTGTATTTGATTGACAGATGGAAGCTGGCAGCTGATTGGCTGTCTAGCCTAAAGTGCTTTACACATCTCCCTGATGGTACCATTGGCTAAGACTCCACCTCAGCTCATTGGTTAATGAAAAATTTAGAACAATTGATGGATGAAAGCAGGCAGGCCGGCTATTTTGGGACGCTCATTGGACTTGTTTAATGCAATGCACCTTTGTATTTTCACATGCATTCGCTTCATGCTGTAACCACTGTGCATAAAAATTTGGAAACATGGCATACAGTGTATCATTTGGTGTCTAAGTCATGTTTCCCATATTTTCCCTTCCCAGATACAAGCCCATTTGAGTGTTTGGGGCACTTTTTAGCTAAAATCATCCTACAGGGCCTAACTGCATATGCTAAAGCCTGCCTATTTTGAATGGTGTAGTTGCCCCTGCAACCTCCAAAATTATCAGGATTTACTTCCCCAATAACCTGCTAACTCACCCCAGAAATACATACTTATTCACCCTATTTTGTTAATTGGACTCATTTCTCATTTGAAATGCCCATTTTTGGGGGGCGAGTAATGTGCGTCTTTAAAAGGTGATTTCTATGAAACCCCACTTTTGCGCGTCGGACCTCAACTTTTCCCGTAAACGCAGAAAAACCGCAATTTTCAGGAGAAATGAGACAGACATCCCCTCCCTCTGCCACCCACCCGCCCAACTGATAGCCAGCCATTAGACATGCACAGATAGTTCTGAGGGTCTGTCTGTGATGTCATAAAGGGCCTGCTGATCAATGGGCAGCTTTCTGATTGGCTGCTGTATTTGATTGACAGATGGAAGCTGACAGCTGATTGGCTGTCTAGCCTAAAGTGCTTTACACATCTCCCTGATGGTACCACTGGCTAAGACTCCACCTCAGCTCATTGGGTAATGAAAAATTTAGAACAATTGATGGATGAAAGCAGGCAGGCCAGCCATTTTGGGACGCTCAGTGGACTTGTTTAATGCAATGCACCTTTGTATATTCACATGCATTCGCTTCGTGCTGTAACCACTGTGCATAAAAATTTGGAAACATGGCATACAGTGTATCATTTGGTGTCTAAGTCATGTTTCCCATATTTTCCCTTCCCAGATAC
Source organism: Crinia signifera (assembly GCF_055691185.1). Classification (NCBI taxonomy): domain Eukaryota; kingdom Metazoa; phylum Chordata; class Amphibia; order Anura; family Myobatrachidae; genus Crinia; species Crinia signifera. Next base: position 52,405,271 of record NC_139222.1, read on the forward strand.
AAGCCCGTTTGAGTGTTTGGGGCACTTTTTAGCTAAAATCATCCTACAGGGCCTAACTGCATATGCTAAAGCCTGCCTATTTTGAATGGTGTAGTTGCCCCTGCAACCTCCAAAAATATCAGGATTTACTTCCCCAATAACCTGCTAACTCACCCCTGAAATACATACTTATTCACCCTATTTTGTTAATTGGACTCATTTCTCATTTGAAATGCCCATTTTTGGGGGGCGAGTAATGTGCGTCTTTAAAAGGTGATTTCTACGATACCCCACTTTTGCGCGTTGGACCTCAACTTTTCCCGTAAACGCAGAAAAACCGCAATTTTCAGGAGAAACGAGACAGACATCCCCTCCCTCTGCCACCCACCCGCCCAACTGATAGCCAGCCATTAGACATGCACAGATAGTTCTGAGGGTCTGTCTGTGATGTCATAAAGGGCTGCTGATCAATGGGCAGCTTTCTGATTGGCTGCTGTATTTGATTGACAGATGGAAGCTGGCAGCTGATTGGCTGTCTAGCCTAAAGTGCTTTACACATCTCCCTGATGGTACCACTGGCTAAGACTCCACCTCAGCTCATTGGGTAATGAAAAATTTAGAACAATTGATGGATGAAAGCAGGCAGGCCAGCCATTTTGGGACGCTCAGTGGACTTGTTTAATGCAATGCACCTTTGTATATTCACATGCATTCGCTTCATGCTGTAACCACTGTGCATAAAAATTTGAAACATGGCATACAGTGTATCATTTGGTGTCTAAGTCATGTTTCCCTTATTTTCCCTTCCCAGATACAAGCCCGTTTGAGTGTTTGGGGCACTTTTTAGCTAAAATCATCCTACAGGGCCTAACTGCATATGCTAAAGCCTGCCTATTTTGAATGGTGTAGTGGCCCCTGCAACCTCCAAAAATATCAGGACTTACTTCCCCAATAACCTGCTAACTCACCCCTGAAATACATACTTATTCACCCTATTTTGTTCATTGGACTCATTTCTCATTTGAAATGCCCATTTTTAGGGAGCCAGAAATGTGCGTCTTTAAAAGGTGATTTCTACGATACCCCACTTTTGCGCGTCGGACCTCAACTTTTCCCGTAAACGCAGAAAAACCGCAATTTTCAGGAGAAACGAGACAGACTTCCCCTCCCTCTGCCACCCACCCGCCCAACTGAAAGCCAGCCATTAGACATGCACAGATAGTTCTGAGGGTCTGTCTGTGATGTCATAAAGGGCCTGCTGATCAATGGGCAGCTTTCTGATTGCCTGCTGTATTTGATTGACAGATGGAAGCTGGCAGCTGATTGGCTGTCTAGCCTAAAGTGCTTTACACATCTCCCTGATGGTACCACTGGCTAAGACTCCACCTCAGCTCATTGGGTAATGAAAAATTTAGAACAATTGATGGATTAAAGCAGGCAGGCCAGCCATTTTGGGACGCTCAGTGGACTTGTTTAATGCAATGCACCTTTGTATATTCACATGCATTCGCTTCATGCTGTAACCACTGTGCATAAAAATTTGGAAACATGGTATACAGTGTATCATTTGGTGTCTAAGTCATGTTTCCCATATTTTCCCTTCCCAGATACAAGCCTGTTTGAGTGTTTTGGGCACTTTTTAGCTAAAATCATCCTACAGGGCCTAACTGCATATGCTAAAGCCTGCCTATTTTGAATGGAGTAGATGCCCCTGCAACCTCCAAAAATATCAGGATTTACTTCCTCAATAACCTGCTAACTCACCCCTGAAATACATACTTATTCACCCTATTTTGTTAATTGGACTCATTTCTCATTTGAAATGCCCATTTTTGGGGGGCGAGTAATGTGCGTCTTTAAAAGGTGATTTCTACGATATCCCACTTTTGCGCGTTGGACCTCAACTTTTCCCGTAAACGCAGAAAAACCGCAATTTTCAGGAGAAACGAGACAGACATCCCCTCCCTCTGCCACCCACCCGCCCAACTGATAGCCAGCCATTAGACATGCACAGATAGTTCTGAGGGTCTGTCTGTGATGTCATAAAGGGCTGCTGATCAATGGGCAGCTTTCTGATTGGCTGCTGTATTTGATTGACAGATGGAAGCTGGCAGCTGATTGGCTGTCTAGCCTAAAGTGCTTTACACATCTCCCTGATGGTACCACTGGCTAAGACTCCACCTCAGCTCATTGGGTAATGAAAAATTTAGAACAATTGATGGATGAAAGCAGGCAGGCCAGCCATTTTGGGACGCTCAGTGGACTTGTTTAATGCAATGCACCTTTGTATATTCACATGCATTCGCTTCATGCTGTAACCACTGTGCATAAAAATTTGGAAACATGGCATACAGTGTATCATTTGGTGTCTAAGTCATGTTTCCCTTATTTTCCCTTCCCAGATACAAGCCCGTTTGAGTGTTTGGGGCACTTTTTAGCTAAAATCATCCTACAGGGCCTAACTGCATATGCTAAAGCCTGCCTATTTTGAATGGTGTAGTGGCCCCTGCAACCTCCAAAAATATCAGGACTTACTTCCCCAATAACCTGCTAACTCACCCCTGAAATACATACTTATTCACCCTATTTTGTTCATTGGACTCATTTCTCATTTGAAATGCCCATTTTTGGGGGGCCAGAAATGTGCGTCTTTAAAAGGTGATTTCTACGATACCCCACTTTTGCGCGTCGGACCTCAACTTTTCCCGTAAACGCAGAAAAACCGCAATTTTCAGGAGAAACGAGACAGACATCCCCTCCCTCTGCCACCCACCCGCCCAACTGAAAGCCAGCCATTAGACATGCACAGATAGTTCTGAGGGTCTGTCTGTGATGTCATAAAGGGCCTGCTGATCAATGGGCAGCTTTCTGATTGGCTGCTGTATTTGATTGACAGATGGAAGCTGGCAGCTGATTGGCTGTCTAGCCTAAAGTGCTTTACACACCTCCCTGATGGTACCACTGGCTAAGACTCCACCTCAGCTCATTGGGTAATGAAAAATTTAGAACAATTGATGGATGAAAGCAGGCAGGCCGGCCATTTTGGGACGCTCATTGGACTTGTTTAATGCAATGCACCTTTGTATTTTCACATGCATTCGCTTCATGCTGTAACCACTGTGCATAAAAAATTGAAAACATGGCATACAGTGTATCATTTGGTGTCTAAGTCATGTTTCCCATGTTTTTCCTTCCCAGATACTAGCCCGTTTGAGTGTTTGGGGCACTTTTTAGCTAAAATCATCCTACGGGGCCTAACTGCATATGCTAAAGCCTGCCTATTTTGAATGGTCTAGTGGCCCCTGCAACCTCCAAAAATATCAGGACTTACTTCCCCAATAACCTGCTAACTCACCCCTGAAATACATACTTATTCACCCTATTTTGTTCATTGGACTCATTTCTCATTTGAAATGCCCATTTTTGGGGGGCCAGAAATGTGCGTCTTTAAAAGGTGATTTCTACGATACCCCACTTTTGCGCGTCGGACCTCAACTTTTCCCGTAAACGCAGAAAAACCGCAATTTTCAGGAGAAACGAGACAGACATCCCCTCCCTCTGCCACCCACCCGCCCAACTGAAAGCCAGCCATTAGACATGCACAGATAGTTCTGAGGGTCTGTCTGTGATGTCATAAAGGGCCTGCTGATCAATGGGCAGCTTTCTGATTGGCTGCTGTATTTGATTGACAGATGGAAGCTGGCAGCTGATTGGCTGTCTAGCCTAAAGTGCTTTACACACCTCCCTGATGGTACCACTGGCTAAGACTCCACCTCAGCTCATTGGGTAATGAAAAATTTAGAACAATTGATGGATGAAAGCAGGCAGGCCGGCCATTTTGGGACGCTCAGTGGACTTGTTTAATGCAATGCACCTTTGTATATTCACATGCATTTGCTTCATGCTGTAACCACTGTGCATACAAATTTGGAAACATGGCATACAGTGTATCATTTGGTGTCTAAGTCATGTTTCCCATGTTTTTCCTTCCCAGATACTAGCCCGTTTGAGTGTTTGGGGCACTTTTTAGCTAAAATCATCCTACGGGGCCTAACTGCATATGCTAAAGCCTGCCTATTTTGAATGGTGTAGTGGCCCCTGCAACCTCCAAAAATATCAGGACTTACTTCCCCAATAACCTGCTAACTCACCCCTGAAATAAATACTTATTCACCCTATTTTGTTCATTGGACTCATTTCTCATTTGAAATGCCCATTTTTGGGAGGCGAGTAATGTGCGTCTTTAAAAGGTGATTTCTACGATACCCCACTTTTGCGCGTCAGACCTAAACTTTTCCCGTAAACGCAGAAAAACCACAATTTTCAGGAGAAACGAGACAGACATCCCCTCCCTCTGCCACCCACCCGCCCAACTGAAAGCCAGCCATTAGACATGCACAGATAGTTCTGAGGGTCTGTCTGTGATGTCATAAAGGGCCTGCTGATCAATGGGCAGCTTTCTGATTGGCTGCTGTATTTGATTGACAGATGGAAGCTGGCAGCTGATTGGCTGTCTAGCCTAAAGTGCTTTACACACCTCCCTGATGGTACCACTGGCTAAGACTCCACCTCAGCTCAATGGGTAATGAAAAATTTAGAACAATTGATGGATGAAAGCAGGCAGGCCGGCCATTTTGGAACGCTCATTGGACTTGTTTAATGCAATGCACCTTTGTATATTCACATGCATTCGCTTCATGCTGTAACCACTGTGCATAAAAATTTGGAAACATGGCATACAGTGTATCATTTGGTGTCTAAGTCATGTTTCCCATATTTTCCCTTCCCAGATACAAGCCCGTTTGAGTGTTTGGGGCACTTTTTAGGTAAAATCATCCTACAGGGCCTAACTGCGTATGCTAAAGCCTTCATATATTGAATGGTGTAGTGGCCCCTGCAACCTCCAAAAATATCAGGACTTACTTCCCCAATAACCTGCTAACTCACCCCTGAAATACATACTTATTCACCCTATTTTGTTCATTGGACTCATTTCTCATTTGAAATGCCCATTTTTGGGGAGCCAGAAATGTGCGTCTTTAAAAGGTGATTTCTACGATACCCCACTTTTGCGCGTCGAACCTCAACTTTTCCCGTAAACGCAGAAAAAACGCATTTTTCAGGAGAAACGAGACAGACATCCCCTCCCTCTGACCACCCACCCGCCCAACTGAAAGCCAGCCATTAGACATGCACAGATAGTTCTGAGGGTCTGTCTGTGATGTCATAAAGGGCCTGCTGATCAATGGGCAGCTTTCTGATTGGCTGCTGTATTTGATTGACAGATGGAAGCTAGCAGCTGATTGGCTGTCTAGCCTAAAGTGCTTTACACACCTCCCTGATGGTACCACTGGCTAAGACTCCACCTCAGCTTATTGGGTAATGAAAAATTTAGAACAATTGATGGATGAAAGCAGGCAGGCCGGCCATATTGGGACGCTCATTGGACTTGTTTAATGCGATGCACCTTTGTATTTTCACATGCATTCGCTTCATGCTGTAACCACTGTGCATAAAAAATTGAAAACATGGCATACAGTGTATCATTTGGTGTCTAAGTCATGTTTCCCATGTTTTTCCTTCCCAGATACTAGCCCGTTTGAGTGTTTGGGGCACTTTTTAGCTAAAATCATCCTACGGGGCCTAAATGCATATGCTAAAGCCTGCCTATTTTGAATGGTGAAGTGGCCCCTGCAACCTCCAAAAATATCAGGACTTACTTCCCCAATAACCTGCTAACTCACCCCTGAAATACATACTTATTCACCCTATTTTGTTCATTGGACTCATTTCTCATTTGAAATGCCCATTTTTGGGGGGCCAGAAATGTGCGTCTTTAAAAGGTGATTTCTACGATACCCCACTTTTGCGCGTCGGACCTCAACTTTTCCCGTAAACGCAGAAAAACCACAATTTTCAGGAGAAACGAGACAGACATCCCCTCCCTCTGCCACCCACCCGCCCAACTGATAGCCAGCCATTAGACATGCACAGATAGTTCTGAGGGTCTGTCTGTGATGTCATAAAGGGCCTGCTGATCAATGGGCAGCTTTCTGATTGGCTGCTGTATTTGATTGACAGATGGAAGCTGGCAGCTGATTGGCTGTCTAGCCTAACGTGCTTTACACATCTCCCTGATGGTACCACTGGCTAAGACTCCACCTCAGCTCATTGGGTAATGAAAAATTTAGAACAATTGATGGATGAAAGCAGGCAGGCCAGCCATTTTGGGATGCTCAGTGGACTTGTTTAATGCAATGCACCTTTGTATATTCACATGCATTCGCTTCATGCTGTAACCACTGTGCATAAAAATTTGGAAACATGGCATACAGTGTATCATTTGGTGTCTAAGTCATGTTTCCCATATTTTCCCTTCCCAGATACAAGCCCGTTTGAGTGTTTGGGGCACTTTTTAGCTAAAATCACCCTACAGGGCCTAACTGCATATGCTAAAGCCTGCCTATTTTGAATGGTGTAGTGGCCCCTGCAGCCTCCAAAAATATCAGGACTTACTTCCCCAATAACCTGCTAACTCACCCCTGAAATACATACTTATTCACCCTATTTTGTTCATTGGACTCATTTCTCATTTGAAATGCCCATTTTTGGGGAGCCAGAAATGTGCGTCTTTAAAAGGTGATTTCTACGATACCCCAATTTTGCGCGTCGGACCTCAACTTTTCCCGTAAACGCAGAAAAACCGCAATTTTCAGGAGAAACGAGACAGACATCCCCTCCCTCTGCCACCCACCCGCCCAACTGAAAGCCAGCCATTAGACATGCACAGATAGTTCTGAGGGTCTGTCTGTGATGTCATAAAGGGCCTGCTGATCAATGGGCAGCTTTCTGATTGGCTGCTGTATTTGATTGACAGATGGAAGCTGGCAGCTGATTGGCTGTCTAGCCTAACGTGCTTTACACATCTCCCTGATGGTACCACTGGCTAAGACTCCACCTCAGCTCATTGGGTAATGAAAAATTTAGAACAATTGATGGATGAAAGCAGGCAGGCCAGCCATTTTGGGACGCTCAGTGGACTTGTTTAATGCAATGCACCTTTGTATATTCACATGCATTCGCTTCATGCTGTAACCACTGTGCATAAAAATTTGGAAACATGGCATACAGTGTATCATTTGGTGTCTAAGTCATGTTTCCCTTATTTTCCCTTCCCAGATACAAGCCCGTTTGAGTGTTTGGGGCACTTTTTAGCTAAAATCATCCTACAGGGCCTAACTGCATATGCTAAAGCCTGCCTATTTTGAATGGTGTAGTGGCCCCTGCAACCTCCAAAAATATCAGGACTTACTTCCCCAATAACCTGCTAACTCACCCCTGAAATACATACTTATTCACCCTATTTTGTTCATTGGACTCATTTCTCATTTGAAATGCCTATTTTTGGGGAGCCAGAAATGTGCGTCTTTAAAAGGTGATTTCTACGATACCCCACTTTTGCGCGTCGAACCTCAACTTTTCCCGTAAACGAAGAAAAACCGCAATTTTCAGGAGAAACGAGACAGTCATCCCCTCCCTCTGCCACCCACCCGCCCAACTGAAAGCCAGCCATTAGACATGCACAGATAGTTCTGAGGGTCTGTCTGTGATGTCATAAAGGGCCTGCTGATCAATGGGCAGCTTTCTGATTGGCTGCTGTATTTGATTGACAGATGGAAGCTGGCAGCTGATTGGCTGTCTAGCCTAACGTGCTTTACACATCTCCCTGATGGTACCACTGGCTAAGACTCCACCTCAGCTCATTGGGTAATGAAAAATTTAGAACAATTGATGGATGAAAGCAGGCAGGCCAGCCATTTTGGGACGCTCAGTGGACTTGTTTAATGCAATGCACCTTTGTATATTCACATGCATTCGCTTCATGCTGTAACCACTGTGCATAAAAATTTGGAAACATGGCATACAGTGTATCATTTGGTGTCTAAGTCATGTTTCCCTTATTTTCCCTTCCCAGATACAAGCCCGTTTGAGTGTTTGGGGCACTTTTTAGCTAAAATCATCCTACAGGGCCTAACTGCATATGCTAAAGCCTGCCTATTTTGAATGGTGTAGTGGCCCCTGCAACCTCCAAAAATATCAGGACTTACTTCCCCAATAACCTGCTAACTCACCCCTGAAATACATACTTATTCACCCTATTTTGTTCATTGGACTCATTTCTCATTTGAAATGCCTATTTTTGGGGAGCCAGAAATGTGCGTCTTTAAAAGGTGATTTCTACGATACCCCACTTTTGCGCGTCGAACCTCAACTTTTCCCGTAAACGAAGAAAAACCGCAATTTTCAGGAGAAACGAGACAGACATCCCCTCCCTCTGCCACCCACCCGCCCAACTGAAAGCCAGCCATTAGACATGCACAGATAGTTCTGAGGGTCTGTCTGTGATGTCATTAAGGGCCTGCTGATCAATGGGCAGCTTTCTGATTGGCTGCTGTATTTGATTGACAGATGGAAGCTGGCAGCTGATTGGCTGTCTAGCCTAAAGTGCTTTACACACCTCCCTGATGGTACCACTGGCTAAGACTCCACCTCAGCTCATTGGGTAATGAAAAATTTAGAACAATTGATGGATGAAAGCAGGCAGGCCGGCCATTTTGGAACGCTCATTGGACTTGTTTAATGCAATGCACCTTTGTATTTTCACATGCATTCGCTTCATGCTGTAACCACTGTGCATAAAAAATTGAAAACATGGCATACAGTGTATCATTTGGTGTCTAAGTCATGTTTCCCATATTTTCCCTTCCCAGATACAAGCCCGTTTGAGTGTTTGGGGCACTTTTTAGCTAAAATCACCCTACAGGGCCTAACTGCATATGCTAAAGCCTGCCTATTTTGAATGGTGTAGTGGCCCCTGCAACCTCCAAAAATATCAGGACTTACTTCCCCAATAACCTGCTAACTCACCCCTGAAATACATACTTATTCACCCTATTTTGTTCATTGGACTCATTTCTCATTTGAAATGCCCATTTTTGGGGAGCCAGAAATGTGCGTCTTTAAAAGGTGATTTCTACGATACCCCAATTTTGCGCGTCGGACCTCAACTTTTCCCGTAAACGCAGAAAAACCGCAATTTTCAGGAGAAACGAGACAGACATCCCCTCCCTCTGCCACCCACCCGCCCAACTGAAAGCCAGCCATTAGACATGCACAGATAGTTCTGAGGGTCTGTCTGTGATGTCATAAAGGGCCTGCTGATCAATGGGCAGCTTTCTGATTGGCTGCTGTATTTGATTGACAGATGGAAGCTGGCAGCTGATTGGCTGTCTAGCCTAACGTGCTTTACACATCTCCCTGATGGTACCACTGGCTAAGACTCCACCTCAGCTCATTGGGTAATGAAAAATTTAGAACAATTGATGGATGAAAGCAGGCAGGCCAGCCATTTTGGGACGCTCAGTGGACTTGTTTAATGCAATGCACCTTTGTATATTCACATGCATTCGCTTCATGCTGTAACCACTGTGCATAAAAATTTGGAAACATGGCATACAGTGTATCATTTGGTGTCTAAGTCATGTTTCCCTTATTTTCCCTTCCCAGATACAAGCCCGTTTGAGTGTTTGGGGCACTTTTTAGCTAAAATCATCCTACAGGGCCTAACTGCATATGCTAAAGCCTGCCTATTTTGAATGGTGTAGTGGCCCCTGCAACCTCCAAAAATATCAGGACTTACTTCCCCAATAACCTGCTAACTCACCCCTGAAATACATACTTATTCACCCTATTTTGTTCATTGGACTCATTTCTCATTTGAAATGCCTATTTTTGGGGAGCCAGAAATGTGCGTCTTTAAAAGGTGATTTCTACGATACCCCACTTTTGCGCGTCGAACCTCAACTTTTCCCGTAAACGAAGAAAAACCGCAATTTTCAGGAGAAACGAGACAGTCATCCCCTCCCTCTGCCACCCACCCGCCCAACTGAAAGCCAGCCATTAGACATGCACAGATAGTTCTGAGGGTCTGTCTGTGATGTCATAAAGGGCCTGCTGATCAATGGGCAGCTTTCTGATTGGCTGCTGTATTTGATTGACAGATGGAAGCTGGCAGCTGATTGGCTGTCTAGCCTAACGTGCTTTACACATCTCCCTGATGGTACCACTGGCTAAGACTCCACCTCAGCTCATTGGGTAATGAAAAATTTAGAACAATTGATGGATGAAAGCAGGCAGGCCAGCCATTTTGGGACGCTCAGTGGACTTGTTTAATGCAATGCACCTTTGTATATTCACATGCATTCGCTTCATGCTGTAACCACTGTGCATAAAAATTTGGAAACATGGCATACAGTGTATCATTTGGTGTCTAAGTCATGTTTCCCTTATTTTCCCTTCCCAGATACAAGCCCGTTTGAGTGTTTGGGGCACTTTTTAGCTAAAATCATCCTACAGGGCCTAACTGCATATGCTAAAGCCTGCCTATTTTGAATGGTGTAGTGGCCCCTGCAACCTCCAAAAATATCAGGACTTACTTCCCCAATAACCTGCTAACTCACCCCTGAAATACATACTTATTCACCCTATTTTGTTCATTGGACTCATTTCTCATTTGAAATGCCTATTTTTGGGGAGCCAGAAATGTGCGTCTTTAAAAGGTGATTTCTACGATACCCCACTTTTGCGCGTCGAACCTCAACTTTTCCCGTAAACGAAGAAAAACCGCAATTTTCAGGAGAAACGAGACAGACATCCCCTCCCTCTGCCACCCACCCGCCCAACTGAAAGCCAGCCATTAGACATGCACAGATAGTTCTGAGGGTCTGTCTGTGATGTCATTAAGGGCCTGCTGATCAATGGGCAGCTTTCTGATTGGCTGCTGTATTTGATTGACAGATGGAAGCTGGCAGCTGATTGGCTGTCTAGCCTAAAGTGCTTTACACACCTCCCTGATGGTACCACTGGCTAAGACTCCACCTCAGCTCATTGGGTAATGAAAAATTTAGAACAATTGATGGATGAAAGCAGGCAGGCCGGCCATTTTGGAACGCTCATTGGACTTGTTTAATGCAATGCACCTTTGTATTTTCACATGCATTCGCTTCATGCTGTAACCACTGTGCATAAAAAATTGAAAACATGGCATACAGTGTATCATTTGGTGTCTAAGTCATGTTTCCCATGTTTTTCCTTCCCAGATACTAGCCCGTTTGAGTGTTTGGGGCACTTTTTAGCTAAAATCATCCTACGGGGCCTAACTGCATATGCTAAAGCCTGCCTATTTTGAATGGTCTAGTGGCCCCTGCAACCTCCAAAAATATCTGGACTTACTTCCCCAATAACCTGCTAACTCACCCCTGAAATACATACTTATTCACCCTATTTTGTTCATTGGACTCATTTCTCATTTGAAATGCCCATTTTTGGGGGGCCAGAAATGTGCGTCTTTAAAAGGTGATTTCTACGATACCCCACTTTTGCGCGTCGGACCTCAACTTTTCCCGTAAACGCAGAAAAACCGCAATTTTCAGGAGAAACGAGACAGACATCCCCTCCCTCTGCCACCCACCCGCCCAACTGAAAGCCAGCCATTAGACATGCACAGATAGTTCTGAGGGTCTGTCTGTGATGTCATAAAGGGCCTGCTGATCAATGGGCAGCTTTCTGATTGGCTGCTGTATTTGATTGACAGATGGAAGCTGGCAGCTGATTGGCTGTTTAGCCTAAAGTGCTTTACACACCTCCCTGATGGTACCACTGGCTAAGACTCCACCTCAGCTCATTGGGTAATGAAAAATTTAGAACAATTGATGGATGAAAGCAGGCAGGCCGGCCATTTTGGGACGCTCATTGGACTTGTTTAATGCAATGCACCTTTGTATATTCACATGCATTTGCTTCATGCTGTAACCACTGTGCATAAAAATTTGGAAACATGGCATACAGTGTATCATTTGGTGTCTAAGTCATGTTTCCCATGTTTTTCCTTCCCAGATACTAGCCCGTTTGAGTGTTTGGGGCACTTTTTAGCTAAAATCATCCTACGGGGCCTAACTGCATATGCTAAAGCCTGCCTATTTTGAATGGTGTAGTGGCCCCTGCAACCTCCAAAAATATCAGGACTTACTTCCCCAATAACCTGCTAACTCACCCCTGAAATAAATACTTATTCACCCTATTTTGTTCATTGGACTCATTTCTCATTTGAAATGCCCATTTTTGGGAGGCGAGTAATGTGCGTCTTTAAAAGGTGATTTCTACGATACCCCACTTTTGCGCGTCAGACCTAAACTTTTCCCGTAAACGCAGAAAAACCACAATTTTCAGGAGAAACGAGACAGACATCCCCTCCCTCTGCCACCCACCCGCCCAACTGACAGCCAGCCATTAGACATGCACAGATAGTTCTGAGGGTCTGTCTGTGATGTCATAAAGGGCCTGCTGATCAATGGGCAGCTTTCTGATTGGCTGCTGTATTTGATTGACAGATGGAAGCTGGCAGCTGATTGGCTGTCTAGCCTAAAGTGCTTTACACACCTCCCTGATGGTACCACTGGCTAAGACTCCACCTCAGCTCAATGGGTAATGAAAAATTTAGAACAATTGATGGATGAAAGCAGGCAGGCCGGCCATTTTGGAACGCTCATTGGACTTGTTTAATGCAATGCACCTTTGTATATTCACATGCATTCGCTTCATGCTGTAACCACTGTGCATAAAAATTTGGAAACATGGCATACAGTGTATCATTTGGTGTCTAAGTCATGTTTCCCATATTTTCCCTTCCCAGATACAAGCCCGTTTGAGTGTTTGGGGCACTTTTTAGGTAAAATCATCCTACAGGGCCTAACTGCGTATGCTAAAGCCTTCATATATTGAATGGTGTAGTGGCCCCTGCAACCTCCAAAAATATCAGGACTTACTTCCCCAATAACCTGCTAACTCACCCCTGAAATACATACTTATTCACCCTATTTTGTTCATTGGACTCATTTCTCATTTGAAATGCCCATTTTTGGGGAGCCAGAAATGTGCGTCTTTAAAAGGTGATTTCTACGATACCCCACTTTTGCGCGTCGAACCTCAACTTTTCCCGTAAACGCAGAAAAAACGCATTTTTCAGGAGAAACGAGACACATCCCCTCCCTCTGACCACCCACCCGCCCAACTGAAAGCCAGCCATTAGACATGCACAGATAGTTCTGAGGGTCTGTCTGTGATGTCATAAAGGGCCTGCTGATCAATGGGCAGCTTTCTGATTGGCTGCTGTATTTGATTGACAGATGGAAGCTAGCAGCTGATTGTCTGTCTAGCCTAAAGTGCTTTACACACCTCCCTGATGGTACCACTGGCTAAGACTCCACCTCAGCTTATTGGGTAATGAAAAATTTAGAACAATTGATGGATGAAAGCAGGCAGGCCGGCCATATTGGGACGCTCATTGGACTTGTTTAATGCGATGCACCTTTGTATTTTCACATGCATTCGCTTCATGCTGTAACCACTGTGCATAAAAAATTGAAAACATGGCATACAGTGTATCATTTGGTGTCTAAGTCATGTTTCCCATGTTTTTCCTTCCCAGATACTAGCCCGTTTGAGTGTTTGGGGCACTTTTTAGCTAAAATCATCCTACGGGGCCTAAATGCATATGCTAAAGCCTGCCTATTTTGAATGGTGTAGTGGCCCCTGCAACCTCCAAAAATATCAGGACTTACTTCCCCAATAACCTGCTAACTCACCCCTGAAATACATACTTATTTACCCTATTTTGTTCATTGGACTCATTTCTCATTTGAAATGCCCATTTTTGGGGGGCCAGAAATGTGCGTCTTTAAAAGGTGATTTCTACGATACCCCACTTTTGCGCGTCGGACCTCAACTTTTCCCGTAAACGCAGAAAAACCACAATTTTCAGGAGAAACGAGACAGACATCCCCTCCCTCTGCCACCCACCCGCCCAACTGATAGCCAGCCATTAGACATGCACAGATAGTTCTGAGGGTCTGTCTGTGATGTCATAAAGGGCCTGCTGATCAATGGGCAACTTTCTGATTGGCTGCTGTATTTGATTGACAGATGGAAGCTGGCAGCTGATTGGCTGTCTAGCCTAACGTGCTTTACACATCTCCCTGATGGTACCACTGGCTAAGACTCCACCTCAGCTCATTGGGTAATGAAAAATTTAGAACAATTGATGGATGAAAGCAGGCAGGCCAGCCATTTTGGGATGCTCAGTGGACTTGTTTAATGCAATGCACCTTTGTATATTCACATGCATTCGCTTCATGCTGTAACCACTGTGCATAAAAATTTGGAAACATGGCATACAGTGTATCATTTGGTGTCTAAGTCATGTTTCCCATATTTTCCCTTCCCAGATAAAAGCCCGTTTGAGTGTTTGGGGCACTTTTTAGCTAAAATCACCCTACAGGGCCTAACTGCATATGCTAAAGCCTGCCTATTTTGAATGGTGTAGTGGCCCCTGCAACCTCCAAAAATATCAGGACTTACTTCCCCAATAACCTGCTAACTCACCCCTGAAATACATACTTATTCACCCTATTTTGTTCATTGGACTCATTTCTCATTTGAAATGCCCATTTTTGGGGAGCCAGAAATGTGCGTCTTTAAAAGGTGATTTCTACGATACCCCACTTTTGCGCGTCGGACCTCAACTTTTCCCGTAAACGCAGAAAAACCGCAATTTTCAGGAGAAACGAGACAGACATCCCCTCCCTCTGCCACCCACCCGCCCAACTGAAAGCCAGCCATTAGACATGCACAGATAGTTCTGAGGGTCTGTCTGTGATGTCATAAAGGGCCTGCTGATCAATGGGCAGCTTTCTGATTGGCTGCTGTATTTGATTGACAGATGGAAGCTGGCAGCTGATTGGCTGTCTAGCCTAACGTGCTTTACACATCTCCCTGATGGTACCACTGGCTAAGACTCCACCTCAGCTCATTGGGTAATGAAAAATTTAGAACAATTGATGGATGAAAGCAGGCAGGCCGGCCATTTTGGGACGCTCAGTGGACTTGTTTAATGCAATGCACCTTTGTATTTTCACATGCATTCGCTTCATGCTGTAACCACTGTGCATAAAAAATTGAAAACATGGCATACAGTGTATCATTTGGTGTCTAAGTCATGTTTCCCATGTTTTTCCTTCCCAGATACTAGCCCGTTTGAGTGTTTGGGGCACTTTTTAGCTAAAATCATCCTACGGGGCCTAACTGCATATGCTAAAGCCTGCCTATTTTGAATGGTCTAGTGGCCCCTGCAACCTCCAAAAATCAGGACTTACTTCCCCAATAACCTGCTAACTCACCCCTGAAATACATACTTATTCACCCTATTTTGTTAATTGGACTCATTTCTCATTTAAAATGCCCATTTTTGGGGGGCCAGAAATGTGCCTCTTTAAAATGTGATTTCTACGATACCCCACTTTTGCGCGTCGGACCTTAACTTTTCCCGTAAACGCAGAAAAACCGCAATTTTCAGGAGAAACGAGACAGACATCCCCTCCCTCTGCCACCCACCCGCCCAACTGAAAGCCAGCCATTAGACATGCACAGATAGTTCTGAGGGTCTGTCTGTGATGTCATAAAGGGCCTGCTGATCAATGGGCAGCTTTCTGATTGGCTGCTGTATTTGATTGACAGATGGAAGCTGGCAGCTGATTGGCTGTCTAGCCTAAAGTGCATTACACACCTCCCTGATGGTACCACTGGCTAAGACTCCACCTCAGCTCATTGGGTAATGAAAAATTTAGAACAATTGATGGATGAAAGCAGGCAGGCCGGCCATTTTGGGACGCTCAGTGGACTTGTTTAATTCAATGCACCTTTGTATATTCACATGCATTCGCTTCATGCTGTAACCACTGTGCATAAAAATTTGGAAACATGGCATACAGTGTATCATTTGGTGTCTAAGTCATGTTTCCCATGTTTTTCCTTCCCAGATACTAGCCCGTTTGAGTGTTTGGGGCACTTTTTAGCTAAAATCATCCTACAGGGCCTAACTGCATATGCTAAAGCCTGCCTATTTTGAATGGTGTAGTGGCCCCTGCAACCTCCAAAAATATCAGGACTTACTTCCCCAATAACCTGCTAACTCACCCCTGAAATACATACTTATTCACCCTATTTTGTTCATTGGACTCATTTCTCATTTGAAATGCCCATTTTTGGGGGGCCAGAAATGTGCGTCTTTAAAAGGTGATTTCTACGATACCCCACTTTTGCGCGTCGGACCTCAACTTTTCCCGTAAACGCAGAAAAACCACAATTTTCAGGAGAAACGAGACAGACATCCCCTCCCTCTGCCACCCACCCGCCCAACTGATAGCCAGCCATTAGACATGCACAGATAGTTCTGAGGGTCTGTCTGTGATGTCATAAAGGGCCTGCTGATCAATGGGCAGCTTTCTGATTGGCTGCTGTATTTGATTGACAGATGGAAGCTGGCAGCTGATTGGCTGTCTAGCCTAACGTGCTTTACACATCTCCCTGATGGTACCACTGGCTAAGACTCCACCTCAGCTCATTGGGTAATGAAAAATTTAGAACAATTGATGGATGAAAGCAGGCAGGCCAGCCATTTTGGGACGCTCAGTGGACTTGTTTAATGCAATGCACCTTTGTATATTCACATGCATTCGCTTCATGCTGTAACCACTGTGCATAAAAATTTGGAAACATGGCATACAGTGTATCATTTGGTGTCTAAGTCATGTTTCCCATATTTTCCCTTCCCAGATACAAGCCCGTTTGAGTGTTTGGGGCACTTTTTAGCTAAAATCACCCTACAGGGCCTAACTGCATATGCTAAAGCCTGCCTATTTTGAATGGTGTAGTGGCCCCTGCAACCTCCAAAAATATCAGGACTTACTTCCCCAATAACCTGCTAACTCACCCCTGAAATACATACTTATTCACCCTATTTTGTTCATTGGACTCATTTCTCATTTGAAATGCCCATTTTTGGGGAGCCAGAAATGTGCGTCTTTAAAAGGTGATTTCTACGATACCCCACTTTTGCGCGTCGGACCTCAACTTTTCCCGTAAACGCAGAAAAACCGCAATTTTCAGGAGAAACGAGACAGACATCCCCTCCCTCTGCCACCCACCCGCCCAACTGAAAGCCAGCCATTAGACATGCACAGATAGTTCTGAGGGTCTGTCTGTGATGTCATAAAGGGCCTGCTGATCAATGGGCAGCTTTCTGATTGGCTGCTGTATTTGATTGACAGATGGAAGCTGGCAGCTGATTGGCTGTCTAGCCTAACGTGCTTTACACATCTCCCTGATGGTACCACTGGCTAAGACTCCACCTCAGCTCATTGGGTAATGAAAAATTTAGAACAATTGATGGATGAAAGCAGGCAGGCCGGCCATTTTGGGACGCTCATTGGACTTGTTTAATGCAATGCACCTTTGTATTTTCACATGCATTCGCTTCATGCTGTAACCACTGTGCATAAAAAATTGAAAACATGGCATACAGTGTATCAGTTGGTGTCTAAGTCATGTTTCCCATGTTTTTCCTTCCCAGATACTAGCCCGTTTGAGTGTTTGGGGCACTTTTTAGCTAAAATCATCCTATGGGGCCTAACTGCATATGCTAAAGCCTGCCTATTTTGAATGGTCTAGTGGCCCCTGCAACCTCCAAAAATCAGGACTTACTTCCCCAATAACCTGCTAACTCACCCCTGAAATACATACTTATTCACCCTATTTTGTTAATTGGACTCATTTCTCATTTAAAATGCCCATTTTTGGGGGGCCAGAAATGTGCGTCTTTAAAAGGTGATTTCTACGATACCCCACTTTTGCGCGTCGGACCTCAACTTTTCCCGTAAACGCAGAAAAACCACAATTTTCAGGAGAAACGAGACAGACATCCCCTCCCTCTGCCACCCACCCGCCCAACTGATAGCCAGCCATTAGACATGCACAGATAGTTCTGAGGGTCTGTCTGTGATGTCATAAAGGGCCTGCTGATCAATGGGCAGCTTTCTGATTGGCTGCTGTATTTGATTGACAGATGGAAGCTGGCAGCTGATTGGCTGTCTAGCCTAACGTGCTTTACACATCTCCCTGATGGTACCACTGGCTAAGACTCCACCTCAGCTCATTGGGTAATGAAAAATTTAGAACAATTGATGGATGAAAGCAGGCAGGCCAGCCATTTTGGGACGCTCAGTGGACTTGTTTAATGCAATGCACCTTTGTATATTCACATGCATTCGCTTCATGCTGTAACCACTGTGCATAAAAATTTGGAAACATGGCATACAGTGTATCATTTGGTGTCTAAGTCATGTTTCCCATATTTTCCCTTCCCAGATACAAGCCCGTTTGAGTGTTTGGGGCACTTTTTAGCTAAAATCACCCTACAGGGCCTAACTGCATATGCTAAAGCCTGCCTATTTTGAATGGTGTAGTAGCCCCTGCAACCTCCAAAAATATCAGGACTTACTTCCCCAATAACCTGCTAACTCACCCCTGAAATACATACTTATTCACCCTATTTTGTTCATTGGACTCATTTCTCATTTGAAATGCCCATTTTTGGGGAGCCAGAAATGTGCGTCTTTAAAAGGTGATTTCTACGATACCCCACTTTTGCGCGTCGGACCTCAACTTTTCCCGTAAACGCAGAAAAACCGCAATTTTCAGGAGAAACGAGACAGACATCCCCTCCCTCTGCCACCCACCCGCCCAACTGAAAGCCAGCCATTAGACATGCACAGATAGTTCTGAGGGTCTGTCTGTGATGTCATAAAGGGCCTGCTGATCAATGGGCAGCTTTCTGATTGGCTGCTGTATTTGATTGACAGATGGAAGCTGGCAGCTGATTGGCTGTCTAGCCTAAAGTGCTTTACACATCTCCCTGATGGTACCACTGGCTAAGACTCCACCTCAGCTCATTGGGTAATGAAAAATTTAGAACAATTGATGGATGAAAGCAGGCAGGCCAGCCATTTTGGGACGCTCAGTGGACTTGTTTAATGCAATGCACCTTTGTATATTCACATGCATTCGCTTCATGCTGTAACCACTGTGCATAAAAATTTGGAAACATGGCATACAGTGTATCATTTGGTGTCTAAGTCATGTTTCCCTTATTTTCCCTTCCCAGATACAAGCCCGTTTGAGTGTTTGGGGCACTTTTTAGCTAAAATCATCCTACAGGGCCTAACTGCATATGCTAAAGCCTGCCTATTTTGAATGGTGTAGTGGCCCCTGCAACCTCCAAAAATATCAGGACTTACTTACCCAATAACCTGCTAACTCACCCCTGAAATACATACTTATTCACCCTATTTTGTTCATTGGACTCATTTCTCATTTGAAATGCCCATTTTTGGGGGGCCAGAAATGTGCGTCTTTAAAAGGTGATTTCTACGATACCCCACTTTTGCGCGTCGGACCTCAACTTTTCCCGTAAACGCAGAAAAACCGAAATTTTCAGGAGAAACGACACAGACATCCCCTCCCTCTGCCACCCACCCGCCCAACTGACAGCCAGCCATTAGACATGCACAGATAGTTCTGAGGGTCTGTCTGTGATGTCATAAAGGGCCTGCTGATCAATGGGCAGCTTTCTGATTGGCTGCTGTATTTGATTGACAGATGGAAGCTGGCAGCTGATTGGCTGTCTAGCCTAAAGTGCTTTACACACCTCCCTGATGGTACCACTGGCTAAGACACCACCTCAGCTCATTGGGTAATATAAAATATAGAACAATTGATGGATGAAAGCAGGCAGGCCGGCCATTTTGGGACGCTCATTGGACTTGTTTAATGCAATGCACCTTTGTATTTTCACATGCATTCGCTTCATGCTGTAACCACTGTGCATAACAATTTGGAAACATGGCATACAGTGTATCATTTGGTGTCTAAGTCATGTTTCCCATATTTTCCCTTCCCAGATACAAGCCCGTTTGAGTGTTTGGGGCACTTTTTAGCTAAAATCATCCTACAGGGCCTAACTGCATATGCTAAAGCCTGCCTATTTTGAATGGTCTAGTGGCCCCTGTAACCTCCAAAAATATCAGGATTTACTTCCCCAATAACCTGCTAACTCATTCCTGAAATACCTACTTATTCACCCTATTTTGTTAATTTGACTCATTTCTCATTTGAAATGCCCATTTTTGGGGGGCCAGAAATGTGCGTCTTTAAACAGTGATTTCTACGATACCCCACTTTTGCGTGTCGGACCTCAACTTTTCCCGTAAACGCAGAAAAAACGCAATTTCCAGGAGAAACGAGACAGACATCCCCTCCCTCTGCCACCCACCCGCCCAACTGAAAGCCAGCCATTAGACATGCACAGATAGTTCTGAGGGTCTGTCTGTGATGCCATAAAGGGCCTGCTGATCAATGGGCAGCTTTCTGATTGGCTGCTGTATTTGATTGGCAGATGGAAGCTGGCAGCTGATTGGCTGTCTAGCCTAAAGTGCTTTACACACCTCCCTGATGGTACCACTGGCTAAGACTCCACCTCAGCTCATTGGGTAATGAAAAATTTAGAACAATTGATGGATGAA
Organism: Crinia signifera; assembly: GCF_055691185.1. Classification (NCBI taxonomy): domain Eukaryota; kingdom Metazoa; phylum Chordata; class Amphibia; order Anura; family Myobatrachidae; genus Crinia; species Crinia signifera. Next base: position 52,425,781 of record NC_139222.1, read on the forward strand.
AGCAGGCAGGTCGGCCATTTTGGGACGCTCATTGGACTTGTTTAATGCAATGCACCTTTGTATTTTCACATGCATTCGCTTCATGCTGTAACCACTGTGCATAAAAATTTGGAAACATGGCATACAGTGTATTATTTGGTGTCTAAGTCATGTTTCCCATATTTTCCCTTCCCAGATACAAGCCCGTTTGAGTGTTTGGGGCACTTTTTAGCTAAAATCATCCTACAGGGCCTAACTGCCTATGCTAAAGCCTGCCTATTTTGAAAGGTGTAGTTGCCCCTGCAACCTCCAAAAATATCAGGATTTACTTCCCCAATAACCTGCTAACTCAACCCTGAAATACATACTTATTCACCCTATTTTTTTCATTGGACTCATTTCTCATTTGAAATGCCCATTTTTGGGGGGCCAGAAATGTGCGTCTTTAAACGGTGATTTCTACGATACCCCACTTTTGCGCTTCGGACCTAAACTTTTCCCGTAAACGCAGAAAAACTGCAATTTCCAGGAGAAACGAGACAGACATCCCCTCCCTCTGCCACCCACCCGCCCAACTGAAAGCCAGCCATCAGACATGCACAGATAGTTCTGAGGGTCTGTCTGTGATGTCATAAAGGGCCTGCTGATCAATGGGCAGCTTTCTGATTGGCTGCTGTATTTGATTGACAGATGGAAGCTGGCAGCTGATTGGCTGTCTAGCCTAAAGTGCTTTACACACCTCCCTGATGGTACCACTGGCTAAGACTCCACCTCAGCTCATTGGGTAATGAAAAATTTAAAACAATTGATGGATGAAATCAGGCCGGCCATTTTGGGATGCTCAGTGGACTTGTTTAATGCAATGCACCTTTGTATATTCACATGCATTCGCTTCATGCTGTAACCACTGTGCATAAAAATTTGGAAACATGGCATACAGTGTATCATTTGGTGTACAAGTCATGTTTCCCATGTTTTTCCTTCCCAGATACTAGCCCGTTTGAGTGTTTGGGGCACTTTTTAGCTAAAATCATCCTACAGGGCCTAACTGCATATGCTAAAGCCTGCCTATTTTGAATGGTGTAGTGGCCCCTGCAACCTCCAAAAATATCAGGACTTACTTTCCCAATAACCTGCTAACTCACCCCTGAAATACATACTTATTCACCCTATTTTGTTCATTGGACTCATTTCTCATTTGAAATACCCATTTTTGGGGGGCCAGAAATGTGCGTCTTTAAAAGGTGATTTCTACGATACCCCACTTTTGCGCGTCGGACCTCAACTTTTCCGGTAAACGCAGAAAAACCGCAATTTTCAGGAGAAACGAGACAGACATCCTCTCCCTCTGCCACCCACCCGCCCAACTGATAGCCAGCCATTAGACATGCACAGATAGTTCTGAGGGTCTGTCTGTGATGTCATAAAGGGCCTGCTGATCAATGGGCAGCTTTCTGATTGGCTGCTGTATTTGATTGACAGATGGAAGCTGGCAGCTGATTGGCTGTCTAGCCTAAAGTGCTTTACACATCTCCCTGATGGTACCATTGGCTAAGACTCCACCTCAGCTCATTGGTTAATGAAAAATTTAGAACAATTGATGGATGAAAGCAGGCAGGCCGGCCATTTTGGGACGCTCATTGGACTTGTTTAATGCAATGCACCTTTGTATTTTCACATGCATTCGCTTCATGCTGTAACCACTGTGCATAAAAATTTGGAAACATGGCATACAGTGTATCATTTGGTGTCTAAGTCATGTTTCCCATATTTTCCCTTCCCAGATACAAGCCCATTTGAGTGTTTGGGGCACTTTTTAGCTAAAATCATCCTACAGGGCCTAACTGCATATGCTAAAGCCTGCCTATTTTGAATGGTGTAGTTGCCCCTGCAACCTCCAAAATTATCAGGATTTACTTCCCCAATAACCTGCTAACTCACCCCAGAAATACATACTTATTCACCCTATTTTGTTAATTGGACTCATTTCTCATTTGAAATGCCCATTTTTGGGGGGCGAGTAATGTGCGTCTTTAAAAGGTGATTTCTATGAAACCCCACTTTTGTGCGTCGGACCTCAACTTTTCCCGTAAACGCAGAAAAACCGCAATTTTCAGGAGAAATGAGACAGACATCCCCTCCCTCTGCCACCCACCCGCCCAACTGATAGCCAGCCATTAGACATGTACAGATAGTTCTGAGGGTCTGTCTGTGATGTCATAAAGGGCCTGCTGATCAATGGGCAGCTTTCTGATTGGCTGCTGTATTTGATTGACAGATGGAAGCTGGCAGCTGATTGGCTGTCTAGCCTAAAGTGCTTTACACATCTCCCTGATGGTACCACTGGCTAAGACTCCACCTCAGCTCATTGGGTAATGAAAAATTTAGAACAATTGATGGATGAAAGCAGGCAGGCCAGCCATTTTGGGACGCTCAGTGGACTTGTTTAATGCAATGCACCTTTGTATATTCACATGCATTCGCTTCGTGCTGTAACCACTGTGCATAAAAATTTGGAAACATGGCATACAGTGTATCATTTGGTGTCTAAGTCATGTTTCCCATATTTTCCCTTCCCAGATACAAGCCCGTTTGAGTGTTTGGGGCACTTTTTAGCTAAAATCATCCTACAGGGCCTAACTGCATATGCTAAAGCCTGCCTATTTTGAATGGTGTAGTTGCCCCTGCAACCTCCAAAAATATCAGGATTTACTTCCCCAATAACCTGCTAACTCACCCCTGAAATACATACTTATTCACCCTATTTTGTTAATTGGACTCATTTCTCATTTGAAATGCCCATTTTTGGGGGGCGAGTAATGTGCGTCTTTAAAAGGTGATTTCTACGATACCCCACTTTTGCGCGTTGGACCTCAACTTTTCCCGTAAACGCAGAAAAACCGCAATTTTCAGGAGAAACGAGACAGACATCCCCTCCCTCTGCCACCCACCCGCCCAACTTATAGCCAGCCATTAGACATGCACAGATAGTTCTGAGGGTCTGTCTGTGATGTCATAAAGGGCTGCTGATCAATGGGCAGCTTTCTGATTGGCTGCTGTATTTGATTGACAGATGGAAGCTGGCAGCTGATTGGCTGTCTAGCCTAAAGTGCTTTACACATCTCCCTGATGGTACCACTGGCTAAGACTCCACCTCAGCTCATTGGGTAATGAAAAATTTAGAACAATTGATGGATGAAAGCAGGCAGGCCAGCCATTTTGGGACGCTCAGTGGACTTGTTTAATGCAATGCACCTTTGTATATTCACATGCATTCGCTTCATGCTGTAACCACTGTGCATAAAAATTTGAAACATGGCATACAGTGTATCATTTGGTGTCTAAGTCATGTTTCCCTTATTTTCCCTTCCCAGATACAAGCCCGTTTGAGTGTTTGGGGCACTTTTTAGCTAAAATCATCCTACAGGGCCTAACTGCATATGCTAAAGCCTGCCTATTTTGAATGGTGTAGTGGCCCCTGCAACCTCCAAAAATATCAGGACTTACTTCCCCAATAACCTGCTAACTCACCCCTGAAATACATACTTATTCACCCTATTTTGTTCATTGGACTCATTTCTCATTTGAAATGCCCATTTTTAGGGAGCCAGAAATGTGCGTCTTTAAAAGGTGATTTCTACGATACCCCACTTTTGTGCGTCGGACCTCAACTTTTCCCGTAAACGCAGAAAAACCGCAATTTTCAGGAGAAACGAGACAGACTTCCCCTCCCTCTGCCACCCACCCGCCCAACTGAAAGCCAGCCATTAGACATGCACAGATAGTTCTGAGGGTCTGTCTGTGATGTCATAAAGGGCCTGCTGATCAATGGGCAGCTTTCTGATTGCCTGCTGTATTTGATTGACAGATGGAAGCTGGCAGCTGATTGGCTGTCTAGCCTAAAGTGCTTTACACACCTCCCTGATGGTACCACTGGCTAAGACTCCACCTCAGCTCATTGGGTAATGAAAAATTTAGAACAATTGATGGATGAAAGCAGGCAGGCCGGCCATTTTGGGACGCTCATTGGACTTGTTTAATGCAATGCACCTTTGTATTTTCACATGCATTCGCTTCATGCTGTAACCACTGTGCATAAAAATTTGGAAACATGGCATACAGTGTATCATTTGGTGCGAAGTCATGTTTCCCATGTTTTTCCTTCCCAGATACTAGCCCGTTTGAGTGTTTGTGGCACTTTTTAGCTAAAATCATCCTACGGGGCCTAACTGCACATGCTAAAGCCTGCCTATTTTGAATGGTGTAGTGGCCCCTGCAACCTCCAAAAATATCAGGACTTACTTCCCCAATAACCTGCTAACTCACCCCTGAAATACATACTTATTCACCCTATTTTGTTCATTGGACTCATTTCTCATTTGAAATGCCCATTTTTGGGGGGGGCAGAAATGTGCGTCTTTAAAAGGTGATTTCTACGATACCCCACTTTTGCGCGTCGGACCTCAACTTTTCCCGTAAACGCAGAAAAACCGCAATTTTCAGGAGAAACGAGACAGACATCCCCTCCCTCTGCCACCCACCCGCCTAACTGATAGCCAGCCATTAGACATGCACAGATAGTTCTGAGGGTCTGTCTGTGATGTCATAAAGGGCCTGCTGATCAATGGGCAGCTTTCTGATTGGCTGCTGTATTTGATTGACAGATGGAAGCTGGCAGCTGATTGGCTGTCTAGCCTAAAGTGCTTTACACATCTCCCTGATGGTACCACTGGCTAAGACTCCACCTCAGCTCATTGGGTAATGAAAAATTTAGAACAATTGATGGATTAAAGCAGGCAGGCCAGCCATTTTGGGACGCTCAGTGGACTTGTTTAATGCAATGCACCTTTGTATATTCACATGCATTCGCTTCATGCTGTAACCACTGTGCATAAAAATTTGGAAACATGGTATACAGTGTATCATTTGGTGTCTAAGTCATGTTTCCCATATTTTCCCTTCCCAGATACAAGCCTGTTTGAGTGTTTGGGGCACTTTTTAGCTAAAATCATCCTACAGGGCCTAACTGCATATGCTAAAGCCTGCCTATTTTGAATGGAGTAGATGCCCCTGCAACCTCCAAAAATATCAGGATTTACTTCCTCAATAACCTGCTAACTCACCCCTGAAATACATACTTATTCACCCTATTTTGTTAATTGGACTCATTTCTCATTTGAAATGCCCATTTTTGGGGGGCGAGTAATGTGCGTCTTTAAAAGGTGATTTCTACGATATCCCACTTTTGCGCGTTGGACCTCAACTTTTCCCGTAAACGCAGAAAAACCGCAATTTTCAGGAGAAACGAGACAGACATCCCCTCCCTCTGCCACCCACCCGCCCAACTGATAGCCAGCCATTAGACATGCACAGATAGTTCTGAGGGTCTGTCTGTGATGTCATAAAGGGCTGCTGATCAATGGGCAGCTTTCTGATTGGCTGCTGTATTTGATTGACAGATGGAAGCTGGCAGCTGATTGGCTGTCTAGCCTAAAGTGCTTTACACATCTCCCTGATGGTACCACTGGCTAAGACTCCACCTCAGCTCATTGGGTAATGAAAAATTTAGAACAATTGATGGATGAAAGCAGGCAGGCCAGCCATTTTGGGACGCTCAGTGGACTTGTTTAATGCAATGCACCTTTGTATATTCACATGCATTCGCTTCATGCTGTAACCACTGTGCATAAAAATTTGGAAACATGGCATACAGTGTATCATTTGGTGTCTAAGTCATGTTTCCCTTATTTTCCCTTCCCAGATACAAGCCCGTTTGAGTGTTTGGGGCACTTTTTAGCTAAAATCATCCTACAGGGCCTAACTGCATATGCTAAAGCCTGCCTATTTTGAATGGTGTAGTGGCCCCTGCAACCTCCAAAAATATCAGGACTTACTTCCCCAATAACCTGCTAACTCACCCCTGAAATACATACTTATTCACCCTATTTTGTTCATTGGACTCATTTCTCATTTGAAATGCCCATTTTTGGGGGGCCAGAAATGTGCGTCTTTAAAAGGTGATTTCTACGATACCCCACTTTTGCGCGTCGGACCTCAACTTTTCCCGTAAACGCAGAAAAACCGCAATTTTCAGGAGAAACGACACAGACATCCCCTCCCTCTGCCACCCACCCGCCCAACTGACAGCCAGCCATTAGACATGCACAGATAGTTCTGAGGGTCTGTCTGTGATGTCATAAAGGGCCTGCTGATCAATGGGCAGCTTTCTGATTGGCTGCTGTATTTGATTGACAGATGGAAGCTGGCAGCTGATTGGCTGTCTAGCCTAAAGTGCTTTACACACCTCCCTGATGGTACCACTGGCTAAGACACCACCTCAGCTCATTGGGTAATATAAAATTTAGAACAATTGATGGATGAAAGCAGGCAGGCCGGCCATTTTGGGACGCTCATTGGACTTGTTTAATGCAATGCACCTTTGTATTTTCACATGCATTCGCTTCATGCTGTAACCACTGTGCATAACAATTTGGAAACATGGCATACAGTGTATCATTTGGTGTCTAAGTCATGTTTCCCATATTTTCCCTTCCCAGATACAAGCCCGTTTGAGTGTTTGGGGCACTTTTTAGCTAAAATCATCCTACAGGGCCTAACTGCATATGCTAAAGCCTGCCTATTTTGAATGGTCTAGTGGCCCCTGCAACCTCCAAAAATATCAGGATTTACTTCCCCAATAACCTGCTAACTCATCCCTGAAATACCTACTTATTCACCCTATTTTGTTAATTTGACTCATTTCTCATTTGAAATGCCCATTTTTGGGGGGCCAGAAATGTGCGTCTTTAAACAGTGATTTCTACGATACCCCACTTTTGCGTGTCGGACCTCAACTTTTCCCGTAAACGCAGAAAAAACGCAATTTCCAGGAGAAACGAGACAGACATCCCCTCCCTCTGCCACCCACCCGCCCAACTGAAAGCCAGCCATTAGACATGCACAGATAGTTCTGAGGGTCTGTCTGTGATGCCATAAAGGGCCTGCTGATCAATGGGCAGCTTTCTGATTGGCTGCTGTATTTGATTGACAGATGGAAGCTGGCAGCTGATTGGCTGTCTAGCCTAAAGTGCTTTACACACCTCCCTGATGGTACCACTGGCTAAGACTCCACCTCAGCTCATTGGGTAATGAAAAATTTAGAACAATTGATGGATGAAAGCAGGCAGGCCGGCCATTTTGGGACGCTCATTGGACTTGTTTAATGCAATGCACCTTTGTATTTTCACATGCATTCGCTTCATGCTGTAACCACTGTGCATAAAAATTTGGAAACATGGCATACAGTGTATTATTTGGTGTCTAAGTCATGTTTCCCATATTTTCCCTTCCCAGATACAAGCCCGTTTGAGTGTTTGGGGCACTTTTTAGCTAAAATCATCCTACAGGGCCTAACTGCCTATGCTAAAGCCTGCCTGTTTTGAAAGGTGTAGTTGCCCCTGCAACCTCCAAAAATATCAGGATTTACTTCCCCAATAACCTGCTAAGTCAACCCTGAAATACATACTTATTCACCCTATTTTTTTCATTGGACTCATTTCTCATTTGAAATGCCCATTTTTGGGGGGCCAGAAATGTGCGTCTTTAAACGGTGATTTCTACGATACCCCACTTTTGCGCGTCGGACCTAAACTTTTCCAGTAAACGCAGAAAAACTGCAATTTCCAGGAGAAACGAGACAGACATCCCCTCCCTCTGCCACCCACCCGCCCAACTGAAAGCCAGCCATTAGACATGCACAGATAGTTCTGAGGGTCTGTCTGTGATGTCATAAAGGGCCTGCTGATCAATGGGCAGCTTTCTGATTGGCTGCTGTATTTGATTGACAGATGGAAGCTGGCAGCTGATTGGCTGTCTAGCCTAAAGTGCTTTACACACCTCCCTGATGGTACCACTGGCTAAGTCTCCACCTCAGCTCATTGGGTAATGAAAAATTTAGAACAATTGATGGATGAAAGCAGGCAGGCCGGCCATTTTGGGACGCTCATTGGACTTGTTTAATGCTATGCACCTTTGTATTTTCACATGCATTCGCTTCATGCTGTAACCACTGTGCATAAAAAATTGAAAACATGGCATACAGTGTATCATTTGGTGTCTAAGTCATGTTTCCCATGTTTTTCCTTCCCAGATACTAGCCCGTTTGAGTGTTTGGGGCACTTTTTAGCTAAAATCATCCTACAGCGCCTAACTGCATATGCTAAAGCCTGCCTATTTTGAATGGTCTAGTGGCCCCTGCAACCTCCAAAAATATCAGGACTTACTTCCCCAATAACCTGCTAACTCACCCCTGAAATACATACTTATTCACCCTATTTTGTTAATTTGACTCATTTCTCATTTGAAATGCCCATTTTTGGGGGGCCAGAAATGTGCGTCTTTAAACAGTGATTTCTACGATACCCCACTTTTGCGTGTCGGACCTCAACTTTTCCCGTAAACGCAGAAAAAACGCAATTTCCAGGAGAAACGAGACAGACATCCCCTCCCTCTGCCACCCACCCGCCCAACTGAAAGCCAGCCATTAGACATGCACAGATAGTTCTGAGGGTCTGTCTGTGATGCCATAAAGGGCCTGCTGATCAATGGGCAGCTTTCTGATTGGCTGCTGTATTTGATTGACAGATGGAAGCTGGCAGCTGATTGGCTGTCTAGCCTAAAGTGCTTTACACACCTCCCTGATGGTACCACTGGCTAAGACTCCACCTCAGCTCATTGGGTAATGAAAAATTTAGAACAATTGATGGATGAAAGCAGGCAGGCCGGCCATTTTGGGACGCTCATTGGACTTGTTTAATGCAATGCACCTTTGTATTTTCACATGCATTCGCTTCATGCTGTAACCACTGTGCATAAAAATTTGGAAACATGGCATACAGTGTATTATTTGGTGTCTAAGTCATGTTTCCCATATTTTCCCTTCCCAGATACAAGCCCGTTTGAGTGTTTGGGGCACTTTTTAGCTAAAATCATCCTACAGGGCCTAACTGCCTATGCTAAAGCCTGCCTGTTTTGAAAGGTGTAGTTGCCCCTGCAACCTCCAAAAATATCAGGATTTACTTCCCCAATAACCTGCTAAGTCAACCCTGAAATACATACTTATTCACCCTATTTTTTTCATTGGACTCATTTCTCATTTGAAATGCCCATTTTTGGGGGGCCAGAAATGTGCGTCTTTAAACGGTGATTTCTACGATACCCCACTTTTGCGCGTCGGACCTAAACTTTTCCAGTAAACGCAGAAAAACTGCAATTTCCAGGAGAAACGAGACAGACATCCCCTCCCTCTGCCACCCACCCGCCCAACTGAAAGCCAGCCATTAGACATGCACAGATAGTTCTGAGGGTCTGTCTGTGATGTCATAAAGGGCCTGCTGATCAATGGGCAGCTTTCTGATTGGCTGCTGTATTTGATTGACAGATGGAAGCTGGCAGCTGATTGGCTGTCTAGCCTAAAGTGCTTTACACACCTCCCTGATGGTACCACTGGCTAAGTCTCCACCTCAGCTCATTGGGTAATGAAAAATTTAGAACAATTGATGGATGAAAGCAGGCAGGCCGGCCATTTTGGGACGCTCATTGGACTTGTTTAATGCTATGCACCTTTGTATTTTCACATGCATTCGCTTCATGCTGTAACCACTGTGCATAAAAAATTGAAAACATGGCATACAGTGTATCATTTGGTGTCTAAGTCATGTTTCCCATGTTTTTCCTTCCCAGATACTAGCCCGTTTGAGTGTTTGGGGCACTTTTTAGCTAAAATCATCCTACAGCGCCTAACTGCATATGCTAAAGCCTGCCTATTTTGAATGGTCTAGTGGCCCCTGCAACCTCCAAAAATATCAGGACTTACTTCCCCAATAACCTGCTAACTCACCCCTGAAATACATACTTATTCACCCTATTTTGTTAATTGGACTAATTTCTCATTTGAAATGCCCATTTTTGGGGGGCCAGAAATGTGCGTCTTTAAAAGGTGATTTCTACGATACCCCACTTTTGCGCGTTGGACCTCAATTTTTCCCGTAAACGCAGAAAAACCGCAATTTTCAGGAGAAACGAGACAGACATCCCCTCCCTCTGCCACCCACCCGCCCAACTGAAAGCCAGCCATTAGACATGCACAGATAGTTCTGAGGGTCTGTCTGTGATGTCATAAAAGGCCTGCTGATCAATGGCCAGCTTTCTGATTGGCTGCTGTATTTGATTGACAGATGGAAGCTGGCAGCTGATTGGCTGTCTAGCCTAAAGTGCTTTACACACCTCCCTGATGGTACCACTGGCTAAGACTCCACCTCAGCTCATTGGGTAATGAAAAATTTAAAACAATTGATGGATGAAATCAGGCCGGCCATTTTGGGATGCTCAGTGGACTTGTTTAATGCAATGCACCTTTGTATATTCACATGCATTCGCTTCATGCTGTAACCACTGTGCATAAAAATTTGGAAACATGGCATACAGTGTATCATTTGGTGTATAAGTCATGTTTCCCATGTTATTCCTTCCCAGATACTAGCCCGTTTGAGTGTTTGGGGCACTTTTTAGCTAAAATCATCCTACAGGGCCTAACTGCATATGCTAAAGCCTGCCTATTTTAAATGGTGTAGTGGCCCCTGCAACCTCCAAAAATATCAGGACTTACTTTCCCAATAACCTGCTAACTCACCCCTGAAATACATACTTATTCACCCTATTTTGTTCATTGGACTCATTTCTCATTTGAAATACCCATTTTTGGGGGGCCAGAAATGTGCGTCTTTAAAAGGTGATTTCTACGATACCCCAATTTTGCGCGTCGGACCTCAACTTTTCCGGTAAACGCAGAAAAACCGCAATTTTCAGGAGAAACGAGACAGACATCCTCTCCCTCTGCCACCCACCCGCCCAACTGATAGCCAGCCATTAGACATGCACAGATAGTTCTGAGGGTCTGTCTGTGATGTCATAAAGGGCCTGCTGATCAATGGGCAGCTTTCTGATTGGCTGCTGTATTTGATTGACAGATGGAAGCTGGCAGCTGATTGGCTGTCTAGCCTAAAGTGCTTTACACATCTCCCTGATGGTACCACTGGCTAAGACTCCACCTCAGCTCATTGGGTAATGAAAAATTTAGAACAATTGATGGATGAAAGCAGGCAGGCCAGCCATTTTGGGACGCTCAGTGGACTTGTTTAATGCAATGCACCTTTGTATATTCACATGCATTCGCTTCGTGCTGTAACCACTGTGCATAAAAATTTGGAAACATGGCATACAGTGTATCATTTGGTGTCTAAGTCATGTTTCCCATATTTTCCCTTCCCAGATACAAGCCCGTTTGAGTGTTTGGGGCACTTTTTAGCTAAAATCATCCTACAGGGCCTAACTGCATATGCTAAAGCCTGCCTATTTTGAATGGTGTAGTTGCCCCTGCAACCTCCAAAAATATCAGGATTTACTTCCCCAATAACCTGCTAACTCACCCCTGAAATACATACTTATTCACCCTATTTTGTTAATTGGACTCATTTCTCATTTGAAATGCCCATTTTTGGGGGGCGAGTAATGTGCGTCTTTAAAAGGTGATTTCTACGATACCCCACTTATGCGCGTTGGACCTCAACTTTTCCCGTAAACGCAGAAAAAACGCAATTTTCAGGAGAAACGAGACAGACATCCCCTCCCTCTGCCACCCACCCGCCCAACTGATAGCCAGCCATTAGACATGCACAGATAGTTCTGAGGGTCTGTCTGTGATGTCATAAAGGGCTGCTGATCAATGGGCAGCTTTCTGATTGGCTGCTGTATTTGATTGACAGATGGAAGCTGGCAGCTGATTGGCAGTCTAGCCTAAAGTGCTTTACACATCTCCCTGATGGTACCACTGGCTAAGACTCCACCTCAGCTCATTGGGTAATGAAAAATTTAGAACAATTGATGGATGAAAGCAGGCAGGCCAGCCATTTTGGGACGCTCAGTGGACTTGTTTAATGCAATTCACCTTTGTATATTCACATGCATTCGCTTCATGCAGTAACCACTGTGCATAAAAATTTGAAACATGGCATACAGTGTATCATTTGGTGTCTAAGTCATGTTTCCCTTATTTTCCCTTCCCAGATACAAGCCCGTTTGAGTGTTTGGGGCACTTTTTAGCTAAAATCATCCTACAGGGCCTAACTGCATATGCTAAAGCCTGCCTATTTTGAATGGTGTAGTGGCCCCTGCAACCTCCAAAAATATCAGGACTTACTTCCCCAATAACCTGCTAACTCACCCCTGAAATACATACTTATTCACCCTATTTTGTTCATTGGACTCATTTCTCATTTGAAATGCCCATTTTTAGGGAGCCAGAAATGTGCGTCTTTAAAAGGTGATTTCTACGATACCCCACTTTTGCGCGTCGGACCTAAACTTTTCCCGTAAACGCAGAAAAACCGCAATTTTCAGGAGAAACGAGACAGACTTCCCCTCCCTCTGCCACCCACCCGCCCAACTGAAAGCCAGCCATTAGACATGCACAGATAGTTCTGAGGGTCTGTCTGTGATGTCATAAAGGGCCTGCTGATCAATGGGCAGCTTTCTGATTGCCTGCTGTATTTGATTGACAGATGGAAGCTGGCAGCTGATTGGCTGTCTAGCCTAAAGTGCTTTACACACCTCCCGATGGTACCACTGGCTAAGACTCCACCTCAGCTCATTGGGTAATGAAAAATTTAGAACAATTGATGGATGAAAGCAGGCAGGCCGGCCATTTTGGGACGCTCATTGGACTTGTTTAATGCTATGCACCTTTGTATTTTCACATGCATTCGCTTCATGCTGTAACCACTGTGCATAAAAATTTGGAAACATGGCATACAGTGTATCATTTGGTGCGAAGTCATGTTTCCCATGTTTTTCCTTCCCAGATACTAGCCCGTTTGAGTGTTTGTGGCACTTTTTAGCTAAAATCATCCTACGGGGCCTAACTGCATATGCTAAAGCCTGCCTATTTTGAATGGTCTAGTGGTCCCTGCAACCTCCAAAAATATCAGGACTTACTTCCCCAATAACCTGCTAACGCACCCCTGAAATACATACTTATTCACCCTATTTTGTTAATTGGACTCATTTCTCATTTGAAATGCCCATTTTTGGGGGGCCAGAAATGTGCGTCTTTAAAAGGTGATTTCTACGATACCCCACTTTTGCGCGTCGGACCTCAACTTTTCCCATAAACGCAGAAAAACCGCAATTTTCATGAGAAACGAGACAGACATTCCCTCCCTCTGCCACCCACCCGCCCAACTGACAGCCAGCCATTAGACATGCACAGATAGTTCTGAGGGTCTGTCTGTGATGTCATAAAGGGCTGCTGATCAATGGGCAGCTTTCTGATTGGCTGCTGTATTTGATTGACAGATGGAAGCTGGCAGCTGATTGGCTGTCTAGCCTAAAGTGCTTTACACATCTCCCTGATGGTACCACTGGCTAAGACTCCACCTTAGCTCATTGGGTAATGAAAAATTTAGAACAATTGATGGATGAAAGCAGGCAGGCCGGCCATTTTGGGACGCTCAGTGGACTTGTTTAATGCAATGCACCTTTGTATATTCACATGCATTCGCTTCGTGCTGTAACCACTGTGCATAAAAATTTGGAAACATGGCATACAGTGTATCATTTGGTGTCTAAGTCATGTTTCCCATATTTTCCCTTCCCAGATACAAGCCCGTTTGAGTGTTTGGGGCACTTTTTAGCTAAAATCATCCTACAGGGCCTAACTGCATATGCTAAAGCCTGCCTATTTTGAATGGTGTAGTTGCCCCTGCAACCTCCAAAAATATCAGGATTTACTTCCCCAATAACCTGCTAACTCACCCCTGAAATACATACTTATTCACCCTATTTTGTTAATTGGACTCATTTCTCATTTGAAATGCCCATTTTTGTTGGGCGAGTAATGTGCGTCTTTAAAAGGTGATTTCTACGATACCCCACTTATGCGCGTTGGACCTCAACTTTTCCCGTAAACGCAGAAAAACCGCAATTTTCAGGAGAAACGAGACAGACATCCCCTCCCTCTGCCACCCACCCGCCCAACTGATAGCCAGCCATTAGACATGCACAGATAGTTCTGAGGGTCTGTCTGTGATGTCATAAAGGGCTGCTGATCAATGGGCAGCTTTCTGATTGGCTGCTGTATTTGATTGACAGATGGAAGCTGGCAGCTGATTGGCTGTCTAGCCTAAAGTGCTTTACACATCTCCCTGATGGTACCACTGGCTAAGACTCCACCTCAGCTCATTGAGTAATGAAAAATTTAGAACAATTGATGGATGAAAGCAGGCAGGCCAGCCATTTTGGGACGCTCAGTGGACTTGTTTAATGCAATTCACCTTTGTATATTCACATGCATTCGCTTCATGCAGTAACCACTGTGCATAAAAATTTGAAACATGGCATACAGTGTATCATTTGGTGTCTAAGTCATGTTTCCCTTATTTTCCCTTCCCAGATACAAGCCCGTTTGAGTGTTTGGGGCACTTTTTAGCTAAAATCATCCTACAGGGCCTAACTGCATATGCTAAAGCCTGCCTATTTTGAATGGTGTAGTGGCCCCTGCAACCTCCAAAAATATCAGGACTTACTTCCCCAATAACCTGCTAACTCACCCCTGAAATACATACTTATTCACCCTATTTTGTTCATTGGACTCATTTCTCATTTGAAATGCCCATTTTTAGGGAGCCAGAAATGTGCGTCTTTAAAAGGTGATTTCTACGATACCCCACTTTTGCGCGTCGGACCTAAACTTTTCCCGTAAACGCAGAAAAACCGCAATTTTCAGGAGAAACGAGACAGACTTCCCCTCCCTCTGCCACCCACCCGCCCAACTGAAAGCCAGCCATTAGACATGCACAGATAGTTCTGAGGGTCTGTCTGTGATGTCATAAAGGGCCTGCTGATCAATGGGCAGCTTTCTGATTGCCTGCTGTATTTGATTGACAGATGGAAGCTGGCAGCTGATTGGCTGTCTAGCCTAAAGTGCTTTACACACCTCCCGATGGTACCACTGGCTAAGACTCCACCTCAGCTCATTGGGTAATGAAAAATTTAGAACAATTGATGGATGAAAGCAGGCAGGCCGGCCATTTTGGGACGCTCATTGGACTTGTTTAATGCTATGCACCTTTGTATTTTCACATGCATTCGCTTCATGCTGTAACCACTGTGCATAAAAATTTGGAAACATGGCATACAGTGTATCATTTGGTGCGAAGTCATGTTTCCCATGTTTTTCCTTCCCAGATACTAGCCCGTTTGAGTGTTTGTGGCACTTTTTAGCTAAAATCATCCTACGGGGCCTAACTGCATATGCTAAAGCCTGCCTATTTTGAATGGTCTAGTGGTCCCTGCA
Source organism: Crinia signifera (assembly GCF_055691185.1). NCBI lineage: Eukaryota > Metazoa > Chordata > Amphibia > Anura > Myobatrachidae > Crinia > Crinia signifera. The sequence continues at coordinate 52,441,169 of NC_139222.1, forward strand.
ACCTCCAAAAATATCAGGACTTACTTCCCCAATAACCTGCTAACGCACCCCTGAAATACATACTTATTCACCCTATTTTGTTAATTGGACTCATTTCTCATTTGAAATGCCCATTTTTGGGGGGCCAGAAATGTGCGTCTTTAAAAGGTGATTTCTACGATACCCCACTTTTGCGCGTCGGACCTCAACTTTTCCCATAAACGCAGAAAAACCGCAATTTTCATGAGAAACGAGACAGACATTCCCTCCCTCTGCCACCCACCCGCCCAACTGACAGCCAGCCATTAGACATGCACAGATAGTTCTGAGGGTCTGTCTGTGATGTCATAAAGGGCCTGCTGATCAATGGGCAGCTTTCTGATTGGCTGCTGTATTTGATTGACAGATGGAAGCTGGCAGCTGATTGGCTGTCTAGCCTAAAGTGCTTTACACACCTCCCTGATGGTACCACTGGCTAAGACTCCACCTCAGCTCATTGGGTAATGAAAAATTTAGAACAATTGATGGATGAAATCAGGCAGGCCGGCCATTTTGGGACGCTCATTGGACTTGTTTAATGCAATGCACCTTTGTATATTCACATGCATTCGCTTCATGCTGTAACCACTGTGCATAAAAATTTGGAAACATGGCATACAGTGTATCATTTGGTGTCTAAGTCATGTTTCCCATATTTTCCCTTCCCAGATACAAGCCTGTTTGAGTGTTTGGGGCACTTTTTAGCTAAAATCATCCTACAGGGCCTAACTGCATATACTAAAGCCTGCCTATTTTGAATGGTGTAGTGGCCCCTGCAACCTCCAAAAATATCAGGACTTACTTCCCCAATAACCTGCTAACTCACCCCTGAAATACATACTTATTCACCCTATTTTGTTCATTGGACTCATTTCTCGTTTGAAATGCCCATTTTTTGGGGGGGGGGGCAGAAATGTGCGTCTTTAAAAGGTGATTTCTACGATACCCCACTTTTGCGCGTCGGACCTCAACTTTTCCCGTAAACGCAGAAAAACCGCAATTTTCAGGAGAAACGAGACAGACATCCCCTCCCTCTGCCACCCACCCGCCCAACTGATAGCCAGCCATTAGACATGCACAGATAGTTCTGAGGGTCTGTCTGTGATGTCATAAAGGGCCTGCTGATCAATGGGCAGCTTTCTGATTGGCTGCTGTATTTGATTGACAGATGGAAGCTGGCAGCTGATTGGCTGTCTAGCCTAAAGTGCTTTACACATCTCCCTGATGGTACCACTGGCTAAGACTCCACCTCAGCTCATTGGGTAATGAAAAATTTAGAACAATTGATGGATTAAAGCAGGCAGGCCAGCCATTTTGGGACGCTCACTGGACTTGTTTAATGCAATGCACCTTTGTATATTCACATGCATTCGCTTCATGCTGTAACCACTGTGCATAAAAATTTGGAAACATGGCATACAGTGTATCATTTGGTGTCTAAGTCATGTTTCCCATATTTTCCCTTCCCAGATACAAGCCTGTTTGAGTGTTTGGGGCACTTTTTAGCTAAAATCATCCTACAGGGCCTAACTGCATATGCTAAAGCCTGCCTATTTTGAATGGAGTAGATGCCCCTGCAACCTCCAAAAATATCAGGACTTACTTCCCCAATAACCTGCTAACTCACCCCTGAAATACATACTTATTCACCCTATTTTGTTCATTGGACTCATTTCTCATTTGAAATGCCCATTTTTGGGGGGCGAGTAATGTGCGTCTTTAAAAGGTGATTTCTACGATACCCCACTTTTGCGCGGCGGACCTCAACTTTTCCCGTAAACGCAGAAAAACCGCAATTTTCATGAGAAACGAGACAGACATTCCCTCCCTCTGCCACCCACCCGCCCAACTGACAGCCAGCCATTAGACATGCACAGATAGTTCTGAGGGTCTGTCTGTGATGTCATAAAGGGCCTGCTGATGAATGGGCAGCTTTCTGATTGGCTGCTGTATTTGATTGACAGATGGAAGCTGGCAGCTGATTGGCTGTCTAGCCTAAAGTGCTTTACACACCTCCCTGATGGTACCACTGGCTAAGACTCCACCTCAGCTCATTGGGTAATGAAAAATTTAGAACAATTGATGGATGAAATCAGGCAGGCCGGCCATTTTGGGACGCTCATTGGACTTGTTTAATGCAATGCACCTTTGTATATTCACATGCATTCGCTTCATGCTGTAACCACTGTGCATAAAAATTTGGAAACATGGCATACAGTGTATCATTTGGTGTCTAAGTCATGTTTCCCATATTTTCCCTTCCCAGATACAAGCCTGTTTGAGTGTTTGGGGCACTTTTTAGCTAAAATCATCCTACAGGGCCTAACTGCATATACTAAAGCCTGCCTATTTTGAATGGTGTAGTGGCCCCTGCAACCTCCAAAAATATCAGGACTTACTTCCCCAATAACCTGCTAACTCACCCCTGAAATACATACTTATTCACCCTATTTTGTTCATTGGACTCATTTCTCATTTGAAATGCCCATTTTTTTTGGGGGGGGGGGGCAGAAATGTGCGTCTTTAAACGGTGATTTCTACGATACCCCACTTTTGCGCGTCGGACCTCAACTTTTCCCGTAAACGCAGAAAAACCGCAATTTTCAGGAGAAACGAGACAGACATCCCCTCCCTCTGCCACCCACCCGCCCAACTGATAGCCAGCCATTAGACATGCACAGATAGTTCTGAGGGTCTGTCTGTGATGTCATAAAGGGCCTGCTGATCAATGGGCAGCTTTCTGATTGGCTGCTGTATTTGATTGACAGATGGAAGCTGGCAGCTGATTGGCTGTCTAGCCTAAAGTGCTTTACACATCTCCCTGATGGTACCACTGGCTAAGACTCCACCTCAGCTCATTGGGTAATGAAAAATTTAGAACAATTGATGGATTAAAGCAGGCAGGCCAGCCATTTTGGGACGCTCACTGGACTTGTTTAATGCAATGCACCTTTGTATATTCACATGCATTCGCTTCATGCTGTAACCACTGTGCATAAAAATTTGGAAACATGGCATACAGTGTATCATTTGGTGTCTAAGTCATGTTTCACATATTTTCCCTTCCCAGATACAAGCCTGTTTGAGTGTTTGGGGCACTTTTTAGCTAAAATCATCCTACAGGGCCTAACTGCATATGCTAAAGCCTGCCTATTTTGAATGGAGTAGATGCCCCTGCAACCTCCAAAAATATCAGGACTTACTTCCCCAATAACCTGCTAACTCACCCCTGAAATACATACTTATTCACCCTATTTTGTTCATTGGACTCATTTCTCATTTGAAATGCCCATTTTTGGGGGGCGAGTAATGTGCGTCTTTAAAAGGTGATTTCTACGATACCCCACTTTTGCGCGTTGGACCTCAACTTTTCCCGTAAATGCAGAAAAACCGCAATTTTCAGGAGAAACGAGACAGACTTCCCCTCCCTCTGCCACCCACCCGCCCAACTGAAAGCCAGCCATTAGACATGCACAGATAGTTCTGAGGGTCTGTCTGTGATGTCATAAAGGGCCTGCTGATCAATGGGCAGCTTTCTGATTGGCTGCTGTATTTGATTGACAGATGGAAGCTGGCAGCTGATTGGCTGTCTAGCCTAAAGTGCTTTACACACCTCCCTGATGGTACCACTGGCTAAGACTCCACCTCAGCTCATTGGGTAATGAAAAATTTAGAACAATTGATGGATGAAAGCAGGCAGGCCGGACATTTTGGGACGCTCATTGGACTTGTTTAATGCAATGCACCTTTGTATTTTCACATGCATTCGCTTCATGCTGTAACCACTGTGCATAAAAATTTGGAAACATGGCATACAGTGTATCATTTGGTGCGAAGTCATGTTTCCCATGTTTTTCCTTCCCAGATACAAGCCCGTTTGAGTGTTTGTGGCACTTTTTAGCTAAAATCATCCTACGGGGCCTAACTGCATATGCTAAAGCCTGCCTATTTTGAATGGTCTAGTGGCCCCTGCAACCTCCAAAAATATCAGGACTTACTTCCCCAATAACCTGCTAACGCACCCCTGAAATACATACTTATTCACCCTATTTTGTTAATTGGACTCATTTCTCATTTGAAATGCCCATTTTTGGGGGGCCAGAAATGTGCGTCTTTAAAAGGTGATTTCTACGATACCCCACTTTTACGCGTCGGACCTCAACTTTTCCCGTAAACGCAGAAAAACCGCAATTTTCATGAGAAACGAGACAGACATTCCCTCCCTCTGCCACCCACCCGCCCAACTGACAGCCAGCCATTAGACATGCACAGATAGTTCTGAGGGTCTGTCTGTGATGTCATAAAGGGCCTGCTGATCAATGGGCAGCTTTCTGATTGGCTGCTGTATTTGATTGACAGATGGAAGCTGGCAGCTGATTGGCTGTCTAGCCTAAAGTGCTTTACACACCTCCCTGATGGTACCACTGGCTAAGACTCCACCTCAGCTCATTGGGTAATGAAAAATTTAGAACAATTGATGGATGAAATCAGGCAGGCCGGCCATTTTGGGACGCTCATTGGACTTGTTTAATGCAATGCACCTTTGTATATTTACATGCATTCGCTTCATGCTGTAACCACTGTGCATAAAAATTTGGAAACATGGCATACAGTGTATCATTTGGTGTCTAAGTCATGTTTCCCATATTTTCCCTTCCCAGATACAAGCCTGTTTGAGTGTTTGGGGCACTTTTTAGCTAAAATCATCCTACAGGGCCTAACTGCATATGCTAAAGCCTGCCTATTTTGAATGGAGTAGATGCCCCTGAATCCTCCAAAAATATCAGGATTTACTTCCCCAATAACCTGCTAACTCACCCCTGAAATACATACTTATTCACCCTATTTTGTTAATTGGACTCATTTCTCATTTGAAATGCCCACTTTTGCGCGTCGGACCTCAACTTTTCCCGTAAACGCAGAAAAACCGCAATTTTCAGGAGAAACGAGACAGACATCCCCTCCCTCTGCCACCCACCCGCAGAACTGATAGCCAGCCATTAGACATGCACAGATAGTTCTGAGGGTCTGTCTGTGATGTCATAACGGGCTGCTGATCAATGGGCAGCTTTCTGATTGGCTGCTGTATTTGATTGACAGATGGAAGCTGGCAGCTGATTGGCTGTCTAGCCTAAAGTGCTTTACACATCTCCCTGATGGTACCACTGGCTAAGACTCCACCTCAGCTCATTGGATAATGAAAAATTTAGAACAATTGATGGATGAAAGCAGGCAGGCCAGCCATTTTGGGACGCTCAGTGGACTTGTTTAATGCAATGCACCTTTGTATATTCACATGCATTCGCTTCATGCTGTAACCACTGTGCATAAAAATTTGGAAACATGGCATACAGTGTATCATTTGGTGTCTAAGTCATGTTTCCCTTATTTTCCCTTCCCAGATACAAGCCCGTTTGAGTGTTTGTGGCACTTTTTAGCTAAAATCATCCTACGGGGCCTAATTGCATATGCTAAAGCCTGCCTATTTTGAATGGTGTAGTTGCCCCTGCAACCTCCAAAAATATCAGGACTTACTTCCCCAATAACCTGCTAACGCACCCCTGAAATACATACTTATTCACCCTATTTTGTTAATTGGACTCATTTCTCATTTGAAATGCCCATTTTTGGGGGGCCAGAAATGTGCTTCTTTAAAAGGTGATTTCTACGATACCCCACTTTTGCGCGTCGGACCTCAACTTTTCCCGTAAACGCAGAAAAACCGCAATTTTCAGGAGAAACGAGACAGACATTCCCTCCCTCTGCCACCCACCCGCCCAACTGACAGCCAGCCATTAGACATGCACAGATAGTTCTGAGGGTCTGTCTGTGATGTCATAAAGGGCCTGCTGATCAATGGGCAGCTTTCTGATTGGCTGCTGTATTTGATTGACAGATGGAAGCTGGCAGCTTATTGGCTTTCTAGCCTAAAGTGCTTTACACACCTCCCTGATGGTACCACTGGCTAAGACTCCACCTCAGCTCATTGGGTAATGAAAAATTTAGAACAATTGATGGATGAAAGCAGGCAGGCCGGCCATTTTGGGACGCTCATTGGACTTGTTTAATGCAATGCACCTTTGTATATTCACATGCATTCGCTTCATGCTGTAACCATTCTGCATAAAAATTTGGAAACATGGCATACAGTGTATCATTTGGTGTCTAAGTCATGTTTCCCATATTTTCCCTTCCCAGATACAAGCCCGTTTGAGTGTTTGGGGCACTTTTTAGCTAAAATCATCCTACAGGGCCTAACTGCATATGCTAAAGCCTGCCTATTTTGAATGGTGTAGTTGCCCCTGCAACCTCCAAAAATATCAGGATTTACTTCCCCAATAACCTGCTAACTCACCCCTGAAATACATACTTATTCACCCTATTTTGTTCATTGGACTCATTTCTCATTTGAAATGCACATTTTTGGGGGGCCAGAAATGTGCGTCTTTAAACGGTGATTTCTACGATACTCCACTTTTGCGCGTCGGACCTCAACTTTACCCGTAAACGCAGAAAAACTGCAATTACCAGGAGAAACGAGACAGACATCCCCTCCCTCTGCCACCCACCCGCCCAACTGAAAGCCAGCCATTAGACATGCACAGATAGTTCTGAGGGTCTGTCTGTGATGTCATAAAGGGCCTGCTGATCAATGGGCAGCTTTCTGATTGGCTGCTGTATTTGATTGACAGATGGAAGCTGGCAGCTGATTGGCTGTCTAGCCTAAAGTGCTTTACACACCTCCCTGATGGTACCACTGGCTAAGACTCCACCTCAGCTCATTGGGTAATGAAAAATTTAGAACAATTGATGGATTAAAGCAGGCAGGCCGGCCATTTTGGGACGCTCATTGGACTTGTTTAATGCAATGCACCTTTGTATTTTCACATGCATTCGCTTCATGCTGTAACCACTGTGCATAAAAATTTGGAAACATGGCATACAGTGTATTATTTGGTGTCTAAGTCATGTTTCCCATATTTTCCCTTCCCAGATACAAGCCCGTTTGAGTGTTTTGGGCACTTTTTAGCTAAAATCATCCTACAGGGCCTAACTGCATATGCTAAAGCCTGCCTATTTTGAATGGTGTAGTTGCCCCTGCAACCTCCAAAAATATCAGGATTTACTTCCCCAATAACCTGCTAACTCACCCCTGAAATACATACTTATTCACCCTATTTTGTTCATTGGACTCATTTCTCATTTGAAATGCCCATTTTTGGGGGGCCAGAAATGTGCGTCTTTAAAAGGTGATTTTTACGATACCCCACTTTTGCACGTCGGACCTCAACTGAACCCGTAAACGCAGAAAAACCGCAATTTTCAGGAGAAATGAGACAGACATCCCCTCCCTCTGCCACCCACCCGCCCAACTGACAGCCAGCCATTAGACAAACACAGATAGTTCTGAGGGTCTGTCTGTGATGTCATAATGGGCCTGCTGATCAATGGGCAGCTTTCTGATTGGCTGCTGTATTTGATTGACAGATGGAAGCTGGCAGCTGATTGGCTGTCTAGCCTAAAGTGCTTTACACACCTCCCTGATGGTACCACTGGCTAAGACTCCACCTCAGCTCATTGGGTAATGAAAAATTTAGAACAATTGATGGATTAAAGCAGGCAGGCCGGCCATTTTGGGACGCTCATTGGACTTGTTTAATGCAATGCACCTTTGTATTTTCACATGCATTCGCTTCATGCTGTAACCACTGTGCATAAAAATTTGGAAACATGGCATACAGTGTATTATTTGGTGTCTAAGTCATGTTTCCCATATTTTCCCTTCCCAGATACAAGCCCGTTTGAGTGTTTGGGGCACTTTTTAGCTAAAATCATCCTACAGGGCCTAACTGCATATGCTAAAGCCTGCCTATTTTGAATGGTGTAGTTGCCCCTGCAACCTCCAAAAATATCAGGATTTACTTCCCCAATAACCTGCTAACTCACCCCTGAAATACATACTTATTCACCCTATTTTGTTCATTGGACTCATTTCTCATTCGAAATGCCCATTTTTGGGGGGCCAGAAAAGTGCGTCTTTAAAAGGTGATTTCTACGATACCCCACTTTTGCGCATCGGACCTCAACTTTTCCCGTAAACGCAGAAAAACCGCAATTTTCAGGAGAAACGAGACAGACATCCCCTCCCTCTGCAACCAACCCGCCTAACTGACAGCCAGCCATTAGACATGCACAGATAGTTCTGAGGGTCTGTTTGTGATGTCATAAAGGGCCTGCTGATCAATGGGCAGCTTTCTGATTGGTTGCTGTATTTGATTGACAGATGGAAGCTGGCAGCTTATTGGCTGTCTAGCCTAAAGTGCTTTACACACCTCCCTGATGGTACCACTGGCTAAGACTCCACCTCAGCTCATTGGGTAATGAAAAATTTAGAACAATTGATGGATGAAAGCAGGCAGGCCGGCCATTTTGGGACGCTCATTGGACTTGTTTAATGCAATGCACCTTTGTATTTTCACATGCATTCGCTTCATGCTGTAACCACTGTGCATAAAAATGTGGAAACATGGCATACAGTGTATCATTTGGTGTCTAAGTCATGTTTCCCATATTTTCCCTTCCCAGATACAAGCCCGTTTGAGTGTTTGGGGCACTTTTTAGCTAAAATCATCCTACAGGGCCTAACTGCATATGCTAAAGCCTGCCTATTTTGAATGGTGTAGTTGCCCCTGCAACCTCCAAAAATATCAGGATTTACTTCCCCAATAACCTGCTAACTCACCCCTGAAATACATACTTATTCACCCTATTTTGTTCATTGGACTCATTTCTCATTTGAAATGCCCATTTTTGGGGGGCCAGAAATGTGCGTCTTTAAACGGTGATTTCTACGATACTCCACTTTTGCGCGTCGGACCTCAACTTTTCCCGTAAATGCAGAAAAACTGCAATTACCAGGAGAAACGAGACAGACATCCCCTCCCTCTGCCACCCACCCGCCCAACTGAAAGCCAGCCATTAGACATGCACAGATAGTTCTGAGGGTCTGTCTGTGATGTCATAAAGGGCCTGCTGATCAATGGGCAGCTTTCTGATTGGCTGCTGTATTTGATTGACAGATGGAAGCTGGCAGCTGATTGGCTGTCTAGCCTAAAGTGCTTTACACACCTCCCTGATGGTACCACTGGCTAAGACTCCACCTCAGCTCATTGGGTAATGAAAAATTTAGAACAATTGATGGATGAAAGCAGGCAGGCCGGCCATTTTGGGACGCTCATTGGACTTGTTTAATGCAATGCACCTTTGTATTTTCACATGCATTCGCTTCATGCTGTAACCACTGTGCATAAAAATGTGGAAACATGGCATACAGTGTATCATTTGGTGTCTAAGTCATGTTTCCCATGTTTTTCCTTCCCAGATACTAGCCCGTTTGAGTGTTTGGGGCACTTTTTAGCTAAAATCATCCTACGTGGCCTAACTGCATATGCTAAAGCCTGCCTATTTTAAATGGTCTAGTGGCCCCTGCAACCTCCAAAAATATCAGGACTTACTTCCCCAATAACCTGCTAACTCACCCCTGAAATACATACTTATTCACCCTATTTTGTTCATAGGACTCATTTCTCATTTGAAATGCCCATTTTTGGGGGGCCAGAAATGTGCGTCTTTAAAAGGTGATTTTTACGATACCCCACTTTTGCACGTCGGACCTCAACTTTACCCGTAAACGCAGAAAAACCGCAATTTTCAGGAGAAATGAGACAGGCATCCCCTCCCTCTGCCACCCACCCGCCCAACTGACAGCCAGCCATTAGACAAACACAGATAGTTCTGAGGGTCTGTCTGTGATGTCATAATGGGCCTGCTGATCAATGGGCAGCTTTCTGATTGGCTGCTGTATTTGATTGACAGATGGAAGCTGGCAGCTGATTGGCTGTCTAGCCTAAAGTGCTTTACACACCTCCCTGATGGTACCACTGGCTAAGACTCCACCTCAGCTCATTGGGTAATGAAAAATTTAGAACAATTGATGGATTAAAGCAGGCAGGCCGGCCATTTTGGGACGCTCATTGGACTTGTTTAATGCAATGCACCTTTGTATTTTCACATTCATTCGCTTCATGCTGTAACCACTGTGCATAAAAATTTGGAAACATGGCATACAGTGTATTATTTGGTGTCTAAGTCATGTTTCCCATATTTTCCCTTCCCAGATACAAGCCCGTTTGAGTGTTTGGGGCACTTTTTAGCTAAAATCATCCTACAGGGCCTAACTGTATATGCTAAAGCCTGCCTATTTTGAATGGTGTAGTTGCCCCTGCAACCTCCAAAAATATCAGGATTTACTTCCCCAATAACCTGCTAACTCACCCCTGAAATACATACTTATTCACCCTATTTTGTTCATTGGACTCATTTCTCATTTGAAAAGCCCATTTTTTGGGGGGCCAGAAATGTGCGTCTTTAAAAGGTGATTTTTACGATACCCCACTTTTGCACGTCGGACCTCAACTTTACCCGTAAACGCAAAAAAACCGCAATTTTCAGGAGAAACGAGACAGACATCCCCTCCCTCTGCAACCAACCCGCCCAATTGACAGCCAGCCATTAGACAAACAGAGATAGTTCTGAGGGTCTGTCTGTGATGTCATAATGGGCCTGCTGATCAATGGGCAGCTTTCTGATTGGCTGCTGTATTTGATTGACAGATGGAAGCTGGCAGCTGATTGGCTGTCTAGCCTAAAGTGCTTTACACACCTCCCTGATGGTACCACTGGCTAAGACTCCACCTCAGCTCATTGGGTAATGAAAAATTTAGAACAATTGATGGATGAAAGCAGGCAGGCCGGCCATTTTGGGACGCTCATTGGACTTGTTTAATGCAATGCACCTTTGTATTTTCACATGCATTCGCTTCATGCTGTAACCACTGTGCATAAAAATGTGGAAACATGGCATACAGTGTATTATTTGGTGTCTAAGTCATGTTTCCCATATTTTCCCTTCCCAGATACAAGAGTGTTTGGGGCACTTTTTAGCGAAAATCATCCTACAGGGCCTAACTGCATATGCTAAAGCATGCCTATTTTGAATGGTGTAGTGGCCCCTGCAACCTCCAAAAATATCAGGACTTACTTCCCCAATAACCTGCTAACTCACCCCTGAAATACATACTTATTCACCCTATTTTGTTCATTGGATTCATTTCTCATTTGAAATGCAGATTTTTGGGAAGCCAGAAATGTGCGTCTTTATAAGGTGATTTCTACGATACCCCACTTTTGCGCGTCGGACCTCAACTTTTCCCGTAAACGCAGAAAAACCGCAATTTTCAGGAGAAACGAGACAGAAATCCCCTCCCTCTGCCACCCACCCGTCCAACTGAAAGCCAGCCATTAGACATGCACAGATAGTTCTGAGGGTCTGTCTGTGATGTCATAAAGGGCCTGCTGATCAATGGGCAGCTTTCTGATTGGCTGCTGTATTTGATTGACAGATGGAAGCTGGCAGCTGATTGGCTGTCTAGCCTAAAGTGCTTTACACACCTCCCTGATGGTACCACTGGCTAAGACTCCACCTCAGCTCATTGGGTAATGAAAAATTTAGAACAATTGATGGATGAAAGCAGGCAGGCCGGCCATTTTCGGACGCTCATTGGACTTGTTTAATGCAATGCACCTTTGTATTTTCACATGCATTCGCTTCATGCTGTAACCACTGTGCATAAAAATTATGAAACATGGCATACAGTGTATCATTTGGTGTCTAAGTCATGTTTCCCATATTTTCCCTTCCCAGATACAAGCCCGTTTGAGTGTTTGGGGCACTTTTTAGCTAAAATCATCCTACAGGGCCTAACTGCATATGCTGAAGCCTGCCTATTTTTAATGGTGTAGTTTCCCCTGCAACCTCCAAAAATATCAGGATTTACTTCCCCAATAACCTGCTAACTCACCCCTGAAATACCTAATTATTCACCCTATTTTGTTAATTGGACTCATTTCTCATTTGAAATGCCCATTTTTGGGGGGCCAGTAATGTGCGTCTTTAAAAGGTGATTTCTACGATACCCCACTTTTGCGCGTCGGATCTCAACTTTTCCCGTAAAACGCAGAAAAACCGCAATTTTCAGGAGAAACGAGACAGACATCCCCTCCCTCTGCCACCCACCCGCCCAACTGACAGCCAGCCATTAGACATGCACAGATAGTTCTGAGGGTCTGTCTGTGATGTCATAAAGGGCCTGCTGATCAATTGGCAGCTTTCTGATTGGCTGCTGTATTTGATTGACAGATGGAAGCTGGCAGCTGATTGGCTGTCTAGCCTAAAGTGCTTTACACACCTCCCTGATGGTACCACTCGCTAAGACTCCACCTCAGCTCATTGGGTAATGAAAAATTTAGAACAATTTATGGATGAAAGCAGGCAGGCCGGCCATTTTAGGGCGCTCAGTGGACTTGTTTAATGCAATGCACCTTTGTATATTCACATGCATTCGCTTCATGCTGTAACCACTGTGCATAAAAATTTGAAAACATGGCATACAGTGTATCATTTGGTGTCTAAGTCATGTTTCCCATATTTTCCCTTCCCAGATACAAGCCCGTTTGAGTGTTTGGGGCACTTTTTAGCTAAAATCATCCTACAGGGCCTAACTGCATATGCTAAAGCCTGCCTATTTTGAATGGTGTAGTGGCCCCTGCAACCTCCAAAAATATCAGGACTTACTTCCCCAATAACCTGCTAACTAACCCCTGAAATACATACTTATTCACCCTATTTTGTTCATTGGACTTATTTCTCATTTGAAATGCCCATTTTTGGGGAGCCAGAAATGTGCGTCTTTATAAGGTGATTTCTACGATACCCCACTTTTGCGCGTCGGACCTCAACTTTTCAAGTAAACGCAGAAAAAACGCAATTTTCAGGAGAAACGAGACAGACATCCCCTCCCTCTGCCACCCACCCGCCCAACTGAAAGCCAGCCATTAGACATGCACAGATAGTTCTGAGGGTCTGTCTGTGATGTCATAAAGGGCCTGCTGATCAATGGGCAGCTTTCTGAGTGGCTGCTGTATTTGATTGACAGATGGAAGCTGGCAGCTGATTGGCTGTCTAGCCTAAAGTGCTTTACACACCTCCCTGATGGTACCACTGGCTAAGACACCACCTCAGCTCATTGGGTAATGAAAAATTTAGAAAAATTGATGGATGAAAGCAGGCAGGCCGGCCATTTTGGGACGCTCATTGGACTTGTTTAATGCAATGCACCTTTGTATTTTCACATGCATTCGCTTCATGCTGTTACCACTGTGCATAAAAATTTGGAAACATGGCATACAGTGTATCATTTGGTGTCTAAGTCATGTTTCCCATATTTTCCCTTCCCAGATACAAGCCCGTTTGAGTGTTTGGGGCACTTTTTAGCGAAAATCATCCTACAGGGCCTAACTGCATATGCTAAAGCCTGCCTATTTTGAATGGTGTAGTGGCCCCTGCAACCTCCAAAAATATCAGGACTTACTTCCGCAATAACCTGCTAACTCACCCCTGAAATACATACTTATTCACCCTATTTTGTTCATTGGACTCATTTCTCATTTGAAATGCATATTTTTGGGGAGCCAGAAATGTGCGTCTTTAAAAGGTGATTTCTACGATACCCCACTTTTGCGCGTCGGACCTCAACTTTTTCCGTAAACGCAGAAAAACCGCAATTTTCAGCGGAAACTAGACAGACATCCCCTCCCTCTGCCACCCACCCGCCCAACTGAAAGCCAGCCATTAGACATGCACAGATAGTTCTGAGGGTCTGTCTGTGATGTCATAAAGGGCCTGCTGATCAATGGGCAGCTTTCTGATTGGCTGCTGTATTTGATTGACAGATGGAAGCTGGCAGCTGATTGGCTGTCTAGCCTAAAGTGCTTTACACACCTCCCTGATGGTACCACTGGCTAAGACTCCACCTCAGCTCATTGGGTAATGAAAAATTTAGAACAATTGATGGATGAAAGCAGGCAGGCCGGCCATTTTGGGAAGCTCATTGGACTTGTTTCATGCAATGCACCTTTGTATTTTCACATGCATTTGCTTCATGCTGTAACCACTGTGCATAAAAATTTGGAAACATGGCATACAGTGTATCATTTGGTGTCTAAGTCATGTTTCCCATGTTTTTCCTTCCCAGATACTAGCCCGTTTGAGTGTTTGGGGCACTTTTTAGCTAAAATCATCCTACGGGGCCTAACTGCATATGCTAAAGCCTGCCTATTTTAAATGGTCTAGTGGCCCCTGCAACCTCCAAAAATATCAGGACTTACTTCCCCAATAACCTGCTAACTCACCCCTGAAATACATACTTATTCACCCTATTTTGTTAATTGGACTCATTTCTCATTTGAAATGCCCATTTTTGGGGGGCCATAAATGTGCGTCTTTAAAAGGTGATTTCTACGATACCCCACTTTTGCGCGTCGGACCTCAACTTTTCCCGTAAACGCAGAAAAACCGCAATTTTCAGGAGAAACGAGACAGACATCCCCTCCCTCTGCCACCCACCCGCCCAACTGACAGCCAGCCATTAGACATGCACAGATAGTTCTGGGGGTCTGTCTGTAATGTCATAAAGGGCCTGCTGATCAATGGGCAGCTTTCTGATTGGCTGCTGTATTAGATTGACAGATGGAAGCTGGCAGCTGATTGGCTGTCTAGCCTAAAGCGCTTTACACACCTCCCTGATGGTACCACTCGCTAAGACTCCACCTCAGCTCATTGGGTAATGAAAAATTTAAAACAATTGATGGATGAAAGCAGGCAGGCCGGCCATTTTGGGAGGCTCAGTGGACTTGTTTAATGCAATGCACCTTTGTATATTCACATGCATTCGCTTCATGCTGTAACCACTGTGCATAAAAATTTGGAAACATGGCATACAGTGTATCATTTGGTGTCTAAGTCATGTTTCCCATATTTTCCCTTCCCAGATACAAGCCCGTTTGATTGTTTGGGGCACTTTTTAGATAAAATCATCCTACAGGGCCTAACTGCATATGCTAAAGCCTGCCTATTTTGAATGGTGTAGTTGCCCCTGCAACCTTCAAAAATATCAGGATTTACTTCCCCAATAACCTGCTAACTCACCCCTGAAATACATACTTATTCACCCTATTTTGTTCATTGGACTCATTTGTCATTTGAAATGCCCATTTTTGGGGGGCCAGAAATGTGCGTCTTTAAAAGGTGATTTCTACGATACCCCACTTTTGCGCGTCGGACCTCAACTTTTCCCGTAAACGCAGAAAAACCGCAATTTTCAGGAGAAACGAGACAGACATCCCCTCCCTCGGCCACCCACCCGCCCAACTGAAAGCCAGCCATTAGACATGCACAGATAGTTCTGAGGGTCTGTTTGTGATGTCATAAAGGGCCTGCTGATCAATGGGCAGCTTTCTGATTGGCTGCTGTATTTGATTGACAGATGGAAGCTGGCAGCTGATTGGCTGTCTAGCCTAAAGTGCTTTACACACCTCCCTGATGGTACCACTGGTTAAGATTCCACCTCAGCACATTGGGTAATGAAAAATTTAGAACAATTGATGGATGAAAGCAGGCAGGTCGGCCATTTTGGGATGCTCATTGGACTTGTTTAATGCAATGCACCTTTGTATTTTCACATGCATTCGCTTCATGCTGTAACCACTGTGCATAAAAATTTGGAAACATGGCATACAGTGTATCATTTGGTGTCTAAGTCATGTTTCCCATGTTTTTCCTTCCCAGATACTAGCCCGTTTGAGTGTTTGGGGTACTTTTTAGCTAAAATCATCCTATGGGGCCTAACTGCATATGCTAAAGCCTGCCTATTTTGAATGGTCTAGTGGCCCCTGCAACCTCCAAAAATATCAGGACTTACTTCCCCAATAACCTGCTAACGCACCCCTGAAATACATACTTATTCACCCTATTTTGTTAATTGGACTCATTTCTCATTTGAAATGCCCATTTTTGGGGGGCCAGAAATGTGCGTCTTTAAAAGATGATTTCTACGATACCCCACTTTTGCGCGTCGGACCTCAACTTTTCCCGTAAACGCAGAAAAACCGCAATTTTCATGAGAAACGAGACAGACATTCCCTCCCTCTGCCACCCACCCGCCCAACTGACAGCCAGCCATTAGACATGCACAGATAGTTCTGAGGGTCTGTCTGTGATGTCATAAAGGGCCTGCTGATCAATGGGCAGCTTTCTGATTGGCTGCTGTATTTGATTGACAGATGGAAGCTGGCAGCTGATTGGCTGTCTAGCCTAAAGTGCTTTACACACCTCCCTGATGGTACCACTGGCTAAGACTCCACCTCAGCTCATTGGGTAATGAAAAATTTAGAACAATTGATGGATGAAATCAGGCAGGCCGGCCATTTTGGGACGCTCATTGGACTTGTTTAATGCAATGCACCTTTGTATATTCACATGCATTCGCTTCATGCTGTAACCACTGTGCATAAAAATTTGGAAACATGGCATACAGTGTATCATTTGGTGTCTAAGTCATGTTTCCCATATTTTGCCTTCCCAGATACAAGCTTGTTTGAGTGTTTGGGGCACTTTTTAGCTAAAATCATCCTACAGGGCCTAACTGCATATACTAAAGCCTGCCTATTTTGAATGGTGTAGTGGCCCCTGCAACCTCCAAAAATATCAGGACTTACTTCCCCAATAACCTGCTAACTCACCCCTGAAATACATACTTATTCACCCTATTTTGTTCATTGGACTCATTTCTCATTTGAAATGCCCATTTTTGGGGGGGGGCAGAAATGTGCGTCTTTAAAAGGTGATTTCTACGATACCCCACTTTTGCGCGTCGGACCTCAACTTTTCCCGTAAACGCAGAAAAACCGCAATTTTCAGGAGAAACGAGACAGACATCCCCTCCCTCTGCCACCCACCCGCCCAACTGATAGCCAGCCATTAGACATGCACAGATAGTTCTGAGGGTCTGTCTGTGATGTCATAAAGGGCCTGCTGATCAATGGGCAGCTTTCTGATTGGCTGCTGTATTTGATTGACAGATGGAAGCTGGCAGCTGATTGGCTGTCTAGCCTAAAGTGCTTTACACATCTCCCTGATGGTACCACTGGCTAAGACTCCACCTCAGCTCATTGGGTAATGAAAAATTTAGAACAATTGATGGATTAAAGCAGGCAGGCCAGCCATTTTGGGACGCTCACTGGACTTGTTTAATGCAATGCACCTTTGTATATTCACATGCATTCGCTTCATGCTGTAACCACTGTGCATAAAAATTTGGAAACATGGCATACAGTGTATCATTTGGTGTCTAAGTCATGTTTCCCATATTTTCCCTTCCCAGATACAAGCCTGTTTGAGTGTTTGGGGCACTTTTTAGCTAAAATCATCCTACAGGGCCTAACTGCATATGCTAAAGCCTGCCTATTTTGAATGGAGTAGATGCCCCTGCAACCTCCAAAAATATCAGGACTTACTTCCCCAATAACCTGCTAACTCACCCCTGAAATACATACTTATTCACCATATTTTGTTCATTGGACTCATTTCTCATTTGAAATGCCCATTTTTGGGGGGCGAGTAATGTGCGTCTTTAAAAGGTGATTTCTACGATACCCCACTTTTGCGCGTTGGACCTCAACTTTTCCCGTAAATGCAGAAAAACCGCAATTTTCAGGAGAAATGAGACAGACTTCCCCTCCCTCTGCCACCCACCCGCCCAACTGAAAGCCAGCCATTAGACATGCACAGATAGTTCTGAGGGTCTGTCTGTGATGTCATAAAGGGCCTGCTGATCAATGGGCAGCTTTCTGATTGGCTGCTGTATTTGATTGACAGATGGAAGCTGGCAGCTGATTGGCTGTCTAGCCTAAAGTGCTTTACACACCTCCCTGATGGTACCACTGGCTAAGACTCCACCTCAGCTCATTGGGTAATTAAAAATTTAGAACAATTGATGGATGAAAGGAGGCAGGCCGGACATTTTGGGACGCTCATTGGACTTGTTTAATGCAATGCACCTTTGTATTTTCACATGCATTCGCTTCATGCTGTAACCACTGTGCATAAAAATTTGGAAACATGGCATACAGTGTATCATTTGGTGCGAAGTCATGTTTCCCATGTTTTTCCTTCCCAGATACAAGCCCGTTTGAGTGTTTGTGGCACTTTTTAGCTAAAATCATCCTACGGGGCCTAACTGCATATGCTAAAGCCTGCCTATTTTGAATGGTCTAGTGGCCCCTGCAACCTCCAAAAATATCAGGACTTACTTCCCCAATAACCTGCTAACGCACCCCTGAAATACATACTTATTCACCCTATTTTGTTAATTGGACTCATTTCTCATTTGAAATGCCCATTTTTGGGGGGCCAGAAATGTGCGTCTTTAAAAAGTGATTTCTACGATACCCCACTTTTGCGCGTCGGACCTCAACTTTTCCCGTAAACGCAGAAAAACCGCAATTTTCATGAGAAACGAGACAGACATTCCCTCCCTCTGCCACCCACCCGCCCAACTGACAGCCAGCCATTAGACATGCACAGATAGTTCTGAGGGTCTGTCTGTGATGTCATAAAGGGCCTGCTGATCAATGGGCAGCTTTCTGATTGGCTGCTGTATTTGATTGACAGATGGAAGCTGGCAGCTGATTGGCTGTCTAGCCTAAAGTGCTTTACACACCTCCCTGACGGTACCACTGGCTAAGACTCCACCTCAGCTCATTGGGTAATGAAAAATTTAGAACAATTGATGGATGAAATCAGGCAGGCCGGCCATTTTGGGACGCTCATTGGACTTGTTTAATGCAATGCACCTTTGTATATTCACATGCATTCGCTTCATGCTGTAACCACTGTGCATAAAAATTTGGAAACATGGCATACAGTGTATCATTTGGTGTCTAAGTCATGTTTCCCATATTTTCCCTTCCCAGATACAAGCCTGTTTGAGTGTTTGGGGCACTTTTTAGCTAAAATCATCCTACAGGGCCTAACTGCATATACTAAAGCCTGCCTATTTTGAATGGTGTAGTGGCCCCTGCAACCTCCAAAAATATCAGGACTTACTTCCCCAATAACCTGCTAACTCACCCCTGAAATACATACTTATTAACCCTATTTTGTTCATTGGACTCATTTCTCATTTGAAATGCCCATTTTTTTTGGGGGGGGGGGCAGAAATGTGCGTCTTTAAAAGGTGATTTCTACGATACCCCACTTTTGCGCGTCGGACCTCAACTTTTCCCGTAAACGCAGAAAAACCACAATTTTCAGGAGAAACGAGACAGACATCCCCTCCCTCTGCCACCCACCCGCCCAACTGATAGCCAGCCATTAGACATGCACAGATAGTTCTGAGGGTCTGTCTGTGATGTCATAAAGGGCCTGCTGATCAATGGGCAGCTTTCTGATTGGCTGCTGTATTTGATTGACAGATGGAAGCTGGCAGCTGATTGGTTGTCTAGCCTAAAGTGCTTTACACATCTCCCTGATGGTACCACTGGCTAAGACTCCACCTCAGCTCATTGGGTAATGAAAAATTTAGAACAATTGATGGATGAAAGCAGGCAGGCCAGCCATTTTGGGACGCTCAGTGGACTTGTTTAATGCAATGCACCTTTGTATATTCACATGCATTCGCTTCATGCTGTAACCACTGTGCATAAAAAATTGGAAACATGGCATACAGTGTATCATTTGGTGTCTAAGTCATGTTTCCCATATTTTCCCTTCCCAGATACAAGCCTGTTTGAGTGTTTGGGGCACTTTTTAGCTAAAATCATCCTACAGGGCCTAACTGCATATGCTAAAGCCTGCCTATTTTGAATGGAGTAGATGCCCCTGAATCCTCCAAAAATATCAGGATTTACTTCCCCAATAACCTGCTAACTCACCCCTGAAATACATACTTATTCACCCTATTTTGTTAATTGGACTCATTTCTCATTTGAAATGCCCACTTTTGCGCGTCGGACCTCAACTTTTCCCGTAAACGCAGAAAAACCGCAATTTTCAGGAGAAACGAGACAGACATCCCCTCCCTCTGCCACCCACCCGCCCAACTGATAGCCAGCCATTAGACATGCACAGATAGTTCTGAGGGTCTGTCTGTGATGTCATAACGGGCTGCTGATTAATGGGCAGCTTTCTGATTGGCTGCTGTATTTGATTGACAGATGGAAGCTGGCAGCTGATTGGCTGTCTAGCCTAAAGTGCTTTACACATCTCCCTGATGGTACCACTGGCTAAGACTCCACCTCAGCTCATTGGATAATGAAAAATTTAGAACAATTGATGGATGAAAGCAGGCAGGCCAGCCATTTTGGGACGCTCAGTGGACTTGTTTAATGCAATGCACCTTTGTATATTCACATGCATTCGCTTCATGCTGTAACCACTGTGCATAAAAATTTGGAAACATGGCATACAGTGTATCATTTGGTGTCTAAGTCATGTTTCCCATATTTTCCCTTCCCAGATACAAGCCCGTTTGAGTGTTTGGGGCACTTTTTAGCTAAAATCATCCTACAGGGCCTAACTGCATATGCTAAAGCCTGCCTATTTTGAATGGTGTAGTTGCCCCTGCAACCTTCAAAAATATCAGGATTTACTTCCCCAATAACCTGCTAACTCACCCCTGAAATACATACTCATTCACCCTATTTTGTTCATTGGACTCATTTCTCATTTGAAATGCCCATTTTTGGGGGGCCAGAAATGTGCGTCTTTAAAAGGTGATTTCTACGATACCCCACTTTTGCGCGTCGGACCTCAACTTTTCCCGTAAACGCAGAAAAACCGCAATTTTCAGGAGAAACGAGACAGACATCCCCTCCCTCGGCCACCCACCCGCCCAACTGAAAGCCAGCCATTAGACATGCACAGATAGTTCTGAGGGTCTGTCTGTGATGTCATAAAGGGCCTGCTGATCAATGGGCAGCTTTCTGATTGGCTGCTGTATTTGATTGACAGATGGAAGCTGGCAGCTGATTGGCTGTCTAGCCTAAAGTGCTTTACACACCTCCCTGATGGTACCACTGGTTAAGATTCCACCTCAGCTCATTGGGTAATGAAAAATTTAGAACAATTGATGGATGAAAGCAGGCAGGTCGGCCATTTTGGGATGGTCATTGGACTTGTTTAATGCAATGCACCTTTGTATTTTCACATGCATTCGCTTCATGCTGTAACCACTGTGCATAAAAATTTGGAAACATGGCATACAGTGTATCATTTGGTGTCTAAGTCATGTTTCCCATGTTTTTCCTTCCCAGATACTAGCCCGTTTGAGTGTTTGGGGTACTTTTTAGCTAAAATCATCCTATGGGGCCTAACTGCATATGCTAAAGCCTGCCTATTTTGAATGGTCTAGTGGCCCCTGCAACCTCCAAAAATATGAGGACTTACTTCCCCAATAACCTGCTAACGCACCCCTGAAATACATACTTATTCACCCTATTTTGTTAATTGGACTCATTTCTCATTTGAAATGCCCATTTTTGGGGGGCCAGAAATGTGCGTCTTTAAAAGGTGATTTCTACGATACCCCACTTTTGCGCGTCGGACCTCAACTTTTCCCGTAAACGCAGAAAAACCGCAATTTTCATGAGAAACGAGACAGACATTCCCTCCCTCTGCCACCCACCCGCCCAACTGACAGCCAGCCATTAGACATGCACAGATAGTTCTGAGGGTCTGTCTGTGATGTCATAAAGGGCCTGCTGATCAATGGGCAGCTTTCTGATTGGCTGCTGTATTTGATTGACAGATGGAAGCTGGCAGCTGATTGGCTGTCTAGCCTAAAGTGCTTTACACACCTCCCTGATGGTACCACTGGCTAAGACTCCACCTCAGCTCATTGGGTAATGAAAAATTTAGAACAATTGATGGATGAAATCAGGCAGGCCGGCCATTTTGGGACGCTCATTGGACTTGTTTAATGCAATGCACCTTTGTATATTCACATGCATTCGCTTCATGCTGTAACCACTGTGCATAAAAATTTGGAAACATAGCATACAGTGTATCATTTGGTGTCTAAGTCATGTTTCCCATATTTTGCCTTCCCAGATACAAGCCTTTTTGAGTGTTTGGGGCACTTTTTAGCTAAAATCATCCTACAGGGCCTAACTACATATGCTAAAGCCTGCCTATTTTGAATGGTGTAGTGGCCCCTGCAACCTCCAAAAATATCAGGACTTACTTCCCCAATAACCTGCTAACTCACCCCTGAAATACATACTTATTCACCCTATTTTGTTCATTGGACTCATTTCTCATTTGAAATGCCCATTTTTGGGGGGGGGGGGGCAGAAATGTGCGTCTTTAAAAGGTGATTTCTACGATACCCCACTTTTGCGCGTCGGACCTCAACTTTTCCCGTAAACGCAGAAAAAACGCAATTTTCAGGAGAAACGAGACAGACATCCCCTCCCTCTGCCACCCACCCGCCCAACTGATAGCCAGCCATTAGACATGCACAGATAGTTCTGAGGGTCTGTCTGTGATGTCATAAAGGGCCTGCTGATCAATGGGCAGCTTTCTGATTGGCTGCTGTATTTGATTGACAGATGGAAGCTGGCAGCTGATTGGCTGTCTAGCCTAAAGTGCTTTACACATCTCCCTGATGGTACCACTGGCTAAGACTCCACCTCAGCTCATTGGGTAATGAAAAATTTAGAACAATTGATGGATTAAAGCAGGCAGGCCAGCCATTTTGGGACGCTCACTGGACTTGTTTAATGCAATGCACCTTTGTATATTCACATGCATTCGCTTCATGCTGTAACCACTGTGCATAAAAATTTGGAAACATGGCATACAGTGTATCATTTGGTGTCTAAGTCATGTTTCCCATATTTTCCCTTCCCAGATACAAGCCTGTTTGAGTGTTTGGGGCACTTTTTAGCTAAAATCATCCTACAGGGCCTAACTGCATATGCTAAAGCCTGCCTATTTTGAATGGAGTAGATGCCCCTGCAACCTCCAAAAATATCAGGACTTACTTCCCCAATAACCTGCTAACTCACCCCTGAAATACATACTTATTCACCATATTTTGTTCATTGGACTCATTTCTCATTTGAAATGCCCATTTTTGGGGGGCGAGTAATGTGCGTCTTTAAAAGGTGATTTCTACGATACCCCACTTTTGCGCGTTGGACCTCAACTTTTCCCGTAAATGCAGAAAAACCGCAATTTTCAGGAGAAATGAGACAGACTTCCCCTGCCTCTGCCACCCACCCGCCCAACTGAAAGCCAGCCATTAGACATGCACAGATAGTTCTGAGGGTCTGTCTGTGATGTCATAAAGGGCCTGCTGATCAATGGGCAGCTTTCTGATTGGCTGCTGTATTTGATTGACAGATGGAAGCTGGCAGCTGATTGGCTGTCTAGCCTAAAGTGCTTTACACACCTCCCTGATGGTACCACTGGCTAAGACTCCACCTCAGCTCATTGGGTAATTAAAAATTTAGAACAATTGATGGATGAAAGGAGGCAGGCCGGACATTTTGGGACGCTCATTGGACTTGTTTAATGCAATGCACCTTTGTATTTTCACATGCATTCGCTTCATGCTGTAACCACTGTGCATAAAAATTTGGAAACATGGCATACAGTGTATCATTTGGTGCGAAGTCATGTTTCCCATGTTTTTCCTTCCCAGATACAAGCCCGTTTGAGTGTTTGTGGCACTTTTTAGCTAAAATCATCCTACGGGGCCTAACTGCATATGCTAAAGCCTGCCTATTTTGAATGGTCTAGTGGCCCCTGCAACCTCCAAAAATATCAGGACTTACTTCCCCAATAACCTGCTAACGCACCCCTGAAATACATACTTATTCACCCTATTTTGTTAATTGGACTCATTTCTCATTTGAAATGCCCATTTTTGGGGGGCCAGAAATGTGCGTCTTTAAAAAGTGATTTCTACGATACCCCACTTTTGCGCGTCGGACCTCAACTTTTCCCGTAAACGCAGAAAAACCGCAATTTTCATGAGAAACGAGACAGACATTCCCTCCCTCTGCCACCCACCCGCCCAACTGACAGCCAGCCATTAGACATGCACAGATAGTTCTGAGGGTCTGTCTGTGATGTCATAAAGGGCCTGCTGATCAATGGGCAGCTTTCTGATTGGCTGCTGTATTTGATTGACAGATGGAAGCTGGCAGCTGATTGGCTGTCTAGCCTAAAGTGCTTTACACACCTCCCTGATGGTACCACTGGCTAAGACTCCACCTCAGCTCATTGGGTAATGAAAAATTTAGAACAATTGATGGATGAAATCAGGCAGGCCGGCCATTTTGGGACGCTCATTGGACTTGTTTAATGCAATGCACCTTTGTATATTCACATGCATTCGCTTCATGCTGTAACCACTGTGCATAAAAATTTGGAAACATGGCATACAGTGTATCATTTGGTGTCTAAGTCATGTTTCCCATATTTTCCCTTCCCAGATACAAGCCTGTTTGAGTGTTTGGGGCACTTTTTAGCTAAAATCATCCTACAGGGCCTAACTGCATATACTAAAGCCTGCCTATTTTGAATGGTGTAGTGTCCCCTGCAACCTCCAAAAATATCAGGACTTACTTCCCCAATAACCTGCTAACTCACCCCTGAAATACATACTTATTAACCCTATTTTGTTCATTGGACTCATTTCTCATTTGAAATGCCCATTTTTTGGGGGGGGGGGGGCAGAAATGTGCGTCTTTAAAAGGTGATTTCTACGATACCCCACTTTTGCGCGTCGGACCTCAACTTTTCCCGTAAACGCAGAAAAACCACAATTTTCAGGAGAAACGAGACAGACATCCCCTCCCTCTGCCACCCACCCGCCCAACTGATAGCCAGCCATTAGACATGCACAGATAGTTCTGAGGGTCTGTCTGTGATGTCATAAAGGGCCTGCTGATCAATGGGCAGCTTTCTGATTGGCTGCTGTATTTGATTGACAGATGGAAGCTGGCAGCTGATTGGTTGTCTAGCCTAAAGTGCTTTACACATCTCCCTGATGGTACCACTGGCTAAGACTCCACCTCAGCTCATTGGGTAATGAAAAATTTAGAACAATTGATGGATGAAAGCAGGCAGGCCAGCCATTTTGGGACGCTCAGTGGACTTGTTTAATGCAATGCACCTTTGTATATTCACATGCATTCGCTTCATGCTGTAACCACTGTGCATAAAAAATTGGAAACATGGCATACAGTGTATCATTTGGTGTCTAAGTCATGTTTCCCATATTTTCCCTTCCCAGATACAAGCCTGTTTGAGTGTTTGGGGCACTTTTTAGCTAAAATCATCCTACAGGGCCTAACTGCATATGCTAAAGCCTGCCTATTTTGAATGGAGTAGATGCCCCTGAATCCTCCAAAAATATCAGGATTTACTTCCCCAATAACCTGCTAACTCACCCCTGAAATACATACTTATTCACCCTATTTTGTTAATTGGACTCATTTCTCATTTGAAATGCCCACTTTTGCGCGTCGGACCTCAACTTTTCCCGTAAACGCAGAAAAACCGCAATTTTCAGGAGAAACGAGACAGACATCCCCTCCCTCTGCCACCCACCCGCCCAACTGATAGCCAGCCATTAGACATGCACAGATAGTTCTGAGGGTCTGTCTGTGATGTCATAACGGGCTGCTGATCAATGGGCAGCTTTCTGATTGGCTGCTGTATTTGATTGACAGATGGAAGCTGGCAGCTGATTGGCTGTCTAGCCTAAAGTGCTTTACACATCTCCCTGATGGTACCACTGGCTAAGACTCCACCTCAGCTCATTGGATAATGAAAAATTTAGAACAATTGATGGATGAAAGCAGGCAGGCCAGCCATTTTGGGACGCTCAGTGGACTTGTTTAATGCAATGCACCTTTGTATATTCACATGCATTCGCTTCATGCTGTAACCACTGTGCATAAAAATTTGGAAACATGGCATACAGTGTATCATTTGGTGTCTAAGTCATGTTTCCCATATTTTCCCTTCCCAGATACAAGCCCGTTTGAGTGTTTGGGGCACTTTTTAGCTAAAATCATCCTACAGGGCCTAACTGCATATGCTAAAGCCTGCCTATTTTGAATGGTGTAGTTGCCCCTGCAACCTTCAAAAATATCAGGATTTACTTCCCCAATAACCTGCTAACTCACCCCTGAAATACATACTCATTCACCCTATTTTGTTCATTGGACTCATTTCTCATTTGAAATGCCCATTTTTGGGGGGCCAGAAATGTGCGTCTTTAAAAGGTGATTTCTACGATACCCCACTTTTGCGCGTCGGACCTCAACTTTTCCCGTAAACGCAGAAAAACCGCAATTTTCAGGAGAAACGAGACAGACATCCCCTCCCTCGGCCACCCACCCGCCCAACTGAAAGCCAGCCATTAGACATGCACAGATAGTTCTGAGGGTCTGTCTGTGATGTCATAAAGGGCCTGCTGATCAATGGGCAGCTTTCTGATTGGCTGCTGTATTTGATTGACAGATGGAAGCTGGCAGCTGATTGGCTGTCTAGCCTAAAGTGCTTTACACACCTCCCTGATGGTACCACTGGTTAAGATTCCACCTCAGCTCATTGGGTAATGAAAAATTTAGAACAATTGATGGATGAAAGCAGGCAGGTCGGCCATTTTGGGATGGTCATTGGACTTGTTTAATGCAATGCACTTTTGTATTTTCACATGCATTCGCTTCATGCTGTAACCACTGTGCATAAAAATTTGGAAACATGGCATACAGTGTATCATTTGGTGTCTAAGTCATGTTTCCCATGTTTTTCCTTCCCAGATACTAGCCCGTTTGAGTGTTTGGGGTACTTTTTAGCTAAAATCATCCTATGGGGCCTAACTGCATATGCTAAAGCCTGCCTATTTTGAATGGTCTAGTGGCCCCTGCAACCTCCAAAAATATCAGGACTTACTTCCCCAATAACCTGCTAACGCACCCCTGAAATACATACTTATTCACCCTATTTTGTTAATTGGACTCATTTCTCATTTGAAATGCCCATTTTTGGGGGGCCAGAAATGTGCGTCTTTAAAAGGTGATTTCTACGATACCCCACTTTTGCGCGTCGGACCTCAACTTTTCCCGTAAACGCAGAAAAACCGCAATTTTCATGAGAAACGAGACAGACATTCCCTCCCTCTGCCACCCACCCGCCCAACTGACAGCCAGCCATTAGACATGCACAGATAGTTCTGAGGGTCTGTCTGTGATGTCATAAAGGGCCTGCTGATCAATGGGCAGCTTTCTGATTGGCTGCTGTATTTGATTGACAGATGGAAGCTGGCAGCTGATTGGCTGTCTAGCCTAAAGTGCTTTACACACCTCCCTGATGGTACCACTGGCTAAGACTCCACCTCAGCTCATTGGGTAATGAAAAATTTAGAACAATTGATGGATGAAATCAGGCAGGCCGGCCATTTTGGGACGCTCATTGGACTTGTTTAATGCAATGCACCTTTGTATATTCACATGCATTCGCTTCATGCTGTAACCACTGTGCATAAAAATTTGGAAACATAGCATACAGTGTATCATTTGGTGTCTAAGTCATGTTTCCCATATTTTGCCTTCCCAGATACAAGCCTTTTTGAGTGTTTGGGGCACTTTTTAGCTAAAATCATCCTACAGTGCCTAACTGTATATACTAAAGCCTGCCTATTTTGAATGGTGTAGTGGCCCCTGCAACCTCCAAAAATATCAGGACTTACTTCCCCAATAACCTGCTAACTCACCCCTGAAATACATACTTATTCACCCTATTTTGTTCATTGGACTCATTTCTCATTTGAAATGCCCATTTTTGGGGGGGGGCAGAAATGTGCGTCTTTAAAAGGTGATTTCTACGATACCCCACTTTTGCGCGTCGGACCTCAACTTTTCCCGTAAACGCAGAAAAACCGCAATTTTCAGGAGAAACGAGACAGACATCCCCTCCCTCTGCCACCCACCCGCCCAACTGATAGCCAGCCATTAGACATGCACAGATAGTTCTGAGGGTCTGTCTGTGATGTCATAAAGGGCCTGCTGATCAATGGGCAGCTTTCTGATTGGCTGCTGTATTTGATTGACAGATGGAAGCTGGCAGCTGATTGGCTGTCTAGCCTAAAGTGCTTTACACATCTCCCTGATGGTACCACTGGCTAAGACTCCACCTCAGCTCATTGGGTAATGAAAAATTTAGAACAAAAGATGGATTAAAGCAGGCAGGCCAGCCATTTTGGGACGCTCACTGGACTTGTTTAATGCAATGCACCTTTGTATATTCACATGCATTCGCTTCATGCTGTAACCACTGTGCATAAAAATTTGGAAACATGGCATACAGTGTATCATTTGGTGTCTAAGTCATGTTTCCCATATTTTCCCTTCCCAGATACAAGCCTGTTTGAGTGTTTGGGGCACTTTTTAGCTAAAATCATCCTACAGGGCCTAACTGCATATGCTAAAGCCTGCCTATTTTGAATGGAGTAGATGCCCCTGCAACCTCCAAAAATATCAGGACTTACTTCCCCAATAACCTGCTAACTCACCCCTGAAATACATACTTATTCACCCTATTTTGTTCATTGGACTCATTTCTCATTTGAAATGCCCATTTTTGGGGGGCGAGTAATGTGCGTCTTTAAAAGGTGATTTCTACGATACCCCACTTTTGCGCGTCGGATCTCAACTTTTCCCGTAAAACGCAGAAAAACCGCAATTTTCAGGAGAAACGAGACAGACATCCCCTCCCTCTGCCACCCACCCGCCCAACTGACAGCCAGCCATTAGACATGCACAGATAGTTCTGAGGGTCTGTCTGTGATGTCATAAAGGGCCTGCTGATCAATTGGCAGCTTTCTGATTGGCTGCTGTATTTGATTGACAGATGGAAGCTGGCAGCTGATTGGCTGTCTAGCCTAAAGTGCTTTACACACCTCCCTGATGGTACCACTGGCTAAGACTCCACCTCAGCTCATTGGGTAATGAAAAATGTAGAACAATTGATGGATTAAAGCAGGCAGGCCGGCCATTTTGGGACGCTCATTGGACTTGTTTAATGCAATGCACCTTTGTATTTTCACATGCATTCACTTCATGCTGTAACCACTGTGCATAAAAATTTGGAAACATGGCATACAGTGTATCATTTGGTGTCTAAGTCATGTTTCCCATATTTTCCCTTCCCAGATACAAGCCCGTTTGAGTGTTTGGGGCACTTTTTAGCTAAAATCATCCTACAGGGCCTAACTGCATATGCTAAAGCCTGCCTATTTTGAATGGTGTAGTTGCCCCTGCAACCTCCAAAAATATCAGGATTTACTTCCCCAATAACCTGCTAACTCACCCCTGAAATACATACTTATTCACCCTATTTTGTTCATTGGACTCATTTCTCATTTGAAATGCACATTTTTGGGGGGCCAGAAATGTGCGTCTTTAAACAGTGATTTCTACGATACTCCACTTTTGCGCGTCGGACCTCAACTTTACCCGTAAACGCAGAAAAACTGCAATTACCAGGAGAAACGAGACAGACATCCCCTCCCTCTGCCACCCACCCGCCCAACTGAAAGCCAGCCATTAGACATGCACAGATAGTTCTGAGGGTCTGTCTGTGATGTCATAAAGGGCCTGCTGATCAATGGGCAGCTTTCTGATTGGCTGCTGTATTTGATTGACAGATGGAAGCTGGCAGCTGATTGGCTGTCTAGCCTAAAGTGCTTTACACACCTCCCTGATGGTACCACTGGCTAAGACTCCACCTCAGCTCATTGGGTAATGAAAAATTTAGAACAATTGATGGATTAAAGCAGGCAGGCCGGCCATTTTGGGACGCTCATTGGACTTGTTTAATGCAATGCACCTTTGTATTTTCACATGCATTCGCTTCATGCTGTAACCACTGTGCATAAAAATTTGGAAACATGGCATACAGTGTATTATTTGGTGTCTAAGTCATGTTTCCCATATTTTCCCTTCCCAGATACAAGCCCGTTTGAGTGTTTTGGGCACTTTTTAGCTAAAATCATCCTACAGGGCCTAACTGCATATGCTAAAGCCTGCCTATTTTGAATGGTGTAGTTGCCCCTGCAACCTCCAAAAA
The DNA here is from genome assembly GCF_055691185.1 of Crinia signifera. NCBI lineage: Eukaryota > Metazoa > Chordata > Amphibia > Anura > Myobatrachidae > Crinia > Crinia signifera. The sequence continues at coordinate 52,471,292 of NC_139222.1, forward strand.
TATCAGGATTTACTTCCCCAATAACCTGCTAACTCACCCCTGAAATACATACTTATTCACCCTATTTTGTTCATTGGACTCATTTCTCATTTGAAATGCCCATTTTTGGGGGGCCAGAAATGTGCGTCTTTAAAAGGTGATTTTTACGATACCCCACTTTTGCACGTCGGACCTCAACTTTACCCGTAAACGCAGAAAAACCGCAATTTTCAGGAGAAATGAGACAGACATCCCCTCCCTCTGCCACCCACCCGCCCAACTGACAGCCAGCCATTAGACAAACACAGATAGTTCTGAGGGTCTGTCTGTGATGTCATAATGGGCCTGCTGATCAATGGGCAGCTTTCTGATTGGCTGCTGTATTTGATTGACAGATGGAAGCTGGCAGCTGATTGGCTGTCTAGCCTAAAGTGCTTTACACACCTCCCTGATGGTACCACTGGCTAAGACTCCACCTCAGCTCATTGGGTAATGAAAAATTTAGAACAATTGATGGATTAAAGCAGGCAGGCCGGCCATTTTGGGACGCTCATTGGACTTGTTTAATGCAATGCACCTTTGTATTTTCACATGCATTCGCTTCATGCTGTAACCACTGTGCATAAAAATTTGGAAACATGGCATACAGTGTATTATTTGGTGTCTAAGTCATGTTTCCCATATTTTCCCTTCCCAGATACAAGCCCGTTTGAGTGTTTGGGGCACTTTTTAGCTAAAATCATCCTACAGGGCCTAACTGCATATGCTAAAGCCTGCCTATTTTGAATGGTGTAGTTGCCCCTGCAACCTCCAAAAATATCAGGATTTACTTCCCCAATAACCTGCTAACTCACCCCTGAAATACATACTTATTCACCCTATTTTGTTCATTGGACTCATTTCTCATTCGAAATGCCCATTTTTGGGGGGCCAGAAAAGTGTGTCTTTAAAAGGTGATTTCTACGATACCCCACTTTTGCGCGTCGGACCTCAACTTTTCCCGTAAACGCAGAAAAACCGCAATTTTCAGGAGAAACGAGACAGACATCCCCTCCCTCTGCAACCAACCCGCCTAACTGACAGCCAGCCATTAGACATGCACAGATAGTTCTGAGGGTCTGTTTGTGATGTCATAAAGGGCCTGCTGATCAATGGGCAGCTTTCTGATTGGTTGCTGTATTTGATTGACAGATGGAAGCTGGCAGCTGATTGGCTGTCTAGCCTAAAGTGCTTTACACACCTCCCTGATGGTACCACTGGCTAAGACTCCACCTCAGCTCATTGGGTAATGAAAAATTTAGAACAATTGATGGATGAAAGCAGGCAGGCCGGCCATTTTGGGACGCTCATTGGACTTGTTTAATGCAATGCACCTTTGTATTTTCACATGCATTCGCTTCATGCTGTAACCACTGTGCATAAAAATGTGGAAACATGGCATACAGTGTATCATTTGGTGTCTAAGTCATGTTTCCCATATTTTCCCTTCCCAGATACAAGCCCGTTTGAGTGTTTGGGGCACTTTTTAGCTAAAATCATCCTACAGGGCCTAACTGCATATGCTAAAGCCTGCCTATTTTGAATGGTGTAGTTGCCCCTGCAACCTCCAAAAATATCAGGATTTACTTCCCCAATAACCTGCTAACTCACCCCTGAAATACATACTTATTCACCCTATTTTGTTCATTGGACTCATTTCTCATTTGAAATGCCCATTTTTGGGGGGCCAGAAATGTGCGTCTTTAAACGGTGATTTCTACGATACTCCACTTTTGCGCGTCGGACCTCAACTTTTCCCGTAAATGCAGAAAAACTGCAATTACCAGGAGAAACGAGACAGACATCCCCTCCCTCTGCCACCCACCCGCCCAACTGAAAGCCAGCCATTAGACATGCACAGATAGTTCTGAGGGTCTGTCTGTGATGTCATAAAGGGCCTGCTGATCAATGGGCAGCTTTCTGATTGGCTGCTGTATTTGATTGACAGATGGAAGCTGGCAGCTGATTGGCTGTCTAGCCTAAAGTGCTTTACACACCTCCCTGATGGTACCACTGGCTAAGACTCCACCTCAGCTCATTGGGTAATGAAAAATTTAGAACAATTGATGGATGAAAGCAGGCAGGCCGGCCATTTTGGGATGCTCTTTGGACTTGTTCAATGCAATGCACCTTTGTATTTTCACATGCATTCGCTTCATGCTGTAACCACTGTGCATAAAAATTTGGAAACATGGCATACAGTGTATCATTTGGTGTCTAAGTCATGTTTCCCATGTTTTTCCTTCCCAGATACTAGCCCGTTTGAGTGTTTGGGGCACTTTTTAGCTAAAATCATCCTACGTGGCCTAACTGCATATGCTAAAGCCTGCCTATTTTAAATGGTCTAGTGGCCCCTGCAACCTCCAAAAATATCAGGACTTACTTCCCCAATAACCTGCTAACTCACCCCTGAAATACATACTTATTCACCCTATTTTGTTCATAGGACTCATTTCTCATTTGAAATGCCCATTTTTGGGGGGCCAGAAATGTGCGTCTTTAAAAGGTGATTTTTACGATACCCCACTTTTGCACGTCGGACCTCAACTTTACCCGTAAACGCAGAAAAACCGCAATTTTAAGGAGAAATGAGACAGACATCCCCTCCCTCTGCCACCCACCCGCCCAACTGACAGCCAGCCATTAGACAAACACAGATAGTTCTGAGGGTCTGTCTGTGATGTCATAATGGGCCTGCTGATCAATGGGCAGCTTTCTGATTGGCTGCTGTATTTGATTGACAGATGGAAGCTGGCAGCTGATTGGCTGTCTAGCCTAAAGTGCTTTACACACCTCCCTGATGGTACCACTGGCTAAGACTCCACCTCAGCTCATTGGGTAATGAAAAATTTAGAACAATTGATGGATTAAAGCAGGCAGGCCGGCCATTTTGGGACGCTCATTGGACTTGTTTAATGCAATGCACCTTTGTATTTTCACATGCATTCGCTTCATGCTGTAACCACTGTGCATAAAAATTTGGAAACATGGCATACAGTGTATTATTTGGTGTCTAAGTCATGTTTCCCATATTTTCCCTTCCCAGATACAAGCCCGTTTGAGTGTTTGGGGCACTTTTTAGCTAAAATCATCCTACAGGGCCTAACTGCATATGCTAAAGCCTGCCTATTTTGAATGGTGTAGTTGCCCCTGCAACCTCCAAAAATATCAGGATTTACTTCCCCAATAACCTGCTAACTCACCCCTGAAATACATACTTATTCACCCTATTTTGTTCATTGGACTCATTTCTCATTCGAAATGCCCATTTTTGGGGGGCCAGAAAAGTGCGTCTTTAAAAGGTGATTTCTACGATACCCCACTTTTGCGCGTCGGACCTCAACTTTTCCCGTAAACGCAGAAAAACCGCAATTTTCAGGAGAAACGAGACAGACATCCCCTCCCTCTGCAACCAACCCGCCTAACTGACAGCCAGCCATTAGACATGCACAGATAGTTCTGAGGGTCTGTTTGTGATGTCATAAAGGGCCTGCTGATCAATGGGCAGCTTTCTGATTGGTTGCTGTATTTGATTGACAGATGGAAGCTGGCAGCTGATTGGCTGTCTAGCCTAAAGTGCTTTACACACCTCCCTGATGGTACCACTGGCTAAGACTCCACCTCAGCTCATTGGGTAATGAAAAATTTAGAACAATTGATGGATGAAAGCAGGCAGGCCGGCCATTTTGTGACGCTCATTGGACTTGTTTAATGCAATGCACCTTTGTATTTTCACATGCATTCGCTTCATGCTGTAACCACTGTGCATAAAAATGTGGAAACATGGCATACAGTGTATCATTTGGTGTCTAAGTCATGTTTCCCATATTTTCCCTTCCCAGATACAAGCCCGTTTGAGTGTTTGGGGCACTTTTTAGCTAAAATCATCCTACAGGGCCTAACTGCATATGCTAAAGCCTGCCTTTTTTGAATGGTGTAGTTGCCCCTGCAACCTCCAAAAATATCAGGATTTACTTCCCCAATAACCTGCTAACTCACCCCTGAAATACATACTTATTCACCCTATTTTGTTCATTGGACTCATTTCTCATTTGAAATGCCCATTTTTGGGGGGCCAGAAATGTGCGTCTTTAAACGGTGATTTCTACGATACTCCACTTTTGCGCGTCGGACCTCAACTTTTCCCGTAAACGCAGAAAAACTGCAATTACCAGGAGAAACGAGACAGACATCCCCTCCCTCTGCCACCCACCCGCCCAACTGAAAGCCAGCCATTAGACATGCACAGATAGTTCTGAGGGTCTGTCTGTGATGTCATAAAGGGCCTGCTGATCAATGGGCAGCTTTCTGATTGGCTGCTGTATTTGATTGACAGATGGAAGCTGGCAGCTGATTGGCTGTCTAGCCTAAAGTGCTTTACACACCTCCCTGATGGTACCACTGGCTAAGACTCCACCTCAGCTCATTGGGTAATGAAAGATTTAGAACAATTGATGGATGAAAGCAGGCAGGCCGGCCATTTTGGGATGCTCTTTGGACTTGTTCAATGCAATGCACCTTTGTATTTTCACATGCATTCGCTTCATGCTGTAACCACTGTGCATAAAAATTTGGAAACATGGCATACAGTGTATCATTTGGTGTCTAAGTCATGTTTCCCATGTTTTTCCTTCCCAGATACTAGCCCGTTTGAGTGTTTGGGGCACTTTTTAGCTAAAATCATCCTACGGGGCCTAACTGCATATGCTAAAGCCTGCCTATTTTAAATGGTCTAGTGGCCCCTGCAACCTCCAAAAATATCAGGACTTACTTCCCCAATAACCTGCTAACTCACCCCTGAAATACATACTTATTCACCCTATTTTGTTCATTGGACTCATTTCTCATTTGAAATGCCCATTTTTTGGGGGGCCAGAAATGTGCGTCTTTAAAAGGTGATTTTTACGATACCCCACTTTTGCACGTCGGACCTCAACTTTACCCGTAAACGCAAAAAAAACGCAATTTTCAGGAGAAACGAGACAGACATCCCCTCCCTCTGCAACCAACCCGCCCAATTGACAGCCAGCCATTAGACAAACAGAGATAGTTCTGAGGGTCTGTCTGTGATGTCATAATGGGCCTGCTGATCAATGGGCAGCTTTCTGATTGGCTGCTGTATTTGATTGACAGATGGAAGCTGGCAGCTGATTGGCTGTCTAGCCTAAAGTGCTTTACACACCTCCCTGATGGTACCACTGGCTAAGACTCCACCTCAGCTCATTGGGTAATAAAAAATTTAGAACAATTGATGGATGAAAGCAGGCAGGCCGGCCATTTTGGGACGCTCATTGGACTTGTTTAATGCAATGCACCTTTGTATTTTCACATGCATTCGCTTCATGCTGTAACCACTGTGCATAAAAATGTGGAAACATGGCATTCAGTGTATTATTTGGTGTCTAAGTCATGTTTCCCATATTTTCCCTTCCCAGATACAAGAGTGTTTGGGGCACTTTTTAGCGAAAATCATCCTACAGGGCCTAACTGCATATGCTAAAGCCTGCCTATTTTGAATGGTGTAGTGGCCCCTGCAACCTCCAAAAATATCAGGACTTACTTCCCCAATAACCTGCTAACTCACCCCTGAAATACATACTTATTCACCCTATTTTGTTCATTGGACTCATTTCTCATTTGAAATGCAGATTTTTGGGAAGCCAGAAATGTGCGTCTTTATAAGGTGATTTCTACGATACCCCACTTTTGCGCGTCGGACCTCAACTTTTCCCGTAAACGCAGAAAAACCGCAATTTTCAGGAGAAACGAGACAGAAATCCCCTCCCTCTGCCACCCACAAGTCCAACTGAAAGCCAGCCATTAGACATGCACAGATAGTTCTGAGGGTCTGTCTGTGATGTCATAAAGGGCCTGCTGATCAATGGGCAGCTTTCTGATTGGCTGCTGTATTTGATTGACAGATGGAAGCTGGCAGCTGATTGGCTGTCTAGCCTAAAGTGCTTTACACACCTCCCTGATGGTACCACTGGCTAAGACTCCACCTCAGCTCATTGGGTAATGAAAAATTTAGAACAATTGATGGATGAAAGCAGGCAGGCCGGCCATTTTCGGACGCTCATTGGACTTGTTTAATGCAATGCACCTTTGTATTTTCACATGCATTCGCTTCATGCTGTAACCACTGTGCATAAAAATTATGAAACATGGCATACAGTGTATCATTTGGTGTCTAAGTCATGTTTCCCATATTTTCCCTTCCCAGATACAAGCCCGTTTGAGTGTTTGGGGCACTTTTTAGCTAAAATCATCCTACAGGGCCTAACTGCATATGCTGAAGCCTGCCTATTTTTAATGGTGTAGTTTCCCCTGCAACCTCCAAAAATATCAGGATTTACTTTCCCAATAACCTGCTAACTCACCCCTGAAATACCTAATTATTCACCCCATTTTGTTAATTGGACTCATTTCTCATTTGAAATGCCCATTTTTGGGGGGCCAGTAATGTGCGTCTTTAAAAGGTGATTTCTACGATACCCCACTTTTGCGCGTCGGATCTCAACTTTTCCCGTAAAACGCAGAAAAACCGCAATTTTCAGGAGAAACGAGACAGACATCCCCTCCCTCTGCCACCCACCCGCCCAACTGACAGCCAGCCATTAGACATGCACAGATAGTTCTGAGGGTCTGTCTGTGATGTCATAAAGGGCCTGCTGATCAATTGGCAGCTTTCTGATTGGCTGCTGTATTTGATTGACAGATGGAAGCTGGCAGCTGATTGGCTGTCTAGTCTAAAGTGCTTTACACACCTCCCTGATGGTACCACTCGCTAAGACTCCACCTCAGCTCATTGGGTAATGAAAAATTTAGAACAATTTATGGATGAAAGCAGGCAGGCCGGCCATTTTAGGGCGCTCAGTGGACTTGTTTAATGCAATGCACCTTTGTATATTCACATGCATTCGCTTCATGCTGTAACCACTGTGCATAAAAATTTGAAAACATGGCATACAGTGTATCATTTGGTGTCTAAGTCATGTTTCCCATATTTTCCCTTCCCAGATACAAGCCCGTTTGAGTGTTTGGGGCACTTTTTAGCTAAAATCATCCTACAGGGCCTAACTGCATATGCTAAAGCCTGCCTATTTTGAATGGTGTAGTGGCCCCTGCAACCTCCAAAAATATCAGGACTTACTTCCCCAATAACCTGCTAACTCACCCCTGAAATACATACTTATTCACCCTATTTTGTTCATTGGACTTATTTCTCATTTGAAATGCCCATTTTTGGGGAGCCAGAAATGTGCGTCTTTATAAGGTGATTTCTACGATACCCCACTTTTGCGCGTCGGACCTCAACTTTTCAAGTAAACGCAGAAAAAACGCAATTTTCAGGAGAAACGAGACAGACATCCCCTCCCTCTGCCACCCACCCGCCCAACTGAAAGCCAGCCATTAGACATGCACAGATAGTTCTGAGGGTCTGTCTGTGATGTCATAAAGGGCCTGCTGATCAATGGGCAGCTTTCTGAGTGGCTGCTGTATTTGATTGACAGATGGAAGCTGGCAGCTGATTGGCTGTCTAGCCTAAAGTGCTTTACACACCTCCCTGATGGTACCACTGGCTAAGACACCACCTCAGCTCATTGGGTAATGAAAAATTTAGAAAAATTGATGGATGAAAGCAGGCAGGCCGGCCATTTTGGGACGCTCATTGGACTTGTTTAATGCAATGCACCTTTGTATTTTCACATGCATTCGCTTCATGCTGTTACCACTGTGCATAAAAATTTGGAAACATGGCATACAGTGTATCATTTGGTGTCTAAGTCATGTTTCCCATATTTTCCCTTCCCAGATACAAGCCCGTTTGAGTGTTTGGGGCACTTTTTAGCGAAAATCATCCTACAGGGCCTAACTGCATATGCTAAAGCCTGCCTATTTTGAATGGTGTAGTGGCCCCTGCAACCTCCAAAAATATCAGGACTTACTTCCGCAATAACCTGCTAACTCACCCCTGAAATACATACTTATTCACCCTATTTTGTTCATTGGACTCATTTCTCATTTGAAATGCATATTTTTGGGGAGCCAGAAATGTGCGTCTTTAAAAGGTGATTTCTACGATACCCCACTTTTGCGCGTCGGACCTCAACTTTTTCCGTAAACGCAGAAAAACCGCAATTTTCAGCGGAAACTAGACAGACATCCCCTCCCTCTGCCACCCACCCGCCCAACTGAAAGCCAGCCATTAGACATGCACAGATAGTTCTGAGGGTCTGTCTGTGATGTCATAAAGGGCCTGCTGATCAATGGGCAGCTTTCTGATTGGCTGCTGTATTTGATTGACAGATGGAAGCTGGCAGCTGATTGGCTGTCTAGCCTAAAGTGCTTTACACACCTCCCTGATGGTACCACTGGCTAAGACTCCACCTCAGCTCATTGGGTAATGAAAAATTTAGAACAATTGATGGATGAAAGCAGGCAGGCCGGCCATTTTGGGACGCTCATTGGACTTGTTTCATGCAATGCACCTTTGTATTTTCACATGCATTTGCTTCATGCTGTAACCACTGTGCATAAAAATTTGGAAACATGGCATACAGTGTATCATTTGGTGTCTAAGTCATGTTTCCCATGTTTTTCCTTCCCAGATACTAGCCCGTTTGAGTGTTTGGGGCACTTTTTAGCTAAAATCATCCTACGGGGCCTAACTGCATATGCTAAAGCCTGCCTATTTTAAATGGTCTAGTGGCCCCTGCAACCTCCAAAAATATCAGGACTTACTTCCCCAATAACCTGCTAACTCACCCCTGAAATACATACTTATTCACCCTATTTTGTTAATTGGACTCATTTCTCATTTGAAATGCCCATTTTTGGGGGGGCATAAATGTGCGTCTTTAAAAGGTGATTTCTACGATACCCCACTTTTGTGCGTCGGACCTCAACTTTTCCCGTAAACGCAGAAAAACCGCAATTTTCAGGAGAAACGAGACAGACATCCCCTCCCTCTGCCACCCACCCGCCCAACTGACAGCCAGCCATTAGACATGCACAGATAGTTCTGGGGGTCTGTCTGTGATGTCATAAAGGGCCTGCTGATCAATGGGCAGCTTTCTGATTGGCTGCTGTATTAGATTGACAGATGGAAGCTGGCAGCTGATTGGCTGTCTAGCCTAAAGCGCTTTACACACCTCCCTGACGGTACCACTCGCTAAGACTCCACCTCAGCTCATTGGGTAATGAAAAATTTAAAACAATTGATGGATGAAAGCAGGCAGGCCGGCCATTTTGGGACGCGCAGTGGACTTGTTTAATGCAATGCACCTTTGTATATTCACATGCATTCGCTTCATGCTGTAACCACTGTGCATAAAAATTTGGAAACATGGCATACAGTGTATCATTTGGTGTCTAAGTCATGTTTCCCATATTTTCCCTTCCCAGATACAAGCCCGTTTGAGTGTTTGGGGCACTTTTTAGCTAAAATCATCCTACAGGGCCTAACTGCATATGCTAAAGCCTGCCTATTTTGAATGGTGTAGTTGCCCCTGCAACCTTCAAAAATATCAGGAGATTTACTTCCCCAATAACCTGCTAACTCACCCCTGAAATACATACTTATTCACCCTATTTTGTTCATTGGACTCATTTCTCATTTGAAATGCCCATTTTTGGGGGGCCAGAAATGTGCGTCTTTAAAAGGTGATTTCTACGATACCCCACTTTTGCGCGTCGGACCTCAACTTTTCCCGTAAACGCAGAAAAACCGCAATTTTCAGGAGAAACGAGACAGACATCCCCTCCCTCGGCCACCCACCCGCCCAACTGAAAGCCAGCCATTAGACATGCACAGATAGTTCTGAGGGTCTGTCTGTGATGTCATAAAGGGCCTGCTGATCAATGGGCAGCTTTCTGATTGGCTGCTGTATTTGATTGACAGATGGAAGCTGGCAGCTGATTGGCTGTCTAGCCTAAAGTACTTTACACACCTCCCTGATGGTACCACTGGTTAAGATTCCACCTCAGCTCATTGGGTAATGAAAAATTTAGAACAATTGATGGATGAAAGCAGGCAGGTCGGCCATTTTGGGATGCTCATTGGACTTGTTTAATGCAATGCACCTTTGTATTTTCACATGCATTCGCTTCATGCTGTAACCACTGTGCATAAAAATTTGGAAACATGGCATACAGTGTATCATTTGGTGTCTAAGTCATGTTTCCCATGTTTTTCCTTCCCAGATACTAGCCCGTTTGAGTGTTTGGGGCACTTTTTAGCTAAAATCATCCTATGGGGCCTAACTGCATATGCTAAAGCCTGCCTATTTTGAATGGTCTAGTGGCCCCTGCAACCTCCAAAAATATCAGGACTTACTTCCCCAATAACCTGCTAACTCACCCCTGAAATACATACTTATTCACCCTATTTTGTTCATTGGACTCATTTCTCATTTGAAATGCCCATTTTTGGGGGGCCAGAAATGTGCGTCTTTAAAAGGTGATTTCTACGATACCCCACTTTTGCGCGTCGGACCTCAACTTTTCCCGTAAACACAGAAAAACCGCAATTTTCAGGAGAAACGAGACAGACATCCCCTCCCTCTGCCACCCACCCGCCCAACTGACAGCCAGCCATTAGACATGCACAGATAGTTCTGGGGGTCTGTCTGTGATGTCATAAAGGGCCTGCTGATCAATGGGCAGCTTTCTGATTGGCTGCTGTATTTGATTGACAGATGGAAGCTGGCAGCTGATTGGCTGTCTAGCCTAAAGTGCTTTACACACCTCCCTGATGGTACCACTGGTTAAGATTCCACCTCAGCTCATTGGGTAATGAAAAATTTAGAACAATTGATGGATGAAAGCAGGCAGGTCGGCCATTTTGGGATGCTTATTGGACTTGTTTAATGCAATGCACCTTTGTATTTTCACATGCATTCGCTTCATGCTGTAACCACTGTGCATAAAAATTTGGAAACATGGCATACAGTGTATCATTTGGTGTCTAAGTCATGTTTCCCATGTTTTTCCTTCCCAGATACTAGCCCGTTTGAGTGTTTGGGGCACTTTTTAGCAAAAATCATCCTATGGGGCCTAACTGCATATGCTAAAGCCTGCCTATTTTGAATGGTCTAGTGGCCCCTGCAACCTCCAAAAATATCAGGACTTACTTCCCCAATAACCTGCTAACTCACCCCTGAAATACATACTTATTCACCCTATTTTGTTCATTGGACTCATTTCTCATTTGAAATGCCCATTTTTGGGGGGCCAGAAATGTGCGTCTTTAAAAGGTGATTTCTACGATACCCCACTTTTGCGCGTCGGACCTCAACTTTTCCCGTAAACACAGAAAAACCGCAATTTTCAGGAGAAACGAGACAGACATCCCCTCCCTCTGCCACCCACCCGCCTAACTGACAGCCAGCCATTAGACATGCACAGATAGTTCTGGGGGTCTGTCTGTGATGTCATAAAGGGCCTGCTGATCAATGGGCAGCTTTCTGATTGGCTGCTGTATTAGATTGACAGATGGAAGCTGGCAGCTGATTGGCTGTCTAGCCTAAAGCGCTTTACACACCTCCCTGATGGTACCACTCGCTAAGACTCCACCTCAGCTCATTGGGTAATGAAAAATTTTAAAACAATTGATGGATGAAAGCAGGCAGGCCGGCCATTTTGGGACGCTCAGTGGACTTGTTTAATGCAATGCACCTTTGTATATTCACATGCATTCGCTTCATGCTGTAACCACTGTGCATAAAAATTTGGAAACATGGCATACAGTGTATCATTTGGTGTCTAAGTCATGTTTCCCATATTTTCCCTTCCAAGATACAAGCCCGTTTGAGTGTTAGGGGCACTTTTTAGCTAAAATCATCCTACAGGGCCTAACTGCATATGCTAAAGCCTGCCTATTTTGAATGGTGTAGTGGCCCCTGCAACCTTCAAAAATATCAGGATTTACTTCCCCAATAACCTGCTAACTCACCCCTGAAATACATACTTATTCACCCTATTTTGTTCATTGGACTCATTTCTCATTTGAAATGCCCATTTTTGGGGGGCCAGAAATGTGCGTCTTTAAAAGGTGATTTCTACGATACCCCACTTTTGCGCGTCGGACCTCAACTTTTCCCGTAAACGCAGAAAAACCGCAATTTTCAGGAGAAACGAGACAGACATCCCCTCCCTCTGCCACCCACCCGCCCAACTGAAAGCCAGCCATTTGACATGCACAGATAGGGCCTTATTCTGCTTGGAGCGTCCGGGCCGTACGCGTACGTCCCTGGGTTTTTTACGATCTGCGCATGTGCAGATACGCTAATGCGCCGGCGCGAACACTCCACAACGCTTACGGCCGGGGTCTCAACGTGCGAAAAAACCTGTACGCGAGCGTACGGGTAATGGGGCGGCATAGGGGCGTGTTGATGGGAGCGGCCGAAATAATGAGGGAAAATGGGCGTAAATATGGGCGTACACGGGGGTGTGCACCAAAAATGAGCGGTGCTACTACCGCACGATCGACTAAGGCACCGTTCGTTTCGGACACCAAACAGGCGGCCGCCAACCGCCAGCTAAAACCACCCCTACAGATACCGCATGCCAGCGTGCGCCTGAGTTGGCTAATTAACGCTGATTACTACTCAAACACATACACCTGAATGTAATAAGCAATGCTGCAGTCTATTAACTACAAACCATGATTTCACTGCCTGCAAGCCACACATGCAGCACGCAAACACATTGGAAGCTTATGTTTCTATACTTCTCCACATTTAAAGGTTTGTTTAATTTAAGGTAAGAATCTTTTTATACGCTAAGGTAGGTATTTGCTAAACAGACACATTCACTACCTGCTTTCATAGACTTTACGCAGTAGCACACTCAATCTACACAAGTCGACATGTGTCAACGTGTTCACTCTAATACTAACATAGGTTTGGTATTTAGGATACAATAACATAAACCACATCTAACACCTACAAAGGATGTTTCAGCAATGTTTGAAGCCCATGACCACTATTTTCCACACAATCTTTGTATAGTACCCAAAATTATGACCTGTACCACTATCTCATCTGCTATGATTTGGATTTCACTACACTCTGGATGTAAGATGCCACCAATCACATTATTGCACTCTCATCTCTCTAACAAAGGATTCCTACATCTGCTTATGACACTGTCAAATCATATATATTTTAAAAGTTATGCATGTTTGTTCACAAGCTAATTTATCATGTTTGGCCCATTCACACATCTTTTTTTAGGGAGGACACATATGCATTCCTACACAAATGTACCTTTTCACCCTTGTTTGTCTGCCTCACCCACTCCATGAGGAAAGCATTGTTCTGGACCTGCTTTTACCTACTACTGTAGGAGCTACCTCACCTGCACACAAACTGCTTTCTCACCTATTAAGTTGCTCTGCACATGTGCTGACACAAACTAATTAGCAGGGAATAGTTGGATAGGAACATGGGAATGGCCATGGAGAGGGTTACACATGGGAAACTTCCACCACACTTCAACAAATGTTCAAAAATACCCTGGTCAGTAAGTACACATAAATCTAGTATTTGTTTCACACAAGAAATGACACATACCACAATTTTGATTTAATTTGTAAAATAAATTTATTTGCTGTTCAGCATCACAGCTTGACACTTTAATGTGAGAAATCAAAAAAACAAATAAAATAGACACACAAATAATAAAACAGCCAGAACAAGAGGTTGCATATCTCCAAACATGTGTTACCCTGCAAATGCAATGGTGAAAGAAATGGGGACACCAGAATACGTACTGCAACAACCAGGGTGAATACTAAGCAAGATACACACCACCAAAAAAAAATATCCTGCATTTGTAGAGGTCAAAATACGAACTTTCATGCCCATGGCACGCAAATGGATCGATGGCCAACTCAGGAAGCGGATGTCCAGTGCAATTTAAACCTTTGGCCTCCAACCACAGAGGAAGTGAACCAGGTCTCATTTGGGCCCTTTTTTGCCCCTTTTAGATGGGGCCTTGGGGACAGGGGCCTTTGGGTCAGCTGGCTTTCGGCGTCTTCCCCTAGTCGCCACAGGAGGGTCAGCCGAGGTGGAAGGTTGGGGAGCAGCTTGGGGTGGGGCAGCAGATGGGGGATTGTCCCTTAGGGACCTGGCGGTGGACAGCTGCTCCGCAAGAAGTTCATTCTGGCGGCTGAGGTGTTGGCCAATGCTTAGCATGCCAGCCGCCAGAGTTTCATTAATGCGGTTCAACGCCTCAACCTGCAGCTGGTTTGTGGCCTTCCACTCCGCCAGAAAATCCGCCACCTGCTGCTGACGGATCGCAGCATCCACCCCTTGCTGCTCGATCCTGTCCAGCGTCACCAACAGGCTCTCACTCAATGTCTCCTGTGGCTGGGGCTGGGGGCGACGTCTTGCTGGAGGCTGGACCACCTGTTCCACCTGTGGCTCTGCAGAGGAAGATGCTGCCGGTAAATCCTGACTTTCTGCTTCTGCTAGGATAAGAATTGAAAACAATGTCACCATCACATACGCAATAAAAAATATCTTTCTAAATACAATGCATTACTGTGACTTACCATCAAAAGCAGCAGCAAAGACCTCCGCCGGGAGCTCACTGTCCATATTGGAGATCCCCCTGATCTCCCCCACATCGATGACGTCACAGGAGTCCAGCTCCAGGGGGGTATACTCCAAATGGTCAGGCATAGGACCGCTCCCGGTGGACATGCTGTGGTTGTACCGGTCAGTCATCTTCCTCTTCAGGGCACTTTTGAAGTCAGTCCACCTACAAGTTTAAAAATACAAATATCACCATGAGATATGTGCACCACTGTGCTACGTGTAGGGTTACCACCTAGTCCCTTTAATTCCGGACACATGTTACTTACACAGGTTCTGTGGCAGTTTAAAATTAGGTGAAGTGGAGTCTTGAAGTCAGCCAGCCACAGAACCTGTGTAATTAATATGTGTCCGGAATTAAAGGGACTAGGTGGTACCCCTAGCTACGTGACATTTCCTAGTGTGGGTGATCTTTTGTGCCATGTGTGGCCAAATATTTCTTTGATGGACAAAACCATGTGCACTGCAGGTGAGGCAGGTGTAAAACCCCACCCAAATCTGATTATCTCTGCACAAGTAACACCTGCCTCACCTGCAGTGCACATGGTTTTGTCCATCTAAGAAATATTTGGCCAGAAAGAGTGAACTAGAATAAGGGCCTCAGTTCCTGCTGGAGACTGCTGAAAAATGGCCCTGACAAACACACTAACCTTTTCTTCACCGCGTCCCAAGTTCTGACCACTGGTGACACCTGGTTCACTTCCTCTGTGATCTTGTCCCAAAGGTTTCTCCTTGCACTGGCACCCGGCTTCCTGGTTGCCAATTCAATCCATTCGCGTGCCCTGGGCACGAGAATTCGCATTTCGGCCTCTACAAATGCAGGGTTTCTCCTTCTGGTGGTGGTATCCTGCTCAGTCATCACCCTAGATGTTGCAGCACGTTTTCTGGTGGCCCCAGCTCTCTCACCATGCACCTGCTGGGTCACACCTGTTTGGAGAGATGCAACCTCTTGTTCTGGCTGGTTGCTTGGCCCTTGTGGAGCTGGTGGAGGTTCACCAGGGCCTGTTACTGAGGGGCCCGCTTGATCTTGCAGGCGACTCCTCTCTTGGGCCCTCCTTCTCCGCTCCTGTTCCCTCTTCTGTAATGCTTGAAGCAGGGATTCGGCTTGTGCTCTCTGCAGAGCGTCCTCTGCTGCTGAATCGTCAGAGTCAGACATGTTTGCAGCAATTGTGGGCTGCATCTGACTGAATATTTATATGTTAATCTCCCGCCACGAACAAGGGGGCGTATATATTTTCCCGCAAGGTAGATGCAAATTTACGCCGATATTTCCCGCCGATAATTGCCGCTTAAATTATGCAGGTCTCAATGCACCTGATCAATCACCCGTATATGTATATACACAGGTTGTGGAGCATTGTGGGCTACATCGTGAAATGTGTGCACCTGTCATTCCAATGATGAGTGTTGTCAGCTGGTATCTGTTGGAGTTCGTGTATGCTTTGCGAGTCACATTTCAAAACATCACGTTATCATGCTTGCCTTGCATATGTAATGTGTATGAAATTGTCATACAGCAACATGTTGCATTGTGGCCCTTTAGGCAGCGTAGTTATAAGTAGAGGGTTGCGTGTATTATTTTCCGCCTACTGTATATACAGTACTCCTCTCCATGCATATCGGTGTATCGTGCTCCCTTAAGGCAGCGTAGTTATAAGTAGAGGGTTGCGTGTATTATTTTCCGCCTACTGTATATACAGTACTCCTCTCCATGCATATCGGTGTATCGTGCCCCCTTTAGGCAGCGTAGTTATAAGTAGAGGGTTGCGTGTATTATTTTCCGCACACTGTAAATACAGTACTTCTCTCTTCATTGAATGCATGCTGTTGGTTGTGGTGTGTGTATATCGGAACGGTCCGCGTAAGTTTCTATTCGCATCCAGTTTGTTAATGTAAGAAGGATTAATAAAGTTAATACCAAACAAACAATTTTTTACACCAATCAGCAAGCACCAAAAGTGATATATGTACCTGCAATTAATAACTGCGCCATTGCCACCATGACTTCAACCAGGGCTAGGGCGTTTTCTACCCAGGAGCTATTGGCCTTGGTTGAGGTCATGGACCGCCGCCTGGGGCCCAGGGGCCCTTATGTATCTAATAGGGAAAAGCGGCGGGCATACAATGCTGCCCGGCGGCTAATTTTCGCCAGGACCGGCGTGGATAGGAGCCTGGCTCAACTGGAGCGGCGCTGGTCGGACCTGCGCCGGCGGCAGCCAGTGTTGCTCAGCACACTTCGCCGCCATATTGCCCGATGTAAGTTTTTATTTACTAGTATGCCTGCGTTATTTTGCAAATGTTTTCTGTACTTTTTATAAATGTGTCCCTGAGTATGTGGGTGTATATGGGTGTATATGGGGGTGTATATGGGTGTATATGGGGGTGTATATGGGTGTATATGGGGGTGTATATGGGTGTATATGGGGGTGTATATGGGTGTATATGGGGGTGTATATGGGTGTATAGGGGGTGTATATGGGTGTATATGGGGGTGTATATGGGTGTATAGGGGGTGTATATGGGTGTATATGGGGGTGTATATGGGTGTATAGGGGGTGTATAGGGGGGGGTTTAAGGAGTTGATCAGTTTTTGGGTGTAGGATATCAAATAGTTTGCATGATAAATGTCTGAAATTTCACAGCAATGATAATTTTGAAGGTTATGAGCATGACTAATGTGAATTTTTCTTTCCCCCTTTTTTATGAAACCCAATCTTCGATTTCTATGCCATCAACATGAACATTTCAGCACGGGCAAGGGCACGCATTGAAGCCCGGGAGCAGGCAGCCCGGGACCAGGCAGCCGAGGAGGAGGAGGAAGAGGAGGAGGAAGAAGAGGAAGAGGAAGAGGAGGAGGAGGAAGAGGAGGAGGAGGAGGAGGAGAAGGAAGAGGAGGAGGAGGAAGAGGAGGAGGAGGAAGAAGAGGAGGAGGAAGAAGAGGAGGAGGAAGAAGAGGAGACCCAGGGTGCAGTTTGCACCCACACAATTTCCCCATCCCCCACCCCCTCCACAACCCCCACCCCCTCCACAACCCCCCCCCTCCCCAACCCCCACCCCCTCCACAACCCCCCCCCCTCCACAACCCCCACCCCCTCCACAACCCCCACCCCCCCCTCCCCAAGCCATTTCCAACCCCCCTACACCTCTCCACCACCCACCCCCAAACCTCTCCACTCCCCAGTCACACCCACTACCTCGGTCCAAACACCAGGACCATCCTCCTTGCTCCTGCCCCCCCCAACCACTCCACAGCCAACCAGCGGCGCCCAGGATGGCTCAAGTAGCCGTAAGTAAATAATGTGTCTAATGTTGACCTACACATTTCTACACATAAACAATCACAACAACCACATATGTGTATCCAACATCAACATTAGTTGCAACATATCACTGCAGGCCGACCATGAGGTGTGTCCTGTCCTTCTCCAGGAACAAGGGTCCCCTTGGTGGTTTTTTTGAGTGTGGCCATGCCTCACCCCTTGAATAATTGACATAACAGTACATCCAATGAGATATCCGACATTAGTGGTGTGGTAGTTATGTGGCTCCAGGTGTTGGGTAACTCCAGTTCCCAGCATGATGTGCAACACAGGGCCAGATTATAATGGAGGCGCAAGGGGTCAGTGCCCCTGGGACCCCCTCTAGCTAGGGGCCCCCTGTGGTTGTCATTTTTTTTTTTAAAAAGAAAATGTTTAAGTTATGTTTTTTTTTTTTAGCTAAATGTTTTGTGCATGGGTGGGGTAGTGCTGCAGCTTCACCTATCTGCCAATGTGACAATGATTTATGGTGCTGAGCATCGGGAGGCAAGGCACACTGATTGCACAAGTGTGCAGTGCATTTCTGGGAGTTGACTAAGTCCCATGACACTTTGCACCAGAGGACAGAGGCTGAGAAGTTTGTGCTGAGCTCTGATTGGTGGAGCTCATTACATACTTCTCAGGTCCATGGAGAACAGCAGCAGCAGCTTAGTCATAGGAGGGTTTTTAATCAGAGGCAGCACTAGGACTGTGAGGTCTCCTCCAGAGTAAGGGGCAGAGGGACAAACACAGGCTTTTCATGTGGTGTGTGTATATATATATATATGGTGTCTATTATTATTCCGAGTGCCGCCAACCCCCTGTCTATATATATATATATATATATATATATATATATATATATATATATATATATATATATATATATATATATCCCCTGCAGGTAACCATTGACCAAGTTTATTCTGCCTTTACTCTATGTTTTGACAGTATAATATTCGCCCATGCAGTGTGCGGCCAGTAATGACAAGTGCAAGGGGGCCCCCCGCTCTAAAGTACCCCGGGCCCCCCAAAGGCTTAATCTGCCACTGGTGCAACTTAAATGTAGAGATTGTTTTGGTAATAGTGTGTGAGGCCATGCGGATGCATGCTTTACAAACATAGCTGTAGGCCTATAATTTGTACAGCAATGTCCTAAATTTAAAATAGTAAGGAGTGCTTAAGCTACAACAATCTCATAACCCTTAAATAGCACAGGCTAATTGTAAGGTTAGAGGACAGTCCCCCAAAACCAAAGTACCAACTGGGATACAGCATACATTCATTGATGAAGGAGTAATTGAATTAATGTTATTTACTATGTACAGTATGTGTGTGTTAACATATTATTTTTTAGTACTGTGTTTACAGCAGACCCATCTTCAATGTAGTTTAAAAATGTATGTGGCCTTCACACATAACTCTGAACTTTTTATTATGTACAAATACAACAAACATTTGTGTATGTTATATATTAAAAAAATTTTTTTATCCCTTCTCTACAGACACTGGACAGCAGCAGGAGGAGGTGGCAGCCCTAATGCGGGAGATAGTACTGACCCTCCTGTACCTCCAAATACTGTTTGGCCTTCTGGAGGTCCGGATTTAATTTTTGTTTATCCCCCCCCCCCCCCTTATTATTTTTGTCCGAAATAAAAGTTTATGTACAGTTCGAAATTGCCTGTGTTTTTACTAATAAATATGTTAGAGGGCTTGTAAGGGTAGGTACATACAGATGTGTACTGTAAGTTATACTTGTAATTTGAGGTGAGGGGTAATGATTGATGTGTGAATGTGTGTGTTTTTGAGTAAAATAACACATAGTGAAAATGCATGAATGTTTAATGTTGTTAGATTAAAACATCACACATAACATCAGGGTAGGTATACATGTTACACATTGTGGACAAAGTAATTATGGACATAATTTAGTACATATACAGAAACACCAACCTAACTTGATGTAAAAGTAACAGCAATATGGGGACACATAGATAGTGATTAAAATGCCACATTAGAACATAACAAATATACATGTAATGAGGGTTCAAATGTGGTTTTATTAGGTCTTTATTAAGGTAGACAATTGAGTTAATAGAAAACAATAATTGAATAACAAATAGATTAATTAATCAATTGTCAGAATTGTAGTTGAAAGGCAAGATTTGCAGGTCCATATATGTGAAGGGTATGGCAGCGTACACGGACGTACGCTCACTCTCACGAGCGGTGACATAAGCTGTGTTTTCCATTGAAAACAATAGGGACTCGTCCGTGCAAGCTGGCGTACGCTCAGATCTCCGCAAGAAGTCGGTGGGAAGACGGACGAAAGACGTCCGTAAACGGCGCCGTACGCTCAGTTGTACGCCTGTTGTCGGAGTGCAAGGGCTGGGCCGTCCGCGTACGTTGCCGTACGCTCATTTGTACGCCACTCCCCCTCTACGTTATTTCTGCCCATACGTAAGCGGCTGATTTGTGGGTGGACTTAACCCCAACGGGCGCGTACGGCTAGCGTACGTTAATAGTGAACGTACGCACGTTTGGCCGCTCCGATCAGAATAACCTCCATAGTTCTGAGGGTCTGTCTGTGATGTCATAAAGGGCCTGCTGATCAATGGGCAGCTTTCTGATTAGCTGCTGTATTTGATTGACAGATGGAAGCTGGCAGCTGATTGGCTGTCTAGCCTAAAGTGCTTTACACAACTCCCTGATGGTACCACTGGCTAAGACTCCACCTCAGCTCATTGGGTTCTGAAAAATTTAGAACAATTAATGGATGAAAGCAGGCAGGCCGGCCATTTTGGGACGCTCATTGGACTTGTTTAATGCAATGCACCTTTGTATTTTCACATGCATTCGCTTCATGCTGTAACCACTGTGCATAAAAATTTGGAAACATGGCATACAGTGTATCATTTGGTGTCTAAGTCATGTTTCCCATGTTTTTCCTTCCCAGATACTAGCCCGTTTGAGTGTTTGGGGCACTTTTTAGCTAAAATCATCCTACAGGGCCTAACTGCATATGCTAAAGCCTGCCTATTTTGAATGGTCTAGTGGCCCCTGCAACCTCCAAAAATATCAGGACTTACTTCCCCAATAACCTGCTAACTCACCCCTGAAATACATACTTATTCACCCTATTTTGTTCATTGGACTCATTTCTCATTTGAAATGCCCATTTTTGGGGGGCCAGAAATGTGCGTCTTAAAAAGGTGATTTCTACGATACCCCACTTTTGCGCGTCGGACCTCAACTTTTCCCATAAACGCAGAAAAACCGCAATTTTCAGGAGAAACGAGACAGACATCCCTTCCCTCTGCCACCCACCCGCCCAACTGAAAGCCAGCCATTAGACATGCACAGATAGTTCTGAGGGTCTGTCTGTGATGTCATAAAGGGCCTGCTGATCAATGGGCAGCTTTCTGATTAGCTGCTGTATTTGATTGACAGATGGAAGCTGGCAGCTGATTGGCTGTCTAGCCTAAAGTGCTTTACACACCTCCCTGATGGTACCACTGGCTAAGACTCCACCTCAGCTCATTGGGTTATGAAAAATTTAGAACAATTAATGCATGAAAGCAGGCAGGCCGGCCATTTTGGGACGCTCATTGGACTTGTTTAATGCAATGCACCTTTGTATTTTCACATGCATTCGCTTCATGCTGTAACCACTGTGCATAAAAATTTGGAAACATGGCATACAGTGTATCATTCGGTGTCTAAGTCATGTTTCCCATATTTTCCCTTCCCAGATACAAGCCCGTTTGAGTGTTTGGGGCACTTTTTAGCTAAAATCATCCTACAGGGCCTAACTGCATATGCTAAAGCCTGCCTATTTTGAATGGTGTAGTTGCCCCTGCAACCTCCAAAAATATCAGGATTTACTTCCCCAATAACCTGCTAACTCACCCCTGAAATACATACTTATTCACCCAATTTTGTTTATTGGACTCATTTCTCATTTGAAATGCCCATTTTTGGGGGCCAGAAATGTGCGTCTTTAAAAGGTGATTTCTACGATACCCCACTTTTGCGCGTCGGACCTCAACTTTTCCCGTAAACGCAGAAAAAACGCAATTTTCAGGAGAAACGAGACAGACATCCCCTCCCTCTGCCACCCACCCGCCCAACTGACAGCCAGCCATTAGACATGCACAGATAGTTCTGAGGGTCTGTCTGTGATGTCATAAAGGGCCTGCTGATCAATGGGCAGCTTTCTGATTGGCTGCTGTATTTGATTGACAGATGGAAGCTGGCAGCTGATTGGCTGTCTAGCCTAAAGTGCTTTACACATCTCCCTGATGGTACCACTGGCTAAGACTCCACCTCAGCTCATTGGGTTCTGAAAAATTTAGAACAATTAATGGATGAAAGCAGGCAGGCCGGCCATTTTGGGACGCTCATTGGACTTGTTTAATGCAATGCACCTTTGTATTTTCACATGCATTCGCTTTATACTGTAACCACTGTGCATAAAAATTTGGAAACATGGCATACAGTGTATCATTTGGTGTCTTAGTCATGTTTCCCATGTTTTTCCTTCCCAGATACTAGCCCGTTTGAGTGTTTGGGGCACTTTTTAGCTAAAATCATCCTACAGGGCCTAACTGCATATGCTAAAACCTGCCTATTTTGAATGGTGTAGTGGCCCCTGCAACCTCCAAAAATATTAGGACTTAGTTCCCCAATAACCTGCTAACTCACCCCTGAAATACATACTTATTTACCCTATTTTGTTCATTGGACTCATTTCTCATTTGAAATGCCCATTTTTGGGGGGCCAGAAATGTGCGTCTTTAAAAGGTGATTTCTACGATAACCCACGTTTGCGCGTCGGACCTCAACTTTTCCCGTAAACGCAGAAAAACCGCAATTTTCAGGAGAAACGAGACAGACATCCCCTCCCGCTGCCACCCACCCACCCAACTGAGAGCCAGCCATTAGACATGCACAGATAGTTCTGAGGGTCTGTCTGTGATGTCATAAAGGGCCTGCTGATCAATGGGCAGCTTTCAAATTGGCTGCTGTATTTGATTGACAGATGGAAGCTGGCAGCTGATTGGCTGTCTAGCCTAAACTGCTTTACACACCTCCCTGATGGTACCACTGGCTAAGACTCCACCTCAGCTCATTGGGTAATAAAAAATTTAGAACAATTGATGGATGAAAGCAGGCAGGCCGGCCATTTTGGGACGCTCATTGGACTTGTTTAATGCAATGCACCTTTGTATATTCACATGCATTCGCTTCATGCTGTAACCACTGTGCATACAAATTTGGAAACATGGCATACAGTGTATCATTTGGTATCTAAGTCATGTTTCCCATATTTTCCCTTCCCAGATACAAGCCCGTTTGAGTGTTTGGGGCACTTTTTAGCTGAAATCATCCTACAGGGCCTAACTGCATATGCTAAAGCCTGCCTATTTTGAATGGTGTAGTGGCCCCTGCAACCTCCAAAAATATCAGGATTTTCTTCCCCAATAACCTGCTAACTCACCCCTGAAATACATACTTATTCACCCTATTTTGTTCATTGGACTCATTTCTCATTTGAAATGCCCATTTTTGGGGGGGCAGAAATGTGCGTCTTTAAAAGGTGATTTCTACGATACCCCACTTTTGCGCGTCGGACCTCAACTTTTCCCGTAAACGCAGAAAAACCGCAAGTTTCAGGAGAAACGAGACAGACATCCCCTCCCTCTGCCACCCACCCGCCCAACTGACAGCCAGCCATTAGACATGCACAGATAGTTCTGAGGGTCTGTCTGTGATGTCATAAAGGGCCTGCTGATCAATGGGCAGCTTTCTGATTGGCTGCTGTATTTGATTGACAGATGGAAGCTGGCAGCTGATTGGCTGTCTAGCCTAAAGTGCTTTACACACCTCCCTGATGGTACCACTGGCTAAGACTCCACCTCAGCTCATTGGGTAATGAAAAATGTAGAACAATTGATGGATGAAAGCAGGCAGGCCGGCCATTTTGGGACGCTCAGTGGACTTGTTTAATGCAATGCACCTTTGTATATTCACATGCATTCGCTTCATGCTGTAACCACTGTGCATAAAAATTTGGAAACAGGGCATACAGTGTATCATTTGGTGTCTAAGTCATGTTTCCCATATTTTCCCTTCTTAGATACAAGCCCGTTTGAGTGTTTGGGGCACTTTTAGCTAAAATCATCCTACAGGGCCTAACTGCATATTCTAAAGCCTGCCTATTTTGAATGGTGTAGTGGCCCCTGCAACCTCCAAAAATATCAGGACTTACTTCCCCAATAACCTGCTAACTCACCCCTGAAATACATACTTAATTACCCTATTTTGTTCATTGGACTAATTTCTCATTTGAAATGCCCATTTTTGGGGAGCCAGAAATGTGCGTCTTTAAAAGGTGATTTCTACGATACCCCACTTTTGCGCGTCGGACCTCAACTTTTCCCGTTAACGCAGAAAAACCACAATTTTCAGGAGAAACGAGACAGACATCCCCTCCCTCTGCCACCCACCTGCCCAACTGAAAGCCAGCCATTAGACATGCACAGATAGTTCTGAGGGTCTGTCTGTGATGTCATAAAGGGCCTGCTGATCAATGGGCAGCTTTCTGATTGGCTGCTGTATTTGATTGACAGATGGAAGCTGGCAGCTGATTGGCTGTCTAGCCTAAAGTGCTTTACACACCTCCCTGATGGTACCACTGGTTAAGACTCCACCTCAGCTCATTGGGTAATGAAAAATTTAGAACAATTGATGGATGAAAGCAGGCAGGCCGGCCATTTTGGTACGCTCATTGGACTTGTTTAATGCAATGCACCTTTGTATATTCACATGCATTCGCTTCATGCTGTAACCACTGTGCATAAAAATTTGGAAACATGGCATACAGTGTATCATTTGGTGTCTAAGTCATGTTTCCCATATTTTCCCTTCCCAGATACAAGCCCGTTTGAGTGTTTGGGGCACTTTTTAGCTAAAATTATCCTACAGGGCCTAACTGCATATGCTAAAGCCTGCCTATTCTGAATGGTGTAGTGGCCCCTGCAACCTCCAAAAATATCAGGACTTACTTCCCCAATAACCTGCTAACTCACCCCTAAAATACATACTTATTTACCCTATTTTGTTCATTGGACTCATTTCTGATTTGAAATGCCCATTTTTGGGGGACCAGAAATGTGCGTCTTTAAAAGGTGATTTCTACGATACCCCACTTTTGCGCGTCGGACCTCAACTTTTCCCGTAAACGCAGAAAAAACGCAATTTTCATGAGAAATGAGACAGACAGACATCCCCTCCCTCTGCTACCAACCGGCCCAACTGACAGCCAGCCATTAGACATGCACAGATAGTTCTGAGGGTCTGTCTGTGATGTCATAAAGGGCCTGCTGATCAATGGGCAGCTTTCAAATTGGCTGCTGTATTTGATTGACAGATGGAAGCTGGCAGATGATTGGCTGTCTAGCCTAAAGTGCTTTACACACCTCCCTGATGGTACCACTGGCTAAGACTCCACCTCAGCTTATTGGGTAATGAAAAATTTAGAACAATTGATGGATGAAAGCAGGCAGGCCGGCCATTTTGGGACGCTTAGTGGACTTGTTTAATGCAATGCACCTTTGTATATCCACATGCATTCGCTTCATGCTGTAACCACTGTGCATAAAAATTTGGAAACATGGCATACAGTGTATCATTTGGTGTCTAAGTCATGTTTCCCATATTTTCCCTTCCCAGATACAAGCCCGTTTGAGTGTTTGGGGCACTTTTTAGCTAAAATCATCCTACGGGGCCTAACTGCATATGCTAAAGCCTGCCTATTTTGAATGGTCTAGTGGCCCCTGCAACCTCCAAAAATATCAGGACTTACATCCCCAATAACCTGCTAACTCACTCCTGAAATACATACTTATTCACCCTATTTTGTTCATTGGACTCAATTCTCATTTGAAATCCCCATTTTTGGGGGGCCAGTTATGTGCGTCTTTAAAAGGTGATTTCTACGATACCCCACTTTTGAGCGTCGGACCTCAACTTTTTCCGTAAACGCAGAAAAACCGCAATTTTCAGGAGAAACGAGACAGACATCCCCTCCCGCTGCCACCCACCCGCCCAACTGAAAGCCAGCCATTAGACATGCACAGATAGTTCTGAGGGTCTGTCTGTGATGTCATAAAAAGCCTGCTGATCAATGGGCAGCTTTCTGATTAGCTGCTGTATTTGATTGACAGATGGAAGCTGGCAGCTGATTGGCTGTCTAGCCTAAAGTGCTTTACACACCTCCCTGATGGTACCACTGGCTAAGACTCCACCTCAGCTCATTGGGTAATGAAAAATTTAGAACAATTGATGGATGGAAGCAGGCAGGCCGGCCATTTTGGGACGCTCATTGGACTTGTTTAATGCAATGCACCTTTGTATTTTCACATGCATTCGCTTCATGCTGTAACCACTGTTAATCAAAATTTGGAAACATGGCATACAGTGTATCATTTGGTGTCTAAGTCATGTTTCCCATATTTTCCCTTCCCAGATACAAGCCCGTTTGAGTGTTTGGGGCACTTTTTAGCTAAAATCATACTACAGGGCCTAACTGCATATGCTAAAGCCTGCCTATTTTGAATGGTGTAGTGGCCCCTGCAACCTCCAAAAATATCAGGATTTACTTCCCCAATAACCTGCTAACTCACCCCTGAAATACATACTTATTCACCCTATTTTGTTCATTGGACTCATTTCTCATTTGAAATGCCCATTTTTGGGGGGCCAGAAATGTGCGTCTTTAAAAGGTGATTTCTACTATACCCCACTTTTGCGCGTCGGACCTCAACTTTTCCCGTAAACGCAGAAAAACCGCAATTTTCAGGAGAAACGAGACAGACATCCCCTCCCGCTGCCACCCACCCGCCCAACTGAAAGCCAGCCATTAGACATGCACAGATAGTTCTGAGGGTCTGTCTGTGATGTCATAAAGGGCCTGCTGATCAATGGGCAGCTTTCTGATTGGCTGCTGTATTTGATTGACAGATGGAAGCTGGCAGCTGATTGGCTGTCTAGCCTAAAGTGCTTTACACACCTCCCTGATGGTACCACTGGCTAAGACTCCACCTCAGCTCATTGGGTAATGAAAAATTTAGAACAATTGATGGATGAAAGCAGGCAGGCCGGCCATTTTGGGACGCTTAGTGGACTTGTTTAATGCAATGCACCTTTGTCTATTCACATGCATTCGCTTCATGCTGTAACCACTGTTAATCAAAATTTGGAAACATGGCATACAGTGTATCATTTGGTGTCTAAGTCATGTTTCCCATATTTTTCCTTCCCAGATACAAGCCCGTTTGAGTGTTTGGGGCACTTTTTAGCTAAAAACTTCCTACAGGGCCTAACTGCATATGCTAAAGCCTGCCTATTTTGAATGGTGTAGTGACCCCTGCAACCTCCAAAAATATCAGGACTTACTTCCCCAATAACCTGCTAACTCACCCCTGAAATACATACTTATTCACCCTATTTTGTTAATTGGACTCATTTCTCATTTAAAATGCCCATTTTTTGGGTGCCAGAAATGTGCGTCTTTAAAAGTTGGTTTCTACGATACCCAACTTTTGCGCGTTGGACCTCAACTTTTCCCGTAAACGCAGAAAAACCGCAATTTTCAGGAGAAACGAGACAGACATCCCCTCCCGCTGCCACCCACCCGCCCAACTGAAAGCCAGCCATTAGACATGCACAGATAGTTCTGAGGGTCTGTCTGTGATGTCATAAAAAGCCTGCTGATCAATGGGCAGCTTTCTGATTAGCTGCTGTATTTGATTGACAGATGGAAGCTGGCAGCTGATTGGCTGTCTAGCCTAAAGTGCTTTACACACCTCCCTGATGGTACCACTGGCTAATACTCCACCTCAGCTCATTGGTTAATGAAAAAATTAGAACAATTGATGGATGAAAGCAGGCAGGCCGGCCATTTTGGGACGCTCAGTGGACTTGTTTAATGCAATGCACCTTTGTATATTCACATGCATTCGCTTCATGCTGTAACCACTGTTCATCAAAATTTGTTAACATGGCATACAGTGTATCATTTGGTGTCTAAGTCATGTTTCCCATATTTTTCCTTCCCAGATACAAGCCCGTTTGAGTGTTTGGGGCACTTTTTAGCTAAAAACATCCTACAGGGCCTAACTGCATATGCTAAAGCCTGCCTATTTTGAATGGTGTAGTGACCCCTGCAACCTCCAAAAATATCAGGACTTACTTCCCCAATAACCTGCTAACTCACCCCTGAAATACATACTTATTCACCCTATTTTGTTAATTGGACTCATTTCTCATTTGAAATACCCATTTTTTGGGGACCAGAAATGTGCGTCTTTAAAAGGTGATTTCTACGATACCCCACTTTTGCGCGTCGGACCTCAACTTTTCCCGAAAACGCAGAAAAACCGCAATTTTCAGGAGAAACGAGACAGACATCCCCTCCAAGCTGCCACCCACCCGCCCAACTGAGAGCCAGCCATTAGACATGCACAGATAGTTCTGAGGATCTGTCTGTGATGTCATAAAGGGCCTGCTGATCAATGGGCAGCTTTCTGATTAGCTGCTGTATTTGATTGACAGATGGAAGCTGGCAGCTGATTGGCTGTCTAGCCTAAAGTGCTTTACACACCTCCCTGATGGTACCACTGGCTAAGACTCCACCTCAGCTCATTGGGTAATGAAAAATTTAGAACAATTGATGGATGAAAGCAGGCAGGCCGGCCATTTTGGGACGCTCATTGGACTTGTTTAATGCAATGCACCTTTGTATTTTCACATGCATTCGCTTCATGCTGTAACCACTGTGCATAAAAATTTGGAAACATGGCATACAGTGTATCATTTGGTGTCTAAGTCATGTTTCCCATATTTTCCCTTACCAGATACAAGCCCGTTTGAGTGTTTGGGGCACTTTTTAGCTAAAATCATCCTACGGGGCCTAACTGCATATGCTAAAGCCTGCCTATTTTGAATGGTCTAGTGGCCCCTGCAACCTCCAAAAATATCAGGACTTACATCCCCAATAACCTGCTATCTCACCCCTGAAATACATACTTATTCACCCTATTTTGTTCATTGGACTCAATTCTCATTTGAAATCCCCATTTTTGGGGGGCCAGTTATGTGCGTCTTTAAAAGGTGATTTCTACGATACCCCACTTTTGAGCGTCGGACCTCAACTTTTTCCGTAAACGCAGAAAAACCGCAATTTTCAGGAGAAACGAGACAGACATCCCCTCCCGCTGCCACCCACCCGCCCAACTGAAAGCCAGCCATTAGACATGCACAGATAGTTCTGAGGGTCTGTCTGTGATGTCATAAAAAGCCTGCTGATCAATGGGCAGCTTTCTGATTAGCTGCTGTATTTGATTGACAGATGGAAGCTGGCAGCTGATTGGCTGTCTAGCCTAAAGTGCTTTACACACCTCCCTGATGGTACCACTGGCTAAGACTCCACCTCAGCTCATTGGGTAATGAAAAATTTAGAACAATTGATGGATGGAAGCAGGCAGGCCGGCCATTTTGGGACGCTCATTGGACTTGTTTAATGCAATGCACCTTTGTATTTTCACATGCATTCGCTTCATGCTGTAACCACTGTTAATCAAAATTTGGAAACATGGCATACAGTGTATCATTTGGTGTCTAAGTCATGTTTCCCATATTTTCCCTTCCCAGATACAAGCCCGTTTGAGTGTTTGGGGCACTTTTTAGCTAAAATCATACTACAGGGCCTAACTGCATATGCTAAAGCCTGCCTATTTTGAATGGTGTAGTGGCCCCTGCAACCTCCAAAAATATCAGGATTTACTTCCCCAATAACCTGCTAACTCACCCCTGAAATACATACTTATTCACCCTATTTTGTTCATTGGACTCATTTCTCATTTGAAATGCCCATTTTTGGGGGGCCAGAAATGTGCGTCTTTAAAAGGTGATTTCTACTATACCCCACTTTTGCGCGTCGGACCTCAACTTTTCCCGTAAACGCAGAAAAACCGCAATTTTCAGGAGAAACGAGACAGACATCCCCTCCCGCTGCCACCCACCCGCCCAACTGAAAGCCAGCCATTAGACATGCACAGATAGTTCTGAGGGTCTGTCTGTGATGTCATAAAGGGCCTGCTGATCAATGGGCAGCTTTCTGATTGGCTGCTGTATTTGATTGACAGATGGAAGCTGGCAGCTGATTGGCTGTCTAGCCTAAAGTGCTTTACACACCTCCCTGATGGTACCACTGGCTAAGACTCCACCTCAGCTCATTGGGTAATGAAAAATTTAGAACAATTGATGGATGAAAGCAGGCAGGCCGGCCATTTTGGGACGCTCAGTGGACTTGTTTAATGCAATGCACCTTTGTCTATTCACATGCATTCGCTTCATGCTGTAACCACTGTTAATCAAAATTTGGAAACATGGCATACAGTGTATCATTTGGTGTCTAAGTCATGTTTCCCATATTTTTCCTTCCCAGATACAAGCCCGTTTGAGTGTTTGGGGCACTTTTTAGCTAAAAACTTCCTACAGGGCCTAACTGCATATGCTAAAGCCTGCCTATTTTGAATGGTGTAGTGACCCCTGCAACCTCCAAAAATATCAGGACTTACTTCCCCAATAACCTGCTAACTCACCCCTGAAATACATACTTATTCACCCTATTTTGTTAATTGGACTCATTTCTCATTTAAAATGCCCATTTTTTGGGTGCCAGAAATGTGCGTCTTTAAAAGTTGGTTTCTACGATACCCAACTTTTGCGCGTCGGACCTCAACTTTTCCCGTAAACGCAGAAAAACCGCAATTTTCAGGAGAAACGAGACAGACATCCCCTCCCGCTGCCACCCACCCGCCCAACTGAAAGCCAGCCATTAGACATGCACAGATAGTTCTGAGGGTCTGTCTGTGATGTCATAAAAAGCCTGCTGATCAATGGGCAGCTTTCTGATTAGCTGCTGTATTTGATTGACAGATGGAAGCTGGCAGCTGATTGGCTGTCTAGCCTAAAGTGCTTTACACACCTCCCTGATGGTACCACTGGCTAATACTCCACCTCAGCTCATTGGTTAATGAAAAAATTAGAACAATTGATGGATGAAAGCAGGCAGGCCGGCCATTTTGGGACGCTCAGTGGACTTGTTTAATGCAATGCACCTTTGTATATTCACATGCATTCGCTTCATGCTGTAACCACTGTTCATCAAAGTTTGTAAACATGGCATACAGTGTATCATTTGGTGTCTAAGTCATGTTTCCCATATTTTTCCTTCCCAGATACAAGCCCGTTTGAGTGTTTGGGGCACTTTTTAGCTAAAAACATCCTACAGGGCCTAACTGCATATGCTAAAGCCTGCCTATTTTGAATGGTGTAGTGACCCCTGCAACCTCCAAAAATATCAGGACTTACTTCCCCAATAACCTGCTAACTCACCCCTGAAATACATACTTATTCACCCTATTTTGTTAATTGGACTCATTTCTCATTTGAAATACCCATTTTTTGGGGACCAGAAATGTGCGTCTTTAAAAGGTGATTTCTACGATACCCCACTTTTGCGCGTCGGACCTCAACTTTTCCCGAAAACGCAGAAAAACCGCAATTTTCAGGAGAAACGAGACAGACATCCCCTCCAAGCTGCCACCCACCCGCCCAACTGAGAGCCAGCCATTAGACATGCACAGATAGTTCTGAGGATCTGTCTGTGATGTCATAAAGGGCCTGCTGATCAATGGGCAGCTTTCTGATTAGCTGCTGTATTTGATTGACAGATGGAAGCTGGCAGCTGATTGGCTGTCTAGCCTAAAGTGCTTTACACACCTCCCTGATGGTACCACTGGCTAAGACTCCACCTCAGCTCATTGGGTAATGAAAAATTTAGAACAATTGATGGATGAAAGCAGGCAGGCCGGCCATTTTGGGACGCTCATTGGACTTGTTTAATGCAATGCACCTTTGTATTTTCACATGCATTCGCTTCATGCTGTAACCACTGTGCATAAAAATTTGGAAACATGGCATACAGTGTATCATTTGGTGTCTAAGTCATGTTTCCCATATTTTCCCTTCCCAGATACAAGCCCGTTTGAGTGTTTGGGGCACTTTTTAGCTAAAATCATCCTACAGGGCCTAACTGCATATGCTAAAGCCTGCCTATTTTGAATGGTGTAGTGGCCCCTGCAACCTCCAAAAATATCAGGATTTACTTCCCCAATAACCTGCTAACTCACCCCTGAAATACATACTTATTCACCCTATTTTGTTAATTGGACTCATTTCTCATTTGAAATGCCCATTTTTGGGGGGCCAGAAATGTGCGTCTTTAAAAGATGATTTCTACTATACCCCACTTTTGCGCGTCGGACCTCAACTTTTCCCGTAAACGGAGAAAAACCGCAATTTTCAGGAGAAACGAGACAGACATCCCCTCCCGCTGCCACCCACCCGCCCAACTGAAAGCCAGCCATTAGACATGCACAGATAGTTCTGAGGGTCTGTCTGTGATGTCATAAAGGGCCTGCTAATCAATGGGCAGCTTTCTGATTAGCTGCTGTATTTGATTGACAGATGGAAGCTGGCAGCTGATTGGCTGTCTAGCCTAAAGTGCTTTACACACCTCCCTGATGGTACCACTGGCTAAGACTCCACCTCAGCTCATTGGGTAATGAAAAATTTAGAACAATTGATGGATGAAAGCAGGCAGGCCGGCCATTTTGGGACGCTCAGTGGACTTGTTTAATGCAATGCACCTTTGTATATTCACATGCATTCGCATCATGCTGTAACCACTGTTCATCAAAATTTGGAAACATGGCATACAGTGTATCATTTGGTGTCTAAGTCATGTTTCCCATATTTTTCCTTCCCAGATACAAGCCCGTATGAGTGTTTGGGGCACTTTTTAGCTAAAAACTTCCTACAGGGCCTAACTGCATATGCTAAAGCCTGCCTATTTTGAATGGTGTAGTGACCCCTGCAACCTCCAAAAATATCAGGACTTACTTCCCCAATAACCTGCTAACTCACCCCTGAAATACATACTTATTCACCCTATTTTGTTAATTGGACTCATTTCTCATTTGAAATGCCCATTTTTTGGGGGCCAGAAATGTGCGTCTTTAAAAGGTGATTTCTACGATACCCCACTTTTGCGCGTCGGACCTCAACTTTTCCCGTAAACGCAGAAAAACCTCAATTTTCAGGAGAAACGAGACAGACATCCCCTCCCGCTGCCACCCACCCGCCCAACTGAAAGCCAGCCATTAGACATGCACAGATAGTTCTGAGGGTCTGTCTGTGATGTCATAAAGGGCCTGCTGATCAATGGGCAGCTTTCTGATTAGCTGCTGTATTTGATTGACAGATGGAAGCTGGCAGCTGATTGGCTGTCTAGCCTAAAGTGCTTTACACACCTCCCTGATGGTACCACTGGCTAAGACTCCACCTCAGCTCATTGGGTAATGAAAAATTTAGAACAATTGATGGATGAAAGCAGGCAGGCCGGCAATTTTGGGATGTTTAGTGGACTTGTTTAATGCAATGCACCTTTGTATATTCACATGCATTCGCTTCATGCTGTAACCACTGTGCATCAAAATTTGGAAACATGGCATACAGTGTATCATTTGGTGTCTAAGTCAGGTTTCCCATATTTTCCCTTCCCAGATACAAGCCCGTTTGAGTGTTTGGGGCACTTTTTAGCTAAAATTATCCTACAGGGCCTTACTGCATATGCTAAAGCCTGCCTATTTTGAATGGTGTAGTGGCCCCTGCAACCTCCAAAAATATCAGGACTTACTTCCCCAATAACCTGCTAACTCACCCCTGAAATACATACTTATTCACCCTATTTTGTTCATTGGACTAATTTCTCATTTGAAATGCCCATTTTTTGGGGGCCAGAAATGTGCGTCTTTAAAAGGTGATTTCTACGATACCCCACTTTTGCGCGTCGGACCTCAACTTTTCCCGTAAACGCAGAAAAACCGCAATTTTCAGGAGAAACGAGACAGACATCCCCTCCCTCTGCACCCACCCGCCCAACTGAAAGCCAGCCATTAGACATGCACAGATAGTTCTGAGGGTCTGTCTGTGATGTTATAAAGGGCCTGCTGATCAATGGGCAGCTTTCTGATTAGCTGCTGTATTTGATTGACAAATGGAAGCTGGCAGCTGATTGGCTGTCTAGCCTAAAGTGCTTTACACACCTCCCTGATGGTACCACTGGCTAAGACTCCACCTCAGCTCATTGGGTAATGAAAAATTTAGAACAATTGATGGATGAAAGCAGGCAGGCCGGCCATTTTGGGACGCTCATTGGACTTGTTTAATGCAATGCACCTTTGTATTTTCACATGCATTCGCTTCATGCTGTAACCACTGTGCATAAAAATTTGGAAACATGGCATACAGTGTATCATTTGGTGTCTAAGTCATGTTTCCCATGTTTTCCCTTCCCAGATACAAGCCCGTTTGAGTGTTTGGGGCACTTTTTAGCTAAAATCATCCTACAGGGCCTAACTGCATATGCTAAAGCCTGCCTATTTTGAATGGTGTAGTGGCCCCTGCAACCTCCAAAAATATCAGGACTTACTTCCCCAATAACCTGCTAACTCACCCCTGAAATACATACTTATTCACCCTATTTTGTTCATTGGACTCATTTCTCATTTGAAATGCCCATTTTTGGGGAGCCAGAAATGTGCTTCTTTAAAAGGTGATTTCTACGACACCCCACCTTTTGCGCGTCGGACCTCAACTTTTCCTGTAAACGCAGAAAAACCGCAATTTTCAGGAGAAACGAGACAGACATCCCCTCCCTCTGCACCCACCCACCCAACTGAAAGCCAGCCATTAGACATGCACAGATAGTTCTGAGGGTCTGTCTGTGATGTCATAAAGGGCCTGCTGATCAATGGGCAGCTTTCTGATTAGCTGCTGTATTTGATTGACAAATGGAAGCTGGCAGCTGATTGGCTGTCTAGCCTAAAGTGCTTTACACACCTCCCTGATGGTACCACTGGCTAAGACTCCTCCTCAGCTCATTGGGTAATGAAAAATTTAGAACAATTGATGGATGAAAGCAGGCAGGCCGGCCATTTTGGGACGCTCATTGGACTTGTTTAATGCAATGCACCTTTGTATTTTCACATGCATTCGCTTCATGCTGTAACCACTGTGCATAAAATTTTGGAAACATGGCATACAGTGTATCATTTGGTGTCTAAGTCATGTTTCCCATGTTTTCCCTTCCCAGATACAAGCCCGTTTGAGTGTTTGGGGCACTTTTTAGCTAAAATCATCCTACAGGGCCTAACTGCATATGCTAAAGCCTGCCTATTTTGAATGGTGTAGTGGCCCCTGCAACCTCCAAAAATATCAGGACTTACTTCCCCAATAACCTGCTAACTCACCCCTGAAATACATACTTATTCACCCTATTTTGTTAATTGGACTCATTTCTCATTTGAAATGCCCATTTTTGGGGAGCCAGAAATGTGCTTCTTTAAAAGGTGATTTCTACGACACCCCACCTTTTGCGCGTCGGACCTCAACTTTTCCCGTAAACGCAGAAAAACCGCAATTTTCAGGAGAAACGAGACAGACATCCCCTCCCTCTGCCACCCACCCGCCCAACTGAAAGCCAGCCATTAGACATGCACAGATAGTTCTGAGGGTCTGTCTGTGATGTCATAAAGGGCCTGCTGATCAATGGGCAGCTTTCTGATTGGCTGCTGTATTTGATTGACAGATGGAAGCTGGCAGCTGATTGGCTGTCTAGCCTAAAGTGCTTTACACACCTCCCTGATGGTACCACTGGCTAAGACTCCACCTCAGCTCATTGGGTAATGAAAAATTTAGAACAATTGATGGATGAAAGCAGGCAGGCCGGCCATTTTGGGACGCTCATTGGACTTGTTTAATGCGATGCACCTTTGTATTTTCACATGCATTCTCTTCATGCTGTAACCACTGTGCATAAAAAATTGGAAACATGGCATACAGTGTATCACTTGGTGTCTAAGTCATGTTTCCCATGTTTTTCCTTCCCAGATACTAGCCCGTTTGAGTGTTTGGGGCACTTTTTAGCTAAAATCATCCTACGGGGCCTAACTGCATATGCTAAAGCCTGCCTATTTTGAATGGTCTAGTGGCCCCTGCAACCTCCAAAAATATCAGGACTTACTTCCCCAATAACCTGCTAACTCACCCCTGAAATACATACTTATTCACCCTATTTTGTTCATTGGACTCATTTCTCATTTGAAATGCCCATTTTTGGGGAGCCAGAAATGTGCTTCTTTAAAAGGTGATTTCTACGACACCCCACCTTTTGCGCGTCGGACCTCAACTTTTCCTGTAAACGCAGAAAAACCGCAATTTTCAGGAGAAACGAGACAGACATCCCCTCCCTCTGCCACCCACCCGCCCAACTGAAAGCCAGCCATTAGACATGCACAGATAGTTCTGAGGGTGTGTCTGTGATGTCATAAAGGGCCTGCTGATCAATGGGCAGCTTTCTGATTGGCTGCTGTATTTGATTGACAGATGGAAGCTGGCAGCTGATTGGCTGTCTAGCCTAAAGTGCATTACACACCTCCCTGATGGTACCACTGGCTAAGACTCCACCTCAGCTCATTGGGTAATGAAAAATTTAGAACAATTGATGGATGAAAGCAGGCAGGCCGGCCATTTTGGGACGCTCATTGGACTTGTTTAATGCAATGCACCTTTGTATTTTCACATGCATTCGCTTCATGCTGTAACCACTGTGCATAAAAAATTGGAAACATGGCATACAGTGTATCATTTGGTGTCTAAGTCATGTTTCCCATGTTTTTCCTTCCCAGATACTAGCCCGTTTGAGTGTTTGGGGCACTTTTTAGCTAAAATCATCCTACGGGGCCTAACTGCATATGCTAAAGCCTGCCTATTTTGAATGGTCTAGTGGCCCCTGCAACCTCCAAAAATATCAGGACTTACTTACCCAATAACCTGCTAACTCACCCCTGAAATACATACTTATTCACCCTATTTTGTTCATTGGACTCATTTCTCATTTGAAATGCCCATTTTTGGGGAGCCAGTAATGTGCTTCTTTAAAAGTTGATTTCTACGACACCCCACCTTTTGCGCGTCGGACCTCAACTTTTCCTGTAAACGCAGAAAAACCGCAATTTTCAGGAGAAACGAGACAGACATCCCCTCCCTCTGCCACCCACCCGCCCAACTGAAAGCCAGCCATTAGACATGCACAGATAGTTCTAAGGGTCTGTCTGTGATGTCATAAAGGGCCTGCTGATCAATGGGCAGCTTTCTGATTGGCTGCTGTATTTGATTGACTGATGGAAGCTGGCAGCTGATTGGCTGTCTAGCCTAAAGTGCTTTACACACCTCCCTGATGGTACCACTGGCTAAGACTCCACCTTAGCTCATTGGGTAATGAAAAATTTAGAACAATTGATGGATGAAAGCAGGCAGGCCGGCCATTTTGGGACCCTCATTGGACTTGTTTAATGCAATGCATCTTTGTATTTTCACATGCATTCGCTTCATGCTGTAACCACTGTGCATAAAAAATTGGAAACATGGCATACAGTGTATCATTTGGTGTCTAAGTCATGTTTCCCATGTTTTTCCTTCCCAGATACTAGCCCGTTTGAGTGTTTGGGGAACTTTTTAGCTAAAATCTTCCTACGGGGCCTAACTGCATATGCTAAAGCCTGCCTATTTTGAATGGTCTAGTGGCCCCTGCAACCTCCAAAAATATCAGGACTTACTTCCCCAATAACCTGCTAACTCACCCCTGAAATACATACTTATTCACCCTATTTTGTTCATTGGACTCATTTCTCATTTGAAATGCCCATTTTTGGGGGGCCAGAAATGTGCGTCTTTAAAAGGTGATTTCTACTATACCCCACTTTTGCGCGTCGCACCTCAACTTTTCCCGTAAACGCAGAAAAAACGCAATTTTCAGGAGAAACGAGACAGACATCCCCTCCCGCTGCCACCCACCCGCCCAACTGAAAGCCAGCCATTAGACATGCACAGATAGTTCTGAGGGTCTGTCTGTGATGTCATAAAGAGCCTGCTGATCAATGGGCAGCTTTCTGATTAGCTGCTGTATTTGATTGACAGATGGAAGCTGGCAGCTGATTGGCTGTCTAGCCTAAAGTGCTTTACACGCCTCCCTGATGGTACCACTGGCTAAGACTCCACCTCAGCTCATTGGGTAATGAAAAATTTAGAACAATTGATGGATGAAAGCAGGCAGGCCGGCCATTTTGGGACGCTCAGTGGACTTGTTTAATGCAATGCACCTTTGTATATTCACATGCATTCGCTTCATGCTGTAACCACTGTGCATCAAAATTTGGAAACATGGCATACAGTGTATCATTTGGTGTCTAAGTCATGTTTCCCATATTTTCCCTTCCCAGATACAAGCCCGTTTGAGTGTTTGGGGCACTTTTTAGCTAAAATTATCCTACAGGGCCTTACTGCATATGCTAAAGCCTGCCTATTTTGAATGGTGTAGTGGCCCCTGCAACCTCCAAAAATATCAGGACTTACTTCCCCAATAACCTGCTAACTCACCCCTGAAATACATACTTAATCACCCTATTTTGTTCATTGGACTCATTTCTCATTTGAAATGCCCATTTTTGGGGAGCCAGAAATGTGCGTCTTTAAAAGGTGATTTCTACGA
Organism: Crinia signifera; assembly: GCF_055691185.1. Taxonomy (NCBI): domain Eukaryota; kingdom Metazoa; phylum Chordata; class Amphibia; order Anura; family Myobatrachidae; genus Crinia; species Crinia signifera. The sequence goes on from NC_139222.1 coordinate 52,509,952, forward strand.
CACCCCACCTTTTGCGCGTCGGACCTCAACTTTTCCTGTAAACGCAGAAAAACCGCAATTTTCAGGAGAAACGAGACAGACATCCCCTCCCTCTGCCACCCACCCGCCCAACTGAAAGCCAGCCATTAGACATGCACAGATAGTTCTGAGGGTCTGTCTGTGATGTCATAAAGGGCCTGCTGATCAATGGGTAGCTTTCTGATTGGCTGCGGTATTTGATTGACAGATGGAAGCTGGCAGCTGATTGGCTGTCTAGCCTAAAGTGCTTTACACACCTCCCTGATGGTACCACTGGCTAAGACTCCACCTCAGCTCATTGGGTAATGAAAAATTTAGAACAATTGATGGATGAAAGCAGGCAGGCCGGCCATTTTGGGACGCTCATTGGACTTGTTTTAATGCAATGCACCTTTGTATTTTCACATGCATTCGCTTCATGCTGTAACCACTGTGCATAAAAATTTGGAAACATGGCATACAGTGTATCATTTGGTGTCTAAGTCATGTTTCCCATGTTTTTCCTTCCCAGATACTAGCCCGTTTGAGTGTTTGGGGCACTTTTTAGCTAAAATCATCCTACGGGGCCTAACTGCATATGCTAAAGCCTGCCTATTTTGAATGGTGTAGTGGCCCCTGCAACCTCCAAAAATATCAGGACTTACTTCCCCAATAACCTGCTAACTCACCCCTGAAATACATACTTAATCACCCTATTTTGTTCATTGGACTCATTTCTCATTTGAAATGCCCATTTTTGGGGAGCCAGAAATGTGCGTCTTTAAAAGGTGATTTCTACGACTCCCCACCTTTTGCGCGTTGGACCTCAACTTTTCCTGTAAACGCAGAAAAACCGCAATTTTCAGGAGAAACGAGACAGACATCCCCTCCCTCTGCCACCCACCCGCCCAACTGAAAGCCAGCCATTAGACATGCACAGATAGTTCTGAGGGTCTGTCTGTGATGTCATAAAGGGCCTGCTGATCAATGGGCAGCTTTCTGATTGGCTGCGGTATTTGATTGACAGATGGAAGCTGGCAGCTGATTGGCTGTCTAGCCTAAAGTGCTTTACACACCTCCCTGATGGTACCACTGGCTAAGACTCCACCTCAGCTCATTGGGTAATGAAAAATTTAGAACAATTGATGGATGAAAGCAGGCAGGCTGGCCATTTTGGGACGCTCATTGGACTTGTTTAATGCAATGCACCTTTGTATTTTCACATGCATTCGCTTCATGCTGTAACCACTGTGCATAAAAATTTGGAAACATGGCATACAGTGTATCATTTGGTGTCTAAGTCATGTTTCCCATGTTTTTCCTTCCCAGATACTAGCCCGTTTGAGTGTTTGGGGCACTTTTTAGCTAAAATCATCCTACGGGGCCTAACTGCATATGCTAAAGCCTGCCTATTTTGAATGGTGTAGTGGCCCCTGCAACCTCCAAAAATATCAGGACTTACTTCCCCAATAACCTGCTAACTCACCCCTGAAATACATACTTAATCACCCTATTTTGTTCATTGGACTCATTTCTCATTTGAAATGCCCATTTTTGGGGAGCCAGAAATGTGCGTCTTTAAAAGGTGATTTCTACGACTCCCCACCTTTTGCGCGTTGGACCTCAACTTTTCCTGTAAACGCAGAAAAACCGCAATTTTCAGGAGAAACGAGACAGACATCCCCTCCCTCTGCCACCCACCCGCCCAACTGAAAGCCAGCCATTAGACATGCACAGATAGTTCTGAGGGTCTGTCTGTGATGTCATAAAGGGCCTGCTGATCAATGGGCAGCTTTCTGATTGGCTGCGGTATTTGATTGACAGATGGAAGCTGGCAGCTGATTGGCTGTCTAGCCTAAAGTGCTTTACACACCTCCCTGATGGTACCACTGGCTAAGACTCCACCTCAGCTCATTGGGTAATGAAAAATTTAGAACAATTGATGGATGAAAGCAGGCAGGCTGGCCATTTTGGGACGCTCATTGGACTTGTTTAATGCAATGCACCTTTGTATTTTCACATGCATTCGCTTCATGCTGTAACCACTGTGCATAAAAATTTGGAAACATGGCATACAGTGTATCATTTGGTGTCTAAGTCATGTTTCCCATGTTTTTCCTTCCCAGATACAAGCCCGTTTGAGTGTTTGGGGCACTTTTTAGCTAAAATCATCCTACGGGGCCTAACTGCATATGCTAAAGCCTGCCTATTTTGAATCATGTGTTTTTATTGAATTTTCAAGGTTACACATACATTTTATACATTAAATCTACTAACAATAAGAAAAGAAGAAAAAAAAAAAAAATAAATAAATAAAGAAAATTAAACATTAGATGTGTGCTGCATCATTCAAAAAATGTTGTATCATATTATAACCGCTTTTTATACATTTACGATCTAGTATTAATTATCAGGTTCATAGGCATTTGTGGGTTCAAGGTATAGATAGATTGGGGAGTACGTTCTTGGGGACGTAGATTTTAGGCTATCTTAATTACACAAATAGGTTTTTCTAATGAATTACGTGTTGGGGTCTTGTAAGTATAATGCAGAGGTCTGCCATTGGCCCCATACCTTACCAAATTTCCCCAGGCAGTTCCGTTTAGTGTACATAAATCGCTCATGCGATATAGTGGTATTCACAAGTGCAACCCACATATTGGATGATGGGGATGTGGGGCTCATCCAGGCTCTAGCAATGCATACACGGGCCAGGGTAAGAAGGTTATTTACATAAATCCTCTGGTGCCTAGAGAGTAACTCCTCCAACTCCAGGCCAAAAATACAAATACGGGGGTCATTGAGTGGGGTCTGCATACCCGTATCCCGAATATTAGCCAGGACAGTTTCCCAAAAGGAGTATACCTGCGGGCAACGCCTCAGTAGATGCCAGAAGTCAGCGCCAGGTTCTTGACATTTAGGACAGGTGTCCGAGCCAATGCCACCCATCTGCACTAGCCGACGGGGGGTCCAGTAGACTCGGTGCAGGATATACAGCTGGATCTGTTGGAACCTGGCCGACGCTGTGGCTTCCCTAGGGGAGCTCAGTATATGGGACCAATCCTCATCCTCAATAGGCCCTATGTCCACCACCCACCTAGCTCTTAGGGCGTTCAGCTGATCCGTGCCGGAGAAGGTGAGGAGAGGAGAGTACAGAGCTGAGACCCTACCCCGATCCGGGAGTTTACGAATCATTCCACGGACTGGGCTTTCCACCAGTTCAGGTACATTTCCCCTCCATTGTGCACTGATTGCGTGTCTGAGTTGGAGATATTTATAGAAGTGTTGGCGTGGTATTTCATACTTAGACATCATTTGTTCAAAAGAATACAATATCCCATCCTGAAAAAGGTGTCCGATCTCAGAAACCCCGAAAGGCACCCATTCCGCCCCAGCCTTTAGTTTATAGAGTTCAGGGAAGTCCTTATTCCTCCATATAGGGGAGCAAGAGTCTACCACTGGGTTGCCTCTGATGGCCCCCACTGCCAGCCACACTCTACGAGCCTGTTGCAGGAGGGGGGGGAGCGCCGCCAAGGGGGTCTTTGCCAATAAGAATTGCAAGGGTGAGAAAGTTAATCCCGCCCTACTCAGCAGGGCAGTAGGTAAGCCCCCGTAGTGCGCAGGTGTAATCCACTCTACCAATTGAGCCAGCTGAGCTGCCAGATAGTACAATCTCAAGTCTGGAAGTGCCAGGCCTCCATCATAGCGAGACCTACACAGAGTTTTGGCTGCTATCCTTGAACGTTTGCCACCCCAAATAAAGGAGACAATATGTTGCAGGATAAGTTTGAACTGAGAGATTGGGATATATACTGGAGAGTTTTGAAGGATATATAGGAATTTGGGTTGAACAGTCATTTTTATGAGGTTCACTCTGCCAGTGACCAATAGGGGAAGCGTTTGCCAGACACTAGCTCTCTGGCGCAACGAAGCAATCTGTGGGGATAAATTCAGAGCTATAAAATCAGAGGAGGAATGGGAGACCTGTATTCCCAAATATTTAAACTGTGTACACCAACGAAGGGGATAGTTATATGACTCAGGTTGCTGTGTGGTAGGGAGCAAAGGAAATACTACTGATTTTTCCCAATTTATCCCCACCCCGGAGAATCGGGCGTATTCCTTCATTAAAGCAAGGAGTGCTGGGAGGGAGGAGGACATGTTAGTTAGGTACAGAATCATATCATCAGCATATAGCCCAATTTTTTCCTCACTGTTCCCGATCCCAAAGCCCCTGATCAGTGGGGAGGTTCTTATATAGCAGGCCAATGGTTCCACCGCAAGAGCAAATAGTAGGGGGGACAGAGGGCACCCCTGTCTGGTCCCCCTTCCCAAGTCAAAGGAGGCTGTGGTGAAACCATTAACCACTATCCGGGCGGCCGGGCCAGAATACAACAGCTTAATCCATGCTAAGTAGTTCGGTCCTATCCCAAATTTAACCAGGACATCCCATAAATAGGCCCATTCCACGGAGTCAAATGCACGGGCCGCGTCCAGTGAGACTATGACCGCATCATCCATGCCTTCTCCAGCCCACTGTATGTAGGTGAAGAGACGTCGTAGATTGAGGGTCGTTGATCTACCAGGCATAAAGCCAGTTTGGTCGGGATGTACCAATTCTAGTATAACCGTGTTTAGACGTACAGCCAATAGTTTAGCCAGTATTTTAATATCGGTGGATAACAAGGATATGGGTCGGTACGCGTCGAGGGATAGTGGATCCTTACCGGGCTTCGGGATAAGGACTATCAGTGCCTCCGCCATAGAGGGAGGCAGTGAGCCCTGTTCCAGCAAGCTATTGTAAAGGGACAGTAGTCTAGGGGCAAAGAAGGCTATATGGGTTTTGTAAACTTCAATAGGGAGTCCATCCACTCCTGGGGCCTTAGAGTTGGGGAAGGCTTTAATTGCCCCCTCCACCTCCTCTAGCGTAAAGGGAGCATCCAGGAAACTTCTAGAGTCAGTGCTTAAACTAGGGGTAGTGATATTATTCAAATATTCGGTCAACTCTACAGCGGTGTAGGTTACCCGGGATCTATACACTTCTTTAAAATGATTATAAAAGGAGTTTGCAACTGGTAGGGTCCCAGTGCTCAACACGCCATCCTCTTGCCGCACGCTGTGCACAATGGTAGGGGGAAGGCTCTCCCTAGCCAAATAAGCCAGGAATTTACCAGATCTATCACCCTGAGTATAGTAATCGTGGGACTGAAACAGTAGGCGCCTTTTTGATTTGTCTAGTAACAGCTCATTCCATTGTTTGTGGACTACAAGCCATTCCACACGGTCCACCTCAAGCCCAGAGGCCAGGTATCTCTGTTCCAACTCTGCACTCTGCCTCTCCAATTCCACCTCAGCCCTGCGGCTGAAGACTTTTAGCTGTGCAACACGGGTAATCAGCGACCCTCGAAGAAACGCTTTAAATGTATCCCACACTAGTGAGGTGTTTTCTTCTATAGGGTTATTAGCAAAAAATTCCTCCCACATTGCCAGTAATTCGGAAGCTGCCCCCATCTGCGTCAGCCAAAAGGGATTAAAGCGCCAAAATTTCGCTCCCCTAGGGCATTCCAGCTCTACCGACAGATATACAGGGGAATGGTCCGAGACGCCCCGGGGTAAATACTCAGTGGCGGTCACAGACGGGACCAGCCGTCTAGAGATCAGGGCCATATCAATGCGAGATAAAACTCTATGGGTGCTCGAGAAGCAGGAATAGCAGTTAGCCGATGGGAACCTAAGCCTCCAGACATCCACCAGACCCACCTCAGCAATAAGATGAGCGAAGGGCGTAGCCCCGCTCCGTCCACCGCCAGGGGCAGGCCTCCATCTATCCAGGGACTCATCCATAACAGCGTTAAAATCCCCAACACAAATAACTGGGTGTGTGGGAAAGTCCTGCATAAAAGTACACGCTGTATTAATTATTGTGGGTTGATAGGGAGGAGGGTTATATATAGCTAACAATACGACAGGGGAGTCATGCAGGGTACCTGCCAGGAAAACATAACAGCCCCTGGGGTCTATTTGGACCCTTTGGCATCTGAAACCCATATTCTTATGTATTAGAACTGAGACACCCCTAGAATTAGGGTGAAAGACGGAGTGAAAGGTCCATCCCACCCAGGGTTTTTTAAGAGCTAATACCCGACTGCCCACAAGGTGAGTTTCAAAAAGACATACAATGCCAGGGGAATGAGTCTTAAGCTGATTCAATACCAATGTACGCTTAACTCGGTCATTAAGACCCCTGACGTTCCATCCTATGACATTTACCATTTTATATCAGGGGGGGAAGGAAAAGGCAGGAGTAAATAGCACATTATTGGTCTGAAATGAGCAGTTCCTCCCAGCCCACATGCCACCCAAAAGAACATATATAGGAGTAGTGCACACATTTCAATAAGAATAAAAAGACCTAACATAACATAAAGAAAATAACAACACCCCGCCCCCTCCCGGCATACCCACCCGAACATAGGTATACTTTTCCCCTAACAATAAACCCTATGTGACCCCTCTAAGGAGTCGTTCTACTAAAAGGAACAATGAACCCCTAAGGGGCAACTATTACTATGGCCTATAGAACATGGTGATCCTGACCACAAGATGTTTGGTCAGGGGGGGGAGTAAACCTCTCATAAAGGAAACATGACCGTGAGAGTATGTCCCCCACATAGCATTAAAGGTAAAGGCTTTTTAGCATAACGGATTATCCCACACAGGTTAGTTACTTCCCCGTATAGCGAGAAACTCAAGTAGTTTAGGGAGGGAGTTCCCGGGGAGCCGGCTGTGTGTCCATCCACGTCGAGGCTGCCTGTGGAGAGTCAAAGAAATGGGTTCGAGTGCCAGCAACCACTCGCAGTCGTGCAGGGTAGAGCATGGAGTACTTCAACTGCAGGGAACGTAGCCGCTGTTTAACACCTGTAAACTGTGACCTGGATTTCTGGACCTCAACTGAAAAGTCCTGGAAAGCTGCCACACGTTGGCCCTCATATTCGAGGGGACCCTTCACCCTTGCCAATCTGAGAACAGTGTCCCGGTCTTTATAATGAAGGAACTTCGCAATAAACGTGCGCGGTGGTGCGCCAGGGGGTAGTGGGCGTGTGGGGACCCTATGCGCTCTTTCCACCGCAAATTGGGGGGTGAATGCATCCTTCCCAAACAGGGACACCATCCAGGATTCAAGAAAGGATTCCGGATTTGCGCCCTCCGCCTTCTCAGGGAGCCCCACAAAGCGCACATTATTCCTCCTGAGCCTCCCCTCCATATCAGTCAACTTTTGCTGACATGTAGACATTTGTGATTCCAGTGCGGAGAGGCGGTTAGGGATAGGTGCAGTGGTATCTTCTAACGTAGAGATCCGGGTCTCAGTCTCCTCTACCCGGTCCCTCAATTTCTGCATGTCCTGACGTATAAAGGATATGTCGATTTTAACCTCCGCTACCATACCAGTCAGGCATTTCTCCGAGTCAGTAATGGCTTGCAGGAGTTGTGCCAGAGTCACTTCAGTGGGTTCCGCCATCCTGGTTTCAGGAGAGGAGGGCCCAGGGGAGTCCGGTACACCAGGCGGAGGGGGCGCTACAGAGGGAGGTGGGGATGGTGCTCGTTCCTCTCTAGCGAACTTGGCCAGCCGTGCCGCAGCAGTAGAGCCGGTCTTTCGGCCCATAGAACAACAGGAGGGCTCCCAAATGGGGATAGCTACAGCTGTTTCTTGTCACTACCAGAAAGGTTGTCAGCAGCAGGGGTTCTATTTATCAGGTGCCCAAAGTAACAGGGCTTAGGATCACACCACAGTCAAAGTCACAGCAATGGGTACACGATTATAGGCCCTCTTTAAAGGAGTATAGGATAATGCGTGCTTTTCCTCAGTGGCAGTTATGGCAGGCCGTCACACAAGCAGAGCACAGTAATAGAATGGGTGTTAGGCTCAATCAGAGCTGTGAAGCAAGGCAGTCCACCCCACCTGCAGCCCCAAGCCGGCAGCTAGTTATATGAGGGAGTTATCAGCGTTATTTTGTGCACCAGCAGGTAGCACAGGCAGAGCAGGGGTATTGCAGCGTCTTTTTTCCCAAGATGGTGGGTGCAGCTCACTATTTAGCAGGAGCTTTTCACTTGCAGATGGCAGCAATTAGGCAAGGGACTCCAGGACACCAGGACAGTGGGGCCAATCACTACACCCTCCACCGTTCCCCTACTCAAAGGTCGACCTCAGGGGGGTCTCAGGTCCCCAGATATCACAGTATCTGCGGGGGGGGGATGCCTCCAGAATGGCGGCAGGCACTCACTTTTTGGCAAGCCGTTCAGTCCATGGAATCCTGCCAGGAGATCGCAGGCAGTGGGCACAGCAGTCGGCGCTTCCCCTCCGGTCCGTCCCACAGGTGTAGATGTTATTGCAGGAGGAAGGTTTGGACCGTGTGGGAGCCTGTCAGCGTTGGTGTCTCGCCGTCGGCGGCTGTCTGTCCGGGCGCACGCGGAGGCTGCAGGCTTCCGTCAGCTCGTCGCAGGGGGGTTGTCTGTTCCCCGCTCCCTCGCCAGCGAGGGGGGCCTGATGTCAGCGGACACAGCGGGGTCACTGGGCTTCCCCCTCCGGGCGATGCCGCACAATAAGCAGCGGTCTTGCGTTCTCCTTCCTCCGCTTCCAAAATGGCGCCGGCAGCGTGGTGTAAGCAGGGGTATCTCTCCGGCGCTCGATACAAGGCAACTCCGGCGGCACAGGGGTCCCTCCTTGAGTTCAGCGTGTGCAGGGGAACGGGTGCCAGCTATGCCCACCTCTGAGAGGCTCTTCCCCGCCGACACAGGATTTTCTCAGGATGTTTGGTCAGGAGCAGTGCAGGCACACGTCCTACTCCATTCACCTCTAGGCCACGCCCCCAAAGCCTGCCTATTTTGAATGGTCTAGTGGCCCCTGCAACCTCCAAAAATATCAGGACTTACTTCCCCAATAACCTGCTAACTCACCCCTGAAATACATACTTATTCACCCTATTTTGTTCATTGGACTCATTTCTCATTTGAAATGCCCATTTTTGGGGAGCCAGAAATGTGCTTCTTTAAAAGGTGATTTCTACGACACCCCACCTTTTGCGCGTCGAACCTCAACTTTTCCTGTAAACGCAGAAAAACCGCAATTTTCAGGAGAAACGAGACAGACATCCCCTCCCTCTGCCACCCACCCGCCCAACTGAAAGCCAGCCATTAGACATGCACAGATAGTTCTGAGGGTCTGTCTGTGATGTCATAAAGGGCCTGCTGATCAATGGGCAGCTTTCTGATTGGCTGCTGTATTTGATTGACAGATGGAAGCTGGCAGCTGATTGGCTGTCTAGCCTAAAGTGCTTTACACACCTCCTTGATGGTACCACTGGCTAAGACTCCACCTCAGCTCATTGGGTAATGAAAAATTTAGAACAATTGATGGATGAAAGCAAGCAGGCCGGCCATTTTGGGAGGCTCATTGGACTTGTTTAATGCAATGCACCTTTGTATTTTCACATGCATTCGCTTCATGCTGTAACCACTGTGCATAAAAAAATTGGAAACATGGCATACAGTGTATCATTTGGTGTCTAAGTCATGTTTCCCATGTTTTTCCTTCCCAGATACTAGCCCGTTTGAGTGTTTGGGGCACTTTTTAGCTAAAATCATCCTACGGGGCCTAACTGCATATGCTAAAGCCTGCCTATTTTGAATGGTCTAGTGGCCCCTGCAACCTCCAAAAATATCAGGACTTACTTCCCCAATAACCTGCTAACTCACCCCTGAAATACATACTTATTCACCCTATTTTGTTCATTGGACTCATTTCTCATTTGAAATGCCCATTTTTGGGGAGCCAGAAATGTGCGTCTTTAAAAGGTGATTTCTACGATACCCCACTTTTGCGCGTCGGACCTCAACTTTTCCTGTAAACACAGAAAAACCGCAATTTTCAGGAGAAACGAGACAGACATCCCCTCCCTCTGCCACCCACCCGCTTAACTGAAAGCCAGCCATTAGACATGCACAGATAGTTCTGAGGGTCTGTCTGTGTTGTCATAAAGGGCCTGCTGATCAATGGGCAGCTTTCTGATTGGCTGCTGTATTTGATTGACAGATGGAAGCTGGCAGCTGATTGGCTGTCTAGCCTAAAGTGCTTTACACACCTCCCTGATCGTACCACTGGCTAAGACTCCACCTCAGCTCAGTGGGTAATGAAAAATTTAGAACAATTGATGGATGAAAGCAGGCAGGCCGGCCATTTTGGGACGCTCATTGGACTTGTTTAATGCAATGCACCTTTGTATATTCACATGCATTCGCTTCATGCTGTAACCACTGTGCATAAAAATTTGGAAACATGGCATACAGTGTATCATTTGGTGTCTAAGTCATGTTTCCCATATTTTCCCTTCCCAGATACAAGCCCCTTTGAGTGTTTGGGGCACTTTTTAGCTAAAATCATCCTACAGGGCCTAACTGCATATGCTGAAGCCTGCCTATTTTGAATGGTGTAGTGGCCCTTGCAACCTCCAAAAATATCAGGACTTACTTCCCCAATAACCTGCTAACTCACCCCTGAAATACATACTTATTCACCCTATTTTGTTCATTGGACTCATTTCTCATTTGAAATGCCCATTTTTGGGGAGCCAGAAATGTGCGTCTTTAAAAGGTGATTTCTACGATACCACACTTTTGCGCGTCGGACCTCAACTTTTCCTGTAAACGCAGAAAAACCGCAATTTTCAGGAGAAACGAGACAGACATCCCCTCCCTCTGCCACCCACCCGCCCAACTGAAAGCCAGCCATTAGACATGCACAGATAGTTCTGAGAGTCTGTCTGTGATGTCATAAAGGGCCTGCTGATCAATGGGCAGCTTTCTGATTGGCTGCTGTATTTGATTGACAGATGGAAGCTGGCAGCTGATTGGCTGTCTAGCCTAAAGTGCTTTACACACCTCCCTGATCGTACCACTGGCTAAGACTCCACCTCAGCTCATTGGGTAATGAAAAATTTAGAACAATTGATGGATGAAAGCAGGCAGGCCGGCCATTTTGGGACGCTCATTGGACTTGTTTAATGCAATGCACCTTTGTATATTCACATGCATTCGCTTCATGCTGTAACCACTGTGCATAAAAATTTGGAAACATGGCATACAGTGTATCATTTGGTGTCTAAGTCATGTTTCCCATATTTTCCCTTCCCAGATTCAAGCTCGTTTGAGTGTTTGGGGCACTTTTTAGCTAAAATCATCCTACAGGGCCTAACTGCATATGCTAAAGCCTGCCTATTTTGAATGGTGTAGTGGCCCCTGCAACCTCCAAAAATATCAGGACTTACTTCCACAATAACCTGCTAACTCACCCCTGAAATACATACTTATTCACCCTATTTTGTTCATTGGACTCATTTCTCATTTGAAATGCCCATTTTTGGGGATCCAGAAATATGCGTCTTTAAAAGGTGATTTCTACGATACCCCACTTTTGCGCGTCGGACCTCAACTTTTCCTGTAAACGCAGAAAAACCGCAATTTTCAGGAGAAACGAGACAGACATCCCCTCCCTCTGCCACCCACCCGCCCAACTGAAAGCCAGCCATTAGACATGCACAGATAGTTCTGAGGGTCTGTCTGTGTTGTCATAAAGGGCCTGCTGATCAATGGGCAGCTTTCTGATTGGCTGCTGTATTTGATTGACAGATGGAAGCTGGCAGCTGATTGGCTGTCTAGCCTAAAGTGCTTTACACACCTCCCTGATCGTACCACTGGCTAAGACTCCACCTCAGCTCATTGGGTAATGAAAAATTTAGAACAATTGATGGATGAAAGCAGGCAGGCCGGCCATTTTGGGACGCTCATTGGACTTGTTTAATGCAATGCACCTTTGTATATTCACATGCATTCGCTTCATGCTGTAACCACTGTGCATAAAAATTTGGAAACATGGCATACAGTGTATCATTTGGTGTCTAAGTCATGTTTCCCATGTTTTTCCTTCCCAGATACTAGCCCGTTTGAGTGTTTGGGGCACTTTTTGGCTAAAATCATCCTACAGGGCCTAACTGCATATGCTAAAGCCTGCCTATTTTGAATGGTGTAGTGGCCCCTGCAACCTCCAAAAATATCAGGACTTACTTCCCCAATAACCTGCTAACTCACCCTTGAAATACATACTAATTCACCCTATTTTGTTCATTGGACTCATTTCTCATTTGAAATGCCCATTTTTGGGGGCCAGAAATGTGCGTCTTTAAAAGGTATTTATACGATACCCCACTTTTGCGCCTCGGACCTCAACTTTTCCCGTAAACGCAGAAAAACCGCAATTTTCAGGAGAAACGAGACAGACATCCCCTCCCTCTGCCACCCACCCGCCCAACTGACAGCCAGCCATTAGACATGCACAGATAGTTCTGAGGGTCTGTCTGTGATGTCATCAAGGGCCTGCTGATCAATGGGCAGCTTTCTGATTGGCTGCTGTATTTGATTGACAGATGGAAGCTGGCAGCTAATTGGCTGTCTAGCCTAAAGTGCTTTACACACCTCCCTGATGATACCACTGGCTAAGACTCCACCTCAGCTTATTGGGTAATGAAAAATTTAGAACAATTGATGGATGAAAGCAGGCAGGCTGGCCATTTTGGGACGCTCAGTGGACTTGTTTAATGCAATGCACCTTTGTATATTCACATGTATTCGCTTCATGCTGTAACCACTGTGCATAAAAATTTGGAAACATGGCATACAGTGTATCATTTGGTGTCTAAGTCATGTTTCCCATATTTTCCCTTCCCAGATACAAGCCCGTTTGAGTGTTTGGGGCACTTTTTAGCTAAAATCATCCTACAGGGCCTAACTGCATATGCTAAAGCCTGCCTATTTTGAATGGTGTAGTGGCCCTTGCAACCTCCAAAAATATCAGGACTTACTTCCCCAATAACCTGCTAACTCACCCCTGAAATACATACTTATTCCCCCTATTTTGTTCATTGGACTCATTTCTCATTTGAAATGCCCATTTTTGGGGGGCCAGAAATGTGCGTCTTTAAAAGGTGATTTCTACGATACCCCACGTTTGCGCGTCGGACCTCAACTTTTCCCGTAAACGCAGAAAAACCGCAATTTTCAGGAGAAACGAGACAGGCATCCCCATCCTCTGCCACCCACCCGCCCAACTGAAAGCCAGCCATTAGACATGCACAGATAGTTCTGAGGGTCTGTCTGTGATGTCATAAAGGGCCTGCTGATCAATGGGCAGCTTTCTGATTGGCTACTGTATTTGATTGACAGATGGAAGCTGGCAGCTGATTGGCTGTCTAGCCTAAAGTGCTTTACACACCTCCCTGATGATACCACTGGCTAAGACTCCACCTCAGCTCATTGGGTAATAAAAAATTTAGAACAATTGATGGATGAAAGCAGGCAGGCCGGCCATTTTGGGACCCTCAGTGGACTTGTTTAATGCAATGCACCTTTGTATATTCACATGCATTGGCTTCATGCTGTAACCACTGTGCATAAAAATTTGGAAACATGGCATACAGTGTATCATTTGGTGTCTAAGTCATGTTTCCTATGTTTTTCCTTCCCAGATACAAGCCCGTTTGAGTGTTTGGGGCACTTTTTAGCTAAAATCATCCTACAGGGCCTAACTGCATATGCTCAAGCCTGCCTATTTTTAATGGTGTAGTGGCCCCTGCAACCTCCAAAAATATCAGGACTTACTTCCCCAATAACCTGCTAACTCACCCCTGAAATACATACTTATTCACCCTATTTTGTTCACTGGACTCATTTCTCATTTGAAATGCCCATTTTTGGGGAGCCAGAAATGTGCGTCTTTAAAAGGTGATTTCTATGATACCCCACTTTTGCGCGTCGGACCTCAACTTTTCCTGTAAACACAGAAAAACCGCAATTTTCAGGAGAAACGAGACAGACATCCCCTCCCTCTGCCACCCACCCGCCCAACTGAAAGCCAGCCATTAGACATGCACAGATAGTTCTGAGGGTCTGTCTGTGTTGTCATAAAGGGCCTGCTGATCAATGGGCAGCTTTCTGATTGGCTGCTGTATTTGATTGACAGATGGAAGCTGGCAGCTGATTGGCTGTCTAGCCTAAAGTGCTTTACACACCTCCCTGATCGTACCACTGGCTAAGACTCCACCTCAGCTCATTGGGTAATGAAAAATTTAGAACAATTGATGGATGAAAGCAGGCAGGCCGGCCATTTTGGGACGCTCATTGGACTTGTTTAATGCAATGCACCTTTGTATATTCACATGCATTCGCTTCATGCTGTAACCACTGTGCATAAAAATTTGGAAACATGGCATACAGTGTATCATTTGGTGTCTAAGTCATGTTTCCCATATTTTCCCTTCCCAGATTCAAGCCCGTTTGAGTGTTTGGGGCACTTTTTAGCTAAAATCATCCTACAGGGCCTAACTGCATATGCTAAAGCCTGCCTATTTTGAATGGTGTAGTGGCCCCTGCAACCTCCAAAAATATCAGGACTTACTTCCACAATAACCTGCTAACTCACCCCTGAAATACATACTTATTCACCCTATTTTGTTCATTGGACTCATTTCTCATTTGAAATGCCCATTTTTGGGGAGCCAGAAATATGCGTCTTTAAAAGGTGATTTCTACGATACCCCACTTTTGCGCGTCGGACCTCAACTTTTCCTGTAAACGCAGAAAAACCGCAATTTTCAGGAGAAACGAGACAGACATCCCCTCCCTCTGCCACCCACCCGCCCAACTGAAAGCCAGCCATTAGACATGCACAGATAGTTCTGAGGGTCTGTCTGTGTTGTCATAAAGGGCCTGCTGATCAATGGGCAGCTTTCTGATTGGCTGCTGTATTTGATTGACAGATGGAAGCTGGCAGCTGATTGGCTGTCTAGCCTAAAGTGCTTTACACACCTCCCTGATCGTACCACTGGCTAAGACTCCACCTCAGCTCATTGGGTAATGAAAAACTTAGAGCAATTGATGGATGAAAGCAGGCAGGCCGGCCATTTTTGGACGCTTATTGGACTTGTTTAATGCAATGCACCTTTGTATATTCACATGCATTCGCTTCATGCTGTAACCACTGTGCATAAAAATTTGGAAACATGGCATACAGTGTATCATTTGGTGTCTAAGTCATGTTTCCCATATTTTCCCTTCCCAGATACAAGCCCGTTTGAGTGTTTGGGGCACTTTTTGGCTAAAATCATCCTACAGGGCCTAATTGCATATGCTAAAGCCTGCCTATTTTGAATGGTGTAGTGGCCCTTGCAACCTCCAAAAATATCAGGACTTACTTCCCCAATAACCTGCTAACTCACCCCTGAAATACATACTTATTCACCCTATTTTGTTCATTGGACTCATTTCTCATTTGAAATGCCCATTTTTGGGGGGCCAGAAATGTGCGTCTTTAAAAGGTGATTTCTACGATACCCCACTTTTGCGCGTCGGACCTCAACTTTTCCCGTTAACGCAGAAAAAACGCAATTTTCATTAGAAACGAGACAGACATCCCCTCCCTCTGCCACCCACCCGCCCAACTGACAGCCAGCCATTAGACATGCACAGATAGTTCTGAGGGTCTGTCTGTGATGTCATAAAGGGCCTGCTGATCAATGGTCAGCTTTAAAATTGGCTGCTGTATTTGATTGACAGATGGAAGCTGGCAGCTGATTGGCTGTCTAGCCTAAAGTGCTTTACACACCTCCCTGATGATACCACTGGCTAAGACTCCACCTCAGCTCATTGGGTAATGAAAAATTTAGAACAATTGATGGATGAAAGCAGGCAGGCTGGCCATTTTGGGACGCTCATTGGACTTGTTTAATGCAATGCACCTTTGTATTTTCACATGCATTCGCTTCATGCTGTAACCACTGTGCATAAAAATTTGGAAACATAGCCTACCGTGTATCATTTGGTGTCTAAGTCATGTTTCCCATGTTTTTCCTTCCCAGATACTAGCCCGTTAGAGTGTTTGGGGCACTTTTTAGCTAAAATCATCCTACGGGCCTAACTGCATATGCTAAAGCCTGCCTATTTTGAATGGTCTAGTGGCCCCTGCAACCTCCAAAAATTTCAGGACTTACTTCCCCAATAACCTGCTAAGTCACCCCTGAAATACATACTTAGTCACCCTATTTTGTTAATTGGACTCATTTCTCATTTGAAATGCCCATTTTTGGGGGGCCAGAAATGTGCGTCTTTAAAAGTTGATTTCTACGATACCCCACTTTTGCGCGTCGGACCTCAACTTTTCCCGTAAACGCAGAAAAAACGCAATTTTCAGGAGAAACGAGACAGACATCCCCTCCCTCTGCCAACCACCCGCCCAACTGACAGCCAGCCATTAGACATGCACAGATAGTTCTGAGGGTCTGTCTGTGATGTCATAAAGGGCCTGCTGATCAATTGGCAGCTTTCTGATTGGCTGCTGTATTTGATTGACAGATGGAAGCTGGCAGCTGATTGGCTGTCTAGCCTAAAGTGCTTTACACTCCTCCCTAATGGTACCACTTGCTAAGACTCCACCTCAGCTCATTGGGTAATGAAAAATTAAGAACAATTGATGGATGAAAGCAGGCAGGCCGGCCATTTTGGGACGCTCATTGGACTTGTTTAATGCAATGCACCTTTGTATATTCACATGCATTCGCTTCATGCTGTAACTACTGTGCATAAAAATTCGGAAACATGGCATACAGTGTATCATTTGGTGTCTAAGTCATGTTTCCCATATTTTCCCTTCCCAGATACAAGCCCGTTTGAGTGTTTGGGGCACTTTTTAGCTAAAATCATTCTACAGGGCCTAACTGCATATGCTAGAGCCTGCCTATTTTGAATGGTCTAGTGGCCCCTGCAACCTCCAAAAATATCAGGACTTACTTCCCCAATAACCTGCTAACTCACCCCTGAAATACATACTTATTCACCCTATTTTGTTCATTGGACTCATTTCTCATTTGAAATGCCCATTTTTGGGGAGCCAGAAATGTGCGTCTTTAAAAGGTGATTTCTACGATTCCCCACTTTTGCTCGTCGGACCTCAACTTTTCCCGTAAACGCAGAAAAACCACAATTTTCAGGAGAAACGAGACAGACATCCCCTCCCTCTGCCACCCACCCGCCCAACTGAAAGCCAGCCATTAGACATGCACAGATAGTTCTGAGGGTCTGTCTGTGATGTCATAAAGGGCCTGCTGATCAATGGGCAGCTTTCTGATTGGCTGCTGTATTTGATTGACAGATGGAAGCTGGCAGCTGATTGGCTGTCTAGCCTAAAGTGCTTTACATACCTCCCTGATGGTACCACTGGCTAAGACTCCACCTCAGCTCATTGGGTAATGAAAAATTTAGAACAATTGATGGATGAAAGCAGGCATTTTGGGACGCTCATTGGACTTGTTTAACCCCTTCCCGCCGCAGCCTGTTTTTGCCTTCCTGACAGAGCCCTTTTTTTCAAATCTGACAGGTATCACTTAAGTGGGGATAACTTTTTTTGCTTTTACTTATCCCAGTGATTTCGAGATTGTTTTCTCGTGACACATTGTACTTCAAGTTAGTGGTAAATTTTGGTCGATACAGTCTGTATTTTTTTGTGAAAAATACCAAAATGTCGTAAAAAAATTGAAAATTTAGCAATTTGCAAAATGTTAAATTTTCTGCTTGTGAGACAAATAATCATACCACTCAAAATAGTTAATAACTAACATAGACCATATGTCTACTTTATGTTTCCATCATTATTTCAACCTCCTTTTAATTTTTTTGGACACTAGTAGGCTTAAAATATGAATAGCAAATTCTCAAATTTTCAAGAAAATTTCAAACACTGATTTTTTTAGGGACCAGTTCAGTTCTGATGTGACTTTGAGGGACTTGTATGTGAGACACCCCCATAAATGATGCCATTTCAAAAACTGCACCCCTCACAGTATTCAAAACAGCATTTTGGAAGTTTGTTAACCCTTTAGGTGTTTCACAGGAATTAAAACAAAGTGTAGGTGAAATTTCAAAATTTCATTTTTTTTGCAGATTTTCAATTTTAATACATTTTTCTAAGGAACACTGTAGATTTTACTAGAGAAATGTGACTAAAAATTGATTCCCCCAATTCTTTTGTTTTCATAAATATCCTATATGTGGCCCTAGTGTGCACGTTGACCAAACCACAGGCTTCATAATAGAAGGAGCACCTACTTGATTTTGGAGCCTCCTTTTTATGAGATTATTTTTTAGGCACCATGTAGGTTTCTAGGCACCATAAGATGCTAAAAGTTAGGAACCCCCCCACAAGTGACCCCATTTTGCAAACTACACCCATCAAGGAATTCATCTAGGGGTATAGTGTACATTTCAAACCCCCAGGGGTTTCACCAATTGTGGTACAACTGGGCTGTGAAAATGAAAAATTACATTTTTTTACACAAAAATGCAGTTCTGGCTCAAAATTTTTAATTTTCACAAGGAATGAAGGAAACAAAGCACCCCAAAATCTGTGCCCCAATTTCTCCCGAGTATGGCAATGCCTCATATGTGACCAAAAAATACCATTTGGGTGCATGGCAGGACTCAGAAGGGAAGGAGTCATTTTTGGATTTTGCAGCACAGATTCTGGTGGAATGAATGGTGGGTGCTATGTAGCATTAGCAAGACCCCCGAAGCACCAATACAGTGGAACCCCCCCACAAGTGACCCCATTTTGCAAACTATACCCCTCCGGGAATTCATCTAGGGGTATAGTGTACATTTCAAACCCCCAGGGGTTTCACCAATTGTGGTACAACTGGGCTGTGAAAATGAAAAATTACATTTTTTACACAAAAATGCAGTTCTGGCTCAAAATTTTTCATTTTCACAAGGAATGAAGGAGACAAAGCACCCCAAAATCTGTGCCCCAATTTCTCCCGAGTACGGCAATGCCTCATATGTGACCAAAAAATACCATTTGGGTGCATGGCAGGACTCAGAAGGGAAGGAGTGATTTTTGGATTTTGCAGCACAGATTCTGGTGGAATGAATGGTGGGTGCTATGTCGCATTAGCAAGACCCCCGAAGCACCAATACAGTGGAACCCCCCCACAAGTGACCCCATTTTGCAAACTACACCCCTCAGGGAATTCATCTAGGGGTATAGTGTACATTTCAAACCCCAAGGGGTTTCACCAATTGTGGTACAACTGGGCACTGAAAATGAAAAATTACATTTTTTACACAAAAATGCAGTTCTGGCTCAAAATTTTTCATTTTCACAAGGAATGAAGGAGACAAAGCACCCCAAAATCTGTGCCCAAATTTCTCCAGAGTACGGCAATGCCTCATATGTGACCAAAAAATACCATTTGGGTGCATGGCAGGACTCAGAAGGGAAGGAGTGATTTTTGGATTTTGCAGCACAGATTCTGGTGGAATGAATGGTGGGTGCTATGTCGCATTAGCAAGACCCCCGAAGCACCAATACAGTGGAACTCCCCCACAAGTGACCCCATTTTGCAAACTATACCCCTCAGGGAATTCATCTAGGGGTATAGTGTACATTTCTAACCCCCAGGGGTTTCACCAATTGTGGTACAACTGGGCTGTGAAAATGAAAAATTACATTTTTTACACAAAAATGCAGTTCTGGCTCAAAATTTTTCATTTTCACAAGGAATGAAGGAGACAAAGCACCCCAAAATCTGTGCCCCAATTTCTCCCGAGTACGGCAATGCCTCAAATGTGACCAAAATGGCAGGACTCATAAGGGAAGGAGTGATATTTGGATTTTGCAGCACAGATTCTCGTGGAATGTTGGTGGGTGCTATGTCGCATTAGCAAGACCCCCGAAGCACCAATACAGTGGAACCCCCCCACAAGTGACCCCATTTTGCAAACTACACCACTCAGGGAATTCAACTAGGGGTATAGTGTACATTTCAAACCCCCAGGGGTTTCACCAATTTTGATACAACTGGGCTGTGCAAATGAAAAATTACATTTTTTTACACAAAAATGCAGTTCTGGCTCAAAATTTTTCATTTTCATAAGGTATGAAGGAGAAAAAGCACCCCAAAATCTGTGCCCCAATTTCTCCCGAGTATGGCAATGCCTCATATGTGACCAAAAAATACCAGTTGGGTGCATGGCAGGACTCAGAAGGGAAGGAGTGATTTTTGGATTTTGCAGCTCAGATTCTGGTGGAATGAATGGTGGGTGCTATGTGGCATTAGCAAGACCCCCGAAGCACGGTGAAATGATGAACCTAATAATCCATAGATGTGTGGTATATTATAAAACACTCCTTTATACATAGGCCAGGTTTGTCGGGGCAAGTTTCACAGTGGATAATAGTATCCTTTCTTATTCCCTTTTATAGCAAACTTTGCACCTTTTTTGTGTCCTGCCCTTTTTTGCAGTGGAGGGGATTTCATCAGGAAAATGCTGCCCTGGTACAATACGGGGGCCAGTACTAGAAGTACTGGGGCCCTCTGCCTGCTGGTTCCCAAATATTAGGCCCTTTATGACTTCCTCTTGAAAGTGCATAAATGTCCCCCTCTGGCTGGTAGAACGGAATAGCACGTAAGCGTTATACAATGCCATCTGGATGATATACACGGCCAGCTTCTTGTACCAGATTTTTGTTTTCCGCAGGGCACTGTACGGCTTCAGTACCTGATCTGAAAGATCCACTCCGCCCATGTACTTATTGTAATCTAGGATACAATTAGGTACTGTCTCCATGAATTGTTGTCAGTATAAGGACATCCCTCTTGTCCTTATATTTGACCAACAACATATTTTCGGTGGATTGTGCCCTGCTTTCACCCCTTCTCAGTACTTGGGCAATGTGCGTTTTTGGGAGGCCTCTTTGGTTCTTGCGCACAGTACCGCAAGCTGCTGTACCTCTTGAACCAAGGGCCTTAAACAGGGGGATGCTAGTGTAAAAGTTATCCACATAGAGGTGATAACCTTTATCCAGGAAGGGGTGCACTAAATCCCAGACAATTTTTCCACTAACACCTACGAGGGAGGGGGGGCATTCTGGCGGTTCAATTCTTGAATCCTTCCCTTCATATACCCTAAACCTGTGGGTGTACCCTGAGGTGCTTTCACACAGTTTATACATTTTTATACCATACCTTGCCCTCTTACTGGGAAGGTACTGGTGGAATTTAACCCTTCCTTTAAAATGTATAAGGGACTCGTCGATACAAATACATTTTTCAGGGATGTACATCTCTGCAAATTTGGCACTGAAATGATCAATGACCGGCCTGACTTTGAATAGCCGGTCAAAGGTGGGATCATCTCTGGGTGGGCACTGTGCATTATCGGTGTAATGTAAAAATTTAAGGATTGTCTCAAAACGAGTCCGGGTCATGGCCATACGATGAAGTGGGGTGCTGTACAGAACATCTGTACTCCAATATTGCCTAATTTCTGGCTTTTTTACTATGCCCATATGTAACACCAGACCCCAAAACGTCATCATCTCTACTGCATCTACAGGGGTCCACCTAGCAAATGATGACGTGGGGTTTTGAGCAATAAACTGCTGGGCATATAAATTACTTTGGTCCACCATTAAATTTATAAAATCATCAGAGAAAAATAATTTGAAAAAGTCAATTTCTCTGAGACCTGTTGAATCAAATTGAATTCCTGAGATGGCCAAAAACTCAGGAACCTGGGGCTCAAAATTGTCTGGTGGTGGGGATCAATCATTTGGGGGGGTCTCAGCTGCTCTACGGGGGCGTCTTTGAGGGGGTCCCTCATCACTAGAGGAGGAAGATGAGGTTAAGATGAATCCTTCAAATTCCCCGCTTGCATCACTGGCTGTGTCAGAGTCAGAGGCAAGCATGGCATATGCCTCCTCCGCTGAATACATTCTTCTGGATGACTGGGATGACATTTGGGATGACATTTGGGATGCCATTTTTATTTTTGTGTTTCTGTAAGTGTAATGTTTCAACACGTGTATAGTGTAGGGGGGGTACAAACTTTATTTCAACACGGGGGGTATGTAGTGTGTAGTGTGTATGTAGTGCAGAAAAAAAAATACTTTATACAGGAATTTGATCCCAATAAAAAAAAAAAAATTAGATCAACCCTGTGGCAAAAATGCTGATCTGTGATGTATGTCACTCAGCAACTTCAAGGCAGCTTTTGGTACAACCTTGAAGGGGTTAAAAAAAAAAAAGGTCCTGCGCCAAAAATTGAGCACAGATGTTGGTCAGTAACGTCCGTCACTGAACAGCGCTCAAAGGCAACAGGAATTTGATCAAAAAAAAAAAAATAGATCAACCCTGTGCCGAAAATGCTGATCAGTGATGTACGTCACTGATCAGCGCACAGTGGCCACAGGACACCCACAAAATCACAGTGTGTGTAAAAAAAAATAAAAAAAAGACCCCACAGCACCCTCAAAAAAAAAAAGGTGATCAGTTAAGCGACACTGATTACCAGTGAGGGGCAGCAGGTGCACAACCTTTGGTGCAACTGACAGTGCAACTGACAGCAACTGACAGGTATATATAAAAAATTAAAAAAAACCCTGCACCCCCAAAAAGTTGCTGATCAGTTAATTTATACTAATCAGCACAAAAGGGGGGGCAGCAGTCAGTTGCACAGGCAGCACAACTTTTGGTGCAACTGACAGGTATATATATAAAAAAAAAACCTGCACCCCCAAAAAGTTGCTGATCAGCATAGATATACTGATCAGCACAAAAGGGGGGGCAGCAGACACAAAATATAGCACTCTCTATCACTCTCTGTCACTATCTCTTACTATCTCTCACTATCTCTCACTATCTCTCACTATCTCTCACTCTATGACACTGCAGCAGCAGCACACAGGAAGTCACAAGATCCAGGAAGCATCCAGCTGCTGGCAGCACGCTACCAGCGGTGATCAGGTAAGTATCAGGCAAGGATCAGGTCAGTATATCACGACAGATTGGCACGGTGACCGCTCTGCACGCAATTCCAGACCGGAATGGCGTCTGCAGCGCAGTCACCGTTAGTTTAAATCATGCGCCATGGCTGTGATTGGTCCGTCGGTCCGACGGACCAATCACAGCCTTGGGGGCAGGTGGGGTGAGGTGTGGTCATCACCGGTGACCCCCTCACACCCGGCGGTGATTGATCCCTGTGTTACCGAGCGTCTGATTCGCCGGTAACACAGGAAAACGCTGCGATTGGCTGTTCACATTGAACAGCCAATCGCAGCGATCGCCGACGGGGGGGAGGCATCGCCGCCCCCCCTGGGCATGCTGGGACATGTCTGCTGTCAGGGACAGCAGACATGTTTAAACTGTCGCCGCGTCTATAGACGCGGTGACAGTTTAAAGTCATGACGTATATATACGTCATGTGTCGGGAAGTACATCCCGGCCATGACGTATATATACGACAAATGTCGGGAAGGGGTTAAAAGGTGATTTCTATGATACCCCACTTTTGCGCGTCGGACCTCAACTTTTCCCGTAAACGCAGAAAAACCACAATTTTCAGGAGAAACGAGACAGACATCCCCTCCCTCTGCCACCCACCCGCAAAACTGACAGCCAGCCATTAGACATGCACAGATAGTTCTGAGGGTCTGTCTGTGGTGTCATAAAGGGCCTGCTGATCAATGGGCAGCTTTCTGATTGGCTGCTGTATTTGATTGACAGATGGAAGCTGGCAGCTGATTGGCTGTCTAGCCTAAAGTGCTTTACACACCTCCCTGATCGTACCACTGGCTAAGACTCCACCTCAGCTCATTGGGTAATGAAAAATTTAGAACAATTGATGGATGAAAGCAGGCAGGCCGGCCATTTTGGGACGCTCATTGGACTTGTTTAATGCAATGCACCTTTGTATTTTCACATGCATTCGCTTCATGCTGTAACCACTGTGCATAAAAATTTGGAAACATGGCATACAGTGTATCATTTGGTGTCTAAATCATGTTTCCCATGTTTTTCCTTCCCAGATACAAGCCCGTTTGAGTTTTTGGGGCACTTTTTAGCTAAAATCATCCTACAGGGCCTAACTGCATATGCTAAAGCCTGCCTATTTTGAATGGTCTAGTGGCCCCTGCAACCTCCAAAAATATCAGGACTTACTTCCCCAATAACCTGCTAACTCACCACTGAAATACATACTTATTCACCCTATTTTGTTAATTGGACTCATTTCTCATTTGAAATGCCCATTTTTGGGGGGCCAGAAATGTGCGTCTTTAAAAGGTGATTTCTACGATACCCCACTTTTGCGCGTCGGACCTAAACTTTTCCCGTAAACGCAGAAAAAACGCAATTTTCAGGAGAAACGAGACAGACATCCCCTCCCTCTGCCACCCACCCGCCCAACTGAAAGCCAGCCATTAGACATGCACAGATAGTTCTGAGGGTCTGTCTGTGATGTCATAAAGGGCCTGCTGATCAATGGGCAGCTTTCTGATTGGCTGCTGTATTTGATTGACAGATGGAAGCTGGCAGCTGATTGGCTGTCTAGCCTAAAGTGCTTTACATACCTCCCTGATGGTACCACTGGCTAAGACTCCACCTCAGCTCATTGGGTAATGAAAAATTTAGAACAATTGATGGATGAAAGCAGGCCGGCCATTTTGGGACGCTCATTGGACTTGTTTAATGCAATGCACCCTTGTATTTTCACATGCATTCGCTTCATGCTGTAACCACTGTGCATAAAAATTTGGAAACATGGCATACAGTGTATCATTTGGTGTCTAAGTCATGTTTCCCATATTTTCCCTTTCCAGATACAAGCCCGTTTGAGTGTTTGGGGCACTTTTTAGCTAAAATCATCCTACAGGGCCTAACTGCATATGCTAAAGCCTGCCTATTTTGAATGGTGAAGTGGCCCCTGCAACCTCCAAAAATATCAGGACTTACTTCCCCAATAACCTGCTAACTCACCCCTGAAATACATACTTATTCACCCTATTTTGTTCATTGGACTCATTTCTCATTTTAAATGCCCATTTTTGGGGGGCAGAAATGTGCGTCTTTAAAAGGTGATTTCTACGATACCCCACTTTTGCGCGTCGGACCTCAACTTTTCCCGTAAACGCAGAAAAACCGCAATTTTCAGGAGCAACGAGACAGACATCCCCTCCCTCTGCCACCCACCAGCCCAAATGAAAGCCAGCCATTAGACATGCTCAGATAGTTCTGAGGGTCTGTCTGTGATGTCATAAAGGGCCTGCTGATCAATGGGCAGCTTTCTGATTGGCTGCTGTATTTGATTGACAGATGGAAGCTGGCAGCTGATTGGCTGTCTAGCCTAAAGTGCTTTACATACCTCCCTGATGGTACCACTGGCTAAGACTCCACCTCAGCTCATTGGGTAATGAAAAATTTAGAACAATTGATGGATGAAAGCAGGCAGGCCGGCCATTTTGGGACGCTCAGTGGACTTGTTTAATGCAATGCACCTTTGTATATTCACATGCATTCGCTTCATGCTTTAACCACTGTGCATAAAAATTTGGAAACATGGCATACAGTGTATCATTTGGTGTCTAAGTCATGTTTCCCATATTTTCCCTTCCCAGATACAAGCCCGTTTGAGTGTTTGGGGCACTTTTTAGCTAAAATCATTCTACAGGGCCTAACTGCATATGCTAAAGCCTGCCTATTTTGAATGGTGTAGTGGCCCCTGCAACCTCCAAAAATATCAGGACTTACTTCCCCAATAACCTGCTAACTCACCCCTGAAATACATACTTATTCACCCTAGTTTGTTCATTGGACTCATTTCTCATTTGAAATGCCCATTTTTGGGGAGCCAGAAATGTGCGTCTTTAAAAGGTGATTTCTACGATACCCCACTTTTGCGCGTCGGACCTCAACTTTTCCCGTAAACGCAGAAAAACCGCAATTTTCAGGAGAAACGAGACAGACATCCCCTCCCTCTGCCACCCACCCGCCCAACTGAAAGCCAGCCATTAGACATGCACAGATAGTTCTGAGGGTCTGTCTGTGATGTCATAAAGGGCCTGCTGATCAATGGGCAGCTTTCTGATTGGCTGCTGTATTTGATTGACAGATGGAAGCTGGCAGCTGATTGGCTGTCTAGCCTAAAGTGCTTTACATACCTCCCTGATGGTACCACTGGCTAAGACTCCACCTCAGCTCATTGGGTAATGAAAAATTTAGAACAATTGATGGATGAAAGCAGTCATTTTGGGATGCTCATTGGACTTGTTTAATGCAATGCACCCTTGTATTTTCACATGCATTCGCTTCATGCTGTAACCACTGTACATAAAAATTTGGAAACATGGCATACAGTGTATCATTTGGTGTCTAAATCATGTTTCCCATGTTTTCCCTTCCCAGATACAAGCCCGTTTGAGTGTTTGGGGCACTTTTTAGCTAAAATCATCCTACAGGGCCTAACTGCATATGCTAAAGCCTGCCTATTTTGAATGGTGTAGTGGCCCCTGCAACCTCCAAAAATATCAGGACTTACTTCCCCAATAACCTGCTAACTCACCCCTGAAATACATACTTATTCACCCTAGTTTGTTCATTGGACTCATTTCTCATTTGAAATGCCCATTTTTGGGGAGCCAGAAATGTGCGTCTTTAAAAGGTGATTTCTACGATACCCCACTTTTGCGCGTCGGACCTCAACTTTTCCCGTAAACGCAGAAAAACCGCAATTTTCAGGAGAAACGAGACAGACATCCCCTCCCTCTGCCACCCACCCGCCCAACTGAAAGCCAGCCATTAGACATGCACAGATAGTTCTGAGGGTCTGTCTGTGATGTCATAAAGGGCCTGCTGATCAATGGGCAGCTTTCTGATTGGCTGCTGTATTTGATTGACAGATGGAAGCTGGCAGCTGATTGGCTGTCTAGCCTAAAGTGCTTTACATACCTCCCTGATGGTACCACTGGCTAAGACTCCACCTCAGCTCATTGGGTAATGAAAAATTTAGAACAATTGATGGATGAAAGCAGGCATTTTGGGATGCTCATTGGACTTGTTTAATGCAATGCACCCTTGTATTTTCACATGCATTCGCTTCATGCTGTAACCACTGTGCATAAAAATTTGGAAACATGGCATACAGTGTATCATTTGGTGTCTAAATCATGTTTCCCATGTTTTTCCTTCCCAGATACAGTACAAGCCCGTTTGAGTTTTTGGGGCACTTTTTAGCTAAAATCATCCTACAGGGCCTAACTGCATATGCTAAAGCCTGCCTATTTTGAATGGTCTAGTGGCCCCTGCAACCTCCAAAAATATCAGGACTTACTTCCCCAATAACCTGCTAACTCACCCCTGAAATATATACTTATTCACCCTATTTTGTTAATTGGACTCATTTCTCATTTGAAATGCCCATTTTTGGGGGGCCAGAAATGTGCGTCTTTAAAAGGTGATTTCTACGATACCCTACTTTTGCGCGTCGGACCTCAACTTTTCCCGTAAACGCAGAAAAACCGCAATTTTCAGGAGAAACGAGACAGACATCCCCTCCCTCTGCCACCCACCCGCCCAACTGAAAGCCAGCCATTAGACATGCACAGATAGTTCTGAGGGTCTGTCTGTGATGTCATAAAGGGCCTGCTGATCAATGGGCAGCTTTCTGATTGGCTGCTGTATTTGATTGACAGATGGAAGCTGGCAGCTGATTGGCTGTCTAGCCTAAAGTGCTTTACATACCTCCCTGATGTACCACTGGCTAAGACTCCACCTCAGCTCATTGGGTAATGAAAAATTTAGAACAATTGATGGATGAAAGCAGGCCGGCCGGCCATTTTGGGACGCTCATTGGACTTGTTTAATGCAATGCACCCTTGTATTTTCACATGCATTCGCTTCATGCTGTAACCACTGTACATAAAAATTTGGAAACATGGCATACAGTGTATCATTTGGTGTCTAAATCATGTTTCCCATGTTTTTCCTTCCCAGATACTAGCCCGTTTGAGTATTTGTGGCAATTTTTAGCTAAAATCATCCTACAGGGCCTAACTGCATATGCTAAAACCTGCCTATTTTGAATGGTGTAGTTGCCCCTGCAACCTCCAAAAATATCAGGACTTACTTCCCCAATAACCTGCTAAGTCACCCCTGAAATACATACTTATTCACCCTATTTTGTTAATTGGACTCATTTCTCATTTGAAATGCCCATTTTTGGGGGGCCAGAAATGTGCGTCTTTAAAAGTTGATTTCTACGATACCCCACTTTTGCGCATTGGACCTCAACTTTTCCCGTAAACGCAGAAAAACCGCAATTTTCAGAAGAAACGAGACAGACATCCCCTCCCTCTGCCACCCACCCGCCCAACTGACAGCCAGCCATTAGACATGCACAGATAGTTCTGAGGGTCTGTCTGTGATGTCATAAAGGGCCTGCTGATCAATGGGCAGCTTTCTGATTGGCTGCTGTATTTGATTGACAGATGGAAGCTGGCAGCTGATTGGCTGTCTAGCCTAAAGTGCTTTACACACCTCCCTGATGGTACCACTGGCTAAGACTCCACCTCAGCTCATTGGGTAATGAAATATTTAGAACAATTGATGTATGAAAGCAGGCAGGCCGGCCATTTTGGGACGCTCATTGGACTTGTTTAATGCAATGCACCTTTGTATTTTCACATGTATTCGCTTCATGCTGTAACCACTGTGCATAAAAATTTGGAAACATGGCATACAGTGTATCATTTGGTGTCTAAGTCATGTTTCCCATATTTTCCCTTCCCAGATACAAGCCCGTTTGAGTGTTTGGGGCACTTTTTAGCTAAAATCATCCTACAGGGCCTAACTGCATATGCTAAAGCCTGCCTATTTTGAATGGTGTAGTTGCCCCTGCAACCTCCAAAAATATCAGGATTTACTTCCCCAATAACCTGCTAACTCACCCCTGAAATACATACTTATTTACCCTATTTTGTTCATTGGACTCATTTCTCATTTGAAATGCCCATTTTTGGGGGGCCAGAAATGTGCGTCTTTAAAAGGTGATTTCTACGATACCCCACTTTTGCGCGTCGGACCTCAACTTTTCCCGTAAACACAGAAAAACCGCAATTTTCAGGAGAAACGAGACAGACATCCCCTCCCTCTGCCACCCTCCCGCCCAACTGAAAGCCAGCCATTAGACATGCACAGATAGTTCTGAGGGTCTGTCTGTGTTGTCATAAAGGGCCTGCTGATCAATGGGCAGCTTTCTGATTGGCTGCTGTATTTGATTGACAGATGGAAGCTGGCAGCTGATTGGCTGTCTAGCCTAAAGTGCTTTACACACCTCCCTGATCGTACCACTGGCTAAGACTCCACCTCAGCTCAGTGGGTAATAAAAAATTTAGAACAATTGATGGATGAAAGCAGGCCGGCCATTTTGGGACGCTCATTGGACTTGTTTAATGCAATGCACCTTTGTATATTCACATGCATTCGCTTCATGCTGTAACCACTGTGCATAAAAATTTGGAAACATGGCATACAGTGTATCATTTGGTGTCTAAGTCATGTTTCCCATATTTTCCCTTCCCAGATACAAGCCCGTTTGAGTGTTTGGGGCACTTTTTAGCTAAAATCATCCTACAGGGCCTAACTGCATATGCTAAAGCCTGCCTATTTTGAATGGTGTAGTGGCCCCTGCAACCTCCAAAAATATCAGGACTTACTTCCCCAATAACCTGCTAACTTACCCCTGAAATACATACTTATTCACCCTATTTTGTTCATTGGACTCATTTCTCATTTGAAATGCCCATTTTTGGTGGGCAGAAATGTGCGTCTTTAAAGGGTGATTTCTACGATACCCCACTTTTGCGCGTCGGACCTCAACTTTTCCCGTAAACGCAGAAAAACTGCAATTTTCAGGAGCAACGAGACAGACATCCCCTCCCTCTGCCACCCACCAGCCCAACTGAAAGCCAGCCATTAGACATGCACAGATAGTTCTGAGGGTCTGTCTGTGATGTCATAAAGGGCCTGCTGATCAATGGGCAGCTTTCTGATTGGCTGCTGTATTTGATTGACAGATGGAAGCTGGCAGCTGATTGGCTGTCTAGCCTAAAGTGCTTTACACACCTCCCTGATGATACCACTGGCTAAGACTCCACCTCAGCTCATTGGGTAATGAAAAATTTAGAACAATTGATGGATGAAAGCAAGCAGGCCGACCATTTTGGGACGCTCAGTGGACTTGTTTAATGCAATGCACCTTTGTATATTCACATGCATTCGCTTCATGCTGTAACCACTGTGCATAAAAATTTGGAAACATGGCATACAGTGTATCATTTGGTGTCTAAGTCATGTTTCCCATATTTTCCCTTCCCAGATACAAGCCCGTTTGAGTGTTTGGGGCACTTTTTAGCTAAAATCATCCTACAGGGCCTAACTGCATATGCTAAAGCCTGCCTATTTTGAATGGTGTAGTGGCCACTGCAACCTCCAAAAATATCAGGACTTACTTCCCCAATAACCTGCTAACTTACCCCTGAAATACATACTTATTCACCCTATTTTGTTCATTGGACTCATTTCTCATTTGAAATGCCCATTTTTGGGGGGCAGAAATGTGCGTCTTTAAAAGGTGATTTCTACGATACCCCACTTTTGCGCGTCGGACCTCAACTTTTCCCGTAAACGCAGAAAAACTGCAATTTTCAGGAGCAACGAGACAGACATCCCCTCCCTCTGCCACCCACCAGCCCAACTGAAAGCCAGCCATTAGACATGCACAGATAGTTCTGAGGGTCTGTCTGTGATGTCATAAAGGGCCTGCTGATCAATGGGCAGCTTTCTGATTGGCTGCTGTATTTGATTGACAGATGGAAGCTGGCAGCTAATTGGCTGTCTAGCCTAAAGTGCTTTACACACCTCCCTGATGGTACCACTGGCTAAGACTCCACCTCAGCTCATTGGGTAATGAAATATTTAGAACAATTGATGTATGAAAGCAGGCAGGCTGGCCATTTTGGGACGCTCATTGGACTTGTTTAATGCAATGCACCTTTGTATTTTCACATGTATTCGCTTCATGCTGTAACCACTGTGCATAAAAATTTGGAAACATGGCATACAGTGTATCATTTGGTGTCTAAGTCATGTTTCCCATATTTTCCCTTCCCAGATACAAGCCCGTTTGAGTGTTTGGGGCACTTTTTAGCTAAAATCATCCTACAGGGCCTAACTGCATATGCTAAAGCCTGCCTATTTTGAATGGTGTAGTTGCCCCTGCAACCTCCAAAAATATCAGGATTTACTTCCCCAATAACCTGCTAACTCACCCCTGAAATACATACTTATTTACCCTATTTTGTTCATTGGACTCATTTCTCATTTGAAATGCCCATTTTTGGGGGGCCAGAAATGTGCGTCTTTAAAAGGTGATTTCTACGATACCCCACTTTTGCGCGTCGGACCTCAACTTTTCCCGTAAACACAGAAAAACCGCAATTTTCAGGAGAAACGAGAGAGACATCCCCTCCCTCTGCCACCCACCCGCCCAACTGAAAGCCAGCCATTAGACATGCACAGATAGTTCTGAGGGTCTGTCTGTGTTGTCATAAAGGGCCTGCTGATCAATGGGCAGCTTTCTGATTGGCTGCTGTATTTGATTGACAGATGGAAGCTGGCAGCTGATTGGCTGTCTAGCCTAAAGTGCTTTACACACCTCCCTGATCGTACCACTGGCTAAGACTCCACCTCAGCTCAGTGGGTAATGAAAAATTTAGAACAATTGATGGATGAAAGCAGGCAGGCCGGCCATTTTGGGACGCTCATTGGACTTGTTTAATGCAATGCACCTTTGTATATTCACATGCATTCGCTTCATGCTGTAACCACTGTGCATAAAAATTTGGAAACATGGCATACAGTGTATCATTTGGTGTCTAAGTCATGTTTCCCATATTTTCCCTTCCCAGATACAAGCCCCTTTGAGTGTTTGGGGCACTTTTTAGCTAAAATCATCCTACAGGGCCTAACTGCATATGCTAAAGCCTGCCTATTTTGAATGGTGTAGTGGCCCCTGCAACCTCCAAAAATATCAGGACTTACTTCCACAATAACCTGCTAACTCACCCCTGAAATACATACTTATTCACCCTATTTTGTTCATTGGACTCATTTCTCATTTGAAATGCCCATTTTTGGGGAGCCAGAAATATGCGTCTTTAAAAGGTGATTTCTACGATACCCCACTTTTGCGCATCGGACCTCAACTTTTCCTGTAAACGCAGAAAAACCGCAATTTTCAGGAGAAACGAGACAGACATCCCCTCCCTCTGCCACCCACCCGCCCAACTGAAAGCCAGCCATTAGACATGCACAGATAGTTCTGAGGGTCTGTCTGTGTTGTCATAAAGGGCCTGCTGATCAATGGGCAGCTTTCTGATTGGCTGCTGTATTTGATTGACAGATGAAAGCTGGCAGCTGATTGGCTGTCTAGCCTAAAGTGCTTTATACACCTCCCTGATGGTACTACTGGCTAAGACTCCACCTCAGCTCATTGGGTAATGAAAAATTTAGAACAATTGATGGATGAAAGCAGGCAGGCCGGCCATTTTGGGACGCTCAGTGGACTTGTTTAATGCAATGCACCTTTGTATATTCACATGCATTCGCTTCATGCTTTAACCACTGTGCATAAAAATTTGGAAACATGGCATACAGTGTATCATTTGGTGTCTAAGTCATGTTTCCCATATTTTCCCTTCCCAGATACAAGCCCGTTTGAGTGTTTGGGGCACTTTTTAGCTAAAATCATTCTACAGGGCCTAACTGCATATGCTAAAGCCTGCCTATTTTGAATGGTGTAGTGGCCCCTGCAACCTCCAAAAATATCAGGACTTACTTCCCCAATAACCTGCTAACTTACCCCTGAAATACATACTTATTCACCCTATTTTGTTCATTAGACTCATTTCTCATTTGAAATGCCCATTTTTGGTGGGTAGAAATGTGCGTCTTTAAAGGGTGATTTCTACGATACCCCACTTTTGCGCGTCGGACCTCAACTTTTCCCGTAAACGCAGAAAAACTGCAATTTTCAGGAGCAACGAGACAGACATCCCCTCCCTCTGCCACCCACCAGCCCAACTGAAAGCCAGCCATTAGACATGCACAGATAGTTCTGAGGGTCTGTCTGTGATGTCATAAAGGGCCTGCTGATCAATGGGCAGCTTTCTGATTGGCTGCTGTATTTGATTGACAGATGGAAGCTGGCAGCTGATTGGCTGTCTAGCCTAAATTGCTTTACACACCTCCCTGATGATACCACTGGCTAAGACTCCACCTCAGCTCATTGGGTAATGAAAAATTTAGAACAATTGATGGATGAAAGCAAGCAGGCCGGCCATTTTGGGACGCTCAGTGGACTTGTTTAATGCAATGCACCTTTGTATATTCACATGCATTCGCTTCATGCTGTAACCACTGTGCATAAAAATTTGGAAACATGGCATACAGTGTATCATTTGGTGTCTAAGTCATGTTTCCCATATTTTCCCTTCCCAGATACAAGCCCGTTTGAGTGTTTGGGGCACTTTTTAGCTAAAATCATCCTACAGGGCCTAACTGCATATGCTAAAGCCTGCCTATTTTGAATGGTGTAGTGGCCACTGCAACCTCCAAAAATATCAGGACTTACTTCCCCAATAACCTGCTAACTTACCCCTGAAATACATACTTATTCACCCTATTTTGTTCATTGGACTCATTTCTCATTTGAAATGCCCATTTTTGGGGGGGGCAGAAATGTGCGTCTTTAAAAGGTGATTTCTACGATACCCCACTTTTGCGCGTCGGACCTCAACTTTTCCCGTAAACGCAGAAAAACTGCAATTTTCAGGAGCAACTAGACAGACATCCCCTCCCTCTGCCACCCACCAGCCCAACTGAAAGCCAGCCATTAGACATGCACAGATAGTTCTGAGGGTCTGTCTGTGATGTCATAAAGGGCCTGCTGATCAATGGGCAGCTTTCTGATTGGCTGCTGTATTTGATTGACAGATGGAAGCTGGCAGCTGATGGCTGTCTAGCCTAAAGTGCTTTACACACCTCCCTGATGGTACCACTGGCTAAGACTCCACCTCAGCTCATTGGGTAATGAAATATTTAGAACAATTGATGTATGAAAGCAGGCAGGCTGGCCATTTTGGGACGCTCATTGGACTTGTTTAATGCAATGCACCTTTGTATTTTCACATGTATTCGCTTCATGCTGTAACCACTGTGCATAAAAATTTGGAAACATGGCATACAGTGTATCATTTGGTGTCTAAGTCATGTTTCCCATATTTTCCCTTCCCAGATACAAGCCCGTTTGAGTGTTTGGGGCACTTTTTAGCTAAAATCATCCTACAGGGCCTAACTGCATATGCTAAAGCCTGCCTATTTTGAATGGTGTAGTTGCCCCTGCAACCTCCAAAAATATCAGGATTTACTTCCCCAATAACCTGCTAACTCACCCCTGAAATACATACTTATTTACCCTATTTTGTTCATTGGACTCATTTCTCATTTGAAATGCCCATTTTTGGGGGGCCAGAAATGTGCGTCTTTAAAAGGTGATTTCTACGATACCCCACTTTTGCGCGTCGGACCTCAACTTTTCCCGTAAACACAGAAAAACCGCAATTTTCAGGAGAAACGAGAGAGACATCCCCTCCCTCTGCCACCCACCCGCCCAACTGAAAGCCAGCCATTAGACATGCACAGATAGTTCTGAGGGTCTGTCTGTGTTGTCATAAAGGGCCTGCTGATCAATGGGCAGCTTTCTGATTGGCTGCTGTATTTGATTGACAGATGGAAGCTGGCAGCTGATTGGCTGTCTAGCCTAAAGTGCTTTACACACCTCCCTGATCGTACCACTGGCTAAGACTCCACCTCAGCTCAGTGGGTAATGAAAAATTTAGAACAATTGATGGATGAAAGCAGGCAGGCCGGCCATTTTGGGACGCTCATTGGACTTGTTTAATGCAATGCACCTTTGTATATTCACATGCATTCGCTTCATGCTGTAACCACTGTGCATAAAAATTTGGAAACATGGCATACAGTGTATCATTTGGTGTCTAAGTCATGTTTCCCATATTTTCCCTTCCCAGATACAAGCCCCTTTGAGTGTTTGGGGCACTTTTTAGCTAAAATCATCCTACAGGGCCTAACTGCATATGCTAAAGCCTGCCTATTTTGAATGGTGTAGTGGCCCCTGCAACCTCCAAAAATATCAGGACTTACTTCCACAATAACCTGCTAACTCACCCCTGAAATACATACTTATTCACCCTATTTTGTTCATTGGACTCATTTCTCATTTGAAATGCCCATTTTTGGGGAGCCAGAAATATGCGTCTTTAAAAGGTGATTTCTACGATACCCCACTTTTGCGCGTCGGACCTCAACTTTTCCTGTAAACGCAGAAAAACCGCAATTTTCAGGAGAAACGAGACAGACATCCCCTCCCTCTGCCACCCACCCGCCCAACTGAAAGCCAGCCATTAGACATGCACAGATAGTTCTGAGGGTCTGTCTGTGTTGTCATAAAGGGCCTGCTGATCAATGGGCAGCTTTCTGATTGGCTGCTGTATTTGATTGACAGATGAAAGCTGGCAGCTGATTGGCTGTCTAGCCTAAAGTGCTTTATACACCTCCCTGATGGTACTACTGGCTAAGACTCCACCTCAGCTCATTGGGTAATGAAAAATTTAGAACAATTGATGGATGAAAGCAGGCAGGCCGGCCATTTTGGGACGCTCAGTGGACTTGTTTAATGCAATGCACCTTTGTATATTCACATGCATTCGCTTCATGCTTTAACCACTGTGCATAAAAATTTGGAAACATGGCATACAGTGTATCATTTGGTGTCTAAGTCATGTTTCCCATATTTTCCCTTCCCAGATACAAGCCCGTTTGAGTGTTTGGGGCACTTTTTAGCTAAAATCATTCTACAGGGCCTAACTGCATATGCTAAAGCCTGCCTATTTTGAATGGTGTAGTGGCCCCTGCAACCTCCAAAAATATCAGGACTTACTTCCCCAATAACCTGCTAACTCACCCCTGAAATACATACTTATTCACCCTATTTTGTTCATTGGACTCATTTCTCATTTGAAATGCCCATTTTTGGGGAGCCAGAAATGTGCGTCTTTAAAAGGTGATTTCTACGATACCCCACTTTTGCGCGTCGGACCTCAACTTTTCCCGTAAACGCAGAAAAACCGCAATTTTCAGGAGCAACGAGACAGACATCCCCTCCCTCTGCCACCCACCAGCCCAACTGAAAGCCAGCCATTAGACATGCACAGATAGTTCTGAGGGTCTGTCTGTGATGTCATAAAGGGCCTGCTGATCAATGGGCAGCTTTCTGATTGGCTGCTGTATTTGATTGACAGATGGAAGCTGGCAGCTGATTGGCTGTCTAGCCTAAAGTGCTTCACACACCTCCCTGATGGTACCACTGGCTAAGACTCCACCTCAGCTCATTGGGTAATGAAAAATTTAGAACAATTGATGTATGAAAGCAGGCCGGCCATTTTGGGACGCTCATTGGACTTGTTTAATGCAATGCACCTTTGTATATTCACATGCATTCGCTTCATGCTGTAACCACTGTGCATAAAAATTTGGAAACATGGCATACAGTGTATCATTTGGTGTCTAAGTCATGTTTCCCATATTTTCCCTTCCCAGATACAAGCCCGTTTGAGTGTTTGGGGCACTTTTTAGCTAAAATCATCCTACAGGGCCTAACTGCATATGCTAAAGCCTGCCTATTTTGAATGGTGTAGTGGCCCCTGCAACCTCCAAAAATATCAGGACTTACTTCCCCAATAACCTGCTAACTTACCCCTGAAATACATACTTATTCACCCTATTTTGTTCATTGGACTCATTTCTCATTTGAAATGCCCATTTTTGGTGGGCAGAAATGTGCGTCTTTAAAAGGTGATTTCTACGATACCCCACTTTTGCGCGTCAGACCTCAACTTTTCCCGTAAACGCAGAAAAATGCAATTTTCAGGAGCAACGAGACAGACATCCCCTCCCTCTGCCACCCACCAGCCCAACTGAAAGCCAGCCATTAGACATGCACAGATAGTTCTGAGGGTCTGTCTGTGATGTCATAAAGGGCCTGCTGATCAATGGGCAGCTTTCTGATTGGCTGCTGTATTTGATTGACAGATGGAAGCTGGCAGCTGATTGGCTGTCTAGCCTAAAGTGCTTTACACACCTCCCTGATGGTACCACTGGCTAAGACTCCACCTCAGCTCATTGGGTAATGAAATATTTAGAACAATTGATGTATGAAAGCAGGCAGGCCGGCCATTTTGGGACGCTCATTGGACTTGTTTAATGCAATGCACCTTTGTATTTTCACATGTATTCGCTTCATGCTGTAACCACTGTGCATAAAAATTTGGAAACATGGCATACAGTGTATCATTTGGTGTCTAAGTCATGTTTCCCATATTTTCCCTTCCCAGATACAAGCCCGTTTGAGTGTTTGGGGCACTTTTTAGCTAAAATCATCCTACAGGGCCTAACTGCATATGCTAAAGCCTGCCTATTTTGAATGGTGTAGTTGCCCCTGCAACCTCCAAAAATATCAGGATTTACTTCCCCAATAACCTGCTAACTCACCCCTGAAATACATACTTATTTACCCTATTTTGTTTATTGGACTCATTTCTCATTTGAAATGCCCATTTTTGGGGGGCCAGAAATGTGCGTCTTTAAAAGGTGATTTCTACGATACCCCACTTTTGCGCGTCGGACCTCAACTTTTCCCGTAAACACAGAAAAACCGCAATTTTCAGGAGAAACGAAACAGACATCCCCTCCCTCTGCAACCCACCCGCCCAACTGAAAGCCAGCCATTAGACATGCACAGATAGTTCTGAGGGTCTGTCTGTGATGTCATAAAGGGCCTGCTGATCAATGGGCAGCTTTCTGATTGGCTGCTGTATTTGATTGACAGATGGAAGCTGGCAGCTGATTGGCTGTCTAGCCTAAAGTGCTTTACACACCTCCCTGATCGTACCACTGGCTAAGACTCCACCTCAGCTCAGTGGGTAATGAAAAATTTAGAACAATTGATGGATGAAAGCAGGCAGGCCGGCCATTTTGGGACGCTCATTGGACTTGTTTAATGCAATGCACCTTTGTATATTCACATGCATTCGCTTCATGCTGTAACCACTGTGCATAAAAATTTGGAAACATGGCATACAGTGTATCATTTGGTGTCTAAGTCATGTTTCCCATATTTTCCCTTCCCAGATACAAGCCCCTTTGAGTGTTTGGGGCACTTTTTAGCTAAAATCATCCTACAGGGCCTAACTGCATATGCTAAAGCCTGCCTATTTTGAATGGTGTAGTGGCCCCTGCAACCTCCAAAAATATCAGGACTTACTTCCACAATAACCTGCTAACTCACCCCTGAAATACATACTTATTCACCCTATTTTGTTCATTGGACTCATTTCTCATTTGAAATGCCCATTTTTGGGGAGCCAGAAATATGCGTCTTTAAAAGGTGATTTCTACGATACCCCACTTTTGCGCGTCGGACCTCAACTTTTCCTGTAAACGCAGAAAAACCGCAATTTTCAGGAGAAACGAGACAGACATCCCCTCCCTCTGCCACCCACCCGCCCAACTGAAAGCCAGCCATTAGACATGCACAGATAGTTCTGAGGGTCTGTCTGTGTTGTCATAAAGGGCCTGCTGATCAATGGGCAGCTTTCTGATTGGCTGCTGTATTTGATTGACAGATGGAAGCTGGCAGCTGATTGGCTGTCTAGCCTAAAGTGCTTTACACACCTCCCTGATCGTACCACTGGCTAAGACTCCACCTCAGCTCATTGGGTAATGAAAAACTTAGAGCAATTGATGGATGAAAGCAGGCAGGCCGGCCATTTTGGGACGCTAATTGGACTTGTTTAATGCAATGCACCTTTGTATTTTCACATGCATTCGCTTCATGCTGTAACCACTGTGCATAAAAATTTGGAAACATGGCATACAGTGTATCATTTGGTGTCTAAGTCATGTTTCCCATATTTTCCCTTCCCAGATACAAGCCCGTTTGAGTGTTTGGGGCACTTTTTGGCTAAAATCATCCTACAGGGCCTAACTGCATATGCTAAAGCCTGCCTATTTTGAATGGTGTAGTGGCCCTTGCAACCTCCAAAAATATCAGGACTTACTTCCCCAATAACCTGCTAACTCACCCCTGAAATACATACTTATTCACCCTATTTTGTTCATTGGACTCATTTCTCATTTGAAATGCCCATTTTTGGGGGGCCAGAAATGTGCGTCTTTAAAAGGTGATTTATACGATACCCCACTTTTGCGCGTCGGACCTCAACTTTTCCCGTAAACGCAGAAAAAACGCAATTTTCAGGAGAAACGAGACAGACATCCCCTCCCTCTGCCACCCACCCGCCCAACTGACAGCCAGCCATTAGACATGCACAGATAGTTCTGAGGGTCTGTCTGTGATGTCATAAAGGGCCTGCTGATCAATGGTCAGCTTTAAAATTGGCTGCTGTATTTGATTGACAGATGGAAGCAGCAGCTGATTGGCTGTCTAGCCTAAAGTGCTTTACACACCTCCCTGATGATACCACTGGCTAAGACTCCACCTCAGCTCATTGGGTAATGAAAAATTTAGAACAATTGATGGATGAAAGCAGGCAGGCCGGCCATTTTGGGACGCTCATTGGACTTGTTTAATGCAATGCACCTTTGTATATTCACATGCATTCGCTTCATGCTGTAACCACTGTGCATAAAAATTCGGAAACATGGCATACAGTGTATCATTTGGTGTCTAAGTCATGTTTCCCATATTTTCCCTTCCCAGATACAAGCCCGTTTGAGTGTTTGGGGCACTTTTTAGCTAAAATCATTCTACAGGGCCTAACTGCATATGCTAAAGCCTGCCTATTTTGAATGGTCTAGTGGCCCCTGCAACCTCCAAAAATATCAGGACTTACTTCCCCAATAACCTGCTAACTCACCCCTGAAATACATACTTATTCACCCTATTTTGTTAATTGGACTCATTTCTCATTTGAAATGCCCATTTTTGGGGGGCCAGAAATGTGCGTCTTTAAAAGTTGATTTCTACGATACCCCACTTTTGCGCGTCGGACCTCAAATTTTCCCGTAAACGCAGAAAAACCGCAATTTTCAGGAGAAACGAGACAGACATCCCCTCCCTCTGCCACCCACCCGCCCAACTGAAAGCCAGCCATTAGACATGCACAGATAGTTCTGAGGGTCTGTCTGTGATGTCATAAAGGGCCTGCTGATCAATGGGCAGCTTTCTGATTGGCTGCTGTATTTGATTGACAGATGGAAGCTGGCAGCTGATTGGCTGTCTAGCCTAAAGTGCTTTACATACCTCCCTGATGGTACCACTGGCTAAGACTCCACCTCAGCTCATTGGGTAATGAAAAATTTAGAACAATTGATGGATGAAAGCAGGCATTTTGGGACGCTCATTGGACTTGTTTAACCCCTTCCCGCCGCAGCCTGTTTTTGCCTTCCTGACAGAGCCCTTTTTTTCAAATCTGACAGGTATCACTTAAGTGGGGATAACTTTTTTTGCTTTTACTTATCCCAGTGATTTCGAGATTGTTTTCTCGTGACACATTGTACTTCAAGTTAGTGGTAAATTTTGGTCGATACAGTCTGTATTTTTTTGTGAAAAATACCAAAATGTCGTAAAAAAATTGAAAATTTAGCAATTTGCAAAATGTTAAATTTTCTGCTTGTGAGACAAATAATCATACCACTCAAAATAGTTAATAACTAACATAGACCATATGTCTACTTTATGTTTCCATCATTATTTCAACCTCCTTTTAATTTTTTTGGACACTAGAAGGCTTAAAATATGAATAGCAAATTCTCAAATTTTCAAGAAAATTTCAAACACTGATTTTTTTAGGGACCAGTTCAGTTCTGATGTGACTTTGAGGGACTTGTATGTAAGACACCCCCATAAATTATGCCATTTCAAAAACTGCACCCCTCACAGTATTCAAAACAGCATTTTGGAAGTTTGTTAACCCTTTAGGTGTTTCACAGGAATTAAAACAAAGTGTAGGTGAAATTTCAAAATTTCATTTTTTTTGCAGATTTTCAATTTTAATACATTTTTCTAAGGAACACTGTAGATTTTACTAGAGAAATGTGACTAAAAATTGATTCCCCCAATTCTTTTGTTTTCATAAATATCCTATATGTGGCCCTAGTGTGCACGTTGACCAAACCACAGGCTTCATAATAGAAGGAGCACCTACTTGATTTTGGAGCCTCCTTTTTATGAGATTATTTTTTAGGCACCATGTAGGTTTCTAGGCACCATAAGATGCTAAAAGTTAGGAACCCCCCCACAAGTGACCCCATTTTGCAAACTACACCCATCAAGGAATTCATCTAGGGGTATAGTGTACATTTCAAACCCCCAGGGGTTTCACCAATTGTGGTACAACTGGGCTGTGAAAATGAAAAATTACATTTTTTTACACAAAAATGCAGTTCTGGCTCAAAATTTTTAATTTTCACAAGGAATGAAGGAGACAAAGCACCCCAAAATCTGTGCCCCAATTTCTCCCGAGTACGGCAATGCCTCATATGTGACCAAAAAATACCATTTGGGTGCATGGCAGGACTCAGAAGGGAAGGAGTCATTTTTGGA
This sequence comes from Crinia signifera, assembly GCF_055691185.1. Classification (NCBI taxonomy): domain Eukaryota; kingdom Metazoa; phylum Chordata; class Amphibia; order Anura; family Myobatrachidae; genus Crinia; species Crinia signifera. The sequence goes on from NC_139222.1 coordinate 52,551,643, forward strand.
TTTTGCAGCACAGATTCTGGTGGAATGAATGGTGGGTGCTATGTCGCATTAGCAAGACCCCCGAAGCACCAATACAGTGGAACCCCCCCACAAGTGACCCCATTTTGCAAACTACACCCCTCCGGGAATTCATCTAGGGGTATAGTGTACATTTCAAACCCCCAGGGGTTTCACCAATTGTGGTACAACTGGGCTGTGAAAATGAAAAATTACATTTTTTACACAAAAATGCAGTTCTGGCTCAAAATTGTTCATTTTCACAAGGAATGAAGGAGACAAAGCACCCCAAAATCTGTGCCCCAATTTCTCCCGAGTACGGCAATGCCTCATATGTGACCAAAAAATACCATTTGGGTGCATGGCAGGACTCAGAAGGGAAGGAGTGATTTTTGGATTTTGCAGCACAGATTCTGGTGGAATGAATGGTGGGTGCTATGTCGCATTAGCAAGACCCCCGAAGCACCAATACAGTGGAACCCCCCCACAAGTGACCCCATTTTGCAAACTACACCCTTCAGGGAATTCATCTAGGGGTATAGTGTACATTTCAAACCCCCAGGGGTTTCACCAATTGTGGTACAACTGGGCTGTGAAAATGAAAAATTACATTTTTTACACAAAAATGCAGTTCTGGCTCAAAATTTTTCATTTTCACAAGGAATGAAGGAGACAAAGCACCCCAAAATCTGTGCCCAAATTTCTCCCGAGTACGGCAATGCCTCATATGTGACCAAAAAATACCATTTGGGTGCATGGCAGGACTCAGAAGGGAAGGAGTGATTTTTGGATTTTGCAGCACAGATTCTGGTGGAATGAATGGTGGGTGCTATGTCGCATTAGCAAGACCCCCGAAGCACCAATACAGTGGAACTCCCCCACAAGTGACCCCATTTTGCAAACTATACCCCTCAGGGAATTCATCTAGGGGTATAGTGTACATTTCTAACCCCCAGGGGTTTCACCAATTGTGGTACAACTGGGCTGTGAAAATGAAAAATTACATTTTTTACACAAAAATGCAGTTCTGGCTCAAAATTTTTCATTTTCACAAGGAATGAAGGAGACAAAGCACCCCAAAATCTGTGCTTCAATTTCTCCCGAGTACGGCAATGCCTCAAATGTGACCAAAATGGCAGGACTCATAAGGGAAGGAGTGATATTTGGATTTTGCAGCACAGATTCTCGTGGAATGTTGGTGGGTGCTATGTCGCATTAGCAAGACCCCCGAAGCACCAATACAGTGGAACCCCCCACAAGTGACCCCATTTTGCAAACTACACCACTCAGGGAATTCAACTAGGGGTATAGTGTACATTTCAAACCCCCAGGGGTTTCACCAATTTTGATACAATTGGGCTGTGCAAATGAAAAATTACATTTTTTTACACAAAAATGCAGTTCTGGCTCAAAATTTTTCATTTTCATAAGGTATGAAGGAGAAAAAGCACCCCAAAATCTGTGCCCCAATTTCTCCCGAGTATGGCAATGCCTCATATGTGACCAAAAAATACCAGTTGGGTGCATGGCAGGACTCAGAAGGGAAGGAGTGATTTTTGGATTTTGCAGCTCAGATTCTGGTGGAATGAATGGTGGGTGCTATGTGGCATTAGCAAGACCCCCGAAGCACGGTGAAATGATGAACCTAATAATCCATAGATGTGTGGTATATTTTAAAACACTCCTTTATACATAGGCCGGGTTTGTCGGGGCAAGTTTCACAGTGGAAAATAGTATCCTTTCTTATTCCCTTTTATAGCAAACTTTGCACCTTTTTTGTGTCCTGCCCTTTTTTGCAGTGGAGGGGATTTCGTTAGGAAAATGCTGCCCTGGTACAATACGGGGGCCAGTACTAGAAGTACTGGGGCCCTCTGCCTGCTGGTTCCCAAATATTAGGCCCTTTATGACTTCCTCTTGAAAGTGCATAAATGTCCCCCTCTGGCTGGTAGAACGGAATAGCACGTAAGCGTTATACAGTGCCATCTGGATGATATACACGGCCAGCTTCTTGTACCAGATTTTTGTTTTCCGCAGGGCACTGTACGGCTTCAGTACCTGATCTGAAAGATCCACTCCGCCCATGTACTTATTGTAATCTAGGATACAATTAGGTTTTGAGGTGTGGGTACTGGTACCTCGTACAGGGACGGAGGTGGTACTGTCTCCATGAATTGTTGTCAGTATAAGGACATCCCTCTTGTCCTTATATTTGACCAACAACATATTTTCGGTGGATTGTGCCCTGCTTTCACCCCTTCTCAGTACTTGGGCAATGTGCGTTTTTGGGAGGCCTCTTTGGTTCTTGCGCACAGTACCGCAAGCTGCTGTACCTCTTGAACCAAGGGCCTTAAACAGGGGGATGCTAGTGTAAAAGTTATCCACATAGAGGTGATAACCTTTATCCAGGAAGGGGTGCACTAAATCCCAGACAATTTTTCCACTAACACCTACGAGGGAGGGGGGGCATTCTGGCGGTTCAATTCTTGAATCCTTCCCTTCATATACCCTAAACCTGTGGGTGTACCCTGAGGTGCTTTCACACAGTTTATACATTTTTATGCCATACCTTGCCCTCTTACTGGGAAGGTACTGGCGGAATTTAACCCTTCCTTTAAAATGTATAAGGGACTCGTCGATACAAATACATTTTTCAGGGATGTACATCTCTGCAAATTTGGCACTGAAATGATCAATGACCGGCCTGACTTTGAATAGCCGGTCAAAGGTGGGATCATCTCTGGGTGGGCACTGTGCATTATCGGTGTAATGTAAAAATTTAAGGATTGTCTCAAACCGAGTCCGGGTCATGGCCATACGATGAAGTGGGGTGCTGTACAGAACATCTGTACTCCAATATTGCCTAATTTCTGGCTTTTTTACTATGCCCATATGTAACACCAGACCCCAAAACGTCATCATCTCTACTGCATCTACAGGGGTCCACCTAGCAAATGATGACGTGGGGTTTTGAGCAATAAACTGCTGGGCATATAAATTACTTTGGTCCACCATTAAATTTATAAAATCATCAGAGAAAAATAATTTGAAAAAGTCAATTTCTCTGAGACCTGTTGAATCAAATTGGATTCCTGAGATGGCCAAAAACTCAGGAACCTGGGGCTCAAAATTGTCTGGTGGTGGGGATCAATCATTTGGGGGGGTCTCAGCTGCTCTACGGGGGCGTCTTTGAGGGGGTCCCTCATCACTAGAGGAGGAAGATGAGGTTAAGACGAATCCTTCAAATTCCCCGCTTGCATTACTGGCTGTGTCAGAGTCAGAGGCAAGCATGGCATATGCCTCCTCCGCTGAATACATTCTTCTGGATGACTGGGATGACATTTGGGATGACATTTGGGATGCCATTTTTATTTTTGTGTTTCTGTAAGTGTAATGTTTCAACACGTGTATAGTGTAGGGGGGGTACAAACTTTATTTCAACACGGGGGGTATGTAGTGTGTAGTGTGTATGTAGTGCAGAAAAAAAAATACTTTATACAGGAATTTGATCCCAATAAAAAAAAAAAAATTAGATCAACCCTGTGGCAAAAATGCTGATCTGTGATGTATGTCACTCAGCAACTTCAAGGCAACTTTTGGTACAACCTTGAAGGGGTTAAAAAAAAAAAAGGTCCTGCGCCAAAAATTGAGCACAGATGTTGGTCAGTAACGTCCGTCACTGAACAGCGCTCAAAGGCAACAGGAATTTGATCCAAAAAAAAAAAATAGATCAACCCTGTGCCGAAAATGCTGATCAGTGATGTACGTCACTGATCAGCGCACAGTGGCCACAGGACACCCACAAAATCACAGTGTGTGTAAAAAAAAATAAAAAAAAGACCCCACAGCACCCTCAAAAAAAAAAAAAAAGCTGATCAGTTAAGCGACACTGATTACCAGTGAGGGGCAGCAGGTGCACAACCTTTGGTGCAACTGACAGTGCAACTGACAGCAACTGACAGGTATATATAAAAAATAAAAAAAAACCTGCACCCCCAAAAAGTTGCTGATCAGTTAATTTATACTAATCAGCACAAAAGGGGGGGCAGCAGTCAGTTGCACAGGCAGCACAACTTTTGGTGCAACTGACAGGTATATATATTAAAAAAAAAACCTGCACCCCCAAAAAGTTGCTGATCAGCACAGATATACTGATCAGCACAAAAGGGGGGGCAGCAGACACAAAATATAGCACTCTCTATCACTCTCTGTCACTATCTCTCACTATCTCTCACTATCTCTCACTATTTGTCACTATCTGTCACTCTATGAAACTGCAGCAGCAGCACACAGGAAGTCACAAGATCCAGGAAGCATCCAGCTGCTGGCAGCACGCTACCAGCGGTGATCAGGTAAGTTTCAGGCAAGGATCAGGTCAGTATATCACGACAGATTGGCACGGTGACCGCTCTGCACGCAATTCCAGACCGGAATGGCGTCTGCAGCGCAGTCACCGTTAGTTTAAATCACGCGCCATGGCTGTGATTGGTCCGTCGGTCCGACGGACCAATCACAGCCTTGGGGGCAGGTGGGGTGAGGTGTGGTCATCACCGGTGACCCCCGGTGACCCCCTCACACCCGGCGGTGATTGATCCCTGTGTTACCGAGCGTCTGATTCGCCGGTAACACAGGAAAACGCTGCGATTGGCTGTTCACATTGAACAGCCAATCGCAGCGATCGCCGACGGGGGGGAGGCATCGCCGCCCCCCCTGGGCATGCTGGGACATGTCTGCTGTCAGGGACAGCAGACATGTTTAAACTGTCGCCGCGTCTATAGACGCGGTGACAGTTTAAAGTCATGACGTATATATACGTCATGTGTCGGGAAGTACATCCCGGCCATGACGTATATATACGACAAATGTCGGGAAGGGGTTAAAAGGTGATTTCTATGATACCCCACTTTTGCGCGTCGGACCTCAACTTTTCCCGTAAACGCAGAAAAACCGCAATTTTCAGGAGAAACGAGACAGACATCCCCTCCCTCTGCCACCCACCCGCAAAACTGACAGCCAGCCATTAGACATGCACAGATAGTTCTGAGGGTCTGTCTGTGGTGTCATAAAGGGCCTGCTGATCAATGGGCAGCTTTCTGATTGGCTGCTGTATTTGATTGACAGATGGAAGCTGGCAGCTGATTGGCTGTCTAGCCTAAAGTGCTTTACACACTTTCCTGATGGTACCACTGGCTAAGACTCCACCTCAGCTCATTGGGTAATGAAAAATTTAGAACAATTGATGGATGAAAGCAGGCAGGCCGGCCATTTTGGGATGCTCATTGGACTTGTTTAATGCAATGCACCTTTGTATTTTCACATGCATTCGCTTCATGCTGTAACCACTGTGCATAAAAATTTGGAAACATGGCATACAGTGTATCATTTGGTGTCTAAATCATGTTTCCCATGTTTTTCCTTCCCAGATACAAGCCCGTTTGAGTTTTTGGGGCACTTTTTAGCTAAAATCATCCTACAGGGCCTAACTGCATATGCTAAAGCCTGCCTATTTTGAATGGTGAAGTGGCCCCTGCAACCTCCAAAAATATCAGGACTTACTTTCCCAATAACCTGCTAACTCAACCCTGAAATACATACTTATTCACCCTATTTGGTTCATTGGACTCATTTCTCATTTTAAATGCCCATTTTTGGGGGGCAGAAATGTGCGTCTTTAAAAGGTGATTTCTACGATACCCCACTTTTGCGCGTCGGACCTCAACTTTTCCCGTAAACGCAGAAAAACCGCAATTTTCAGGTGCAACGAGACAGACATCCCCTCCCTCTGCCACCCACCCGCCCAACTGAAAGCCAGCCATTAGACATGCACAGATAGTTCTGAGGGTCTGTCTGTGATGTCATAAAGGGCCTGCTGATCAATGGGCAGATTTCTGATTGGCTGCTGTATTTGATTGACAGATGGAAGCTGGCAGCTGATTGGCTGTCTAGCCTAAAGTGCTTTACATACCTCCCTGATGGTACCACTGGCTAAGACTCCACCTCAGCTCATTGGGTAATGAAAAATTTAGAACAATTGATGGATGAAAGCAGGCAGGCCGGCCATTTTGGGACGCTCATTGGACTTGTTTAATGCAATGCACCCTTGTATTTTCACATGCATTCGCTTCATGCTGTAACCACTGTGCATAAAAATTTGGAAACATGGCATACAGTGTATCATTTGGTGTCTAAGTCATGTTTCCCATATTTTCCCTTCCCAGATACAAGCCCGTTTAAGTGTTTGGGGCACTTTTTAGCTAAAATCATCCTACAGGGCCTAACTGCATATGCTAAAGCCTGCCTATTTTGAATGGTGAAGTGGCCCCTGCAACCTCCAAAAATATCAGGACTTACTTCCCCAATAACCTGCTAACTCACCCCTGAAATACATACTTATTCACCCTATTTGGTTCATTGGACTCATTTCTCATTTTAAATGCCCATTTTTGGGGGGCAGAAATGTGCGTCTTTAAAAGGTGATTTCTACGATACCCCACTTTTGCGCGTCGGACCTCAACTTTTCCCGTAAACGCAGAAAAACCGCAATTTTCAGGTGCAACGAGACAGACATCCCCTCCCTCTGCCACCCACCCGCCCAACTGAAAGCCAGCCATTAGACATGCACAGATAGTTCTGAGGGTCTGTCTGTGATGTCATAAAGGGCCTGCTAATCAATGGGCAGCTTTCTGATTGGCTGCTGTATTTGATTGACAGATGGAAGCTGGCAGCTGATTGGCTGTCTAGCCTAAAGTGCTTTACATACCTCCCTGATGGTACCACTGGCTAAGACTCCACCTCAGCTCATTGGGTAATGAAAAATTTAGAACAATTGATGGATGAAAGCAGGCAGGCCGGCCATTTTGGGACGCTCATTGGACTTGTTTAATGCAATGCACCCTTGTATTTTCACATGCATTCGCTTCATGCTGTAACCACTGTGCATAAAAATTTGGAAACATGGCATACAGTGTATCATTTGGTGTCTAAGTCATGTTTCCCATATTTTCCCTTCCCAGATACAAGCCCGTTTGAGTGTTTGGGGCACTTTTTAGCTAAAATCATCCTACAGGGCCTAACTGCATATGCTAAAGCCTGCCTATTTTGAATGGTGAAGTGGCCCCTGCAACCTCCAAAAATATCAGGACTTACTTCCCCAATAACCTGCTAACTCACCCCTGAAATACATACTTATTCACCCTATTTGGTTCATTGGACTCATTTCTCATTTTAAATGCCCATTTTTGGGGGGCAGAAATGTGCGTCTTTAAAAGGTGATTTCTACGATACCCCACTTTTGCGCGTCGGACCTCAACTTTTCCCGTAAACGCAGAAAAACCGCAATTTTCAGGTGCAACGAGACAGACATCCCCTCCCTCTGCCACCCACCCGCCCAACTGACAGCCAGTAATTAGACATGCACAGATAGTTCTGAGGGTCTGTCTGTGATGTCATAAAGGGCCTGCTGATCAATGGGCAGCTTTCTGATTGGCTGCTGTATTTGATTGACAGATGAAAGCTGGCAGCTGATTGGCTGTCTAGCCTAAAGTGCTTTATACACCTCCCTGATGGTACTACTGGCTAAGACTCCACCTCAGCTCATTGGGTAATGAAAAATTTAGAACAATTGATGGATGAAAGCAGGCAGGCCGGCCATTTTGGGACGCTCAGTGGACTTGTTTAATGCAATGCACCTTTGTATATTCACATGCATTTGATTCATGCTTTAACCACTGTGCATAAAAATTTGGAAACATGGCATACAGTGTATCATTTGGTGTCTAAGTCATGTTTCCCATATTTTCCCTTCCCAGATACAAGCCCGTTTGAGTGTTTGGGGCACTTTTTAGCTAAAATCATCCTACAGGGCCTAACTGCATATGCTAAAGCCTGCCTATTTTGAATGGTGTAGTGGCCCCTGCAACCTCCAAAAATATCAGGACTTACTTCCCCAATAACCTGCTAACTCACCCCTGAAATACATACTTATTCACCCTATTTTGTTCATTGGACTCATTTCTCATTTGAAATGCCCATTTTTGGGGAGCCAGAAATGTGCGTCTTTAAAAGGTGATTTCTACGATACCCCACTTTTGCGCGTCGGACCTCAACTTTTCCCGTAAACGCAGAAAAACCGCAATTTTCAGGAGAAACGAGACAGACATCCCCTCCCTCTGCCACCCACCCGCCCAACTGAAAGCCAGCCATTAGACATGCACAGATAGTTCTGAGGGTCTGTCTGTGATGTCATAAAGGGCCTGCTGATCAATGGGCAGCTTTCTGATTGGCTGCTGTATTTGATTGACAGATGGAAGCTGGCAGCTGATTGGCTGTCTAGCCTAAAGTGCTTTACATACCTCCCTGATGGTACCACTGGCTAAGACTCCACCTCAGCTCATTGGGTAATGAAAAATTTAGAACAATTGATGGATGAAAGCAGGCATTTTGGGATGCTCATTGGACTTGTTTAATGCAATGCACCCTTGTATTTTCACATGCATTCGCTTCATGCTGTAACCACTGTGCATAAAAATTTGGAAACATGGCATACAGTGTATCAATTGGTGTCTAAATCATGTTTCCCATGGTTTTCCTTCCCAGATACAAGCCCGTTTGAGTTTTTGGGGCACTTTTTAGCTAAAATCATCCTACAGGGCCTAACTGCATATGCTAAAGCCTGCCTATTTTGAATGGTCTAGTGGCCCCTGCAACCTCCAAAAATTTCAGGACTTACTTCCCCAATAACCTGCTAACTCACCCCTGAAATACATACTTATTCACCCTATTTTGTTAATTGGACTCATTTCTCATTTGAAATGCCCATTTTTGGGGGGCCAGAAATGTGCGTCTTTAAAAGGTGATTTCTACGATACCCCACTTTTGCGCGTCGGACCTCAAGTTTTCCCGTAAACACAGAAAAACCGCAATTTTCAGGAGAAACGAGACAGACATCCCCTCCCTCTGCCACCCACCCGCCCAACTGAAAGCCAGCCATTAGACATGCACAGATAGTTCTGAGGGTCTGTCTGTGATGTCATAAAGGGCCTGCTGATCAATGGGCAGCTTTCTGATTGGCTGCTGTATTTGATTGACAGATGGAAGCTGGCAGCTGATTGGCTGTCTAGCCTAAAGTACTTTACATACCTCCCTGATGGTACCACTGGCTAAGACTCCACCTCAGCTCATTGGGTAATGAAAAATTTAGAACAATTGATGGATAAAAGCAGGCAGGCCGGCCATTTTGGGACGCTCATTGGACTTGTTTAATGCAATGCACCCTTGTATTTTCACATGCATTCGCTTCATGCTGTAACCTCTGTGCATAAAAATTTGGAAACATGGCATACAGTGTATCATTTGGTGTCTAAATCATGTTTCCCATGTTTTTCCTTCCCAGATACTAGCCCGTTTGAGTGTTTGTGGCAATTTTTAGCTAAAATCATCCTACAGGGCCTAACTGCATATGCTAAAGCCTGCCTATTTTGAATGGTGTAGTTGCCCCTGCAACCTCCAAAAATATCAGGACTTACTTCCCCAATAACCTGCAAACTCACCCCTGAAATACATACTTATTCACCCTATTTTGTTAATTGGACTCATTTCTCATTTGAAATGCCCATTTTTGGGGGGCCAGAAATGTGCGTCTTTAAAAGTTGATTTCTAAGATACCCCACTTTTGCGCATCGGACCTCAACTTTTCCCGTAAACGCAGAAAAACCGCAATTTTCAGAAGAAACGAGACAGACATCCCCTCCCTCTGCCACCCACCCGCCCAACTGACAGCCAGCCATTAGACATGCACAGATAGTTCTGAGGGTCTGTCTGTGATGTCATAAAGGGCCTGCTGATCAATGGGCAGCTTTCTGATTGGCTGCTGTATTTGATTGACAGATGGAAGCCGGCAGCTGATTGGCTGTCTAGCCTAAAGTGCTTTACATACCTCCCTGATGGTACCACTGGCTAAGACTCCACCTCAGCTCATTGGGTAATGAAAAATTTAGAACAATTGATGGATAAAAGCAGGCAGGCCGGCCATTTTGGGACGCTCATTGGACTTGTTTAATGCAATGCACCCTTGTATTTTCACATGCATTCGCTTCATGCTGTAACCTCTGTGCATAAAAATTTGGAAACATGGCATACAGTGTATCATTTGGTGTCTAAATCATGTTTCCCATGTTTTTCCTTCCCAGATACTAGCCCGTTTGAGTGTTTGTGGCAATTTTTAGCTAAAATCATCCTACAGGGCCTAACTGCATATGCTAAAGCCTGCCTATTTTGAATGGTGTAGTTGCCCCTGCAACCTCCAAAAATATCAGGACTTACTTCCCCAATAACCTGCAAACTCACCCCTGAAATACATACTTATTCACCCTATTTTGTTAATTGGACTCATTTCTCATTTGAAATGCCCATTTTTGGGGGGCCAGAAATGTGCGTCTTTAAAAGGTGATTTCTACGATACCCCACTTTTGCGCGTCGGACCTCAAGTTTTCCCGTAAACGCAGAAAAACCGCAATTTTCAGGAGAAACGAGACAGACATCCCCTCCCTCTGCCACCCACCCGCCCAACTGAAAGCCAGCCATTAGACATGCACAGATAGTTCTGAGGGTCTGTCTGTGATGTCATAAAGGGCCTGCTGATCAATGGGCAGCTTTCTGATTGGCTGCTGTATTTGATTGACAGATGGAAGCTGGCAGCTGATTGGCTGTCTAGCCTAAAGTACTTTACATACCTCCCTGATGGTACCACTGGCTAAGACTCCACCTCAGCTCATTGGGTAATGAAAAATTTAGAACAATTGATGGATAAAAGCAGGCAGGCCGGCCATTTTGGGACGCTCATTGGACTTGTTTAATGCAATGCACCCTTGTATTTTCACATGTATTCGCTTCATGCTGTAACCTCTGTGCATAAAAATTTGGAAACATGGCATACAGTGTATCATTTGGTGTCTAAATCATGTTTCCCATGTTTTTCCTTCCCAGATACTAGCCCGTTTGAGTGTTTGTGGCAATTTTTAGCTAAAATCATCCTACAGGGCCTAACTGCATATGCTAAAGCCTGCCTATTTTGAATGGTGTAGTTGCCCCTGCAACCTCCAAAAATATCAGGACTTACTTCCCCAATAACCTGCAAACTCACCCCTGAAATACATACTTATTCACCCTATTTTGTTAATTGGACTCATTTCTCATTTGAAATGCCCATTTTTGGGGGGCCAGAAATGTGCGTCTTTAAAAGTTGATTTCTAAGATACCCCACTTTTGCGCATCGGACCTCAACTTTTCCCGTAAACGCAGAAAAACCGCAATTTTCAGAAGAAACGAGACAGACATCCCCTCCCTCTGCCACCCACCCGCCCAACTGACAGCCAGCCATTAGACATGCACAGATAGTTCTGAGGGTCTGTCTGTGATGTCATAAAGGGCCTGCTGATCAATGGGCAGCTTTCTGATTGGCTGCTGTATTTGATTGACAGATGGAAGCTGGCAGCTGATTGGCTGTCTAGCCTAAAGTGCTTTACACACCTCCCTGATGATACCACTGGCTAAGACTCCACCTCAGCTCATTGGATAATGAAAAATTTAGAACAATTGATGGATGAAAGCAGGCAGGCCGGCCATTTTGGGACGCTCAGTGGACTTGTTTAATGCAATGCACCTTTGTATATTCACATGCATTCGCTTCATGCTGTAACCACTGTGCATAAAAATTTGGAAACATGGCATACAGTGTATCATTTGGTGTCTAAGTCATGTTTCCCATATTTTCCCTTCCCAGATACAAGCCCGTTTGAGTGTTTGGGGCACTTTTTAGCTAAAATCATCCTACAGGGCCTAACTGCATATGCTAAAGCCTGCCTATTTTGAATGGTGTAGTGGCCCCTGCAACCTCCAAAAATATCAGGACTTACTTCCCCAATAACCTGCTAACTCACCCCTGAAATACATACTTATTCACCCTATTTTGTTCATTGGACTCATTTCTCATTTGAAATGCCCATTTTTGGGGGGCAGAAATGTGCGTCTTTAAAAGGTGATTTCTACGATACCCCACTTTTGCGCGTCGGACCTCAACTTTTCCCGTAAACGCAGAAAAACCGCAATTTTCAGGAGCAACGAGACAGACATCCCCTCCCTCTGCCACCCACCAGCCCAACTGAAAGCCAGCCATTAGACATGCACAGATAGTTCTGAGGGTCTGTCTGTGATGTCATAAAGGGCCTGCTGATCAATGGGCAGCTTTCTGATTGGCTGCTGTATTTGATTGACAGATGGAAGCTGGCAGCTGATTGGCTGTCTAGCCTAAAGTGCTTTACACACCTCCCTGATGGTACCACTGGCTAAGACTCCACCTCAGCTCATTGGGTAATGAAAAATTTAGAACAATTGATGTATGAAAGCAGGCAGGCCGGCCATTTTGGGACGCTCATTGGACTTGTTTAATGCAATGCACCTTTGTATTTTCACATGTATTCGCTTCATGCTGTAACCACTGTGCATAAAAATTTGGAAACATGGCATACAGTGTATCATTTGGTGTCTAAGTCATGTTTCCCATATTTTCCCTTCCCAGATACAAGCCCGTTTGAGTGTTTGGGGCACTTTTTAGCTAAAATCATCCTACAGGGCCTAACTGCATATGCTAAAGCCTGCCTATTTTGAATGGTGTAGTTGCCCCTGCAACCTCCAAAAATATCAGGATTTACTTCCCCAATAACCTGCTAACTCACCCATGAAATACATACTTATTCACCCTATTTTGTTAATTGGACTCATTTCTCATTTGAAATGCCCATTTTTGGGGGGCCAGAAATGTGCGTCTTTAAAAGGTGATTTCTACGATACCCCACTTTTGCGCGTCGGACCTCAACTTTTCCCGTAAACGCAGAAAAACCGCAATTTTCTGGAGAAACGAGACAGACATCCCCTCCCTCTGCCACCCACCCGCCCAACTGACAGCCAGCCATTAGACATGCACAGATAGTTCTGAGGGTCTGTCTGTGATGTCATAAAGGGCCTGCTGATCAATGGGCAGCTTTCTGATTGGCTGCTGTATTTGATTGACAGATGAAAGCTGGCAGCTGATTGGCTGTCTAGCCTAAAGTGCTTTATACACCTCCCTGATGGTACCACTGGCTAAGACTCCACCTCAGCTCATTGGGTAATGAAAAATTTAGAACAATTGATGGATGAAAGCAGGCAGGCCGGCCATTTTGGGACGCTCATTGGACTTGTTTAATGCAATGCACCCTTGTATTTTCACATGCATTCGCTTCATGCTGTAACCACTGTGCATAAAAATTTGGAAACATGGCATACAGTGTATCATTTGGTGTCTAAATCATGTTTCCCATGTTTTTCCTTCCCAGATACAAGCCCGTTTGAGTTTTTGGGGCACTTTTTAGCTAAAATCATCCTACAGGGCCTAACTGCATATGCTAAAGCCTGCCTATTTTGAATGGTCTAGTGGCCCCTGCAATCTCCAAAAATATCAGGACTTACTTCCCCAATAACCTGCTAACTCACCCCTGAAATACATACTTATTCACCCTATTTTGTTAATTGGACTCATTTCTCATTTGAAATGCCCATTTTTGGGGGGCCAGAAATGTGCGTCTTTAAAAGGTGATTTCTACGATACCCCACTTTTGCGCGTCGGACCTCAACTTTTCCCGTAAACGCAGAAAAAACGCAATTTTCAGGAGAAACGAGACAGACATCCCCTCCCTCTGCCACCCACCTGCCCAACTGAAAGCCAGCCATTAGACATGCACAGATAGTTCTGAGGGTCTGTCTGTGATGTCATAAAGGGCCTGCTGATCAATGGGCAGCTTTCTGATTGGCTGCTGTATTTGATTGACAGATGGAAGCTGGCAGCTGATTGGCTGTCTAGCCTAAAGTGCTTTACATACCTCCCTGATGGTACCACTGGCTAAGACTCCACCTCAGCTCATTGGGTAATGAAAAATTTAGAACAATTGATGGATGAAAGCAGGCAGGCCGGCCATTTTGGGACGCTCATTGGACTTGTTTAATGCAATGCACCCTTGTATTTTCACATGCATTCGCTTCATGCTGTAACCACTGTGCATAAAAATTTGGAAACATGGCATACAGTGTATCATTTGGTGTCTAAATCATGTTTCCCATGTTTTTCCTTCCCAGATACTAGCCCGTTTGAGTGTTTGTGGCAATTTTTAGCTAAAATCATCCTACAGGGCCTAACTGCATATGCTAAAGCCTGCCTATTTTGAATGGTGTAGTTGCCCCTGCAACCTCCAAAAATATCAGGACTTACTTCCCCAATAACCTGCTAACTCACCCCTGAAATACATACTTATTCACCCTATTTTGTTAATTGGACTCATTTCTCATTTGAAATGCCCATTTTTGGGGGGCCAGAAATGTGCGTCTTTAAAAGTTGATTTCTACGATACCCCACTTTTGCGCATCGGACCTCAACTTTTCCCGTAAACGCAGAAAAACCGCAATTTTCAGAAGAAACGAGACAGACATCCCCTCCCTCTGCCACCCACCCGCCCAACTGACAGCCAGCCATTAGACATGCACAGATAGTTCTGAGGGTCTGTCTGTGATGTCATAAAGGGCCTGCTGATCAATGGGCAGCTTTCTGATTGGCTGCTGTATTTGATTGACAGATGGAAGCTGGCAGCTGATTGGCTGTCTAGCCTAAAGTGCTTTACACACCTCCCTGATGATACTACTGGCTAAGACTCCACCTCAGCTCATTGGGTAATGAAAAATTTAGAACAATTGATGGATGAAAGCAGGCAGGCCGGCCATTTTGGGACGCTCAGTGGACTTGTTTAATGCAATGCACCTTTGTATATTCACATGCATTCGCTTCATGCTGTAACCACTGTGCATAAAAATTTGGAAACATGGCATACAGTGTATCATTTGGTGTCTAAGTCATGTTTCCCATATTTTCCCTTCCCAGATACAAGCCCGTTTGAGTGTTTGGGGCACTTTTTAGCTAAAATCATCCTACAGGGCCTAACTGCATATGCTAAAGCCTGCCTATTTTGAATGGTGTAGTGGCCCCTGCAACCTCCAAAAATATCAGGACTTACTTCCCCAATAACCTGCTAACTTACCCCTGAAATACATACTTATTCACCCTATTTTGTTCATTGGACTCATTTCTCATTTGAAATGCCCATTTTTGGGGGGCAGAAATGTGCGTCTTTAAAAGGTGATTTCTACGATACCCCACTTTTGCGCGTCGGACCTCAACTTTTCCCGTAAACGCAGAAAAACTGCAATTTTCAGGAGCAACGAGACAGACATCCCCTCCCTCTGCCACCCACCAGCCCAACTGAAAGCCAGCCATTAGACATGCACAGATAGTTCTGAGGGTCTGTCTGTGATGTCATAAAGGGCCTGCTGATCAATGGGCAGCTTTCTGATTGGCTGCTGTATTTGATTGACAGATGGAAGCTGGCAGCTGATTGGCTGTCTAGCCTAAAGTGCTTTACACACCTCCCTGATGGTACCACTGGCTAAAGGCCCCCTTACACTTGTCAACTTATTGTCTCAACAAATTGAACCTGATTGACTCGAGATTTATCCTATGTGCAGGAGGTTCAATCTCTTCCAATCTCTTGGTTATACTCAATGGCACCGGATTGTGGATTGTGTCCTACACATCAGGCACATAAGATTTTGTCAGACGGCACATCAGATCTTGTCAGATAAATTGACTCAAATTGAATGAAACCTCACAAAATCTCACAAGTGTAAGGGGCCCTTAAGACTCCACCTCAGCTCATTGGGTAATGAAATATTTAGAACAATTGATGTATGAAAGCAGGCAGGCCGGCCATTTTGGGACGCTCATTGGACTTGTTTAATGCAATGCACCTTTGTATTTTCACATGTATTCGCTTCATGCTGTAACCACTGTGCATAAAAATTTGGAAACATGGCATACAGTGTATCATTTGGTGTCTAAGTCATGTTTCCCATATTTTCCCTTCCCAGTTACAAGCCCGTTTGAGTGTTTGGGGCACTTTTTAGCTAAAATCATCCTACAGGGCCTAATTGCATATGCTAAAGCCTGCCTATTTTGAATGGTGTAGTTGCCCCTGCAACCTCCAAAAATATCAGGATTTACTTCCCCAATAACCTGCTAACTCACCCCTGAAATACATACTTATTTACCCTATTTTGTTCATTGGACTCATTTCTCATTTGAAATGCCCATTTTTGGGGGGCCAGAAATGTGCGTCTTTAAAAGGTGATTTCTACGATACCCCACTTTTGCGCGTCGGACCTCAACTTTTCCCGTAAACGCAGAAAAACCGCAATTTTCTGGAGAAACGAGACAGACATCCCCTCCCTCTGCCACCCACCCGCCCAACTGACAGCCAGCCATTAGACATGCACAGATAGTTCTGAGGGTCTGTCTGTGATGTCATAAAGGGCCTGCTGATCAATGGGCAGCTTTCTGATTGGCTGCTGTATTTGATTGACAGATGAAAGCTGGCAGCTGATTGGCTGTCTAGCCTAAAGTGCTTTATACACCTCCCTGATGGTACTACTGGCTAAGACTCCACCTCAGCTCATTGGGTAATGAAAAATTTAGAACAATTGATGGATGAAAGCAGGCAGGCCGGCCATTTTGGGACGCTCAGTGGACTTGTTTAATGCAATGCACCTTTGTATATTCACATGCATTCGCTTCATGCTTTAACCACTGTGCATAAAAATTTGGAAACATGGCATACAGTGTATCATTTGGTGTCTAAGTCATGTTTCCCATATTTTCCCTTCCCAGATACAAGCCCGTTTGAGTGTTTGGGGCACTTTTTAGCTAAAATCATTCTACAGGGCCTAACTGCATATGCTAAAGCCTGCCTATTTTGAATGGTGTAGTGGCCCCTGCAACCTCCAAAAATATCAGGACTTACTTCCCCAATAACCTGCTAACTCACCCCTGAAATACATACTTATTCACCCTATTTTGTTCATTGGACTCATTTCTCATTTGAAATGCCCATTTTTGGGGGGCAGAAATGTGCGTCTTTAAAAGGTGATTTCTACGATACCCCACTTTTGCGCGTCGGACCTCAACTTTTCCCGTAAACGCAGAAAAACCGCAATTTTCAGGAGAAACGAGACAGACATCCCCTCCCTCTGCCACCCACCCGCCCAACTGACAGCCAGCCATTAGACATGCACAGATAGTTCTGAGGGTCTGTCTGTGATGTCATAAAGGGCCTGCTGATCAATGGGCAGCTTTCTGATTGGCTGCTGTATTTGATTGACAGATGGAAGCTGGCAGCTGATTGGCTGTCTAGCCTAAAGTGCTTCACACACCTCCCTGATGGTACCACTGGCTAAGACTAGGGTGGCCAATCCCGGGATCGGGATCGGCGGGATCCCGGGATTTGGCCCTAAAAAGTCCGGGATTTCAATCCCGGGATTGGAGTATCCAATCCGGGATTTCGGTATTAGACTGCGCATGCGCAGTCTAATACCGGGCAGCATCTGAACACTCGCTCAGACGCTGCCCGACTGTTCCAGACCCCTGCGTGCGGCCTGCGCAGCGTGACGGTCACGCTGTGCAGGCCACGCACACCGCCCACAGTGTCGCTCCTCCTGCCCGCCCGCCCCCACCTCTTCTCTAGCGCCGGCCAGCCCGCCCCTTCACCGACGCCGGCCCACCCGCGCCTTCCTCCCGGCTGCAGTGATGATGATATGAGGAGGTGCACGAGCCCGACGGCACCGTGCACCTCAGAACCCACACCACTCCCGGCCGCCCGCCTGCCAATGTAAGTAAATCTGCGGGTCGGCCGGTGTGGGGGTGGGTATAGGGCACATGCCAGCAAACTAAGGATGCCAATCCCGGGATCCCGGGAATCCCGGGATTGAGCATTTTTCAATCCCGGATCCCGGGATTGAAAAAATGCCCGGGATTGGCATCCCTAGCTAAGACTCCACCTCAGCTCATTGGGTAATGAAAAATTTAGAACAATTGATGTATGAAAGCAGGCAGGCCGGCCATTTTGGGACGCTCATTGGACTTGTTTAATGCAATGCACCTTTGTATATTCACATGCATTCGCTTCATGCTGTAACCACTGTCAGAGCCAGATTAAGGTCTAAATGGGCCTGGAGCTGAAAATTATCAAGGGCCTATTATGCACAATAATAGGGGTTGTGGCCAGCACCTAATAATGTGGGGGGCGTGACCAGTGTTCTGGTTGGGTGGTCTGCTCATGGGTGTGTCTGTATTTGTGTAAATACTTTCAACTAATTATATATGCCTGGAAAAGGCAGGGGGCTGGCATAAGAAAAATGCAGGGAGATATATTGGCGGGTGCCCTCCAAAGGTGCACCCGCAGGACGCCGATGTCCTAAGATACTTGTGGGGTGAGGCGGCACTCCAGTCATAAAAAAAATACTGAAAGCCGAAACTTGATAGACAACATTTCAGCACCTTTTATGTGGCTACCTAAATTTACCACACCATATACCACTTATACAAATCATGCAACACAATAGTAACCCCCTTATACTGTACTTGCCTCTTACACATTGTGCCACATGGAATGAGCCAAAATTCACACTGACTGAGCCAAAATTCACACTATGGCACACAGATTGAGTCAAAATTCACATTATGCCACACAGATTAAGGCAAAATACACATTTTGCCACATGGATTGAGCCAAAATACACATTATTATACCAAAGAGATTGAGCAATAATGCACAATATGCTTCATAAATAGGGGCATTGCGCGCTGAAGGTGCGCATTAAAAATTTACACCATAATGCCCATTACATGTTAAGCCAAACACCATATTCTCCATTACGTATTATGCCAAATACCATAATGCCTATGAAAAATGATGCTACTTAAGTGTTGTTTATAAACCTGTTCATTGCCAGGGGTTCCATGCTTATTGCCAGGGGTTCCATGCTCATTGTCATGTGGGATTACATGCTCATTGCCAAGGGGGAATACATGCTTGCGGTAACTGGGGGATAGCCGCCGCCGGGCAGAAATGACAGCCATTGACAGCTGGGCAGAGAGCAGGGGGCTGCCTGGCTGGCTCAGAGCACTGAATGTCCCGGCTATTTGAAATAATACCCCTTTCACACCAGAAAATGCAGGGATTTACCAGGGAATATGGCCCCAAGATCATGCAGGGACATTCCTGGACTGGACCGTTTTACACCAGCCTAGTCCCTGCATTTTTTTGTGTGAGGGGGAGAGAAAACAACCCCCGCCCCCCTTTAAATAATCAGCTACATCTTCGGAACCAACTGACCGATTTACATGTAGGCTTCAAATGATTTTGGTCCCGTGAAACTGGGCTATTTGGTTCTAGAGAAATCTGTCAAACAACATGAACAGCCATGAAATTACATTTCAGAAATGAAAAAAATTGGTTTACCCGCAATATCTCTAGAACCAATGAACCCATATGGACCAGGTATCAGATTAAAGGCCCAGCGATTTGGGTTCGACTGAGATCAACCTCAAGCTTCTGTGATGCCGGAGGGGGAACTGTCAGCCGTTGGAACCGGGTGGAGGTCGGAATTAGTGGGTCCCATGTTATCCTATGGGGAAAACGTTCCAGGTTTGCCTGTCGGTATCTCCGGTTCCCGGGGGGCTACCGACACGGGGCTGGGCTCGTTGGAAAGCTCTGGCCCTCAGCTACAGAATGGGCCTATTTGGAGAATGGGCCTGGAGCTGTAGCTCCATCAGCCCCATTGTTAATCCGGCCCTGACCACTGTGCATAAAAATTTGGAAACATGGCATACAGTGTATCATTTGGTGTCTAAGTCATTTTTCCCATATTTTCCCTTCCCAGATACAAGCCCGTTTGAGTGTTTGGGGCACTTTTTAGCTAAAAACATCCTACAGGGCCTAACTGCATATGCTAAAGCCTGCCTATTTTGAATGGTGTAGTGGCCCCTGCAACCTCCAAAAATATCAGGACTTACTTCCCCAATAACCTGCTAACTTACCCCTGAAATACATACTTATTCACCCTATTTTGTTCATTGGACTCATTTCTCATTTGAAATGCCCATTTTTGGGGGGCCAGAAATGTGCGTCTTTAAAAGGTGATTTCTACGATACCCCACTTTTGCGCGTCGGACCTCAACTTTTCCCGTAAACGCAGAAAAAACGCAATTTTCAGGAGAAACGAGACAGACATCCCCTCCCTCTGCCACCCACCCGCCCAACTGACAGCCAGCCATTAGACATGCACAGATAGTTCTGAGGGTCTGTGATGTCATAAAGGGCCTGCTGATCAATGGGCAGCTTTCTGATTGGCTGCTGTATTTGATTGACAGATGAAAGCTGGCAGCTGATTGGCTGTCTAGCCTAAAGTGCTTTATACACCTCCCTGATGGTACTACTGGCTAAGACTCCACCTCAGCTCATTGGGTAATGAAAAATGTAGAACAATTGATGGATGAAAGCAGGCAGGCCTGCCATTTTGGGACGCTCAGTGGACTTGTTTAATGCAATGCACCTTTGTATATTCACATGCATTCGCTTCATGCTTTAACCACTGTGCATAAAAATTTGGAAACATGGCATACAGTGTATCATTTGGTGTCTAAGTCATGTTTCCCATATTTTCCCTTCCCAGATACAAGCCCGTTTGAGTGTTTGGGGCACTTTTTAGCTAAAATCATTCTACAGGGCCTAAGTGCATATGCTAAAGCCTGCCTATTTTGAATGGTGTAGTGGCCCCTGCAACCTCCAAAAATATCAGGACTTACTTCCCCAATAACCTGCTAACTCACCCCTGAAATACATACTTATTCACCCTATTTTGTTCATTGGACTCATTTCTCATTTGAAATGCCCATTTTTGGGGGGCAGAAATGTGCGTCTTTAAAAGGTGATTTCTACGATACCCCACTTTTGCGCGTCGGACCTCAACTTTTCCCGTAAACGCAGAAAAACCGCAATTTTCAGGAGCAACGAGACAGACATCCCCTCCCTCTGCCACCCACCAGCCCAACTGAAAGCCAGCCATTAGACATGCACAGATAGTTCTGAGGGTCTGTCTGTGATGTCATAAAGGGCCTGCTGATCAATGGGCAGCTTTCTGATTGGCTGCTGTATTTGATTGACAGATGAAAGCTGGCAGCTGATTGGCTGTCTAGCCTAAAGTGCTTTATACACCTCCCTGATGGTACCACTGGCTAAGACTCCACCTCAGCTCATTGGGTAATGAAAAATTTAGAACAATTGATGGATGAAAGCAGGCAGGCCGGCCATTTTGGGACGCTCAGTGGACTTGTTTAATGCAATGCACCTTTGTATTTTCACATGCATTCGCTTCATGCTTTAACCACTGTGCATAAAAATTTGGAAACATGGCATACAGTGTATCATTGGTGTCTAAGTCATGTTTCCCGTATTTTCCCTTCCCAGATACAAGCCCGTTTGAGTGTTTGGGGCACTTTTTAGCTAAAATCATCCTACAGGGCCTAACTGCATATGCTAAAGCCTGCCTATTTTGAATGGTGTAGTGGCCCCTACAACCTCCAAAAATATCAGGACTTACTTCCCCAATAACCTGCTAACTCACCCCTGAAATACATACTTATTCACCCTATTTTGTTCATTGGACTCATTTCTCATTTGAAATGCCCATTTTTGGGGAGCCAGAAATGTACGTCTTTAAAAGGTGATTTCTACGATACCCCACTTTTGCGCGTCGGACCTCAACTTTTCCCGTAAACGCAGAAAAACCGCAATTTTCAGGAGAAACGAGACAGACATCCCCTCCCTCTGCCACCCACCCACCCAACTGAAAGCCAGCCATAAGACATGCACAGATAGTTCTGAGGGTCTGTCTGTGATGTCATAAAGGGCCTGCTGATCAATGGGCAGCTTTCTGATTGGCTGCTGTATTTGATTGACAGATGGAAGCTGGCAGCTGATTGGCTGTCTAGCCTAAAGTGCTTTACACACCTCCCTGATGGTACCACTGGCTAAGACTCCACCTCAGCTCATTGGGTAATGAAAAATTTAGAACAATTAAAGGATGAAAGCAGGCATTTTGGGACGCTCATTGGACTTGTTTAATGCAATGCACCCTTGTATTTTCACATGCATTCGCTTCATGCTGTAACCACTGTGCATACAAATTTGGAAACATGGCATACAGTGTATCATTTGGTGTCTAAGTCATGTTTCCCATGTTTTTCCTTCCCAGATACTAGCCCGTTTGAGTGTTTGGGGCACTTTTTAGCTAAAATCATCCTACAGGGCCTAACTGCATATGCTAAAGCCTGCCTATTTTGAATGGTGTAGTTGCCCCTGCAACCTCCAAAAATATCAGGACTTACTTCCCCAATAACCTGCTAACTCACCCCTGAAATACATACTTATTCACCCTATTTTGTTAATTGGACTCATTTCTCATTTGAAATGCCCATTTTTGGGGGGCCAGAAATGTGCGTCTTTAAAAGGTGATTTCTACGATACCCCACTTTTGCGCGTCGGACCTCAACTTTTCCCGTAAACGCAGAAAAACCGCAATTTTCAGGAGAAACGAGACAGACATCCCCTCCCTCTGCCACCCACCCGCCCAACTGAAAGCCAGCCATTAGACATGCACAGATAGTTCTGAGGGTCTGTCTGTGATGTCATAAAGGGCCTGCTGATCAATGGGCAGCTTTCTGATTGGCTGCTGTATTTGATTGACAGATGGAAGCTGGCAGCTGATTGGCTGTCTAGCCTAAAGTGCTTTACATACCTCCCTGATGGTACCACTGGCTAAGACTCCACCTCAGCTCATTGGGTAATGAAAAATTTAGAACAATTGATGGATAAAAGCAGGCATTTTGGGCTGCTCATTGGACTTGTTTAATGCAATGCACCCTTGTATTTTCACATGCATTTGCTTCATGCTGTAACCACCGTGCATAAAAATTTGGAAACATGGCATACAGTGTATCATTTGGTGTCTAAATCATGTTTCCCATGTTTTTCCTTCCCAGATACTAGCCCGTTTGAGTGTTTGTGGCAATTTTTAGCTAAAATCATCCTACAGGGCCTAACTGCATATGCTAAAGCCTGCCTATTTTGAATGGTGTAGTTTCCCCTGCAACCTCCAAAAATATCAGGACTTACTTCCCCAATAACCTGCTAACTCACCCCTGAAATACATACTTATTCACCCTATTTTGTTAATTGGACTCATTTCTCATTTGAAATGCCCATTTTTTGGGGGCCAGAAATGTGCGTCTTTAAAAGGTGATTTCTACGATACAACACCTTTACACGTCGGACCTCAACTTTTCCCGAAAACGCAGAAAAACCGCAATTTTCAGGAGAAACAAGACAGACATCCCCTCCCTCTGCCACCCACCCGCCCAACTGACAGCCAGCCATTAGACATGCACAGATAGTTCTGAGGGTCTGTCTGTGATGTCATAAAGGGCTTGCTGATCAATGGGCAGCTTTCTGATTGGCTGCTGTATTTGATTGACAGATGGAAGCTGGCAGCTGATTGGCTGTCTAGCCTAAAGTGCTTTACACACCTCCCTGATGGTACCACTGGCTAAGACTCCACCTCAGCTCATTGGGTAATGAAAAATTTAGAACAATTGATGGATGAAAGCAGGCATTTTGGGAAGCTCATTGGACTTGTTTAATGCAATGCACCCTTGTATTTTCACATGCATTCGCTTCATGCTGTAACCACTGTGCATAAAAATTTGGAAACATGGCATACAGTGTATCATTTGGTGTCTAAATCATGTTTCCCATGTTTTTCCTTCCCAGATACAAGCCCGTTTGAGTTTTTGGGGCACTTTTTAGCTAAAATCATCCTACAGGGCCTAACTGCATATGCTAAAGCCTGCCTATTTTGAATGGTCTAGTGGCCCCTGCAACCTCCAAAAATATCAGGACTTACTTCCCCAATAACCTGCTAACTCACCCCTGAAATACATACTTATTCACCCTATTTTGTTAATTAGAATCATTTCTCATTTGAAATGCCCATTTTTGGGGGGCCAGAAATGTGCGTCCTTAAAAGGTGATTTCTACGATACCCCACTTTTGCGCGTCGGACCTCAACTTTTCCCGTAAATGCAGAAAAACCGCAATTTTCAGGAGAAACGAGACAGACATCCCCTCCCTCTGCCACCCACCCGCCCAACTGAAAGCCAGCCATTAGACATGCACAGATAGTTCTGAGGGTCTGTCTGTGATGTCATAAAGGGCCTGCTGATCAATGGGCAGTTTTTTGATTGGCTGCTGTATTTGATTGACAGATGGAAGCTGGCAGCTGATTGGCTGTCTAGCCTAAAGTGCTTTACATACCTCCTTGATGGTACCACTGGCTAAGACTCCACCTCAGCTCATTGGGTAATGAAAAATTTAGAACAATTGATGGATGAAAGCAGGCCGGCCGGCCATTTTGGGACGCTCATTGGACTTGTTTAATGCAATGCACCTTTGTATATTCACATGCATTCGCTTCATGTTGTAACCACTGTGCATAAAAATTTGGAAACATGGCATACAGTGTATCATTTGGTGTCTAAGTCATGTTTCCCATATTTTCCCTTCCCAGATACAAGCCCGTTTGAGTGTTTGGGGCACTTTTTAGCTAAAATCATCCTACAGGGCCTAACTGCATATGCTAAAGCCTGCCTATTTTGAATGGTGTAGTTGCCCCTGCAACCTCCAAAAATATCAGGACTTACTTCCCCAATAACCTGCTAACTCACCCCTGAAATACATACTTATTCACCCTATTTTGTTAATTAGAATCATTTCTCATTTGAAATGCCCATTTTTGGGGGGCCAGAAATGTGCGTCTTTAAAAGGTGATTTCTACGATACCCCACTTTTGCGAGTCGGACCTCAACTTTTCCCGTAAACGCAGAAAAACCGCAATTTTCAGGAGAAACGAGACAGACATCCCCTCCCTCTGCCACCCACCCGCCCAACTGAAAGCCAGCCATTAGACATGCACAGATAGTTCTGAGGGTCTGTCTGTGATGTCATAAAGGGCCTGCTGATCAATGGGCAGTTTTTTGATTGGCTGCTGTATTTGATTGACAGATGGAAGCTGGCAGCTGATTGGCTGTCTAGCCTAAAGTGCTTTACATACCTCCCTGATGGTACCACTGGCTAAGACTCCACCTCAGCTCATTGGGTAATGAAAAATTTAGAACAATTGATGGATGAAAGCAGGCCGGCCGGCCATTTTGGGACGCTCATTGGACTTGTTTAATGCAATGCACCTTTGTATATTCACATGCATTCGCTTCATGCTGTAACCACTGTGCATAAAAATTTGGAAACATGGCATACAGTGTATCATTTGGTGTCTAAGTCATGTTTCCCATATTTTCCCTTCCCAGATACAAGCCCGTTTGAGTGTTTGGGGCACTTTTTACCTAAAATCATCCTACAGGGCCTAACTGCATATGCTAAAGCCTGCCTATTTTGAATGGTGTAGTGGCCCCTGCAACCTCCAAAAATATCAGGACTTACTTCCCCAATAACCTGCTAACTCACCCCTGAAATACATACTTATTCACCCTATTTTGTTCATTGGAATCATTTCTCATTTGAAATGCCCATTTTTGGGGAGCCAGAAATGTGCGTCTTTAAAAGGTGATTTCTACGATACCCCAGTTTTGCGCGTCGGACCTAAACTTTTCCCGTAAACGCAGAAAAAACGCAATTTTCAGGAGAAACGAGACAGACATCCCCTCCCTCTGCCACCCACCCACCCAACTGAAAGCCAGCCATTAGACATGCACAGATAGTTCTGAGGGTCTGTCTGTGATGTCATAAAGGGCCTGCTGATCAATGGGCAGCTTTCTTATTGGCTGCTGTATTTGATTGACAGATGGAAGC
Organism: Crinia signifera; assembly: GCF_055691185.1. Lineage (NCBI taxonomy): Eukaryota > Metazoa > Chordata > Amphibia > Anura > Myobatrachidae > Crinia > Crinia signifera. The sequence continues at coordinate 52,577,529 of NC_139222.1, forward strand.
TGGCAGCTGATTGGCTGTCTAGCCTAAAGTGCTTTACACACCTCCCTGATGGTACCACTGGCTAAGACTCCACCTCAGCTCATTGGGTAATGAAAAATTTAGAACAATTGATGGATGAAAGCAGGCCGGCCGGCCATTTTGGGACGCTCATTGGACTTGTTTAATGCAATGCACCTTTGTATTTTCACATGCATTCGCTTCATGCTGTAACCACTGTGCATAAAAATTCGGAAACATGGCATACAGTGTATCATTTGGTGTCTAAGTCATGTTTCTTATGTTTTCCCTTCCCAGATACAAGCCCGTTTGAGTGTTTGGGGCACTTTTTAAGCTAAAATCATCCTACAGGGCCTAACTGCATATGCTAAAGCCTGCCTATTTTGAATGTTGTAGTGGCCCCTGCTACCTCCAAAAATATCAGGACTTACTTCCCCAATAACCTGCTAACTCACCCCTGAAATACATACTTATTCACCCTATTTTGTTCATTGGACTCATTTCTCATTTGAAATGCCCATTTTTGGGGAGCCAGAAATGTGCGTCTTTAAAAGATGATTTCTACGATACCCCACTTTTGCGCGTCGGACCTCAACTTTTCCCGTAAACGCAGAAAAACCGCAATTTTCAGGAGAAACGAGACAGACATCCCCTCCCTCTGCCTCCCACCCGCCCAACTGAAAGCCAGCCATTAGACATGCACAGATAGTTCTGAGGGTCTGTCTGTGATGTCATAAAGGGCCTGCTGATCAATGGGCAGCTTTCTGATTGGCTGCTGTATTTGATTGACAGATGGAAGCTGGCAGCTGATTGGCTGTCTAGCCTAAAGTGCTTTACATACCTCCCTGATGGTACCACTGGCTAAGACTCCACCTCAGCTCATTGGGTAATGAAAAATTTAGAACAATTGATGGATGAAAGCAGGCATTTTGGGACGCTCATTGGACTTGTTTAATGCAATGCACCCTTGTATTTTCACATGCATTCGCTTCATGCTGTAACCACTGTGCATAAAAATTTGGAAACATGGCATACAGTGTATCATTTGGTGTCTAAATCATGTTTCCCATGTTTTTCCTTCCCAGATACAAGCCCGTTTGAGTTTTTGGGGCACTTTTTAGCTAAAATCATCCTACAGGGCCTAACTGCATATGCTAAAGCCTGCCTATTTTGAATGGTCTAGTGGCCCCTGCAACCTCCAAAAATATCAGGACTTACTTCCCCAATAACCTGCTAACTCATCCCTGAAATACATACTTATTCACCCTATTTTGTTCATTGGACTCATTTCTCATTTGAAATGCCCATTTTTGGGAGCCAGAAATGTGCGTCTTTAAAAGGTGATTTCTACGATACCCCACTTTTGCGCGTCGGACCTCAACTTTTCCCGTAAACGCAGAAAAAACGCAATTTTCTGGAGAAACGAGACAGACATCCCCTCCCTCTGCCACCCACCCGCCCAACTGACAGCCAGCCATTAGACATGCACAGATAGTTCTAAGGGTCTGTCTGTGATGTCATAAAGGGCCTGCTGATCAATTGGCAGCTTTCTGATTGGCTGCTGTATTTGATTGACAGATGAAAGCTGGCAGCTGATTGGCTGTCTAGCCTAAAGTGCTTTATACACCTCCCTGATGGTACCACTGGCTAAGACTCCACCTCAGCTCATTGGGTAATGAAAAATTTAGAACAATTGATGGATGAAAGCAGGCAGGCCGGCCATTTTGGGACGCTCAGTGGACTTGTTTAATGCAATGCACCTTTGTATATTCACATGCATTCGCTTCATGCTTTAACCACTGTGCATAAAAATTTGGAAACATGGCATACAGTGTATCATTTGGTGTCTAAGTCATGTTTCCCATATTTTCCCTTCCCAGATACAAGCCCGTTTGAGTGTTTGGGGCACTTTTTAGCTAAAATCATCCTACAGGGCCTAACTGCATATGCTAAAGCCCACCTATTTTGAATGGTGTAGTGGCCCCTGCAACCTCCAAAAATATCAGGACTTACTTCCCCAATAACCTGCTAACTCACCCCTGAAATACATACTTATTCACCCTATTTTGTTCATTGGAATCATTTCTCATTTGAAATGCCCATTTTTGGGGAGCCAGAAATGTGCGTCTTTAAAAGGTGATTTCTACGATACCCCACTTTTGCGCGTCGGACCTAAACTTTTCCCGTAAACGCAGAAAAACCGCAATTTTCAGGAGAAACGAGACAGACATCCCCTCCCTCTGCCACCCACCCACCCAACTGAAAGCCAGCCATTAGACATGCACAGATAGTTCTGAGGGTCTGTCTGTGATGTCATAAAGGGCCTGCTGATCAATGGGCAGCTTTCTGATTGGCTGCTGTATTTGATTGACAGATGGAAGCTAGCAGCTGATTGGCTGTTTAGCCTAAAGTGCTTTACACACCTCCCTGATGGTACCACTGGCTAAGACTCCACCTCAGCTCATTGGGTAATGAAAAATTTAGAACAATTGATGGATGAAAGCAGGCCGGCCGGCCATTTTGGGAAGCTCATTGGACTTGTTTAATGCAATGCACCTTTGTATTTTCACATGCATTCGCTTCATGCTGTAACCACTGTGCATAAAAATTCGGAAACATGGCATACAGTGTATCATTTGGTGTCTAAGTCATGTTTCCCATGTTTTTCATTCCCAGATACTAGCCCGTTTGAGTGTTTGGGGCACTTTTTAGCTAAAATCATCCTACAGGGCCTAACTGCATATGCTAAAGCCTGCCTATTTTGAATGGTGTAGTTGCCCCTGCAACCTCCAAAAATATCAGGACTTACTTCCCCAATAACCTGCTAACTCACCCCTGAAATACATACTTATTCACCCTATTTTGTTAATTGGACTCATTTCTCATTTGAAATGCCCATTTTTGGGGGGCCAGAAATGTGCGTCTTTAAAAGGTGATTTCTACGATACCCCACTTTTGCGCGTCGGACCTCAACTTTTCCCGTTAACGCAGAAAAACCGCAATTTTCAGGAGAAACAAGACAGACATCACCTCCCTCTGCCACCCACCCACCCAACTGAAAGCCAGCCATTAGACATGCACAGAGAGTTCTGAGGGTCTGTCTGTGATGTCATAAAGGGCCTGCTGATCAATGGGCAGCTTTCTGATTGGCTGCTGTATTTGATTGACAGATGGAAGCTGGCAGCTGATTGGCTGTCTAGCCTAAAGTGCTTTACACACCTCCCTGATGGTACCACTGGCTAAGACTCCACCTCAGCTCATTGGGTAATGAAAAGTTTAGAACAATTGATGGATGAAAGCAGGCCGGCCGGCCATTTTGGGACGCTCATTGGACTTGTTTAATGCAATGCACCTTTGTATTTTCACATGCATTCGCTTCATGCTGTAACCACTGTGCATAAAAATTCGGAAACATGGCATACAGTGTATCATTTGGTGTCTAAGTCATGTTTCCCATGTTTTCCCTTCCCAGATACAAGCCCGTTTGAGTGTTTGGGGCACTTTTTAGCTAAAATCATCCTACAGGGCCTAACTGCATATGCTAAAGCCTGCCTATTTTGAATGGTGTAGTGGCCCCTGCAACCTCCAAAAATATCAGGACTTACTTCCCCAATAACCTGCTAACTCACCCCTGAAATACATACTTATTCACCCTATTTTGTTCATTGGACTCATTTCTCATTTGAAATGCCCATTTTTGGGGAGCCAGAAATGTGCGTCTTTAAAAGATGATTTCTACGATACCCCACTTTTGCGCGTCAGACCTCAACTTTTCCCGTAAACGCAGAAAAACCGCAATTTTCAGGAGAAACGAGACAGACATCCCCTCCCTCTGCCTCCCACCCGCCCAACTGAAAGCCAGCCATTAGACATGCACAGATAGTTCTGAGGGTCTGTCTGTGATGTCATAAAGGGCCTGCTGATCAATGGGCAGCTTTCTGATTGGCTGCTGTATTTGATTGACAGATGGAAGCTGGCAGCTGATTGGCTGTCTAGCCTAAAGTGCTTTACATACCTCCCTGATGGTACCACTGGCTAAGACTCCACCTCAGCTCATTGGGTAATGAAAAATTTAGAACAATTGATGGATGAAAGCAGGCATTTTGGGACGCTCATTGGACTTGTTTAATGCAATGCACCCTTGTATTTTCACATGCATTCGCTTCATGCTGTAACCACTGTGCATACAAATTTGGAAACATGGCATACAGTGTATCATTTGGTGTCTAAATCATGTTTCCCATGTTTTTCCTTCCCAGATACAAGCCCGTTTGAGTTTTTGGGGCACTTTTTAGCTAAAATCATCCTACAGGGCCTAACTGCATATGCTAAAGCCTGCCTATTTTGAATGGTCTAGTGGCCCCTGCAACCTCCAAAAATATCAGGACTTACTTCCCCAATAACCTGCTAACTCATCCCTGAAATACATACTTATTCACCCTATTTTGTTCATTGGACTCATTTCTCATTTGAAATGCCCATTTTTGGGGGGCCAGAAATGTGCGTCTTAAAAAGGTGATTTCTACGATACCCCACTTTTGCGCGTCGGACCTCAAATTTTCCCGTAAACGCAGAAAAAACGCAATTTTCAGGAGAAACGAGACAGACATCCCCTCCCTCTGCCACCCACCCGCCCAACTGAAAGCCAGCCATTAGACATGCACAGATAGTTCTGAGGGTCTGTCTGTGATGTCATAAAGGGCCTGCTGATCAATGGGCAGCTTTCTGATTGGCTGCTGTATTTGATTGACAGATGGAAGCTGGCAGCTGATTGGCTGTCTAGCCTAAAGTGCTTTACTTACCTCCCTGATGGTACCACTGGCTAAGACTCCACCTCAGCTCATTGGGTAATGAAAAATTTAGAACAATTGATGGATGAAAGCAGGCATTTTGGGACGCTCATTGGACTTGTTTAATGCAATGCACCCTTGTATTTTCACATGCATTCGCTTCATGCTGTAACCATCGTGCATAAAAATTTGGAAACATGGCATACAGTGTATCATTTGGTGTCTAAATCATGTTTCCCATGTTTTTCCTTCCCAGATACAAGCCCGTTTGAGTGTTTGTGGCAATTTTTAGCTAAAATCATCCTACAGGGCCTAACTGCATATGCTAAAGCCTGCCTATTTTGAATGGTGTAGTTGCCCCTGCAACCTCCAAAAATATCAGGACTTACTTCCCCAATAACCTGCTAACTCACTCCTGAAATACATACTTATTTACCCTATTTTGTTCATTGGACTCATTTCTCATTTGAAATGCCCATTTTTGGGGGGCAGAAATGTGCGTCTTTAAATGGTGATTTCTACGATACCCCACTTTTGCGCGTCGGACCTCAACTTTTCCCGTAAACGCAGAAAAAACGCAATTTTCAGGAGAAAGAAGACAGACATCCCCTCAGTCTGCCACCCACCCGCCCAACCGACAGCCAGCCATTAGACATGCACAGATAGTTCTGAGGGTCTGTCTGTGATGTCATAAAGGGCCTGCTGATCAATTGGCAGCTTTCTGATTGTCTGCTGTATTTGATTGACAGATGGAAGCTGGCAGCTGATTGGCTGTCTAGCCTAAATTGCTTTACACACCTCCCTGATGGTACCACTGGCTAAGACTCCACCTCAGCTCATTGGGTAATGAAAAATTTACAACAATTGATGGATGAAAGCAGGCAGGCCGGACATTTTGGGACGCTCATTGGACTTGTTTAATGCAATGCACCCTTGTATTTTCACATGCATTCGCTTCATGCTGTAACCACTGTGCATACAAATTTGGAAACATGGCATACAGTGTATCATTTGGTGTCTAAATCATGTTTCCCATGTTTTTCCTTCCCAGATACAAGCCCGTTTGAGTTTTTGGGGCACTTTTGAGCTAAAATCATCCTACAGGGCCTAACTGCATATGCTAAAGCCTGCCTATTTTGAATGGTCTAGTGGCCCCTGCAACCTCCAAAAATATCAGGACTTACTTCCCCAATAACCTGCTAACTCACCCCTGAAATACATACTTATTCACCCTATTTTGTTCATTGGACTCATTTCTCATTTGAAATGCCCATTTTTGGGGGGCCAGAAATGTGCGTCTTTAAAAGGTGATTTATACGATACCCCACTTTTGCGCGTCGGACCTCAACTTTTCCCGTAAACGCAGAAAAACCGCAATTTTCAGGAGAAACGAGACAGACATCCCCTCCCTCTGCCACCCACCCGCCCAACTGACAGCCAGCCATTAGACATGCACAGATAGTTCTGAGAGTCTGTCTGTGATGTCATAAAGGGCCTGCTGATCAATGGGCAGCTTTCAAATTGGCTGCTGTATTTGATTGACAGATGGAAGCTGGCAGCTGATTGGCTGTCTAGCCTAAAGTGCTTTACACACCTCCCTGATGGTACCACTGGCTAAGACTCCACCTCAGCTTATTGGGTAATGAAAAATTTCGAACAATTGATGGATGAAAGCAGGCAGGCCAGACATTTTGGGATGCTCATTGGACTTGTTTAATGCAATGCACCCTTGTATTTTCACATGCATTCGCTTCATGCTGTAACCACTGTGCATAAAAATTTGGAAACATGGCATACAGTGTATCATTTGGTGTCTAAATCATGTTTCCCATGTTTTTCCTTCCCAGATACTAGCCCGTTTGAGTGTTTGGGGAACTTTTTAGCTAAAATCATCCTATGGGGCCTAACTGCATATGCTAAAGCCTGCCTATTTTGAATGGTCTAGTGGCCCCTGCAACCTCCAAAAATATCAGGACTTACTTCCCCAATAACCTGCTAACTCACCCCTGAAATACATACTTATTCACCCTATTTTGTTAATTGGACTCATTTCTCATTTGAAATGCCCATTTTTGGGGGGCCAGAAATGTGCGTCTTTAAAAGGTGATTTCTACGATACCCCACTTTTGCACGTCGGACCTCAACTTTTCCCGTAAACGCAGAAAAACCGCAATTTTTAGGAGAAACGAGACAGACATCCCCTCCCTCTGCCACCCACTTGCCCAACTGACAGCCAGCCATTAGACATGCACAGATAGTTCTGAGGGTCTGTCTGTGATGTCATAAAGGGCCTGCTGATCAATGGGCAGCTTTCTGATTGGCTGCTGTATTTGATTGACAGATGGAAGCTGGCAGCTGATTGGCTGTCTAGCCTAAAGTGCTTTACACACCTCCCTGATGGTACCACTGGCTAAGACTCCACCTCAGCTCATTGGGTAATGAAAAATTTAGAACAATTGATGGATGAAAGCAGGCATTTTGGGACGCTCATTGGACTTGTTTAATGCAATGCACCCTTGTATTTTCACATGCATTCGCTTCATGCTGTAACCACTGTGCATACAAATTTGGAAACATGGCATACAGTGTATCATTTGGTGTCTAAATCATGTTTCCCATGTTTTTCCTTCCCAGATACAAGCCCGTTTGAGTTTTTGGGGCACTTTTTAGCTAAAATCATCCTACAGGGCCTAACTGCATATGCTAAAGCCTGCCTATTTTGAATGGTCTAGTGGCCCCTGCAACCTCCAAAAATATCAGGACTTACTTCCCCAATAACCTGCTAACTCACCCCTGAAATACATACTTATTCACCCTATTTTGTTCATTGGACTCATTTCTCATTTGAAATGCCCATTTTTGGGGGGCCAGAAATGTGCGTCTTTAAAAGATGATTTCTACGATACCCCACTTTTGCGCGTCGGACCTCAACTTTTCCCGTAAACGCAGAAAAACCGCAATTTTCAGGAGAAACGAGACAGACATCCCCTCCCTCTGCCACCCACCCGCCCAACTGAAAGCCAGCCATTAGACATGCACAGATAGTTCTAAGGGTCTGTCTGTGATGTCATAAAGGGCCTGCTGATCAATGGGCAGCTTTCTGATTGGCTGCTGTATTTGATTGACAGATGGAAGCTGGCAGCTGATTGGCTGTCTAGCCTAAAGTGCTTTACATACCTCCCTGATGGTACCACTGGCTAAGACTCCACCTCAGCTCATTGGGTAATGAAAAATTTAGAACAATTGATGGATGAAAGCAGGCAGGCCGGACATTTTGGGACGCTCATTGGACTTGTTTAATGCAATGCACCTTTGTATTTTCACATGCATTCGCTTCATGCTGTAACCACTGTGCATAAAAATTTGGAAACATGGCATACAGTGTATCATTTGGTGTCTAAATCATGTTTCCCATGTTTTTCCTTCCCAGATACTAGCCCGTTTGAGTGTTTGGGGCCCTTTTTAGCTAAAATCATCCTATGGGGCCTAACTGCATATGCTAAAGCCTGCCTATTTTGAATGGTCTAGTGGCCCCTGCAACCTCCAAAAATATCATTATTTAATTCCCCAATAACCTGCTAACTCACCCCTGAAATACATACTTATTCACCCTATTTTGTTAATTGGACTCATTTCTCATTTGAAATGCCCATTTTTGGGGGGCCAGAAATGTGCGTCTTTAAAAGGTGATTTCTATGATACCCCACTTTTGCACGTCGGACCTCAACTTTTCCCGTAAACGCAGAAAAACCGCAATTTGTAGGAGAAACGAGACAGACATCCCCTCCCTCTGCCACCCACCCGCCCAACTGACAGCCAGCCATTAGACATGCACAGATAGTTCTGAGGGTCTGTCTGTGATGTCATAAAGGGCCTGCTGATCAATGGGCAGCTTTCTGATTGGCTGCTGTATTTGATTGACAGATGGAAGCTGGCAGCTGATTGGCTGTCTAGCCTAAAGTGCTTTACACACCTCCCTGATGGTACCACTGGCTAAGACTCCACCTCAGCTCATTGGGTAATGAAAAATTTAGAACAATTGATGGATGAAAGCAGGCAGGCCGGCCATTTTGGGACGCTCATTGGACCTTTTTAATGCAATGCACCTTTGTATATTCACATGCATTCGCTTCATGCTGTAACCACTGTGCATAAAAATTTGGAAACATGGCATACAGTGTATCATTTGGTGTCTAAGTCATGTTTCCCATATTTTCCCTTCCCAGATACAAGCCCGTTTGAGTGTTTGGGGCAATTTTTAGCTAAAATCATCCTACAGGGCCTAACTGCATATGCTAAAGCCTGCCTATTTTGAATGGTGTAGTGGCCCCTGCAACCTCCAAAAATATCAGGACTTACTTCCCCAATAACCTGCTAACTCACCCCTGAAATACATACTTATTCACCCTATTTTGTTCATTGGACTCATTTCTCATTTGAAATGCCCATTTTTGGGGGGCCAGAAATGTGCGTCTTTAAAAGGTGATTTCTACGATACCCCAATTTTGCGCTTCGGACCTCAACTTTTCCCGTAAATGCAGAAAAAACGCAATTTTCAGGAGAAACGAGACAGACATCCCCTCCCTCTGCCACCCACCCGCCCAACTGACAGCCAGCCATTAGACATGCACAGATAGTTCTGAGGGTCTGTGTGTGATGTCATAAAGGGCCTGCTGATCAATGGGCAGCTTTCTGATTGGCTGCTGTATTTGATTGACAGATGGAAGCTGGCAGATGATTGGCTGTCTAGCCTAAAGTGCTTTACACTCCTCCCTAATGGTACCACTTGCTAAGACTCCACCTCAGCTCATTGGGTAATGAAAAATTAAGAACAATTGATGGATGAAAGCAGGCAGGCCGGCCATTTTGGGACGCTCATTGGACTTGTTTAATGCAATGCACCCTTGTATATTCACATGCATTCGCTTCATGCTGTAACCACTGTGCATAAAAATTTGGAAACATGGCATACAGTGTATCATTTGGTGTCTAAGTCATGTTTCCCATATTTTCCCTTCCCAGATACAAGCCCGTTTGAGTGTTTGGGGCACTTTTTAGCTAAAATCATTCTACAGGGCCTAACTGCATATGCTAAAGCCTGCCTATTTTGAATGGTGTAGTGGCCCCTGCAACCTCCAAAAATATCAGGACTTACTTCCCCAATAACCTGCTAACTCACCCCTGAAATACATACTTATGCACCCTATTTTGTTCATTGGACTCATTTCTCATTTGAAATGCCCATTTTTGGAGGGCCAGAAATGTGCGTCTTTAAAAGGTGATTTATACGATACCCCACTTTTGCGCGTCGGACCTCAACTTTTCCCGTAAATGCAGAAAAACAGCAATTTTCAGGAGAAACGAGACAGACATCCCCTCCCTCTGCCACCCACCCGCCCAACTGACAGCCAGCCATTAGACATGCGCAGATAGTTCTGAGGGTCTGTCTGTGATGTCATAAAGGGCCTGCTGATCAATGGGCAGCTTTTAAATTGGCTGCTGTATTTGATTGACAGATGGAAGCTGGCAGCTGATTGGCTGTCTAGCCTAAAGTGCTTTACATACCTCCCTGATGGTACCACTGGCTAAGACTCCACCTCAGCTCATTGGGTAATGAAAAATTTAGAACAATTGATGGATGAAAGCAGGCAGGCCGGACATTTTGGGACGCTCATTGGACTTGTTTAATGCAATGCACCTTTGTATTTTCACATGCATTCGCTTCATGCTGTAACCACTGTGCATAAAAATTTGGAAACATGGCATACAGTGTATCATTTGGTGTCTAAATCATGTTTCCCATGTTTTTCCTTCCCAGATACTAGCCCGTTTGAGTGTTTGGGGCCCTTTTTAGCTAAAATCATCCTATGGGGCCTAACTGCATATGCTAAAGCCTGCCTATTTTGAATGGTCTAGTGGCCCCTGCAACCTCCAAAAATATCAGGACTTACTTCCCCAATAACCTGCTAACTCACCCCTGAAATACATACTTATTCACCCTATTTTGTTAATTGGACTCATTTCTCATTTGAAATGCCCATTTTTGGGGGGCCAGAAATGTGCGTCTTTAAAAGGTGATTTCTATGATACCCCACTTTTGCACGTCGGACCTCAACTTTTCCCGTAAACGCAGAAAAACCGCAATTTGTAGGAGAAACGAGACAGACATCCCCTCCCTCTGCCACCCACCCGCCCAACTGACAGCCAGCCATTAGACATGCACAGATAGTTCTGAGGGTCTGTCTGTGATGTCATAAAGGGCCTGCTGATCAATGGGCAGCTTTCTGATTGGCTGCTGTAATTGATTGACAGATGGAAGCTGGCAGCTGATTGGCTGTCTAGCCTAAAGTGCTTTACACACCTCCCTGATGGTACCACTGGCTAAGACTCCACCTCAGCTCATTGGGTAATGAAAAATTAAGAACAATTGATGGATGAAAGCAGGCAGGCCGGCCATTTTGGGACGCTCATTGGACTTGTTTAATGCAATGCACCCTTGTATATTCACATGCATTCGCTTCATGCTGTAACCACTGTGCATAAAAATTTGGAAACATGGCATACAGTGTATCATTTGGTGTCTAAGTCATGTTTCCCATATTTTCCCTTCCCAGATACAAGCCCGTTTGAGTGTTTGGGGCACTTTTTAGCTAAAATCATTCTACAGGGCCTAACTGCATATGCTAAAGCCTGCCTATTTTGAATGGTGTAGTGGCCCCTGCAACCTCCAAAAATATCAGGACTTACTTCCCCAATAACCTGCTAACTCACCCCTGAAATACATACTTATTCACCCTATTTTGTTCATTGGACTCATTTCTCATTTGAAATGCCCATTTTTGGGGGGCCAGAAATGTGCGTCTTTAAAAGGTGATTTATACGATACCCCACTTTTGCGCGTCGGACCTCAACTTTTCCCGTAAATGCAGAAAAACAGCAATTTTCAGGAGAAACGAGACAGACATCCCCTCCCTCTGCCACCCACCCGTCCAACTGACAGCCAGCCATTAGACATGCACAGATAGTTCTGAGGGTCTGTCTGTGATGTCATAAAGGGCCTGCTGATCAATGGGCAGCTTTTAAATTGGCTGCTGTATTTGATTGACAGATGGAAGCTGGCAGCTGATTGGCTGTCTAGCCTAAAGTGCTTTACATACCTCCCTGATGGTACCACTGGCTAAGACTCCACCTCAGCTCATTGGGTAATGAAAAATTTAGAACAATTGATGGATGAAAGCAGGCAGGCCGGCCATTTTGGGACGCTCATTGGACTTGTTTATTGCAATGCACCTTTGTATATTCACATGCATTCGCTTCATGCTGTAACCACTGTGCATAAAAATTTGGAAACATGGCATACAGTGTATCATTTGGTGTCTAAGTCATGTTTCCCATATTTTCCCTTCCCAGATACAAGCCCGTTTGAGTGTTTGGGGCACTTTTTAGCTAAAATCATCCTACAGGGCCTAACTGCATATGCTAAAGCCTGACTATTTTGAATGGTGTAGTGGCCCCTGCAACCTCCAAAAATATCAGGACTTACTTCCCCAATAACCTGCTAACTCACCCCTGAAATACATACTTATTCACCCTATTTTGTTCATTGGACTCATTTCTCATTTGAAATGCCCATTTTTGGGGGGCCAGAAATGTGCGTCTTTAAAAGGTGATTTATACGATACCCCACTTTTGCGCGTCGGACCTCAACTTTTCCCGTAAACGCAGAAAAACCGCAATTTTCAGGAGAAACGAGACAGACATCCCCTCCCTCTGCCACCCACCCGCCCAACTGACAGCCAGCCATTAGACATGCACAGATAGTTCTGAGAGTCTGTCTGTGATGTCATAAAGGGCCTGCTGATCAATGGGCAGCTTTCAAATTGGCTGCTGTATTTGATTGACAGATGGAAGCTGGCAGCTGATTGGCTGTCTAGCCTAAAGTGCTTTACACACCTCCCTGATGGTACCACTGGCTAAGACTCCACCTCAGCTTATTGGGTAATGAAAAATTTCGAACAATTGATGGATGAAAGCAGGCAGGCCAGACATTTTGGGATGCTCATTGGACTTGTTTAATGCAATGCACCCTTGTATTTTCACATGCATTCGCTTCATGCTGTAACCACTGTGCATAAAAATTTGGAAACATGGCATACAGTGTATCATTTGGTGTCTAAATCATGTTTCCCATGTTTTTCCTTCCCAGATACTAGCCCGTTTGAGTGTTTGGGGAACTTTTTAGCTAAAATCATCCTATGGGGCCTAACTGCATATGCTAAAGCCTGCCTATTTTGAATGGTCTAGTGGCCCCTGCAACCTCCAAAAATATCAGGACTTACTTCCCCAATAACCTGCTAACTCACCCCTGAAATACATACTTATTCACCCTATTTTGTTAATTGGACTCATTTCTCATTTGAAATGCCCATTTTTGGGGGGCCAGAAATGTGCGTCTTTAAAAGGTGATTTCTACGATACCCCACTTTTGCACGTCGGACCTCAACTTTTCCCGTAAACGCAGAAAAACCGCAATTTTTAGGAGAAACGAGACAGACATCCCCTCCCTCTGCCACCCACTTGCCCAACTGACAGCCAGCCATTAGACATGCACAGATAGTTCTGAGAGTCTGTCTGTGATGTCATAAAGGGCCTGCTGATCAATGGGCAGCTTTCTGATTGGCTGCTGTATTTGATTGACAGATGGAAGCTGGCAGCTGATTGGCTGTCTAGCCTAAAGTGCTTTACACACCTCCCTGATGGTACCACTGGCTAAGACTCCACCTCAGCTCATTGGGTAATGAAAAATTTAGAACAATTGATGGATGAAAGCAGGCATTTTGGGACGCTCATTGGACTTGTTTAATGCAATGCACCCTTGTATTTTCACATGCATTCGCTTCATGCTGTAACCACTGTGCATACAAATTTGGAAACATGGCATACAGTGTATCATTTGGTGTCTAAATCATGTTTCCCATGTTTTTCCTTCCCAGATACAAGCCCGTTTGAGTTTTTGGGGCACTTTTTAGCTAAAATCATCCTACAGGGCCTAACTGCATATGCTAAAGCCTGCCTATTTTGAATGGTCTAGTGGCCCCTGCAACCTCCAAAAATATCAGGACTTACTTCCCCAATAACCTGCTAACTCACCCCTGAAATACATACTTATTCACCCTATTTTGTTCATTGGACTCATTTCTCATTTGAAATGCCCATTTTTGGGGGGCCAGAAATGTGCGTCTTTAAAAGGTGATTTCTACGATACCCCACTTTTGCGCGTCGGACCTCAACTTTTCCCGTAAACGCAGAAAAACCGCAATTTTCAGGAGAAACGAGACAGACATCCCCTCCCTCTGCCACCCACCCGCCCAACTGAAAGCCAGCCATTAGACATGCACAGATAGTTCTAAGGGTCTGTCTGTGATGTCATAAAGGGCCTGCTGATCAATGGGCAGCTTTCTGATTGGCTGCTGTATTTGATTGACAGATGGAAGCTGGCAGCTGATTGGCTGTCTAGCCTAAAGTGCTTTACATACCTCCCTGATGGTACCACTGGCTAAGACTCCACCTCAGCTCATTGGGTAATGAAAAATTTAGAACAATTGATGGATGAAAGCAGGCAGGCCGGACATTTTGGGACGCTCATTGGACTTGTTTAATGCAATGCACCTTTGTATTTTCACATGCATTCGCTTCATGCTGTAACCACTGTGCATAAAAATTTGGAAACATGGCATACAGTGTATCATTTGGTGTCTAAATCATGTTTCCCATGTTTTTCCTTCCCAGATACTAGCCCGTTTGAGTGTTTGGGGCCCTTTTTAGCTAAAATCATCCTATGGGGCCTAACTGCATATGCTAAAGCCTGCCTATTTTGAATGGTCTAGTGGCCCCTGCAACCTCCAAAAATATCATTATTTAATTCCCCAATAACCTGCTAACTCACCCCTGAAATACATACTTATTCACCCTATTTTGTTAATTGGACTCATTTCTCATTTGAAATGCCCATTTTTGGGGGGCCAGAAATGTGCGTCTTTAAAAGGTGATTTCTATGATACCCCACTTTTGCACGTCGGACCTCAACTTTTCCCGTAAACGCAGAAAAACCGCAATTTGTAGGAGAAACGAGACAGACATCCCCTCCCTCTGCCACCCACCCGCCCAACTGACAGCCAGCCATTAGACATGCACAGATAGTTCTGAGGGTCTGTCTGTGATGTCATAAAGGGCCTGCTGATCAATGGGCAGCTTTCTGATTGGCTGCTGTATTTGATTGACAGATGGAAGCTGGCAGCTGATTGGCTGTCTAGCCTAAAGTGCTTTACACACCTCCCTGATGGTACCACTGGCTAAGACTCCACCTCAGCTCATTGGGTAATGAAAAATTTAGAACAATTGATGGATGAAAGCAGGCAGGCCGGCCATTTTGGGACGCTCATTGGACCTTTTTAATGCAATGCACCTTTGTATATTCACATGCATTCGCTTCATGCTGTAACCACTGTGCATAAAAATTTGGAAACATGGCATACAGTGTATCATTTGGTGTCTAAGTCATGTTTCCCATATTTTCCCTTCCCAGATACAAGCCCGTTTGAGTGTTTGGGGCAATTTTTAGCTAAAATCATCCTACAGGGCCTAACTGCATATGCTAAAGCCTGCCTATTTTGAATGGTGTAGTGGCCCCTGCAACCTCCAAAAATATCAGGACTTACTTCCCCAATAACCTGCTAACTCACCCCTGAAATACATACTTATTCACCCTATTTTGTTCATTGGACTCATTTCTCATTTGAAATGCCCATTTTTGGGGGGCCAGAAATGTGCGTCTTTAAAAGGTGATTTCTACGATACCCCAATTTTGCGCTTCGGACCTCAACTTTTCCCGTAAATGCAGAAAAAACGCAATTTTCAGGAGAAACGAGACAGACATCCCCTCCCTCTGCCACCCACCCGCCCAACTGACAGCCAGCCATTAGACATGCACAGATAGTTCTGAGGGTCTGTGTGTGATGTCATAAAGGGCCTGCTGATCAATGGGCAGCTTTCTGATTGGCTGCTGTATTTGATTGACAGATGGAAGCTGGCAGATGATTGGCTGTCTAGCCTAAAGTGCTTTACACTCCTCCCTAATGGTACCACTTGCTAAGACTCCACCTCAGCTCATTGGGTAATGAAAAATTAAGAACAATTGATGGATGAAAGCAGGCAGGCCGGCCATTTTGGGACGCTCATTGGACTTGTTTAATGCAATGCACCCTTGTATATTCACATGCATTCGCTTCATGCTGTAACCACTGTGCATAAAAATTTGGAAACATGGCATACAGTGTATCATTTGGTGTCTAAGTCATGTTTCCCATATTTTCCCTTCCCAGATACAAGCCCGTTTGAGTGTTTGGGGCACTTTTTAGCTAAAATCATTCTACAGGGCCTAACTGCATATGCTAAAGCCTGCCTATTTTGAATGGTGTAGTGGCCCCTGCAACTTCCAAAAATATCAGGACTTACTTCCCCAATAACCTGCTAACTCACCCCTGAAATACATACTTATTCACCCTATTTTGTTCATTGGACTCATTTCTCATTTGAAATGCCCATTTTTGGAGGGCCAGAAATGTGCGTCTTTAAAAGGTGATTTATACGATACCCCACTTTTGCGCGTCGGACCTCAACTTTTCCCGTAAATGCAGAAAAACAGCAATTTTCAGGAGAAACGAGACAGACATCCCCTCCCTCTGCCACCCACCCGCCCAACTGACAGCCAGCCATTAGACATGCGCAGATAGTTCTGAGGGTCTGTCTGTGATGTCATAAAGGGCCTGCTGATCAATGGGCAGCTTTTAAATTGGCTGCTGTATTTGATTGACAGATGGAAGCTGGCAGCTGATTGGCTGTCTAGCCTAAAGTGCTTTACATACCTCCCTGATGGTACCACTGGCTAAGACTCCACCTCAGCTCATTGGGTAATGAAAAATTTAGAACAATTGATGGATGAAAGCAGGCAGGCCGGACATTTTGGGACGCTCATTGGACTTGTTTAATGCAATGCACCTTTGTATTTTCACATGCATTCGCTTCATGCTGTAACCACTGTGCATAAAAATTTGGAAACATGGCATACAGTGTATCATTTGGTGTCTAAATCATGTTTCCCATGTTTTTCCTTCCCAGATACTAGCCCGTTTGAGTGTTTGGGGCCCTTTTTAGCTAAAATCATCCTATGGGGCCTAACTGCATATGCTAAAGCCTGCCTATTTTGAATGGTCTAGTGGCCCCTGCAACCTCCAAAAATATCAGGACTTACTTCCCCAATAACCTGCTAACTCACCCCTGAAATACATACTTATTCACCCTATTTTGTTAATTGGACTCATTTCTCATTTGAAATGCCCATTTTTGGGGGGCCAGAAATGTGCGTCTTTAAAAGGTGATTTCTATGATACCCCACTTTTGCACGTCGGACCTCAACTTTTCCCGTAAACGCAGAAAAACCGCAATTTGTAGGAGAAACGAGACAGACATCCCCTCCCTCTGCCACCCACCCGCCCAACTGACAGCCAGCCATTAGACATGCACAGATAGTTCTGAGGGTCTGTCTGTGATGTCATAAAGGGCCTGCTGATCAATGGGCAGCTTTCTGATTGGCTGCTGTAATTGATTGACAGATGGAAGCTGGCAGCTGATTGGCTGTCTAGCCTAAAGTGCTTTACACACCTCCCTGATGGTACCACTGGCTAAGACTCCACCTCAGCTCATTGGGTAATGAAAAATTAAGAACAATTGATGGATGAAAGCAGGCAGGCCGGCCATTTTGGGACGCTCATTGGACTTGTTTAATGCAATGCACCCTTGTATATTCACATGCATTCGCTTCATGCTGTAACCACTGTGCATAAAAATTTGGAAACATGGCATACAGTGTATCATTTGGTGTCTAAGTCATGTTTCCCATATTTTCCCTTCCCAGATACAAGCCCGTTTGAGTGTTTGGGGCACTTTTTAGCTAAAATCATTCTACAGGGCCTAACTGCATATGCTAAAGCCTGCCTATTTTGAATGGTGTAGTGGCCCCTGCAACCTCCAAAAATATCAGGACTTACTTCCCCAATAACCTGCTAACTCACCCCTGAAATACATACTTATTCACCCTATTTTGTTCATTGGACTCATTTCTCATTTGAAATGCCCATTTTTGGGGGGCCAGAAATGTGCGTCTTTAAAAGGTGATTTATACGATACCCCACTTTTGCGCGTCGGACCTCAACTTTTCCCGTAAATGCAGAAAAACAGCAATTTTCAGGAGAAACGAGACAGACATCCCCTCCCTCTGCCACCCACCCGTCCAACTGACAGCCAGCCATTAGACATGCACAGATAGTTCTGAGGGTCTGTCTGTGATGTCATAAAGGGCCTGCTGATCAATGGGCAGCTTTTAAATTGGCTGCTGTATTTGATTGACAGATGGAAGCTGGCAGCTGATTGGCTGTCTAGCCTAAAGTGCTTTACATACCTCCCTGATGGTACCACTGGCTAAGACTCCACCTCAGCTCATTGGGTAATGAAAAATTTAGAACAATTGATGGATGAAAGCAGGCAGGCCGGACATTTTGGGACGCTCATTGGACTTGTTTAATGCAATGCACCTTTGTATTTTCACATGCATTCGCTTCATGCTGTAACCACTGTGCATAAAAATTTGGAAACATGGCATACAGTGTATCATTTGGTGTCTAAATCATGTTTCCCATGTTTTTCCTTCCCAGATACTAGCCCGTTTGAGTGTTTGGGGCCCTTTTTAGCTAAAATCATCCTATGGGGCCTAACTGCATATGCTAAAGCCTGCCTATTTTGAATGGTCTAGTGCCCCCTGCAACCTCCAAAAATATCAGGACTTACTTCCCCAATAACCTGCTAACTCACCCCTGAAATACATACTTATTCACCGTATTTTGTTAATTGGACTCATTTCTCATTTGAAATACCCATTTTTGGGGGGCCAGAAATGTGCGTCTTTAAAAGGTGATTTCTATGATACCCCACTTTTGCACGTCGGACCTCAACTTTTCCCGTAAACGCAGAAAAACCGCAATTTGTAGGAGAAACGAGACAGACATCCCCTCCCTCTGCCACCCACCCGCCCAACTGACAGCCAGCCATTAGACATGCACAGATAGTTCTGAGGGTCTGTCTGTGATGTCATAAAGGGCCTGCTGATCAATGGGCAGCTTTCTGATTGGCTGCTGTATTTGATTGACAGATGGAAGCTGGCAGCTGATTGGCTGTCTAGCCTAAAGTGCTTTACACACCTCCCTGATGGTACCACTGGCTAAGACTCCACCTCAGCTCATTGGGTAATGAAAAATTTAGAACAATTGATGGATGAAAGCAGGCAGGCCGGCCATTTTGGGACGCTCATTGGACCTTTTTAATGCAATGCACCTTTGTATATTCACATGCATTCGCTTCATGCTGTAACCACTGTGCATAAAAATTTGGAAACATGGCATACAGTGTATCATTTGGTGTCTAAGTCATGTTTCCCATATTTTCCCTTCCCAGATACAAGCCCGTTTGAGTGTTTGGGGCAATTTTTAGCTAAAATCATCCTACAGGGCCTAACTGCATATGCTAAAGCCTGCCTATTTTGAATGGTGTAGTGGCCCCTGCAACCTCCAAAAATATCAGGACTTACTTCCCCAATAACCTGCTAACTCACCCCTGAAATACATACTTATTCACCCTATTTTGTTCATTGGACTCATTTCTCATTTGAAATGCCCATTTTTGGGGGGCCAGAAATGTGCGTCTTTAAAAGGTGATTTCTACGATACCCCAATTTTGCGCTTCGGACCTCAACTTTTCCCGTAAACGCAGAAAAACCGCAATTTTCAGGAGAAATGAGACAGACATCCCCTCCCTCTGCTACCCACCCGCCCAACTGAAAGCCAGCCATTAGACATGCACAGATAGTTCTGAGGGTCTGTCTGTGATGTCATAAAGGGCCTGCTGATCAATGGGCAGCTTTCTGATTGGCTGCTGTATTTGATTGACAGATGGAAGCTGGCAGCTGATTGGCTGTCTAGCCTAAAGTGCTTTACACACCTCCCTGATGGTACCAGTGGCTAAGACTCCACCTCAGCTCATTGGGTAATGAAAAATTTAGAACAATTGATGGATGAAAGCAGGCAGGCCGGCCATTTTGGGACGCTCATTGGACTTGTTTAATGCAATGCACCTTTGTATATTCACATGCATTCGCTTCATGCTGTAACCACTGTGCCTAAAAATTTGGAAACATGGCATACAGTGTATCATTTGGTGCCTAAGTCATGTTTCCCATATTTTCCCTTCCCAGATACAAGCCCGTTTCAGTGTTTGGGGCACTTTTTAGCTAAAATCATCCTACAGGGCCTAACTGCATATGCTAAAGCCTGCCTATTTTGAATGGTGTAGTGGCCCCTGCAACCTCCAAAAATATCAGGACTTACTTCCCCAATAACCTGCTAACTCACCCCTTAAATACATACTTATTCACCCTATTTTGTTCATTGGACTCATTTCTCATTTGAAATGCCCATTTTTGGGGGGCCAGAAATGTGCGTCTTTAAAAGGTGATTTATACGATACCCCACTTTTGCGCGTCGGACCTCAACTTTTCCCGTAAACGCAGAAAAACCGTAATTTTCAGGAGAAACGAGACAGACATCCCCTCCCTCTGCCACCCACCCGCCCAACTGACAGCCAGCCATTAGACATGCGCAGATGGTTCTGAGGGTCTGTCTGTGATGTCATAAAGGGCCTGCTGATCAATGGGCAGCTTTTAAATTGGCTTCTGTATTTGATTGACAGATGGAAGCTGGCAGCTGATTGGCTGTCTAGCCTAAAGTGCTTTACACACCTCCCTGATGGTACCACTCGCTAAGACTCCACCTCAGCTCATTGGGTAATGAAAAATTTAGAACAATTGATGGATGAAAGCAGGCAGGCCGGCCATTTTGGGACGCTCATTGGACTTGTTTAATGCAATGCACCTTTGTATTTTCACATGCATTCGCTTCATGCTGTAACCACTGTGCATAAAAATTTGGAAACATGGCATACAGTGTATCATTTGGTGTCTAAGTCATGTTTCCCATATTTCGCCTTCCCAGATACAAGCCCGTTTGAGTGTTTGGGGCACTTTTTAGCTAAAATCATCCTACAGGGCCTAACTGCATATGCTAAAGCCTGCCTATTTTGAATGGTGTAGTGGCCCCTGCAACCTCCAAAAATATCAGGACTTACTTCCCCAATAACCTGCTAACTCACCCCTGAAATACATACTTATTCACCCTATTTTGTTAATTGGACTCATTTCTCATTTGAAATGCCCATTTTTGGGGGGCCAGAAATGTGCGTCTTTAAAATGTGATTTTTACGATATCCCACTTTTGCGCGTCGGACCTCAACTTTTCCCGTAAACGCAGAAAAAACGCAATTTTCAGGAGAAACGAGACAGACATCCCCTCCCTCTGCTACCCACCCGCCCAACTGAAAGCCAGCCATTAGACATGCACAGATAGTTCTGAGGGTCTGTCTGTGATGTCATAAAGGGCCTGCTGATCAATGGGCAGCTTTCTGATTGGCTGCTGTATTTGATTGACAGATGGAAGCTGGCAGCTGATTGGCTGTCTAGCCTAAAGTGCTTTACATACCTCCCTGATGGTACCACTGGCTAAGACTCCACCTCAGCTCATTGGGTAATGAAAAATTTAGAACAATTGATGGATGAAAGCAGGCAGGCCGGCCATTTTGGGAAGCTAATTGGACTTGTTTAATGCAATGCACCCTTGTATTTTCACATGCATTCGCTTCATGCTGTAACCACTGTGCATACAAATTTGGAAACATGGCATACAGTGTATCATTTGGTGTCTAAATCATGTTTCCCATGTTTTTCCTTCCCAGATACTAGCCCGTTTGAGTGTTTGGGGCAATTTTTAGCTAAAATCATCCTACAGGGCCTAACTGCATATGCTAAAGCCTGCCTATTTTGAATGGTGTAGTTGCCTTTGTAACCTCCAAAAATATCAGGACTTACTTCCCCAATAACCTGCTAACTCACCCCTGAAATACATACTTATTCACCCTATTTTGTTAATTGGACTCATTTTTCATTTAAAATGCCCATTTTTGGGGGGCCAGAAATGTGCGTCTTTAAAAGGTGATTTCTACGATACCCCAATTTTGCACGTCGGACCTCAACTTTTCCCGTAAATGCAGAAAAACCGCAATTTTCAGGAGAAACGAGACAGACATCCCCTCCCTCTGCCACCCACCCGCCCAACTGACAGCCAGCCATTAGACATGCACAGATAGTTCTGAGGGTCTGTCTGTGATGTCATAAAGGGCCTGCTGATCAATGGGCAGCTTTCTGATTGGCTGCTGTATTTGATTGACAGATGGAAGCTGGCAGCTGATTGGCTGTCTAGCCTAAAGTGCTTTACACACCTCCCTGATGGTACCAGTGGCTAAGACTCCACCTCAGCTCATTGGGTAATGAAAAATTTAGAACAATTGATGGATGAAAGCAGGCAGGCCGGCCATTTTGGGACGCTCATTGGACTTGTTTAATGCAATGCACCTTTGTATATTCACATGCATTCGCTTCATGCTGTAACCACTGTGCCTAAAAATTTGGAAACATGGCATACAGTGTATCATTTGGTGTCTAAGTCATGTTTCCCATATTTCCCCTTCCCAGATACAAGCCCATTTGAGTGTTTGGGGCACTTTTTAGCTAAAATCATCCTACAGGGCCTAACTGCATATGCTAAAGCCTGCCTATTTTGAATGGTGTAGTGGCCCCTGCAACCTCCAAAAATATCAGGACTTACTTCCCCAATAACCTGCTAACTCACCCCTGAAATACATACTTATTCACCCTATTTTGTTCATTGGACTCATTTCTCATTTGAAATGCCCATTTTTGGGGGGCCAGAAATGTGCGTCTTTAAAATGTGATTTTTACGATATCCCACTTTTGCGCGTCGGACCTCAACTTTTCCCGTAAACGCAGAAAAACCGCAATTTTCAGGAGAAACGAGACAGACATCCCCTCCCTCTGCTACCCACCCGCCCAACTGAAAGCCAGCCATTAGACATGCACAGATAGTTCTGAGGGTCTGTCTGTGATGTCATAAAGGGCCTGCTGATCAATGGGCAGCTTTCTGATTGGCTGCTGTATTTGATTGACAGATGGAAGCTGGCAGCTGATTGGCTGTCTAGCCTAAAGTGCTTTACATACCTCCCTGATGGTACCACTGGCTAAGACTCCACCTCAGCTCATTGGGTAATGAAAAATTTAGAACAATTGATGGATGAAAGCAGGCAGGCCGGCCATTTTGGGAAGCTAATTGGACTTGTTTAATGCAATGCACCCTTGTATTTTCACATGCATTCGCTTCATGCTGTAACCACTGTGCATACAAATTTGGAAACATGGCATACAGTGTATCATTTGGTGTCTAAATCATGTTTCCCATGTTTTTCCTTCCCAGATACTAGCCCGTTTGAGTGTTTGGGGCAATTTTTAGCTAAAATCATCCTACAGGGCCTAACTGCATATGCTAAAGCCTGCCTATTTTGAATGGTGTAGTTGCCCCTGTAACCTCCAAAAATATCAGGACTTACTTCCCCAATAACCTGCTAACTCACCCCTGAAATACATACTTATTCACCCTATTTTGTTAATTGGACTCATTTTTCATTTAAAATGCCCATTTTTGGGGGGCCAGAAATGTGCGTCTTTAAAAGGTGATTTCTACGATACCCCAATTTTGCACGTCGGACCTCAACTTTTCCCGTAAATGCAGAAAAACCGCAATTTTCAGGAGAAACGAGACAGACATCCCCTCCCTCTGCCACCCACCCGCCCAACTGACAGCCAGCCATTAGACATGCACAGATAGTTCTGAGGGTCTGTCTGTGATGTCATAAAGGGCCTGCTGATCAATGGGCAGCTTTCTGATTGGCTGCTGTATTTGATTGACAGATGGAAGCTGGCAGCTGATTGGCTGTCTAGCCTAAAGTGCTTTACACACCTCCCTGATGGTACCAGTGGCTAAGACTCCACCTCAGCTCATTGGGTAATGAAAAATATAGAACAATTGATGGATGAAAGCAGGAGGCCGGCCATTTTGGGACGCTCATTGGACTTGTTTAATGCAATGCACCTTTGTATATTCACATGCATTCGCTTCATGCTGTAACCACTGTGCCTAAAAATTTGGAAACATGGCATACAGTGTATCATTTGGTGTCTAAGTCATGTTTCCCATATTTCCCCTTCCCAGATACAAGCCCGTTTCAGTGTTTGGGGCACTTTTTAGCTAAAATCATCCTACAGGGCCTAACTGCATATGCTAAAGCCTGCCTATTTTGAATGGTGTAGTGGCCCCTGCAACCTCCAAAAATATCAGGACTTACTTCCCCAATAACCTGCTAACTCACCCCTGAAATACATACTTATTCACCCTATTTTGTTCATTGGACTCATTTCTCATTTGAAATGCCCATTTTTGGGGGGCCAGAAATGTGCGTCTTTAAAATGTGATTTTTACGATATCCCACTTTTGCGCGTCGGACCTCAACTTTTCCCGTAAACGCAGAAAAACCGCAATTTTCAGGAGAAACGAGACAGACATCCCCTCCCTCTGCTACCCACCCGCCCAACTGAAAGCCAGCCATTAGACATGCACAGATAGTTCTGAGGGTCTGTCTGTGATGTCATAAAGGGCCTGCTGATCAATGGGCAGCTTTCTGATTGGCTGCTGTATTTGATTGACAGATGGAAGCTGGCAGCTGATTGGCTGTCTAGCCTAAAGTGCTTTACATACCTCCCTGATGGTACCACCTCAGCTCATTGGGTAATGAAAAATTTAGAACAATTGATGGATGAAAGCAGGCAGGCCGGCCATTTTGGGAAGCTAATTGGACTTGTTTAATGCAATGCACCCTTGTATTTTCACATGCATTCGCTTCATGCTGTAACCACTGTGCATACAAATTTGGAAACATGGCATACAGTGTATCATTTGGTGTCTAAATCATGTTTCCCATGTTTTTCCTTCCCAGATACTAGCCCGTTTGAGTGTTTGGGGCAATTTTTAGCTAAAATCATCCTACAGGGCCTAACTGCATATGCTAAAGCCTGCTTATTTTGAATGGTGTAGTTGCCCCTGTAACCTCCAAAAATATCAGGACTTACTTCCCCAATAACCTGCTAACTCACCCCTGAAATACATACTTATTCACCCTATTTTGTTAATTGGACTCATTTTTCATTTAAAATGCCCATTTTTGGGGGGCCAGAAATGTGCGTCTTTAAAAGGTGATTTCTACGATACCCCACTTTTACGCGTCGGACCTCAACTTTTCCCGTAAACGCAGAAAAACCGCAATTTTCAGGAGAAACGAGACAGACATCCCCTCCCTCTGCCACCCACCCGCCCAACTGACAGCCAGCCATTAGACATGCACAGATAGTTCTGAGGGTCTGTCTGTGATGTCATAAAGGGCCTGCTGATCAATGGGCAGCTTTCTGATTGGCTGCTGTATTTGATTGACAGATGGAAGCTGGCAGCTGATTGGCTGTCTAGCCTAAAGTGCTTTACACACCTCCCTGATGGTACCACTGGCTAAGACTCCACCTCAGCTCATTGGGTAATGAAAAATTTAGAACAATTGATGGATGAAAGCAGGCAGGCCGGCCATTTTGGGACGCTCATTGGACTTGTTTAATGCAATGCACCTTTGTATATTCACATGCATTTGCTTCATGCTGTAACCACTGTGCATAAAAATTTGGAAACATGGCATACAGTGTATCATTTGGTGTCTAAGTCATGTTTCCCATATTTTCCCTTCCCAGATACAAGCCCGTTTGAGTGTTTGGGGCACTTTTTAGCTAAAATCATCCTACAGGGCCTAACTGCAAATGCTAAAGCCTGCCTATTTTGAATGGTCTAGTGGCCCCTGCAACCTCCAAAAATATGAGGACTTACTTCCGCAATAACCTGCTAACTCACCCCTGAAATACATACTTATTCACCCTATTTTGTTCATTGGACTCATTTCTCATTTGAAATGCCCATTTTTGGGGGGCCAGGAATGTGCGTCTTTAAAAGGTGATTTATAGGATACCCCACTTTTGCGCGTCGGACCTCAACTTTTCCCGTAAACGCAGAAAAACCACAATTTTCAGGAGAAACAAGACAGACATCCCCTCCCTCTGCCACCCACCCGCCCAACTGACAGCCAGCCATTAGACATGCGCAGGTAGTTCTGAGGGTCTGTCTGTGATGTCATAAAGGGCCTGCTGATCAATGGGCAGCTTTCAAATTGGCTGCTGTATTTGATTGACAGATGGAAGCTGGCAGCTGATTGGCTGTCTAGCCTAAAGTGCTTTACACACCTCCCTGATGATACCACTGGCGAAGACTCCACCTCAGCTCATTGGGTAATGAAAAATTTAGAACAATTGATGGATGAAAGCAGGCAGGCCGGCCATTTTGGGACGCTCAGTGGACTTGTTTAATGCAATGCACCTTTGTATATTCACATGCATTCGCTTCATGCTGTAACCACTGTGCATAAAAATTTGGAAACATGGCATACAGTGTATCATTTGGTGTCTAAGTCATGTTTCCCATATTTTCCCTTCCCAGATACAAGCCCGTTTGAGTGTTTGGGGCACTTTTTAGCTAAAATCATCCTACAGGGCCTAACTGCAAATGCTAAAGCCTGCCTATTTTGAATGGTGTAGTGGCCCCTGCAACCTCCAAAAATATCAGGACTTACTTCCCCAATAACCTGCTAACTCACCCCTGAAATACATACTTATTCACCCAATTTTGTTCATTGGACTCATTTCTCATTTTAAATGCCCATTTTTGGGGGGCCAGAAATGTGCGTCTTTAAAAGTTGATTTCTACGATACCC
Source organism: Crinia signifera (assembly GCF_055691185.1). Taxonomy (NCBI): domain Eukaryota; kingdom Metazoa; phylum Chordata; class Amphibia; order Anura; family Myobatrachidae; genus Crinia; species Crinia signifera. The sequence continues at coordinate 52,604,303 of NC_139222.1, forward strand.
CAGTTTTGCGCGTCGGACCTCAACTTTTCCCGTAATTGCAGAAAAACCGCAATTTTCAGGAGAAACGAGACAGACATCCCCTCACTCTGCCACCCACCCGCCCGACTGAAAGCCAGCCATTAGACATGCACAGATAGTTCTGAGGGTCTGTCTGTGATGTCATAAAGGGCCTGCTGATCAATAGGCAGCTTTCTGATTGGCTACTGTATTTGATTGACAGATGGAAGCTGGCAGCTGATTGGCTGTTTAGCCTAAAGTGCTTTACACACCTCCCTGATGGTACCACTGGCTAAGACTCCACCTCAGCTCATTGGGTAATGAAAAATTTAGTACAATTGATGGATGAAAGCAGGCAGGCCGGCCATTTTGGGACGCTCATTGGACTTGTTTAATGCAATGCACCTTTGTATTTTCACATGCATTCGCTTCATGCTGTAACCACTGTGCATAAAAATTTGGAAACATGGCATACAGTGTATTATTTGGTGTCTAAGTCATATTTCCCATATTTTCCCTTCCCAGATACAGGCCCGTTTGAGTGTTTGGGGCACTTTTTAGCTAAAATCATCCTACAGGGCCTAACTGCATATGCTAAAGCCTGCCTATTTTGAATGGTGTAGTTGCCCCTGCAACCTCCAAAAATTTAAGGATTTACTTCCCCAATAACCTGCTAACTCACCCCTGAAATACATACTTATTCACGCTATTTTGTTAATTGGACTGATTTCTCATTTGAAATGCCCATTTTTGGGGGGCCAGAAATGTGCGTCTTTAAAAGGTGATTTCTACGATACCCCACTTTTACGCGTCGGACCTCAACTTTTCCCGTAAACGCAGAAAAAACGCAATTTTCAGGAGAAACGAGACAGACATCCCCTCCCTCTGCCACCCACCCGCCCAACTGAAAGCCAGCCATTAGACATGCACAGATAGTTCTGAGGGTCTGTCTGTGATGTCATAAAGGGCCTGCTGATCAATGGGCAGCTTTCTGATTGGCTGCTGTATTTGATTGACAGATGGAAGCTGGCAGCTGATTGGCTGTCTAGCCTAAAGTGCTTTACACACCTCCCTGATGGTACCACTGGCTAAGACTCCACCTCAGCTCATTGGGTAATGAAAAATTTAGAACAATTGATGGATGAAAGCAGGCAGGCAGGCCATTTTGGGACGCTCAGTGGACTTGTTTAATGCAATGCACCTTTGTATATTCACATGCATTCGCTTCATGCTGTAACCACTGTGCATAAAAATTTGGAAACATGGCATACAGTGTATTATTTGGTGTCTAAGTCATATTTCCCATATTTTCCCTTCCCAGATACAAGCCCGTTTGAGTGTTTGGGGCACTTTTTAGCTAAAATCATCCTACAGGGCCTAAGTGCATATGCTAAAGCCTGCCTATTTTGAATGGTGTAGTTGCCCCTGCAACCTCCAAAAATATCATTATTTACTTCCCCAATAACCTGCTAACTCACCCCTGAAATACATACTTATTCACCCTATTTTGTTAATTGGACTCATTTCTCATTTGAAATGCCCATTTTTTGGGGGCCAGAAATGTGCGTCTTTAAAAGGTGATTTCTACGATACCCCACTTTTGCGCGTCGGACCTCAACTTTTCCCGTAAACGCAGAAAAACCGCAATTTTCAGAAGAAACGAGACAGACATCCCCTCCCTCTGCCACCCACCCGCCCAACTGACAGCCAGCCATTAGACATGCACAGATAGTTCTGAGGGTCTGTCTGTGATGTCATAAAGGGCCTGCTGATCAATGGGCAGCTTTCTGATTGGCTGCTGTATTTGATTGACAGATGGAAGCTGGCAGCTGATTGTCTGTCTAGCCTAAAGTGCGTTACACACCTCCCTGATGGTACCACTGGCTAAGACTCCACCTCAGCTCATTGGGTAATGAAAAATTTAGAACAATTGATGGATGAAAGCAGGCAGGCCGGCCATTTTGGGACGCTCATTGGACTTATTTAATGCAATGCACCTTTGTATATTCACATGCATTCGCTTCATGCTGTAACCACTGTGCATAAAAATTTGGAAACATGGCATACAGTGTATCATTTGGTGTCTAAGTCATGTTTCCCTTATTTTCCCTTCCCAGATACAAGCCCGTTTGAGTGTTTGGGGCACTTTTTAGCTAAAATCATCCTACAGGGCCTAACTGCATATGCTAAAGCCTGCCTATTTTGAAGGGTGTAGTTGCCCCTGCAACCTCCAAAAATATCAGGATTTACTTCCCCAATAACCTGCTAACTCACCCCTGAAATACATACTTATTCACCCTATTTTGTTAATTGGACTCATTTCTCATTTGAAATGCCCATTTTTGGGGGGGAAAAAATGTGCGTCTTTAAAAGGTGATTTCTACGATACCCCACTTTTGCGCGTCGGACCTCAACTTTTCCCGTAAACGCAGAAAAACCGCAATTTTCAGGAGAAAGGAGACAGACATCCCCTCCCTCTGCCACCCACCCGCCCAACTGACAGCCAGCCATTAGACATGCACAGATAGTTCTGAGGGTCTGTCTGTGATGTCATAAAGGGCCTGCTGATCAATGGGCAGCTTTCTGATTGGCTACTGTATTTGATTGACAGATGGAAGCTGGCAGCTGATTGGCTGTTTAGCCTAAAGTGCTTTACACACCTCCCTGATGGTACCACTGGCTAAGACTCCACCTCAGCTCATTGGGTAATGAAAAATTTAGAACAATTGATGGATGAAAGCAGGCAGGCCGGCCATTTTGGGACGCTCATTGGACTTGTTTAATGCAATGCACCTTTGCATTTTCACATGCATTCGCTTCATGCTGTAACCACTGTGCATAAAAATTTAGAAACATGGCATACAGTGTATTATTTGGTGTCTAAGTCATATTTCCCATATTTTCCCTTCCCAGATACAAGCCCGTTTGAGTGTTTGGGGCACTTTTTAGCTAAAATCATCCTACAGGGCCTAACTGTATATGCTAAAGCCTGCCTATTTTGAATGGTGTAGTTGCCCCTGCAACCTCCAAAAATATCAGTATTTAATTCCCCAATAACCTGCTAACTCACCCCTGAAATACATACTTATTCACCCTATTTTGTTAATTGGACTCATTTCTCATTTGAATTGCCCATTTTTGGGGGGCCAGAAATGTGCGTCTTTAAAAGGTGATTTCTACGATACCCCACTTTTGCGCGTCGGACCTCAACTTTTCCCGTAAACGCAGAAAAAACGCAATTTTCAGGAGAAACGAGACAGACATCCCCTCCCTCTGCCACCCACCCGCCCAACTGACAGCCAGCCATTAGACATGCACAGATAGTTCTGAGGGTCTGTCTGTGATGTCATAAAGGGCCTGCTGATCAATGGGCAGCTTTCTGATTGGCTGCTGTATTTGATTGACAGATGGAAGCTGGCAGTTGATTGGCTGTCTAGCCTAAAGTGCGTTACACACCTCCCTGATGGTACCACTGGCTAAGACTCCACCTCAGCTCATTGGGTAATGAAAAATTTAGAACAATTGATGGATGAAAGCAGGCAGGCCGGCCATTTTGGGACGCTCAGTGGACTTGTTTAATGCAATGCACCTTTGTATATTCACATGCATTCGCTTCATGCTGTAACCACTGTTCATAAAAATTTGGAAACATGGCATACAGTGTATCATTTGGTGTCTAAGTCATGTTTCCCTTATTTTCCCTTCCCAGATACAAGACCGTTTGAGTGTTTGGGGCACTTTTTAGCTAAAATCATCCTACAGGGCCTAACTGCATATGCTAAAGCCTGCCTATTTTGAAGGGTGTAGTTGCCCCTGCAACCTCCAAAAATATCAGTATTTACTTCCCCAATAACCTGCTAACTCACCCCTGAAATACATACTTATTCACCCTATTTTGTTAATTGGACTCATTTCTCATTTGAATTGCCCATTTTTGGGGGGCCAGAAATGTGCGTCTTTAAAAGTTGATTTCTACGATACCCCAGTTTTGCGCGTCGGACCTCAACTTTTCCCGTAATTGCAGAAAAACCTCAATTTTCAGGAGAAACGAGACAGACATCCCCTCCCTCTGCCACCCACCCGCCCAACTGAAAGCCAGCCATTAGACATGCACAGATAGTTCTGAGGGTCTGTCTGTGATGTCATAAAGGGCCTGCTGATCAATGGGCAGCTTTCTGATTGGCTACTGTATTTGATTGACAGATGGAAGCTGGCAGCTGATTGGCTGTTTAGCCTAAAGTGCTTTACACACCTCCCTGAAGGTACCACTGGCTAAGACTCCACCTCAGCTCATTGGGTAATGAAAAATTTTGAACAATTGATGGATGAAAGCAGGCAGGCCGGCCATTTTGGGACGCTCAGTGGACTTGTTTAATGCAATGCACCTTTGTATATTCACATGCATTCGCTTCATGCTGTAACCACTGTGCATAAAAATTTGGAAACATGGCATACAGTGTATCATTTGGTGTCTAAGTCATGTTTCCCTTATTTTCCCTTCCCAGATACAAGCCCGTTTGAGTGTTTGGGGCACTTTTTAGCTAAAATCATCCTACAGGGCCTAACTGCATATGCTAAAGCCTGCCTATTTTGAAGGGTGTAGTTGCCCCTGCAACCTCCAAAAATATCAGGATTTACTTCCCCAATAACCTGCTAACTCACCCCTGAAATACATACTTATTCACCCTATTTTGTTAATTGGACTCATTTCTCATTTGAAATGCCCATTTTTGGGGGGAAAGAAATGTGCGTCTTTAAAAGGTGATTTCTACGATACCCCACTTTTGCGCGTCGGACCTCAACTTTTCCGGTAAACGCAGAAAAACCGCAATTTTCAGGAGAAACGAGACAGACATCCCCTCCCTCTGCCACCCACCCGCCCAACTGACAGCCAGCCATTAGACATGCACAGATAGTTCTGAGGGTCTGTCTGTGATGTCATAAAGGGCCTGCTGATCAATGGGCAGCTTTCTGATTGGCTGCTGTATTTGATTGACAGATGGAAGCTGGCAGCTGATTGGCTGTCTAGCCTAAAGTGCTTTACACACCTCCCTGATGGTACCACTGGCTAAGACTCCACCTCAGCTCATTGGGTAATGAAAAAATTAGAACAATTGATGGATGAAAGCAGGCAGGCCGGCCATTTTGGGACGCTCATTGGACTTGTTTAATGCAATGCACCTTTGTATATTCACATGCATTCGCTTCATGCTGTAACCACTGTGCATAAAAATTTGGAAACATGGCATACAGTGTATCATTTGGTGTCTAAGTCATGTTTCCCATATTTTCCCTTCCCAGATACAAGCCCGTTTGAGTGTTTGGGGCACTTTTTAGCTAAAATCATCCTACAGGGCCTAACTGCAAATGCTAAAGCCTGCCTATTTTGAATGGTGTAGTGGCCCCTGCAACCTCCAAAAATATCAGGACTTACTTCCGCAATAACCTGCTAACTCACCCCTGAAATACATACTTATTCACCCTATTTTGTTCATTGGACTCATTTCTCATTTGAAATGCCCATTTTTGGGGGGCCAGAAATGTGCGTCTTTAAAAGGTGATTTATACGATACCCCACTTTTGCGCGTCGGACCTCAACTTTTCCCGTAAACGCAGAAAAACCGCAATTTTCAGGAGAAACGAGACAGACATCCCCTCCCTCTGCCACCCACCCGCCCAACTGACAGCCAGCCATTAGACATGCGCAGGTAGTTCTGAGGGTCTGTCTGTGATGTCATAAAGGGCCTGCTGATCAATGGGCAGCTTTCAAATTGGCTGCTGTATTTGATTGACAGATGGAAGCTGGCAGCTGATTGGCTGTCTAGCCTAAAGTGCTTTACACACCTCCCTGATGATACCACCTCAGCTCATTGGGTAATGAAAAATTTAGAACAATTGATGGATGAAAGCAGGCAGGCCGGCCATTTTGGGACGCTCAGTGGACTTGTTTAATGCAATGCACCTTTGTATATTCACATGCATTCGCTTCATGCTGTAACCACTGTTCATAAAAATTTGGAAACATGGCATACAGTGTATCATTTGGTGTCTAAGTCATGTTTCCCATATTTTCCCTTCCCAGATACAAGCCCGTTTGAGTGTTTGGGGCACTTTTTAGCTAAAATCATCCTACAGGGCCTAACTGCAAATGCTAAAGCCTGCCTATTTTGAATGGTGTAGTGGCCCCTGCAACCTCCAAAAATATCAGGACTTACTTCCCCAATAACCTGCTAACTCACCCCTGAAATACATACTTATTCACCCAATTTTGTTCATTGGACTAATTTCTCATTTTAAATGCCCATTTTTGGGGGGCCAGAAATGTGCGTCTTTAAAAGTTGATTTCTACAATACCCCAGTTTTGCGCGTCGGACCTCAACTTTTCCCGTAAACGCAGAAAAACCGCAATTTTCAGGAGAAAGGAGACAGACATCCCCTCCCTCTGCCACCCACCCGCCCAACTGAAAGCCAGCCATTAGACATGCACAGATAGTTCTGAGGGTCTGTCTGTGATGTCATAAAGGGCCTGCTGATCAATGGGCAGCTTTCTGATTGGCTACTGTATTTGATTGACAGATGGAAGCTGGCAGCTGATTGGCTGTTTAGCCTAAAGTGCTTTACACACCTCCCTGATGGTACCACTGGCTAAGACTCCACCTCAGCTCATTGGGTAATGAAAAATTTAGAACAATTGATGGATGAAAGCAGGCAGGCCGGCCATTTTGGGACGCTCATTGGACTTGTTTAATGCAATGCACCTTTGCATTTTCACATGCATTCGCTTCATGCTGTAACCACTGTGCATAAAAATTTGGAAACATGGCATACAGTGTATTATTTGGTGTCTAAGTCATATTTCCCATATTTTCCCTTCCCAGATACAAGCCCGTTTGAGTGTTTGGGGCACTTTTTAGCTAAAATCATCCTACAGGGCCCAACTGCATATGCTAAAGCCTGCCTATTTTGAATGGTGTAGTTGCCCCTGCAACCTCCAAAAATATCATTATTTAATTCCCCAATAACCTGCTAACTCACCCCTGAAATACATACTTATTCACCCTATTTTGTTAATTGGACTCATTTCTCATTTGAATTGCCCATTTTTTGGGGGCCAGAAATGTGCGTCTTTAAAAGGTGATTTCTACGATACCCCACTTTTGCGCGTCGGACCTCAACTTTTCCCGTAAACGCAGAAAAACCGCAATTTTCAGGAGAAACGAGACAGACATCCCCTCCCTCTGCCACCCACCCGCCCAACTGACAGCCAGCCATTAGACATGCACAGATAGTTCTGAGGGTCTGTCTGTGATGTCATAAAGGGCCTGCTGATCAATGGGCAGCTTTCTGATTGGCTGCTGTATTTGATTGACAGATGGAAGCTGGCAGTTGATTGGCTGTCTAGCCTAAAGTGCGTTACACACCTCCCTGATGGTACCACTGGCTAAGACTCCACCTCAGCTCATTGGGTAATGAAAAATTTAGAACAATTGATGGATGAAAGCAGGCAGGCCGGCCATTTTGGGACGCTCAGGGAACTTGTTTAATGCAATGCACCTTTGTATATTCACATGCATTCACTTCATGCTGTAACCACTGTGCATAAAAATTTGGAAACATGGCATACAGTGTATCATTTGGTGTCTAAGTCATGTTTCCCTTATTTTCCCTTCCCAGATACAAGCCCTTTTGAGTGTTTGGGGCACTTTTTAGCTAAAATCATCCTACAGGGCCTAACTGCATATGCTAAAGCCTGCCTATTTTGAAGGGTGTATTTGCCCCTGCAACCTCCAAAAATATCAGGATTTACTTCCCCAATAACCTGCTAACTCACCCCTGAAATGCATACTTATTCACCCTATTTTGTTAATTGGACTCATTTCTCATTTGAAATGCCCATTTTTGGGGGGAAAGAAATGTGCGTCTTTAAAAGGTGATTTCTACGATACCCCACTTTTGCGCGTCGGACCTCAACTTTTCCCGTAAACGCAGAAAAACTGCAATTTTCAGGAGAAACGAGACAGACATCCCCTCCCTCTGCCACCCACCCGCCCAACTGACAGCCAGCCATTAGACATGCACAGATAGTTCTGAGGGTCTGTCTGTGATGTCATAAAGGGCCTGCTGATCAATGGGCAGCTTTCTGATTGGCTGCTGTATTTGATTGACAGATGGAAGCTGGCAGCTGATTGGCTGTCTAGCCTAAAGTGCTTTACACACCTCCCTGATGGTACCACTGGCTAAGACTCCACCTCAGCTCATTGGGTAATGAAAAATTTAGAACAATTGATGGATGAAAGCAGGCAGGCCGGCCATTTTGGGACGCTCAGTGGACTTGTTTAATGCAATGCACCTTTGTATTTTCACATGCATTCGCTTCATGCTGTAACCACTGTGCATAAAAATTTGGAAACATGGCATACAGTGTATCATTTGGTGTCTAAGTCATGTTTCCCATATTTTCCCTTCCCAGATACAAGCCCGTTAGAGTGTTTGGGGCACTTTTTAGCTAAAATCATCCTACAGGGCCTAACTGCATATGCTAAAGCCTGCCTATTTTGAAGGGTGTAGTTGCCCCTGCAACCTCCAAAAATATCAGGATTTACTTCCCCAATAACCTGCTAACTCACCCCTGAAATACATACTTATTCACCCAATTTTGTTAATTGGACTCATTTCTCATTTGAAATGCCCATTTTTGGGGGGGAAAAATGTGCGTCTTTAAAAGGTGATTTCTACGATACCCCACTTTTGCGCGTCGGACCTCAACTTTTCCTGTAATTGCAGAAAAACCGCAATTTTCAGGAGAAACGAGACAGACATCCCCTCCCTCTGCCACCCACCCGCCCAACTGAAAGCCAGCCATTAGACATGCACAGATAGTTCTGAGGGTCTGTCTGTGATGTCATAAAGGGCCTGCTGATCAATGGGCAGCTTTCTGATTGGCTACTGTATTTGATTGACAGATGGAAGCTGGCAGCTGATTGGCTGTTTAGCCTAAAGTGCTTTACACACCTCCCTGATGGTACCACTGGCAAAGACTCCACCTCAGCTCATTGGGTAATGAAAAATTTAGAACAATTGATGGATGAAAGCAGGCAGGCCGGCCATTTTGGGACGCTCAGTGGACTTGTTTAATGCAATGCACCTTTGTATATTCACATGCATTCGCTTCATGCTGTAACCACTGTGCATAAAAATTTGGAAACATGGCATACAGTGTATCATTTGGTGTCTAAGTCATGTTTCCCTTATTTTCCCTTCCCAGATACAAGCCCGTTTGAGTGTTTGGGGCACTTTTTAGCTAAAATCATCCTACAGGGCCTAACTGCATATGCTAAAGCCTGCCTATTTTGAAGGGTGTAGTTGCCCCTGCAACCTCCAAAAATATCAGGATTTACTTCCCCAATAACCTGCTAACTCACCCCTGAAATACATACTTATTCACGCTATTTTGTTCATTGGACTCATTTCTCATTTGAAATGCCCATTTTTGGGGGGAAAGAAATGTGCGTCTTTAAAAGGTGATTTCTACGATACCCCACTTTTGCGCGTCGGACCTCAACTTTTCCCGTAAACGCAGAAAAACCGCAATTTTCAGGAGAAACGAGACAGACATCCCCTCCCTCTGCCACCCACCCGCCCAACTGACAGCCAGCCATTAGACATGCACAGATAGTTCTGAGGGTCTGTCTGTGATGTCATAAAGGGCCTGCTGATCAATGGGCAGCTTTCTGATTGGCTGCTGTATTTGATTGACAGATGGAAGCTGGCAGCTGATTGGCTGTCTAGCCTAAAGTGCTTTACACACCTCCCTGATGGTACCACTGGCTAAGACTCCACCTCAGCTCATTGGGTAATGAAAAATTTAGAACAATTGATGGATGAAAGCAGGCAGGCCGGCCATTTTGGGACGCTCATTGGACTTGTTTAATGCAATGCACCTTTGTATTTTCACATGTATTTGCTTCATGCTGTAACCACTGTGCATAAAAATTTGGAAACATGGCATACAGTGTATCATTTGGTGTCTAAGTCATGTTTCCCATATTTTCCCTTCCCAGATACTAGCCCGTTTGAGTCACTTTTTATCTAAAATCATCCTACAGGGCCTAACTGCATATGCTAAAGCCTGCCTATTTTGAATGGTGTAGTTGCCCCTGCAACCTCCAAAAATATCAGTATTTACTTCCCCAATAACCTGCTAACTCACCCCTGAAATACATACTTATTCACCCTATTTTGTTAATTGGACTCATTTCTCATTTGAATTGCCCATTTTTGGGGGGGCAGAAATGTGCGTCTTTAAAAGTTGATTTCTACGATACCCCAGTTTTGCGCGTCGGACCTCAACTTTTCCCGTAATTGCAGAAAAACCGCAATTTTCAGGAGAAACGAGACAGACATCCCCTCCCTCTGCCACCCACCCGCCCAACTGAAAGCCAGCCATTAGACATGCACAGATAGTTCTGAGGGTCTGTCTGTGATGTCATAAAGGGCCTGCTGATCAATGGGCAGCTTTCTGATTGGCTACTGTATTTGATTGACAGATGGAAGCTGGCAGCTGATTGGCTGTTTAGCCTAAAGTGCGTTACACACCTCCCTGATGGTACCACTGGCTAAGACTCCACCTCAGCTCATTGGGTAATGAAAAATTTAGAACAATTGATGGATGAAAGCAGGCAGGCCGGCCATTTTGGGACGCTCATTGGACTTGTTTAATGCAATGCACCTTTGCATTTTCACATGCATTCGCTTCATGCTGTAACCACTGTGCATACAAATTTGGAAACATGGCATACAGTGTATTATTTGGTGTCTAAGTCATATTTCCCATATTTTCCCTTCCCAGATACAAGCCCGTTTGAGTGTTTGGGGCACTTTTTAGCTAAAATCATCCTACAGGGCCTAACTGCATATGCTAAAGCCTGCCTATTTTGAATGGTGTAGTTGCCCCTGCAACCTCCAAAAATATCAGGATTTACTTCCCCAATAACCTGCTAACTCATCCCTGAAATACATACTTATTCACCCTATTTTGTTAATTGGACTGATTTCTCATTTGAAATGCCCATTTTTGGGGGGCCAGAAATGTGCGTCTTTAAAAGGTGATTTCTACGATACCCCACTTTTGCGCGTCGGACCTAAACTTTTCCCGTAATTGCAGAAAAAACGCAATTTTCAGGAGAAACGAGACAGACATCCCCTCCCTCTGCCACCCACCCGCCCAACTGAAAGCCAGCCATTAGACATGCACAGATAGTTCTGAGGGTCTGTCTGTGATGTCATAAAGGGCCTGCTGATCAATGGGCAGCTTTCTGATTGGCTACTGTATTTGATTGACAGATGGAAGCTGGCAGCTGATTGGCTGTTTAGCCTAAAGTGCTTTACACACCTCCCTGAAGGTACCACTGGCTAAGACTCCACCTCAGCTCATTGGGTAATGAAAAATTTTGAACAATTGATGGATGAAAGCAGGCAGGCCGGCCATTTTGGGACGCTCAGTGGACTTGTTTAATGCAATGCACCTTTGTATATTCACATGCATTCGCTTCATGCTGTAACCACTGTGCAAAAAAATTTGGAAACATGGCATACAGTGTATCATTTGGTGTCTAAGTCATGTTTCCCTTATTTTCCCTTCCCAGATACAAGCCCGTTTGAGTGTTTGGGGCCCTTTTTAGCTAAAATCATCCTACAGGGCCTAACTGCATATGCTAAAGCCTGCCTATTTTGAAGGGTGTAGTTGCCCCTGCAACCTCCAAAAATATCAGGATTTACTTCCCCAATAACCTGCTAACTCACCCCTGAAATACATACTTATTCACCCTATTTTGTTAATTGGACTCATTTCTCATTTGAAATGCCCATTTTTGGGGGGCCAGAAATGTGCGTCTTTAAAAGGTGATTCTACGATACCCCACTTTTGCGCGTCGGACCTCAACTTTTCCGGTAAACGCAGAAAAACCGCAATTTTCAGGAGAAACGAGACAGACATCCCCTCCCTCTGCCACCCACCCGCCCAACTGACAGCCAGCCATTAGACATGCACAGATAGTTCTGAGGGTCTGTCTGTGATGTCATAAAGGGCCTGCTGATCAATGGGCAGCTTTCTGATTGGCTGCTGTATTTGATTGACAGATGGAAGCTGGCAGCTGATTGGCTGTCTAGCCTAAAGTGCTTTACACACCTCCCTGATGGTACCACTGGCTAAGACTCCACCTCAGCTCATTGGGTAATGAAAAAATTAGAACAATTGATAGATGAAAGCAGACAGGCCGGCCATTTCGGGACGCTCATTGGACTTGTTTAATGCAATGCACCTTTGTATATTCACATGCATTCGCTTCATGCTGTAACCACTGTGCATAAAAATTTGGAAACATGGCATACAGTGTATCATTTGGTGTCTAAGTCATGTTTCCCATATTTTCCCTTCCCAGATACAAGCCCGTTTGAGTGTTTGGGGCACTTTTTAGCTAAAATCATCCTACAGGGCCTAACTGCAAATGCTAAAGCCTGCCTATTTTGAATGGTGTAGTGGCCCCTGCAACCTCCAAAAATATCAGGACTTACTTCCGCAATAACGTGCTAACTCACCCCTGAAATACATACTTATTCACCCAATTTTGTTCATTGGACTCATTTCTCATTTTAAATGCCCATTTTTGGGGGGCCCGAAATGTGCGTCTTTAAAAGTTGATTTCTACGATACCCCAGTTTTGCGCGTCGGACCTCAACTTTTCCCGTAATTGCAGAAAAACCGCAATTTTCAGGAGAAAGGAGACAGACATCCCCTCCCTCTGCCACCCACCCGCCCAACTGAAAGCCAGCCATTAGACATGCACAGATAGTTCTGAGGGTCTGTCTGTGATGTCATAAAGGGCCTGCTGATCAATGGGCAGCTTTCTGATTGGCTACTGTATTTGATTGACAGATGGAAGCTGGCAGCTGATTGGCTGTTTAGCCTAAAGTGCTTTACACACCTCCCTGATGGTACCACTGGCTAAGACTCCACCTCAGCTCATTGGGTAATGAAAAATTTAGAACAATTGATGGATGAAAGCAGGCAGGCCGGCCATTTTGGGACGCTCATTGGACTTGTTTAATGCAATGCACCTTTGCATTTTCACATGCATTCGCTTCATGCTGTAACCACTTTGCATAAAAATTTGGAAACATGGCATACAGTGTATTATTTGGTGTCTAAGTCATATTTCCCATATTTTCCCTTCCCAGATACAAGCCCGTTTGAGTGTTTGGGGCACTTTTTAGCTAAAATCATCCTACAGGGCCTAACTGCATATGCTAAAGCCTGCCTATTTTGAATGGTGTAGTTGCCCCTGCAACCTCCAAAAATATCAGTATTTAATTCCCCAATAACCTGCTAACTCACCCCTGAAATACATACTTATTCACCCTATTTTGTTAATTGGACTCATTTCTCATTTGAATTGCCAATTTTTTGGGGGCCAGAAATGTGCGTCTTTAAAAGGTGATTTCTACGATACCCCACTTTTGCGCGTCGGACCTCAACTTTTCCCGTAAACGCAGAAAAACCGCAATTTTCAGGAGAAACGAGACAGACATCCCCTCCCTCTGCCACCCACCCGCCCAACTGACAGCCAGCCATTTGACATGCACAGATAGTTCTGAGGGTCTGTCTGTGATGTCATAAAGGGCCTGCTGATCAATGGGCAGCTTTCTGATTGGCTGCTGTATTTGATTGACAGATGGAAGCTGGCAGCTGATTGGCTGTCTAGCCTAAAGTGCTTTACACACCTCCCTGATGGTACCACTGGCTAAGACTCCACCTCAGCTCATTGGGTAATGAAAAATTTAGAACAATTGATGGATGAAAGCAGGCAGGCAGGCCATTTTGGGACGCTCAGTGGACTTGTTTAATGCAATGCACCTTTGTATATTCACATGCATTCGCTTCATGCTGTAACCACTGTGCATAAAAATTTGGAAACATGGCATACAGTGTATCATTTGGTGTCTATGTCATGTTTCCCTTATTTTCCCTTCCCAGATACAAGCCCGTTTGTGTGTTTGGGGCACTTTTTAGCTAAAATCATCCTACAGGGCCTAACTGCATATGCTAAAGCCTGCCTATTTTGAATGGTTTAGTTGCCCCTGCAACCTCCAAAAATATCAGGATTTACATCCCCAATAACCTGCTAACTCACCCCTGAAATACATACTTATTCACCCTATTTTGTTAATTGGACTCATTTCTCATTTGAAATGCCCATTTTTGGGGGGCCAGAAATGTGCGTCTTTAAAAGGTGATTTATATGATACCCCACTTTTGCGCGTCGGACCTTAACTTTTCCCGTAAACGCAGAAAAAACGCAATTTTCAGGAGAAACGAGACAGACATCCCCTCCCTCTGCCACCCACCCGCCCAACTGACAGCCAGCCATTAGACATGCGCAGGTAGTTCTGAGGGTCTGTCTGTGATGTCATAAAGGGCCTGCTGATCAATGGGCAGCTTTCAAATTGGCTGCTGTATTTGATTGACAGATGGAAGCTGGCAGCTGATTGGCTGTCTAGCCTAAAGTGCTTTACACACCTCCCTGATGATACCACTGGCTAAGACTCCACCTCAGCTCATTGGGTAATGAAAAATTTAGAACAATTGATGGATGAAAGCAGGCAGGCCGGCCATTTTGGGACGCTCAGTGGACTTGTTTAATGCAATGCACCTTTGTATATTCACATGCATTCGCTTCATGCTGTAACCACTGTGCATAAAAATTTGGAAACATGGCATACAGTGTATCATTTGGTGTCTAAGTCATGTTTCCCATATTTTCCCTTCCTAGATACAAGCCCGTTTGAGTGTTTAGGGCACTTTTTAGCTAAAATCATCCTACAGGGCCTAACTGCAAATGCTAAAGCCTGCCTATTTTGAATGGTGTAGTGGCCCCTGCAACCTCCAAAAATATCAGGACTTACTTCCCCAATAACCTGCTAACTCACCCCTGAAATACATACTTATTCACCCAATTTTGTTCAATGGACTCATTTCTCATTTTAAATGCCCATTTTTGGGGGGCCAGAAATGTGCGTCTTTAAAAGTTGATTTCTACGATACCCCAGTTTTGCGCGTCGGACCTCAACTTTTCCCGTAATTGCAGAAAAACCGCAATTTTCAGGAGAAAGGAGACAGACATCCCCTCCCTCTGCCACCCACCCGCCCAACTGAAAGCCAGCCATTAGACATGCACAGATAGTTCTGAGGGTCTGTCTGTGATGTCATAAAGGGCCTGCTGATCAATGGGCAGCTTTCTGATTGGCTACTGTATTTGATTGACAGATGGAAGCTGGCAGCTGATTGGCTGTTTAGCCTAAAGTGCTTTACACACCTCCCTGATGGTACCACTGGCTAAGACTCCACCTCAGCTCATTGGGTAATGAAAAATTTAGAACAATTGATGGATGAAAGCAGGCAGGCCGGCCATTTTGGGACGCTCATTGAACTTGTTTAATGCAATGCACCTTTGCATTTTCACATGCATTCGCTTCATGCTGTAACCACTGTGCATAAAAATTTGGAAACATGGCATACAGTGTATTATTTGGTGTCTAAGTCATATTTCCCATATTTTCCCTTCCCAGATACAAGCCCGTTTGAGTGTTTGGGGCACTTTTTAGCTAAAATAATCCTACAGGGCCTAACTGCATATGCTAAAGCCTGCCTATTTTGAATGGTGTAGTTGCCCCTGCAACCTCCAAAAATATCAGTATTTAATTCCCCAATAACCTGCTAACTCACCCCTGAAATACATACTTATTCACCCTATTTTGTTAATTGGACTCATTTCTCATTTGAATTGCCCATTTTTGGGGGGCCAGAAATGTGCGTCTTTAAAAGGTGATTTCTACGATACCCCACTTTTGCGCGTCGGACCTCAACTTTTCCCGTAAACGCAGAAAAACCGCAATTTTCAGGAGAAACGAGACAGACATCCCCTCCCTCTGCCACCCACCCGCCCAACTGACAGCCAGCCATTAGACATGCACAGATAGTTCTGAGGGTCTGTCTGTGATGTCATAAAGGGCCTGCTGATCAATGGGCAGCTTTCTGATTGGCTGCTGTATTTGATTGACAGATGGAAGCTGGCAGTTGATTGGCTGTCTAGCCTAAAGTGCGTTACACACCTCCCTGATGGTACCACTGGCTAAGACTCCACCTCAGCTCATTGGGTAATGAAAAATTTAGAACAATTGATGGATGAAAGCAGGCAGGCCGGCCATTTTGGGACGCTCAGTGGACTTGTTTAATGCAATGCACCTTTGTATATTCACATGCATTCGCTTCATGCTGTAACCACTGTGCATAAAAATTTGGAAACATGGCATACAGTGTATCATTTGGTGTCTAAGTCATGTTTCCCTTATTTTCCCTTCCCAGATACAAGCCCGTTTGAGTGTTTGGGGCACTTTTTAGCTAAAATCATCCTACAGGGCCTAACTGCATATGCTAAAGCCTGCCTATTTTGAAGGGTGTAGTTGCCCCTGCAACCTCCAAAAATATCAGGATTTACTTCCCCAATAACCTGCTAACTCACCCCTGAAATACATACTTATTCACCCTATTTTGTTAATTGGACTCATTTCTCATTTGAAATGCCCATTTTTTGGGGGGGAAAAATGTGCGTCTTTAAAAGGTGATTTCTACGATACCCCACTTTTGCGCGTCGGACCTCAACTTTTCCCGTAATTGCAGAAAAACCGCAATTTTCAGGAGAAACGAGACAGACATCCCCTCCCTCTGCCACCCACCCGCCCAACTGAAAGCCAGCCATTAGACATGCACAGATAGTTCTGAGGGTCTGTCTGTGATGTCATAAAGGGCCTGCTGATCAATGGGCAGCTTTCTGATTGGCTACTGTATTTGATTGACAGATGGAAGCTGGCAGCTGATTGGCTGTTTAGCCTAAAGTGCTTTACACACCTCCCTGATGGTTCCACTGGCTAAGACTCCACCTCAGCTCATTGGGTAATGAAAAATTTAGAACAATTGATGGATGAAAGCAGGCAGGCCGGCCATTTTGGGACGCTCAGTGGACTTGTTTAATGCAATGCACCTTTGTATATTCACATGCATTCGCTTCATGCTGTAACCACTGTGCATAAAAATTTGGAAACATGGCATACAGTGTATCATTTGGTGTCTAAGTCATGTTTCCCTTATTTTCCCTTCCCAGATACAAGCCTGTTTGAGTGTTTGGGGCACTTTTTAGCTAAAATCGTCCTACAGGGCCTAACTGCATATGCTAAAGCCTGCCTATTTTGAAGGGTGTAGTTGCCCCTGCAACCTCCAAAAATATCAGGATTTACTTCCCCAATAACCTGCTAACTCACCCCTGAAATATATACTTATTCACCCTATTTTGTTCATTGGACTCATTTCTCATTTGAAATGCCCATTTTTGGGGGGAAAGAAATGTGCGTCTTTAAAAGGTGATTTCTATGATACCCCACTTTTGCGCGTCGGACCTCAACTTTTCCCGTAAACGCAGAAAAACCGCAATTTTCAGGAGAAACGAGACAGACATCCCCTCCCTCTGCCACCCACCCGCCCAACTGACAGCCAGCCATTAGACATGCACAGATAGTTCTGAGGGTCTGTCTGTGATGTCATAAAGGGCCTGCTGATCAATGGGCAGCTTTCTGATTGGCTGCTGTATTTGATTGACAGATGGAAGCTGGCAGCTGATTGGCTGTCTAGCCTAAAGTGCTTTACACACCTCCCTGATGGTACCACTGGCTAAGACTCCACCTCAGCTCATTGGGTAATGAAAAATTTAGAACAATTGATGGATGAAAGCAGGCAGGCCGGCCATTTTGGGACGCTCATTGGACTTGTTTAATGCAATGCACCTTTGTATTTTCACATGTATTCGCTTCATGCTGTAACCACTGTGCATAAAAATTTGGAAACATGGCATACAGTGTATCATTTGGTGTCTAAGTCATGTTTCCCATATTTTCCCTTCCCAGATACTAGCCCGTTTGAGTGTTTGGGGCACTTTTTATCTAAAATCATCCTACAGGGCCTAACTGCATATGCTAAAGCCTGCCTATTTTGAATGGTGTAGTTGCCCCTGCAACCTCCAAAAATATCAGTATTTACTTCCCCAATAACCTGCTAACTCACCCCTGAAATACATACTTATTCACCCTATTTTGTTAATTGGACTCATTTCTCATTTGAATTGCCCATTTTTGGGGGGCCAGAAATGTGCGTCTTTAAAAGTTGATTTCTACGATACCCCAGTTTTGCGCGTCGGACCTCAACTTTTCCCGTAATTGCAGAAAAACCGCAATTTTCAGGAGAAACGAGACAGACATCCCCTCCCTCTGCCACCCACCCGCCCAACTGAAAGCCAGCCATTAGACATGCACAGATAGTTCTGAGGGTCTGTCTGTGATGTCATAAAGGGCCTGCTGATCAATGGGCAGTTTTCTGATTGGCTACTGTATTTGATTGACAGATGGAAGCTGGCAGCTATTTGGCTGTTTAGCCTAAAGTGCGTTACACACCTCCCTGATGGTACCACTGGCTAAGACTCCACCTCAGCTCATTGGGTAATGAAAAATTTAGAACAATTGATGGATGAAAGCAGGCAGGCCGGCCATTTTGGGACGCTCATTGGACTTGTTTAATGCAATGCACCTTTGCATTTTCACATGCATTCGCTTCATGCTGTAACCACTGTGCATAAAAATTTGGAAACATGGCATACAGTGTATTATTTGGTGTCTAAGTCATATTTCCCATATTTTCCCTTCCCAGATATAAGCCCGTTTGAGTGTTTGGGGCACTTTTTAGCTAAAATCATCCTACAGGGCCTAACTGCATATGCTAAAGCCTGCCTATTTTGAATGGTGTAGTTGCCCCTGCAACCTCCGAAAATATCAGGATTTACTTCCCCAATAACCTGCTAACTCATCCCTGAAATACATACTTATTCACCCTATTTTGTTCATTGGACTCATTTCTCATTTGAAATGCCCATTTTTGAGGGGAAGGAAATGTGCGTCTTTAAAAGGTGATTTCTACGATACCCCACTTTTGCGCGTCGGACCTCAACTTTTCCCGTAAACGCAGAAAAACCGCAATTTTCAGGAGAAACGAGACAGACATCCCCTCCCTCTGCCACCCACCCGCCCAACTGAAAGCCAGCCATTAGACATGCACAGATAGTTCTGAGGGTCTGTCTGTGATGTCATAAAGGGCCTGCTGATCAATGGGCAGTTTTCTGATTGGCTACTGTATTTGATTGACAGATGGAAGCTGGCAGCTGATTGGCTGTTTAGCCTAAAGTGCGTTACACACCTCCCTGATGGTACCACTGGCTAAGACTCCACCTCAGCTCATTGGGTAATGAAAAATTTAGAACAATTGATGGATGAAAGCAGGCAGGCCGGCCATTTTGGGACGCTCATTGGACTTGTTTAATGCAATGCACCTTTGCATTTTCACATGCATTCGCTTCATGCTGTAACCACTGTGCATAAAAATTTGGAAACATGGCATACAGTGTATTATTTGGTGTCTAAGTCATATTTCCCATATTTTCCCTTCCCAGATATAAGCCCGTTTGAGTGTTTGGGGCACTTTTTATCTAAAACCATCCTACAGGGCCTAACTGCATATGCTAAAGCCTGCCTATTTTGAATGGTGTAGTTGCCCCTGCAACCTCCAAATATATCAGTATTTACTTCCCCAATAACCTGCTAACTCACCCCTGAAATACATACTTATTCACCCTATTTTGTTAATTGGACTCATTTCTCATTTGAATTGCCCATTTTTGGGGGGCCAGAAATGTGCGTCTTTAAAAGTTGATTTCTACGATACCCCAGTTTTGCGCGTCGGACCTCAACTTTTCCCGTAAACGCAGAAAAACCGCAATTTTCAGGAGAAACGAGACAGACATCCCCTCCCTCTGCCACCCACCCGCCCAACTGACAGCCAGCCATTAGACATGCACAGATAGTTCTGAGGGTCTGTCTGTGATGTCATAAAGGGCCTGCTGATCAATGGGCAGCTTTCTGATTGGCTGCTGTATTTGATTAACAGATGGAAGCTGGCAGCTGATTGGCTGTCTAGCCTAAAGTGCTTTACACACCTCCCTGATGGTACCACTGGCTAAGACTCCACCTCAGCTCATTGGGTAATGAAAAATTTAGAACAATTGATGGATGAAAGCAGGCAGGCCGGCCATTTTGGGACGCTCATTGGACTTGTTTAATGCAATGCACCTTTGCATTTTCACATGCATTCGCTTCATGCTGTAACCACTGTGCATAAAAATTTGGAAACATGGCATACAGTGTATTATTTGGTGTCTAAGTCATATTTCCCATATTTTCACTTCCCAGATACAAGCCCGTTTGAGTGTTTGGGTCACTTTTTAGCTAAAATCATCCTACAGGGCCTAACTGCATATGCTAAAGCCTGCCTATTTTGAATGGTGTAGTTGCCCCTGCAACCTCCAAAAATATCAGGATTTACTTCCCCAATAACCTGCTAACTCACCCCTGAAATACATACTTATTCACCCTATTTTGTTAATTGGACTGATTTCTCATTTGAAATGCCCATTTTTGGGGGGCCAGAAATGTGCGTCTTTAAAAGGTGATTTCTACGATACCCCACTTTTGCGCGTCGGACCTCAACTTTTCCCGTAATTGCAGAAAAAACGCAATTTTCAGGAGAAACGAGACAGACATCCCCTCCCTCTGCCACCCACCCGCCCAACTGAAAGCCAGCCATTAGACATGCACAGATAGTTCTGAGGGTCTGTCTGTGATGTCATAAAGGGCCTGCTGATCAATGGGCAGCTTTCTGATTGGCTACTGTATTTGATTGACAGATGGAAGCTGGCAGCTGATTGGCTGTTTAGCCTAAAGTGCTTTACACACCTCCCTGAAGGTACCACTGGCTAAGACTCCACCTCAGCTCATTGGGTAATGAAAAATTTTGAACTATTGATGGATGAAAGCAGGCAGGCCGGCCATTTTGGGACGCTCAGTGGACTTGTTTAATGCAATGCACCTTTGTATATTCACATGCATTCGCTTCATGCTGTAACCACTGTGCATAAAAATTTGGAAACATGGCATACAGTGTATCATTTGGTGTCTAAGTCATGTTTCCCTTATTTTCCCTTCCCAGATACAAGCCCGTTTGAGTGTTTGGGGCACTTTTTAGCTAAAATCATCCTACAGGGCCTAACTGCATATGCTAAAGCCTGCCTATTTTGAAGGGTGTAGTTGCCCCTGCAACCTCCAAAAATATCAGGATTTACTTCCCCAATAACCTGCTAACTCACCCCTGAAATACATACTTATTCACCCTATTTTGTTAATTGGACTCATTTCTCATTTGAAATGCCCATTTTTGGGGGGAAAGAAATGTGCGTCTTTAAAAGGTGATTTCTACGATACCCCGCTTTTGCGCGTCGGACCTCAACTTTTCCCGTAAACGCAGAAAAACCGCAGTTTTCAGGAGAAACGAGACAGACATCCCCTCCCTCTGCCACCCACCCGCCCAACTGACAGTCAGCCATTAGACATGCACAGATAGTTCTGAGGGTCTGTCTGTGATGTCATAAAGGGCCTGCTGATCAATGGGCAGCTTTCTGATTGGCTGCTGTATTTGATTGACAGATGGAAGCTGGCAGCTGATTGGCTGTCTAGCCTAAAGTGCTTTACACACCTCCCTGATGGTACCACTGGCTAAGACTCCACCTCACCTCATTGGGTAATGAAAAATTTAGAACAATTGATGGATGAAAGCAGGCAGGCCGGCCATTTTGGGACGCTCATTGGACTTGTTTAATGCAATGCACCTTTGTATTTTCACATGTATTCGCTTCATGCTGTAACCACTGTGCATAAAAATTTGGAAACATGGCATACAGTGTATCATTTGGTGTCTAAGTCATGTTTCCCATATTTTCCCTTCCCAGATACTAGCCCGTTTGAGTGTTTGGGGCACTTTTTATCTAAAATCATCCTACAGGGCCTAACTGCATATGCTAAAGTCTGCCTATTTTGAATGGTGTAGTTGCCCCTGCAACCTCCAAAAATATCAGTATTTACTTCCCCAATAACCTGCTAACTCACCCCGGAAATACATACTTATTCACCCTATTTTGTTAATTGGACTCATTTCTCATTTGAATTGCCCATTTTTGGGGGGCCAGAAATGTGCGTCTTTAAAAGTTGATTTCTACAATACCCCAGTTTTGCTCGTCGGACCTCAACTTTTCCCGTAATTGCAGAAAAACCGCAATTTTCAGGAGAAACGAGACAGACATCCCCTCCCTCTGCCACCCACCCGCCCAACTGAAAGCCAGCCATTAGACATGCACAGATAGCTCTGAGGGTCTGTCTGTGATGTCATAAAGGGCCTGCTGATCAATGGGCAGCTTTCTGATTGGCTACTGTATTTGATTGACAGATGGAAGCTGGCAGCTGATTGGCTGTTTAGCCTAAAGTGCGTTACACACCTCCCTGATGGTACCACTGGCTAAGACTTCACCTCAGCTCATTGGGTAATGAAAAATTTAGAACAATTGATGGATGAAAGCAGGCAGGCCGGCCATTTTGGGACCCTCATTGGACTTGTTTAATGCAATGCACCTTTGCATTTTCACATGCATTCGCTTCATGCTGTAACCACTGTGCATAAAAATTTGGAAACATGGGATACAGTGTATCATTTGGTGTCTAAGTCATGTTTCCCATATTTTCCCTTCCCAGATACAAGCCCGTTTGAGTGTTTGGGGCACTTTTTAGCTAAAATCATCCTACAGGGCCTAACTGCATATGCTAAAGCCTGCCTATTTTGAATGGTGTAGTGGCCCCTGCAACCTCCAAAAATATCAGGACTTACTTCCCCAATAACCTGCTAACTCACCCCTGAAATACATACTTATTCACCCTATTTTGTTAATTGGACTCATTTTTCATTTGAAATGCCCATTTTTGGGGAGTTAGAAATGTGCGTCTTTAAAAGGTGATTTCTACGATACCCCACTTTTGCGCGTCGGACCTCAACTTTTCCCGTAAACGCAGAAAAACCGCAATTTTCAGGAGAAACGAGACAGACATCCCCTCCCTCTGCCACCCACCCGCCCAACTGACAGCCAGCCATTAGACATGCACAGATAGTTCTGAGGGTCTGTCTGTGATGTCATAAAGGGCCTGCTGATCAATGGGCAGCTTTCTGATTGGCTGCTGTATTTGATTGACAGATGGAAGCTGGCAGCTGATTGGCTGTCTAGCCTAAAGTGCTTTACACACCTCCCTGATGGTACCACTGGCTAAGACTCCACCTCAGCTCATTGGGTAATGAAAAATTTAGAACAATTGATGGATGAAAGCAGGCAGGCCGGCCATTTTGGGACGCTCATTGGACTTGTTTAATGCAATGCACCTTTGTATTTTCACATGCATTCGCTTCATGCTGTAACCACTGGGCATAAAAATTTGGAAACATGGCATACAGTGTATCATTTGGTGTCTAAGTCATGTTTCCCATGTTTTTCCTTCCCAGATACTAGCCCGTTTGAGTGTTTGGGGCACTTTTTAGCTAAAATCATCCTATGGGGCCTAACTGCATATGCTAAAGCCTGCCTATTTTGAATGGTCTAGTGGCCCCTGCAACCTCCAAAAATATCAGGACTTACTTCCCCAATAACCTGCTAACTCACCCCTGAAATACATACTTATTAACCCTATTTTGTTCATTGGACTCATTTCTCATTTGAAATGCCCATTTTTGGGGGGCCAGAAATTTGCGTCTTTAAAAGGTGATTTCTACGATACCCCTCTTTTGCGCGTCCGACCTCAACTTTTCCCGTAAACGCAGAAAAACCGCAATTTTCAGGAGAAACGAGACAGACATCCCCTCCCTCTGCCACCCACCCGCCCAACTGACAGCCAGCCATTAGACATGCACAGATAGTTCTGAGGTTCTATCTGTGATGTCATAAAGGGCCTGCTGATCAATGGGCAGCTTTCTGATTGGCTGCTGTATTAGATTGACAGATGGAAGCTTGCATCTGATTGGCTGTCTAGCCTAAAGTGCTTTACACACCTCCCTGATGGTACCACTCGCTAAGACTCCACCTCAGCTCATTGGGTAATGAAAAATTTAGAACAATTTATGGATGAAAGCAGGCAGGCCGGCCATTTTGGGGCGCTCAGTGGACTTGTTTAATGCAATGCACCTTTGTATATTCACATGCATTCGCTTCATGCTGTAACCACTGTGCATAAAAATTTGGAAACATGGCATACAGTGTATCATTTGGTGTCTAAGTCATGTTTCCCATATTTTCCCTTCCCAGATACAAGCCCGTTTGAGTGTTTGGGGCACTTTTTAGCTAAAATCATCCTACAGGGCCTAACTGCATATGCTAAAGCCTGCCTATTTTGAATGGTGTAGTTGCCCCTGCAAACTCCAAAAATATCAGGATTTACTTCCCCAATAACCTGCTAACTCACCCCTGAAATACCTACTTATTCACCCTATTTTGTTCATTGGACTCATTTCTCATTTGAAATGCCCATTTTTGGGGAGCCAGAAATGTGCGTCTTTAAAAGGTGATTTCTACAATACCCCACTTTTGCGCGTCGGACCTCAACTTTTCCCGTAAACGCAGAAAAACCGCAATTTTCAGGAGAAACGAGAAAGACATCCCCTCCCTCTGCCACCCACCCGCCCAACTGAAAGCCAGCCATTAGACATGCACAGATAGTTCTGAAGGTCTGTCTGTGATGTCATAAAGGGCCTGCTGATCAATGGGCAGCTTTCTGATTGGCTGCTGTATTTGATTGACAGATGGAAGCTGGCAGCTGATTGGCTGTCTAGCCTAAAGTGCTTTACACACCTCCCTGATGGTACCACTGGCTAAGACTCCACCTCAGCTCATTGGGTAATGAAAAATTTAGAACAATTGATGGATGAAAGCAGGCAGGCCGGCCATTTTGGGACGCTCATTGGACTTGTTTAATGCAATGCACCTTTGTATTTTCACATGCATTCGCTTCATGCTGTAACCACTGTGCATAAAAATTAGGAAACATGGCATACAGTGTATCATTTGGTGTCTAAGTCATGTTTCCCATATTTTCCCTTCCCAGATACAGGCCCGTTTGAGTGTTTGGGGCACTTTTTAGCTAAAATCATCCTACAGGGCCTAACTGCATATGCTAAAGCCTGCCTATTTTGAATGGTGTAGTGGCCCCTGCAACCTCCAAAAATATCAGGACTTACTTCCCCAATAACCTGCTAACTCACCCCTGAAATACATACTTATTCACCCTATTTTGTTAATTGGACTCATTTTTCATTTGAAATGCCCATTTTTGGGGAGTTAGAAATGTGCGTCTTTAAAAGGTGATTTCTACGATACCCCACTTTTGCGCGTCGGACCTCAACTTTTCCCGTAAACGCAGAAAAACCGCAATTTTCAGGAGAAACGAGACAGACATCCCCTCCCTCTGCCACCCACCTGCCCAACTGAAAGCCAGCCATTAGAGATGCACAGATAGTTCTGAGGGTCTGTCTGTGATGTCATAAAGGGCCTGCTGATCAATGGGCAGCTTTCTGATTGGCTGCTGTATTTGATTGACAGATGGAAGCTGGCAGCTGATTGGCTGTCTAGCCTAAAGTGCTTTACACACCTCCCTGATGGTACCACTGGCTAAGACTCCACCTCAGCTCATTGGGTAATGAAAAATTTAGAACAATTGATGGATGAAAGCAGGCAGGCCGGCCATTTTGGGATGCTCATTGGACTTGTTTAATGCAATGCACCTTTGTATTTTCACATGCATTCGCTTCATGCTGTAACCACTGTGCATAAAAATTTGGAAACATGGCATACAGTGTATCATTTGGTGTCTAAGTCATGTTTCCCATATTTTCCCTTCCCAGATACAAGCCCGTTTGAGTGTTTGGGGCACTTTTTAGTTAAAATCATCCTACAGGGCCTAACTGCATATGCTAAAGCCTGCCTATTTTGAATGGTGTAGTGGCCCCTGCAACCTCCAAAAATATCAGGACTTACTTCCCCAATAACCTGCTAACTCACCCCTGAAATACATACTTATTCACCCTATTTTGTTCATTGGACTCATTTCTCATTTGAAATGCCCATTTTTGGGGAGCCAGAAATGTGCGTCTTTAAAAGGTGATTTCTACAATACCCCACTTTTGCGCGTCGGACCTCAACTTTTCCCGTAAACGCAGAAAAACCGCAATTTTCAGGAGAAACGAGAAAGACATCCCCTCCCTCTGCCACCCACCCGCCCAACTGAAAGCCAGCCATTAGACATGCACAGATAGTTCTGAAGGTCTGTCTGTGATGTCATAAAGGGCCTGCTGATCAATGGGCAGCTTTCTGATTGGCTGCTGTATTTGATTGACAGATGGAAGCTGGCAGCTGATTGGCTGTCTAGCCTAAAGTGCTTTACACACCTCCCTGATGGTACCACTGGCTAAGACTCCACCTCAGCTCATTGGGTAATGAAAAATTTAGAACAATTGATGGATGAAAGCAGGCAGGCCGGCCATTTTGGGACGCTCATTGGACTTGTTTAATGCAATGCACCTTTGTATTTTCACATGCATTCGCTTCATGCTGTAACCACTGTGCATAAACATGGCATACAGTGTATCATTTGGTGTCTAAGTCATGTTTCCCATATTTTCCCTTCCCAGATACAGGCCCGTTTGAGTGTTTGGGGCACTTTTTAGCTAAAATCATCCTACAGGGCCTAACTGCATATGCTAAAGCCTGCCTATTTTGAATGGTGTAGTGGCCCCTGCAACCTCCAAAAATATCAGGACTTACTTCCCCAATAACCTGCTAACTCACCCCTGAAATACATACTTATTCACCCTATTTTGTTAATTGGACTCATTTTTCATTTGAAATGCCCATTTTTGGGGAGTTAGAAATGTGCGTCTTTAAAAGGTGATTTCTACGATACCCCACTTTTGCGCGTCGGACCTCAACTTTTCCCGTAAACGCAGAAAAACCGCAATTTTCAGGAGAAACGAGACAGACATCCCCTCCCTCTGCCACCCACCTGCCCAACTGAAAGCCAGCCATTAGACATGCACAGATAGTTCTGAGGGTCTGTCTGTGATGTCATAAAGGGCCTGCTGATCAATGGGCAGCTTTCTGATTGGCTGCTGTATTTGATTGACAGATGGAAGCTGGCAGCTGATTGGCTGTCTAGCCTAAAGTGCTTTACACACCTCCCTGATGGTACCACTGGCTAAGACTCCACCTCAGCTCATTGGGTAATGAAAAATTTAGAACAATTGATGGATGAAAGCAGGCAGGCCGGCCATTTTGGGATGCTCATTGGACTTGTTTAATGCAATGCACCTTTGTATTTTCACATGCATTCGCTTCATGCTGTAACCACTGTGCATAAAAATTTGGAAACATGGCATACAGTGTATCATTTGGTGTCTAAGTCATGTTTCCCATATTTTCCCTTCCCAGATACAAGCCCGTTTGAGTGTTTGGGGCACTTTTTAGTTAAAATCATCCTACAGGGCCTAACTGCATATGCTAAAGCCTGCCTATTTTGAATGGTGTAGTGGCCCCTGCAACCTCCAAAAATATCAGGACTTACTTCCCCAATAACCTGCTAACTCACCCCTGAAATACATACTTATTCACCCTATTTTGTTCATTGGACTCATTTCTCATTTGAAATGCCCATTTTTGGGGGGCCAGAAATGTGCGTCTTTAAAAGGTGATTTCTACGATACCCCTCTTTTGCGCGTCCGACCTCAACTTTTCCCGTAAACGCAGAAAAACCGCAATTTTCAGGAGAAACGAGACAGACATCCCCTCCCTCTGCCACCCACCCGCCCAACTGACAGCCAGCCATTAGACATGCACAGATAGTTCTGAGGGTCTGTCTGTGATGTCATAAAGGGCCTGCTGATTAATGGGCAGCTTTCTGATTGGCTGCTGTATTAGATTGACAGATGGAAGCTGGCAGCTGATTGGCTGTCTAGCCTAAAGTGCTTTACACACCTCCCTGATGGTACCACTCGCTAAGACTCCACCTCAGCTCATTGGGTAATGAAAAATTTAGAACAATTTATGGATGAAAGCAGGCAGGCCGACCATTTTGGGGCGCTCAGTGGACTTGTTTAATGCAATGCACCTTTGTATATTCACATGCATTCGCTTCATGCTGTAACCACTGTGCATAAAAATTTGAAAACATGGCATACAGTGTATCATTTGGTGTCTAAGTCATGTTTCCCATATTTTCCCTTCCCAGATACAAGCCCGTTTGAGTGTTTGGGGCACTTTTTAGCTAAAATCATCCTACAGGGCCTAACTGCATATGCTAAAGCCTGCCTATTTTGAATGGTGTAGTGGCCCCTGCAACCTCCAAAAATATCAGGACTTACTTCCCCAATAACATGCTAACTCACCCCTGAAATACATACTTATTCACCCTATTTTGTTCATTGGACTCATTTCTCATTTGAAATGCCCATTTTTGGGGAGCCAGAAATGTGCGTCTTTAAAAGGTGATTTCTACGATACCCCACTTTTGCGCGTCGGACCTCAACTTTTCCCGTAAACGCAGAAAAACCGCAATTTTCAGGAGAAAGGAGACAGACATCCCCTCCCTCTGCCACCCACCCGCCCAACTGAAAGCCAGCCATTAGACATGCACAGATAGTTCTGAGGGTCTGTCTGTGATGTCATAAAGGGCCTGCTGATCAATGGGCAGCTTTCTGATTGGCTGCTGTATTTGATTGACAGATGGGAGCTGGCAGCTGATTGGCTGTCTAGCCTAAAGTGCTTTACACACCTCCCTGATGGTACCACTGGCTAAGACTCCACCTCAGCTCATTGGGTAATGAAAAATTTAGAACAATTGATGGATGAAAGCAGGCAGGCCGGCCATTTTGGGACGCTCATTGGACTTGTTTAATGCAATGCACCTTTGTATTTTCACATGCATTCGCTTCATGCTGTAACCACTGTGCATAAAAATTTGGAAACATTGCATACAGTGTATCATTTTGGTGTCTAAGTCATGTTTCCCATATTTTCCCTTCCCAGATACAAGCCCGTTTGAGTGTTTGGGGCACTTTTTAGCTAAAATCATCCTACAGGGCCTAACTGCATATGCTAAAGCCTGCCTATTTTGAATGGTGTAGTTGCCCCTGCAACCTCCAAAAATATCAGGATTTACTTCCCCAATAACCTGCTAACTCACCCCTGAAATACCTACTTATTCACCCTATTTTGTTAATTGGACTCATTTCTCATTTGAAATGCCCATTTTTGGGGGGCCAGAAATGTGCGTCTTTAAACGGTGATTTCTACGATACCCCACTTTTGCGCGTCGGACCTCAACTTTTCCCGTAAACGCAGAAAAACCGCAATTTTCAGGAGAAACGAGACAGACATCCCCTCCCTCTGCCACCCACCCGCCCAACTGACAGCCAGCCATTAGACATGCACAGATAGTTCTGAGGGTCTGTCTGTGATGTCATAAAGGGCCTGCTGATCAATGGGCAGCTTTCTGATTGGCTGCTGTATTTGATTGACAGATGGAAGCTGGCAGCTGATTGGCTGTCTAGCCTAAAGTGCTTTACACACCTCCCTGATGGTACCACTGGCTAAGACTCCACCTCAGCTCATTGGGTAATGAAAAATTTAGAACAATTGATGGATGAAAGCAGGCAGGCCGGCCATTTTGGGATGCTCATTGGACTTGTTTAATGCAATGCACCTTTGTATTTTCACATGCATTCGCTTCATGCTGTAACCACTGTGCATAAAAATTTGGAAACATGGCATACAGTGTATCATTTGGTGTCTAAGTCATGTTTCCCATATTTTCCCTTCACAGATTCAAGCCCGTTTGAGTGTTTGGGGCACTTTTTAGCTAAAATCATCCTACAGGGCCTAACTGCATATGCTAAAGCCTGCCTATTTTGAATGGTGTAGTTGCCCCTGCAAACTCCAAAAATATCAGGATTTACTTCCCCAATAACCTGCTAACTCACCCCTGAAATACCTACTTATTCACCCTATTTTGTTAATTGGACTCATTTCTCATTTGAAATGCCCATTTTTGGGGGGCCAGAAATGTGCGTCTTTAAACGGTGATTTCTATGATACCCCACTTTTGCCCGTCGGACCTCAACTTTTCCCGTAAACGCAGAAAAACCGCAATTTTCAGGAGAAACGAGACAGACATCCCTCCCTCTGCCACCCACCCGCCCAACTGAAAGCCAGCCATTAGACATGCACAGATAGTTCTGAGGGTCTGTCTGTGATGTCATAAAGGGCCTGCTGATCAATGGGCAGCTTTCTGATTGGCTGCTGTATTTGATTGACAGATGGGAGCTGGCAGCTGATTGGCTGTCTAGCCTAAAGTGCTTTACACACCTCCCTGATGGTACCACTGGCTAAGACTCCACCTCAGCTCATTGGGTAATGAAAAATTTAGAACAATTGATGGATGAAAGCAGGCAGGCCGGCCATTTTGGGACGCTCATTGGACTTGTTTAATGCAATGCACCTTTGTATTTTCACATGCATTCGCTTCATGCTGTAACCACTGTGCATAAAAATTTGGAAACATTGCATACAGTGTATCATTTTGGTGTCTAAGTCATGTTTCCCATATTTTCCCTTCCCAGATACAAGCCCGTTTGAGTGTTTGGGGCACTTTTTAGCTAAAATCATCCTACAGGGCCTAACTGCATATGCTAAAGCCTGCCTATTTTGAATGGTGTAGTTGCCCCTGCAACCTCCAAAAATATCAGGATTTACTTCCCCAATAACCTGCTAACTCACCCCTGAAATACCTACTTATTCACCCTATTTTGTTAATTGGACTCATTTCTCATTTGAAATGCCCATTTTTGGGGGGCCAGAAATGTGCGTCTTTAAACGGTGATTTCTACGATACCCCACTTTTGCGCGTCGGACCTCAACTTTTCCCGTAAACGCAGAAAAACCGCAATTTTCAGGAGAAACGAGACAGACATCCCCTCCCTCTGCCACCCACCCGCCCAACTGACAGCCAGCCATTAGACATGCACAGATAGTTCTGAGGGTCTGTCTGTGATGTCATAAAGGGCCTGCTGATCAATGGCAGCTTTCTGATTGGCTAGCTGTATTTGATTGACAGATGGAAGCTGGCAGCTGATTGGCTGTCTAGCCTAAAGTGCTTTACACACCTCCCTGATGGTACCACTGGCTAAGACTCCACCTCAGCTCATTGGGTAATGAAAAATTTAGAACAATTGATGGATGAAAGCAGGCAGGCCGGCCATTTTGGGATGCTCATTGGACTTGTTTAATGCAATGCACCTTTGTATTTTCACATGCATTCGCTTCATGCTGTAACCACTGTGCATAAAAATTTGGAAACATGGCATACAGTGTATCATTTGGTGTCTAAGTCATGTTTCCCATATTTTCCCTTCACAGATACAAGCCCGTTTGAGTGTTTGGGGCACTTTTTAGCTAAAATCATCCTACAGGGCCTAACTGCATATGCTAAAGCCTGCCTATTTTGAATGGTGTAGTTGCCCCTGCAAACTCCAAAAATATCAGGATTTACTTCCCCAATAACCTGCTAACTCACCCCTGAAATACCTACTTATTCACCCTATTTTGTTAATTGGACTCATTTCTCATTTGAAATGCCCATTTTTGGGGGGCCAGAAATGTGCGTCTTTAAACGGTGATTTCTATGATACCCCACTTTTGCCCGTCGGACCTCAACTTTTCCCGTAAACGCAGAAAAACCGCAATTTTCAGGAGAAACGAGACAGACATCCCCTCCCTCTGCCACCCACCCGCCCAACTGAAAGCCAGCCATTAGACATGCACAGATAGTTCTGAGGGTCTGTCTGTGATGTCATAAAGGGCCTGCTGATCAATGGGCAGCTTTCTGATTGGCTGCTGTATTTGATTGACAGATGGAAGCTGGCAGCTGATTGGCTGTCTAGCCTAAAGTGCTTTAAACACCTCCCTGATGGTACCACTGGCTAAGACTCCACCTCAGCTCATTGGGTAATGAAAAATTTAGAACAATTGATGGATAAAAGCAGGGAGGCCGGCCATTTTGGGACGCTCATTGGACTTGTTTAATGCAATGCACCTTTGTATATTCACATGCATTCGCTTCATGTTGTAACCACTGTGCATAAAATTTTGGAAACATGGCATACAGTGTATCATTTGGTGTCTAAGTCATGTTTCCCATATTTTCCCTTCCCAGATACAGTACAAGCACTTTTGAGTGTTTGGGGCACTTTTTAGCTAAAATCATCCTACAGGGCCTAACTGCATATGCTAAAGCCTGCCTATTTTGAATGGTGTAGTTGCCCCTGCAAACTCCAAAAATATCAGGATTTACTTCCCCAATAACCTGCTAACTCACCCTGAAATACCTACTTATTCACCCTATTTTGTTAATTGGACTCATTTCTCATTTGAAATGCCCATTTTTGGGGGGCCAGAAATGTGCGTCTTTAAACGGTGATTTCTATGATACCCCACTTTTGCCCGTCGGACCTCAACTTTTCCCGTAAACGCAGAAAAACCGCAATTTTCAGGAGAAACGAGACAGACATCCCCTCCCTCTGCCACCCACCCGCCCAACTGAAAGCCAGCCATTAGACATGCACAGATAGTTCTGAGGGTCTGTCTGTGATGTCATAAAGGGCCTGCTGATTAATGGGCAGCTTTCTGATTGGCTGCTGTATTTGATTGACAGATGGAAGCTGGCAGCTGATTGGCTGTCTAGCCTAAAGTGCTTTACACACCTCCCTGATGGTACCACTGGCTAAGACTCCACCTCAGCTCATTGGGTAATGAAAAATTTAGAACAATTGATGGATGAAAGCAGGCAGGCCGGACATTTTGGGACGCTTATTGGACTTGTTTAATGCAATGCACCTTTGTATTTTCACATGCATTCGCTTCATGCTGTAACCACTGTGCATATAAATTTGGAAACATGGCATACAGTGTATCATTTGGTGTCTAAGTCATGTTTCACATATTTTCCCTTCCCAGATACAAGCCCGTTTGAGTGTTTGGGGCACTTTTTAGCTAAAATCATCCTACAGAGCCTAACTGCATATGCTAAAGCCTGCCTATTTTGAATGGTGTAGTTGCCCCTGCAACCTCCAAAAATATCAGGATTTACTTCCCCAATAACCTGCTAACTCACCCCTGAAATACATACTTATTCACCCTATTTTGTTAATTGGACTCATTTCTCATTTGAAATGCCCATTTTTGGGGGGCCAGAAATGTGCGTCTTTAAACGGTGATTTCTATGATACCCCACTTTTGCCCGTCGGACCTCAACTTTTCCCGTAAACGCAGAAAAACCGCAATTTTCAGGAGAAACGAGACAGACATCCCCTCCCTCTGCCACCCACCCGCCCAACTGAAAGCCAGCCATTAGACATGCACAGATAGTTCTGAGGGTCTGTCTGTGATGTCATAAAGGGCCTGCTGATCAATGGGCAGCTTTCTGATTGGCTGCTGTATTTGATTGACAGATGGAAGCTGGCAGCTGATTGGCTGTCTAGCCTAAAGTGCTTTAAACACCTCCCTGATGGTACCACTGGCTAAGACTCCACCTCAGCTCATTGGGTAATGAAAAATTTAGAACAATTGATGGATAAAAGCAGGGAGGCCGGCCATTTTGGGACGCTCATTGGACTTGTTTAATGCAATGCACCTTTGTATATTCACATGCATTCGCTTCATGTTGTAACCACTGTGCATAAAATTTTGGAAACATGGCATACAGTGTATCATTTGGTGTCTAAGTCATGTTTCCCATATTTTCCCTTCCCAGATACAGTACAAGCACTTTTGAGTGTTTGGGGCACTTTTTAGCTAAAATCATCCTACAGGGCCTAACTGCATATGCTAAAGCCTGCCTATTTTGAATGGTGTAGTTGCCCCTGCAAACTCCAAAAATATCAGGATTTACTTCCCCAATAACCTGCTAACTCACCCCTGAAATACCTACTTATTCACCCTATTTTGTTAATTGGACTCATTTCTCATTTGAAATGCCCATTTTTGGGGGGCCAGAAATGTGCGTCTTTAAACGGTGATTTCTATGATACCCCACTTTTGCCCGTCGGACCTCAACTTTTCCCGTAAACGCAGAAAAACCGCAATTTTCAGGAGAAACGAGACAGACATCCCCTCCCTCTGCCACCCACCCGCCCAACTGAAAGCCAGCCATTAGACATGCACAGATAGTTCTGAGGGTCTGTCTGTGATGTCATAAAGGGCCTGCTGATTAATGGGCAGCTTTCTGATTGGCTGCTGTATTTGATTGACAGATGGAAGCTGGCAGCTGATTGGCTGTCTAGCCTAAAGTGCTTTACACACCTCCCTGATGGTACCACTGGCTAAGACTCCACCTCAGCTCATTGGGTAATGAAAAATTTAGAACAATTGATGGATGAAAGCAGGCAGGCCGGACATTTTGGGACGCTTATTGGACTTGTTTAATGCAATGCACCTTTGTATTTTCACATGCATTCGCTTCATGCTGTAACCACTGTGCATATAAATTTGGAAACATGGCATACAGTGTATCATTTGGTGTCTAAGTCATGTTTCACATATTTTCCCTTCCCAGATACAAGCCCGTTTGAGTGTTTGGGGCACTTTTTAGCTAAAATCATCCTACAGAGCCTAACTGCATATGCTAAAGCCTGCCTATTTTGAATGGTGTAGTTGCCCCTGCAACCTCCAAAAATATCAGGATTTACTTCCCCAATAACCTGCTAACTCACCCCTGAAATACATACTTATTCACCCTATTTTGTTAATTGGACTCATTTCTCATTTGAAATGCCCATTTTTGGGGGGCCAGAAATGTGCGTCTTTAAAAGGTGATTTCTACGATACCCCACTTTTGCGCGTCGGACCTCAACTTTTCCCGTAAACGCAGAAAAAACGCAATTTTCAGGAGAAACGAGACAGACATCCTCTCCCTCTGCCACCCACCCGCCCAACTGACAGCCAGCCATTAGACATGCACAGATAGTTCTGAGGGTCTGTCTGTGATGTCATAAAGGGCCTGCTGATCAATGGGCAGCTTTCTGATTGGCTGCTGTATTTGATTGACAGATGGAAGCTGGCAGCTGATTGGCTGTCTAGCCTAAAGTGCTTTACACACCTCCCTGATGGTACCACTGGCTAAGACTCCACCTCAGCTCATTGGGTAATGAAAAATTTAGAACAATTGATGGATGAAAGCAGGCAGGCCGGCCATTTTGGGACGCACATCGGACTTGTTTAATGCAATGCACCTTTGTATTTTCACATGCATTCGCTTCATGCTGTAACCACTGTGCATAAAAATTTGGAAACATGGCATACAGTGTATCATTTGGTGTCTAAGTCATGTTTCCTATATTTTCCCTTCCCAGATACAAGCCTGTTTGAGTGTTTGGGGCACTTTTTAGCTAAAATCATCCTACAGGGCCTAACTGCATATGCTAAAGCCTGCCTATTTTGAATGGTGTAGTTGCCCCTGCAACCTCCAAAAATATCAGGTTTTACTTCCCCAATAACCTGCTAACTCACCCCTGAAATACATACTTATTCACCCTATTTTGTTCATTGGACTCATTTCTCATTTGAAATGCCCATTTTTGGGGGGCAAGAATTGTGCGTCTTTAAAAGGTGATTTCTACGATACCCCACTTTTGCGCGTCGGACCTCAACTTTTCCCGTAAACGCAGAAAAACCGCAATTTTCAGGAGAAACGAGACAGACATCCCCTCCCTCTGCCACCCACCCGCCCAACTGAAAGCCAGCCATTAGACATGCACAGATAGTTCTGAGGGTCTGTCTGTGATGTCATAAAGGGCCTGCTGATCAATGGGCAGCTTTCTGATTGGCTGCTGTATTTGATTGACAGATGGAAGCTGGCAGCTGATTGGCTGTCTAGCCTAAAGTGCTTTACACACCTCCCTGATGGTACCACTGGCTAAGACTCCACCTCAGCTCATTGGGTAATGAAAAATTTAGAACAATTGATGGATGAAAGCAGGCAGGCCGGACATTTTGGGACGCTTATTGGACTTGTTTAAGATAGAGCGAGGGCCGCATAGGTCAGAGGGAATTTAAGATACTGGGAATTTGTGGTCCATAAGCAGTGTAATATCAACAGCAGTGCATAGCCGTGGGTAATAGCAGAGAGCAGTAGGTGGAACCACCAATCAGGGCACAGGGGGGCGTCAGCTCAGAGAGGGGTATATCTGGGATTGCAGCCAGGAAGTGAGGCCTCTTTGAGTCTGGATTCATCTGGAGACAGTCTGGAAGCGAAGCTAAGTATTTTCTCATTACCTTGCAAACATGTCTGGCCGCCCACGCCGCTCAGCTCCCCCACCGCGCTGGCTCGCAGATGCCGCCCGCCCTCTATCCTCCGCAGCGTCGCGGGGAGGGGGGCGGACGCCGGCAGGTCCCCGCTACTCAGCGGGGCCTACGTCCGCAGTCCCCAGCGCAGGTTCTCCAGTGCGCGCGTACATGCTGCCGCCGGGTGCTGACGCGCGCCATGCGCCTGGCTCACCCGGCGGTCGCAGCGGCACAGCGGGCTACGAGTCCCGGCCCCAGGCCGCAAGTCACGCGGCTGACGGAGCGGGCAGCAGCGGCACACGCAGGGCGTCAGACGCCACCCCAGCGGCCGGGGGGGGACCCCCCCCGCCGCTGGAGGCTCTGAAGCCTCATCACGGTCAGGCAGCCCATACATCCAACGGTTACCTGGTCTGGGCCTAATCGCCACCCAGACGCCAGGTTCCCCCTCAGGTTCTCTCCCAGACAATCTGAGGGCATCCACTCCTGTGGGCAGCCCCATCCAGCGCATCACTGGCGGGCCTGCCGGCAGCCCCATCCCCCTCATGGCAGGCCAGGTCATTTCATTTCCCAGGGGTGGGGGGACCCCCGCCACTGGCAGCAGGGGGACAGCCCCGGGGGTCTTTCCTTTGACGGCCATGGTAATTCAGGTGCAACCGGGGGGCGCAGGGAGGGCACAGGCCGCAGCCCATGCCCCTCCTATGGCACCAACATACACACAGCAACAGCCTTGGTACCCCGGCATGGGCCCCGGGGCAGGTTATGGTGGTGGTTTTCAGGGCCCCCATCAGATGCAGCAGGGGGCACCCGCTTCAGGGCCCCACGGGCTCAGCCATGTCCAGCCCCACGCCACCCAGGGACAATTTTCCCAGGCGTGGCCCGGAGCTACCCCAACGGTGGGCGGGGGCCAAGGCTACCAGCCCGCCCCGCCTCAGTTTTCTCAGCAGCCAACCTGGGGCCCCTCCCCGGGTTTCCCATATTTCCCGGGCACAGGTGGTTTGGGGGGCGGGGTTTCAGGCCCCTCCTGGCAGGGGTACCCCCCACAAACAGCTCCACAATGGCCGACCGGCCACCAGCAAGTTTATCAGGGCGCAGGTTACCCCCAAATGCAGCAACAGTACGCGGCGCCCACCCAGCCCCCTGTCTCATCAGCTGGTAGCTTTGCAGGCGGGCAATTTGGGGGATACAGCCAGGCGCAGGCTGCACGTTACGGTCCAGCCAGTAATATTGTACCTTTGTCTCCAGAACATGACGCAAGTGCTGGTCCCGACGCGGTACCCAGAGGGCCATCCCGAAATGCAGTCAACGTGTCTGTCCGAAGAACAGCCCCACCACCTCGACCACCCACCCCAACGGCCTCCACAGGCGGGGAGTCAGCTGGCTCTGCTTCAGGGGATCACCAGGCATTGGGCCTGTCAACGGCGGCTGCCGACACAGAGCCGTCAACATCAGCCGCTGTGGAGCAGGGAGAAACATCTATGGGTGGTGAGCATACTGGTTCTTCTATGTGTGATTCTTCATCTTATCACTCATCTGCCAGTAGTGATGGGTCTGGTTCCCCCAAGCGCCCGCGTAAGCTGGCTAAATTAGTGGCACGCGCGGTTGCAAAGAGGGTCAAGGGCACCAAGCGCCCCAGGAGGGAGACCGCAGCAGCTGAGGCTCCCCCCTCCGGGGACATGGTGCACTGCGCTAACACAGCCGTATCCCGAGGTTTACGCAAGGGGGTCAAGGACAGGATAAAAAGGGGCAAGTTCGTTGACCTGTTCGCACTCACCTCGGACATGAAGAAGGACCTGGACAAAGCCAAGAAGGCCCCAGGCAATGGTGAGCTCGCCTTTAAGAGTTTTCACAATTGGCTGAAGGGGTTCCTGGTGTTTGCCTCGTGTTACCTCAGCACCAGGCCCGAGGAACACATGAATGTCATCCGTTACTTATTCTTAATCAACGAGACATTCATGTCCTACAAGGCTAACGCCTGGCGTGAATATGACGAGAAGTTTCGCCTTAATCACGACGGGTCCAGAGTCATGCCCATGGGGTGCAAACATGTCGAGATATGGTTGGAGGTGATAGGTAAGGGGCAGCCCTCCTCCGAGTCCTCATCAAAGAAGTCCTTTCCAGGGGGGAAACCCGGGGCTAAACCCGGCGGCAAAGGGAAGTGCTTTGCTTTCAATGACGGCAAATGTGAACGGGGCGCAAAATGTCGCTTCCGCCATGAATGCCGTCATTGCGGGGCAGGGCATCCGGGCAAGTCTTGTAGAGCACCCGTTCACCAAGCAGATGCCGGGACTAGCAGTAAGTAAGGCCCCCTCCCCGATAGTGGTACCGGAACTGTTGCGCCGCCTGGCCAGTTATCCTAACAGGGCCGACGCATCGTTCCTGGGCCTTGGTTTTACCCACGGTTTCCACCTCCCTGTCCCTGAGTCAGTGATGGTAGTGTCCCACAAGAACCTCAAGTCGGCGAGGGATTTCCCCGAGGTGGTAAGACTTAAAGTCAGAGCTGAAATTGAGTTGGGCCGCATGGCGGGGCCTTTTCAGACCGAGCCATTACCGGGAATGTGTTTCTCCCCTTTGGGGGTGGTCCCCAAGAAAACACCCGGCAAATACAGGCTAATTCAGCATTTGTCTTACCCCCACGGGGCATCCATCAACGACGCCATCCCCGAAAGTTATTGCAGTGTTCGGTACCAATTATTCGATGAGGTACTAGTCATGGTCCGGGAGTTGGGCAGGGGTGCCCTTATGGCTAAGCTAGACATAGAGTCAGCGTTCCGCCTGCTCCCATTGCACCCCCAGTCATTTAGGTTCATGGGCTTCCGGCTCGACGGGGGGATATACATAGACAAGTGCCTCCCCATGGGGTGCTCGGTCTCCTGCTCCTATTTTGAGAGATTCAGTTCCTTCCTTCATTGGTGCATCCAAGCTGACACAGGATGTCGAGGAGTCGCGCACTATCTGGACGATTTTCTCTTCATGGGGCCAGGAGATCGGGACACTTGCGGGAACATATTATCGGCAGCCATGGAGATCATGTCGGCCCTAGGGGTCCCCATTGCAGCAGATAAGACAGAGGGCCCTACCACGGTTCTGTCATATCTGGGCATAGAGATAGATACGGGAGCGGGTTGTTGTAGACTCCCAGAGGATAAAGTGATTAAGTTACACGCCCTCATAGAGGAATGCAGACAGAAGAAGAGGGTCCAACTTCGCAGGTTGCAGTCTCTGCTTGGATCATTTAACTTCGCATGCCGCATTATCCCCATGGGTAGGGTGTTCTGCCGCAAGCTGGAACGGGCCACAGCAGGGGTGAGGGACCCCCACCACACCGTTAGGCTGTGCAGAGAAATGAGGGACGACCTGTTGGTGTGGTCCACATTCCTGGAGCACTTCAACAGGGAACTCATCTGGCCTTCCGACCCCGCCTCCAACGTCGAGCTGCAGTTGTTCACGGACGCGGCGGGATCGTCAGGCTTCGGGGCGTATTTCAATGGCGAATGGTGCGCCGCAAGGTGGCCCCAGTCGTGGGTTGACCGTGGTTTCACGGTGAACCTGCTGCTGCTGGAACTTTTCCCGATCATAGTCTCAGCAGAGCTCTGGGCCTCGCGATTAAGGAACCAACATATAGTGTTCTGGTGTGACAACCTAGGGGTAGTGCACGCCATCAATAATCAGCGAGCGTCATCCCCGGAGGCATTACGCCTCCTAAGGCATTTGGTGTTACTCGGCTTGCGGCACAACATTCACTTTAGAGCCAGGCATGTCCCGGGGGTGGATAACAATATAGCGGACGCTCTATCCAGATTTCAGTTTGGTAGGTTTAGGGAATTGGCCCCGAAAGCTTCACCACTGGGGCTTAAGTGTCCCCCTTCTGTGTGGCAGATCATAGAGCAGGCATGACGGACCTGGCTTTATTGTCATTGGCCCCTTCCACCCGCAGAGCATATGGGGCTGCTTGGCAGGATTGGTCGACATTTCAGGGCTCCCCCGAAGCCAGGGGTAAGTCGGTCAACGACCGGTTACTCGCTTTCGTTTGGGGTCACCATAGGCGAGGCAGGTCAAAGTCGGCTATGGCGGCGGCTTTGGCAGGCATCGCCTTTCATTCGCGCTTACGCGGAGAACCAGACCCCACGAGGTCCTTTGTCCTATCGAAAGCCATGAAGGGTTGGGCGAAAGTGCGTCCGGTGCCCCCGGATTCACGCAAACCCATAGACGAGAACTTACTGGGGGAATTGATAGGATGTTTAGCCTCAGTAGCAGAAAATGAGTTTGAGGCGTCTTTATTTAAGGTTGCATTCGCATTTGCTTTTTATGGCGCATTCCGCATCAGTGAGCTGGTGGCAGCTAGCAAGCACGCCCTCACTGGACTCCTCGGGGAAGACGTAATCTCTCGAGGAGGACAGGTATTATGCAAACTCAGGAGGTCCAAAACGGACCAATTGGGCAGGGGCCAATGGGTTACCCTGAAAGCGCAGGCTAACGCTGCTACGTGTCCGGTTTCCTTATATCAGGAATATAGCTCCCGCAGACCGGGGGCTGCCTTGCAGTTCCTAGCACATGCGGATGGTCTACCGCTGACCCGATTCCAGTTTTCGGCTGTGTTTCGGCGATGTTTGGCTGCGTTAGGTCTGCGGGAGCAAGATTTCGGAACACATTCTTTCCGAATTGGGGCAGCCACTTGCGCAGCGGCGGCAGGGCTTCCACCTTCCGTTATTCAAGCGGTTGGCAGGTGGAAGTCTTCCGCTTATAGGAAATACGTAAGGCTAGATAAGTTAGATAAGTAGTAGAAGTAAGCGCCTGTTGCGCCGGCCCAAAAACGATTGTTTACAATCGGTTCTGGAAGGCTAGCGTTCCGGAATCGACGGTGTGAAGGGAATTTTTTAATTTTTCCTCCTTCGATGGACTAATTCAATTGGCATCCCCCCCAAGTTCACAGGAGGTTTTTTAAGTTTTTCCCCTTCACTTGGGTCGTAGAAAATGTATTTTGTTGTGTGTACAGTATATCATGATGTTAACCTCTAGGTTTCTTCTTTTTCAGCCCCTCTCCCCTCCGAATTGACTCTGGGGAGGGTTTGGTTCATAGGACACTCATTTATATTTTGGGCAGCTAGGCACCCTTTAGCCTCCGGGGCTCCCGTCATAGCAAAAGCTTCAGAAACACGGTGGTTAGGGGTTCGGGGCATGCAGTGGGACGGTCTTTGGGACCTTGTGTCTGCCAAAGCCCGTAGGTGGGGCCGTCCCGACGTGCTGGTTATCCACTTAGGTGGCAATGACTTGGTTAGAAGTACAGGCATCGACCTGACGGTTAAGATCAAGAAAGATTTGTCGCGGCTGTTAGAACTCTGGCCGGGTTTGAGACTGGTTTGGTCTGACGTCATTCCACGTGTTAACTGGCGTGGGTGCCGGAATGTAGCGGCAATCGAAAGGGCCAGGCGGAAGTTGAACCACGCGGTCACCAGGCACATTGTTGCATTGGGTGGCACCGCGGTTAGGCACCCCTCCATAGTAACCGGGTCCCCCGGTTTGTACAGGCCTGACGGGGTCCATCTGTCGGACACCGGTATGGCAGTTTTCCTACAGAATATTTTGCTAGTTTAGGGTAGTTTAGCGTAGGGTTGCTATTTGTTGGATGGCGGGTCCGGGTTCCAAGAGGCGACCCTTTGGGCCGTGGGAGCCCGGGCTGTGGCGAGAAGGCGCTCTCGACCAGCAGTCAGGTGGGGTGTCAGGTGGTCACTGTGCGGTATTGCCCCCCCTTTGCCAAGAAGGCGGGCGAGTCCCCATGCTCCGGCTGGGGGCGTCGGACACTTCCTGGAAGGTCCGCGTCATGCAATAGAAGGGGGCGGTATGTCCGTCACAGCGCGGGCTGTACCCCACGTGAAGGGGTGTTGCTAGATTGGGACGCTACGGTCGTTACCATGGCAACACCCGGAACTGGGGCTGGTCTCAAGTGCTTTCTTTGCCATCCCTTATACAAATAGGGGTCATACCATTTAAATAAATATTCATGACCTTTAACCTTACGCAGTTGGTGTCCGTGTCTTATTTCAGTTAAGGTTTGTCCAGTTATTTCTAGGCTTAAGAGTTAAGTTAAGGTATAGATAAACAACAACAACATAATTCCCTAGGAGCCTTATGCAATGCACCTTTGTATTTTCACATGCATTCGCTTCATGCTGTAACCACTGTGCATATAAATTTGGAAACATGGCATACAGTGTATCATTTGGTGTCTAAGTCATGTTTCCCATATTTTCCCTTCCCAGATACAAGCCCGTTTGAGTGTTTGGGGCACTTTTTAGCTAAAATCATCCTACAGAGCCTAACTGCATATGCTAAAGCCTGCCTATTTTGAATGGTGTAGTTGCCCCTGCAACCTCCAAAAATATCAGGATTTACTTCCCCAATAACCTGCTAACTCACCCCTGAAATACATACTTATTCACCCTATTTTGTTAATTGGACTCATTTCTCATTTGAAATGCCCATTTTTGGGGGGCCAGAAATGTGCGTCTTTAAAAGGTGATTTCTACGATACCCCACTTTTGCGCGTCGGACCTCAACTTTTCCCGTAAACGCAGAAAAAACGCAATTTTCAGGAGAAACGAGACAGACATCCTCTCCCTCTGCCACCCACCCGCCCAACTGACAGCCAGCCATTAGACATGCACAGATAGTTCTGAGGGTCTGTCTGTGATGTCATAAAGGGCCTGCTGATCAATGGGCAGCTTTCTGATTGGCTGCTGTATTTGATTGACAGATGGAAGCTGGCAGCTGATTGGCTGTCTAGCCTAAAGTGCTTTACACACCTCCCTGATGGTACCACTGGCTAAGACTCCACCTCAGCTCATTGGGTAATGAAAAATTTAGAACAATTGATGGATGAAAGCAGGCAGGCCGGCCATTTTGGGACGCACATCGGACTTGTTTAATGCAATGCACCTTTGTATTTTCACATGCATTCGCTTCATGCTGTAACCACTGT
Source organism: Crinia signifera (assembly GCF_055691185.1). Classification (NCBI taxonomy): domain Eukaryota; kingdom Metazoa; phylum Chordata; class Amphibia; order Anura; family Myobatrachidae; genus Crinia; species Crinia signifera. The sequence goes on from NC_139222.1 coordinate 52,647,731, forward strand.
GCATAAAAATTTGGAAACATGGCATACAGTGTATCATTTGGTGTCTAAGTCATGTTTCCTATATTTTCCCTTCCCAGATACAAGCCTGTTTGAGTGTTTGGGGCACTTTTTAGCTAAAATCATCCTACAGGGCCTAACTGCATATGCTAAAGCCTGCCTATTTTGAATGGTGTAGTTGCCCCTGCAACCTCCAAAAATATCAGGTTTTACTTCCCCAATAACCTGCTAACTCACCCCTGAAATACATACTTATTCACCCTATTTTGTTCATTGGACTCATTTCTCATTTGAAATGCCCATTTTTGGGGGGCAAGAATTGTGCGTCTTTAAAAGGTGATTTCTACGATACCCCACTTTTGCGCGTCGGACCTCAACTTTTCCCGTAAACGCAGAAAAACCGCAATTTTCAGGAGAAACGAGACAGACATCCCCTCCCTCTGCCACCCACCCGCCCAACTGAAAGCCAGCCATTAGACATGCACAGATAGTTCTGAGGGTCTGTCTGTGATGTCATAAAGGGCCTGCTGATCAATGGGCAGCTTTCTGATTGGCTGCTGTATTTGATTGACAGATGGAAGCTGGGAGCTGATTGGCTGTCTAGCCTAAAGTGCTTTACACACCTCCCTGATGGTACCACTGGCTAAGACTCCACCTCAGCTCATTGGGTAATGAAAAATTTAGAACAATTGATGGATGAAAGAAGGCAGGCCAGCCATTTTTGGACGCACAGTGGACTTGTTTAATGCAATGCACCTTTCTATATTCACATGCATTTGCTTCATGCTGTAACCACTGTGCATAAAAATTTGGAAAAATGGCATACAGTGTATCATTTGGTGTCTAAGTCATGTTTCCCATATTTTCCCTTCCCAGATACAAGCCCGTTTGAGTGTTTGGGGCACTTTTTAGCTAAAATCATCCTACAGGGCCTAACTGCATATGCTAAAGCCTGCCTATTTTGAATGGTGTAGTGGCCCCTGCAACCTCCAAAAATATCAGGACTTACTTCCCCAATAACCTGCTAACTCACCCCTGAAATACACACTTATTCACTCTATTTTGTTAATTGGACTCATTTCTCATTTGAAATGCCCATTTTTTGGGAGCCAGAAATGTGCGTCTTTAAAAGGTGATTTCTACGAGACCCCACTTTTGCGCGTCGGACCTCAACTTTTCCCGTAAACCCAGAAAAACCGCAATTTTTAGGAGAAACGAGACAGACGTCCCCGCCCTCTGCCACCCACCCGCCCAACTGACAGCCAGCCATTAGACATGCACAGATAGTTCTGAGGGTCTGTCTGTGATGTCATAAAGGGCCTGCTGATCAATGGGCAGCTTTCTGATTGGCTGCTGTATTTGATTGACAGATGGAAGCTGGCAGCTGATTGGCTGTCTAGCCTAAAGTGCTTTACACACCTCCCTGATGGTACCACTGGCTAAGACTCCACCTCAGCTCATTGGGTAATGAAAAATTTAGAACAATTGATGGATAAAAGCACGCAGGCCGGCCATTTTGGGATGCTCAGTGCAATTGTTTAATGCAATGCACCTTTGTATATTCACATGCATTCGCTTCATGCTGTAACCACTGTGCATAAAAATTTGGAAAAATGGCATACAGTGTATTATTTTGTGTCTAAGTCATGTTTACCATATTTTCCCTTCCCAGATACAAGCCCGTTTGAGTGTTTGGGGCACTTTTTAGCTAAAATCATCCTACAGAGCCTAACTGCATATGCTAAAGCCTGCCTATTTTGAATGGTGTAGTTGCCCCTGCAACCTCCAAAAATATCAGGATTTACTTCCCCAATAACCTGCTAACTCACCCCTGAAATACATACTTATTCACCCTATTTTGTTAATTGGACTCATTTCTCATTTGAAATGCCCATTTTTGGGGGGCCAGAAATGTGCGTCTTTAAAAGGTGATTTCTACGATACCCCACTTTTGCGCGTCGGACCTCAACTTTTCCCGTAAACGCAGAAAAAACGCAATTTTCAGGAGAAACGAGACAGACATCCCCTCCCTCTGCCACCCACCCGCCCAACTGACAGCCAGCCATTAAACATGCACATGTAGTTCTGTGGGTCTGTCTGTGATGTCATAAAGGGCCTGCTGATCAATGGGCAGCTTTCTGATTGGCTGCTGTATTTGATTGACAGATGGAAGCTGGCAGCTGATTGGCTGTCTAGCCTAAAGTGCTTTACACACCTCCCTGATGGTACCACTGGCTAAGACTCCACCTCAGCTCATTGGGTAATGAAAAATTTAGAACAATTGATGGATGAAAGCAGGCAGGCCGGCCATTTTGGGACGCACATCGGACTTGTTTAATGCAATGCACCTTTGTATTTTCACATGCATTCGCTTCATGCTGTAACCACTGTGCATAAAAATTTGGAAACATGGCATACAGTGTATCATTTGGTGTCTAAGTCATGTTTCCTATATTTTCCCTTCCCAGATACAAGCCTGTTTGAGTGTTTGGGGCACATTTTAGCTAAAATCATCCTACAGGGCCTAACTGCATATGCTAAAGCCTGCCTATTTTGAATGGTGTAGTTGCCCCTGCAACCTCCAAAAATATCAGGTTTTACTTCCCCAATAACCTGCTAACTCACCCCTGAAATACATACTTATTCACCCTATTTTGTTCATTGGACTCATTTCTCATTTGAAATGCCCATTTTTGGGGGGCAAGAATTGTGCGTCTTTAAAAGGTGATTTCTACGATACCCCACTTTTGCGCGTCGGACCTCAACTTTTCCCGTAAACGCAGAAAAACCGCAATTTTCAGGAGAAACGAGACAGACATCCCCTCCCTCTGCCACCCACCCGCCCAACTGAAAGCCAGCCATTAGACATGCACAGATAGTTCTGAGGGTCTGTCTGTGATGTCATAAAGGGCCTGCTGATCAATGGGCAGCTTTCTGATTGGCTGCTGTATTTGATTGACAGATGGAAGCTGGCAGCTGATTGGCTGTCTAGCCTAAAGTGCTTTACACATCTCCCTGATGGTACCACTGGCTAAGACTCCACCTCAGCTCATTGGGTAATGAAAAATTTAGAACAATTGATGGATAAAAGCAGGGAGGCCGGCCATTTTGGGACGCTCATTGGACTTGTTTAATGCAATGCACCTTTGTATATTCACATGCATTCGCTTCATGCTGTAACCATTGTGCATAAAATTTTGGAAACATGGCATACAGTGTATCATTTGGTGTCTAAGTCATGTTTCCCATATTTTCCCTTCCCAGATACAAACACTTTTTTAGTGTTTGGGGCACTTTTTAGCTAAAATCATCCTACAGGGCCTAACTGCATATGCTAAAGCCTGCCTATTTTGAATGGTGTAGTGGCCCCTGCAACCTCCAAAAATATCAGGACTTACTTCATCAATAACCTGCTAACTCACCCCTGAAATACATACTTATTCACCCTATTTTGTTCATTGGACTCATTTCTCATTTGAAATGCCCATTTTTGGGGAGCCAGAAATGTGCGTCTTTAAAAGGTGATTTCTACGATACCCCACTTTTGCGCGTCAGACCTCAACTTTTCCCGTAAACGCAGAAAAACCGCAATTTTCAGGAGAAACGAGACAGACATCCCCTCCCTCTGCCACCCACCCGCCCAACTGAAAGCCAGCCATTAGACATGCACAGATAGTTCTGAGGGTCTGTCTGTGATGTCATAAAGGGCCTGCTGATCAATGGGCAGCTTTCTGATTGGCTGCTGTATTTGATTGACAGATGGAAGCTGGGAGCTGATTGGCTGTCTAGCCTAAAGTGCTTTACACACCTCCCTGATGGTACCACTGGCTAAGACTCCACCTCAGCTCATTGGGTAATGAAAAATTTAGAACAATTGATGGATGAAAGAAGGCAGGCCAGCCATTTTTGGACGCTCAGTGGACTTGTTTAATGCAATGCACCTTTCTATATTCACATGCATTCGCTTCATGCTGTAACCACTGTGCATAAAAACTTGGAAACATGGCATACAGTGTATCATTTGGTGTCTAAGTCATGTTTCCTATATTTTCCCTTCCCAGATACAAGCCTGTTTGAGTGTTTGGGGCACTTTTTAGCTAAAATCATCCTACAGGGCCTAACTGCATATGCTAAAGCCTGCCTATTTTGAATGGTGTAGTTGCCCCTGCAACCTCCAAAAATATCAGGTTTTACTTCCCCAATAACCTGCTAACTCACCCCTGAAATACATACTTATTCACCCTATTTTGTTCATTGGACTCATTTCTCATTTGAAATGCCCATTTTTGGGGGGCAAGAATTGTGCGTCTTTAAAAGGTGATTTCTACGATACCCCACTTTTGCGCGTCGGACCTCAACTTTTCCCGTAAACGCAGAAAAACCGCAATTTTCAGGAGAAACGAGACAGACATCCCCTCCCTCTGCCACCCACCCGCCCAACTGAAAGCCAGCCATTAGACATGCACAGATAGTTCTGAGGGTCTGTCTGTGATGTCATAAAGGGCCTGCTGATCAATGGGCAGCTTTCTGATTGGCTGCTGTATTTGATTGACAGATGGAAGCTGGCAGCTGATTGGCTGTCTAGCCTAAAGTGCTTTACACATCTCCCTGATGGTACCACTGGCTAAGACTCCACCTCAGCTCATTGGGTAATGAAAAATTTAGAACAATTGATGGATAAAAGCAGGGAGGCCGGCCATTTTGGGACGCTCATTGGACTTGTTTAATGCAATGCACCTTTGTATATTCACATGCATTCGCTTCATGCTGTAACCACTGTGCATAAAATTTTGGAAACATGGCATACAGTGTATCATTTGGTGTCTAAGTCATGTTTCCCATATTTTCCCTTCCCAGATACAAGCACTTTTTTAGTGTTTGGGGCACTTTTTAGCTAAAATCATCCTACAGGGCCTAACTGCATATGCTAAAGCCTGCCTATTTTGAATGGTGTAGTGGCCCCTGCAACCTCCAAAAATATCAGGACTTACTTCATCAATAACCTGCTAACTCACCCCTGAAATACATACTTATTCACCCTATTTTGTTCATTGGACTCATTTCTCATTTGAAATGCCCATTTTTGGGGAGCCAGAAATGTGCGTCTTTAAAAGGTGATTTCTACGATACCCCACTTTTGCGCGTCAGACCTCAACTTTTCCCGTAAACGCAGAAAAACCGCAATTTTCAGGAGAAACGAGACAGACATCCCCTCCCTCTGCCACCCACCCGCCCAACTGAAAGCGAGCCATTAGACATGCACAGATAGTTCTGAGGGTCTGTCTGTGATGTCATAAAGGGCCTGCTGATCAATGGGCAGCTTTCTGATTGGCTGCTGTATTTGATTGACAGATGGAAGCTGGGAGCTGATTGGCTGTCTAGCCTAAAGTGCTTTACACACCTCCCTGATGGTACCACTGGCTAAGACTCCACCTCAGCTCATTGGGTAATGAAAAATTTAGAACAATTGATGGATGAAAGAAGGCAGGCCAGCCATTTTTGGACGCTCAGTGGACTTGTTTAATGCAATGCACCTTTCTATATTCACATGCATTCGCTTCATGCTGTAACCACTGTGCATAAAAATTTGGAAAAATGGCATACAGTGTATCATTTGGTGTCTAAGTCATGTTTCCCATATTTTCCCTTCCCAGATACAAGCCCGTTTGAGTGTTTGGGGCACTTTTTAGCTAAAATCATCCTACAGGGCCTAACTGCATATGCTAAAGCCTGCCTATTTTGAATGGTGTAGTGGCCCCTGCAACCTCCAAAAATATCAGGACTTACTTTCCCAATAACCTGCTAACTCACCCCTGAAATACACACTTATTCACTCTATTTTGTTAATTGGACTCATTTCTCATTTGAAATGCCCATTTTTTGGGAGCCAGAAATGTGCGTCTTTAAAAGGTGATTTCTACGAGACCCCACTTTTGCGCGTCGGACCTCAACTTTTCCCGTAAACCCAGAAAAACCGCAATTTTTAGGAGAAACGAGACAGACGTCCCCGCCCTCTGCCACCCACCCGCCCAACTGACAGCCAGCCATTAGACATGCACAGATAGTTCTGAGGGTCTGTCTGTGATGTCATAAAGGGCCTGCTGATCAATGGGCAGCTTTCTGATTGGCTGCTGTATTTGATTGACAGATGGAAGCTGGCAGCTGATTGGCTGTCTAGCCTAAAGTGCTTTACACACCTCCCTGATGGTACCACTGGCTAAGACTCCACCTCAGCTCATTGGGTAATGAAAAATTTAGAACAATTGATGGATAAAAGCACGCAGGCCGGCCATTTTGGGATGCTCAGTGCAATTGTTTAATGCAATGCACCTTTGTATATTCACATGCATTCGCTTCATGCTGTAACCACTGTGCATAAAAATTTGGAAAAATGGCATACAGTGTATTATTTTGTGTCTAAGTCATGTTTACCATATTTTCCCTTCCCAGATACAAGCCCGTTTGAATGTTTGGGGCACTTTTTAGCTAAAATCATCCTACAGGGCCTAACTGCATATGCTAAAGCCTGCCTATTTTGAATGGTGTAGTGGCCCCTGCAACCTCCAAAAATAGCAGGACTTACTTCCCCAATAACCTGCTAACTCACCCCTGAAATACATACTTATTCACCCTATTTTGTTCATTGGACTCATTTCTCATTTGAAATGCCCATTTTTGGGGAGCCAGAAATGTGCGTCTTTAAAAGGTGATTTCTACGATACCCCACTTTTGCGCGTCGGACCTCAACTTTTCCCGTAAACGCAGAAAAACCGCAATTTTCAGGAGAAACGAGACAGACATCCCCTCCCTCTGCCACCCACCCGCCCAACTGACAGCCAGCCATTAGACATGCACAGATAGTTCTGAGGGTCTGTCTGTGATGTCATAAAGGGCCTGCTGATCAATGGGCAGCTTTCTGATTGGCTGCTGTATTTGATTGACAGATGGAAGCTGGCAGCTGATTGGCTGTCTAGCCTAAAGTGCTTTACACACCTCCCTGATGGTACCACTGGCTAAGACTCCACCTCAGCTCATTGGGTAATAAAAAATTTAGAACAATTGATGGATGAAAGCAGGCAGGCCGGCCATTTTGGGACGCACATCGGACTTGTTTAATGCAATGCACCTTTGTATTTTCACATGCATTCGCTTCATGCTGTAACCACTGTGCATAAAAATTTGGAAACATGGCATACAGTGTATCATTTGGTGTCTAAGTCATGTTTCCTATATTTTCCCTTCCCAGATACAAGCCTGTTTGAGTGTTTGGGGCACTTTTTAGCTAAAATCATCCTACAGGGCCTAACTGCATATGCTAAAGCCTGCCTATTTTGAATGGTGTAGTTGCCCCTGCAACCTCCAAAAATATCAGGTTTTACTTCCCCAATAACCTGCTAACTCACCCCTGAAATACATACTTATTCACCCTATTTTGTTCATTGGACTCATTTCTCATTTGAAATGCCCATTTTTGGGGGGCAAGAATTGTGCGTCTTTAAAAGGTGATTTCTACGATACCCCACTTTTGCGCGTCGGACCTCAACTTTTCCCGTAAACGCAGAAAAACCTCAATTTTCAGGAGAAACGAGACAGACATCCCCTCCCTCTGCCACCCACCCGCCCAACTGAAAGCCAGCCATTAGACATGCACAGATAGTTCTGAGGGTCTGTCTGTGATGTCATAAACGGCCTGCTGATCAATGGGCAGCTTTCTGATTGGCTGCTGTATTTGATTGACAGATGGAAGCTGGCAGCTGATTGGCTGTCTAGCCTAAAGTGCTTTACACATCTCCCTGATGGTACCACTGGCTAAGACTCCACCTCAGCTCATTGGGTAATGAAAAATTTAGAACAATTGATGGATAAAAGCAGGGAGGCCGGCCATTTTGGGACGCTCATTGGACTTGTTTAATGCAATGCACCTTTGTATATTCACATGCATTCGCTTCATGCTGTAACCACTGTGCATAAAATTTTGGAAACATGGCATACAGTGTATCATTTGGTGTCTAAGTCATGTTTCCCATATTTTCCCTTCCCAGATACAAGCACTTTTTTAGTGTTTGGGGCACTTTTTAGCTAAAATCATCCTACAGGGCCTAACTGCATATGCTAAAGCCTGCCTATTTTGAATGGTGTAGTGGCCCCTGCAACCTCCAAAAATATCAGGACTTACTTCATCAATAACCTGCTAACTCACCCCTGAAATACATACTTATTCACCCTATTTTGTTCATTGGACTCATTTCTCATTTGAAATGCCCATTTTTGGGGAGCCAGAAATGTGCGTCTTTAAAAGGTGATTTCTACGATACCCCACTTTTGCGCGTCAGACCTCAACTTTTCCCGTAAACGCAGAAAAACCGCAATTTTCAGGAGAAACGAGACAGACATCCCCTCCCTCTGCCACCCACCCGCCCAACTGAAAGCCAGCCATTAGACATGCACAGATAGTTCTGAGGGTCTGTCTGTGATGTCATAAAGGGCCTGCTGATCAATGGGCAGCTTTCTGATTGGCTGCTGTATTTGATTGACAGATGGAAGCTGGGAGCTGATTGGCTGTCTAGCCTAAAGTGCTTTACACACCTCCCTGATGGTACCACTGGCTAAGACTCCACCTCAGCTCATTGGGTAATGAAAAATTTAGAACAATTGATGGATGAAAGAAGGCAGGCCAGCCATTTTTGGACGCTCAGTGGACTTGTTTAATGCAATGCACCTTTGTATTTTCACATGCATTCGCTTCATGCTGTAACCACTGTGCATAAAATTTTGGAAACATGGCATACAGTGTATCATTTGGTGTCTAAGTCATGTTTCCCATATTTTCCCTTCCCAGATACAAGCCCGTTTGAGTGTTTGGGGCACTTTTTAGCTAAAATCATCCTACAGGGCCTAACTGCATATGCTAAAGCCTGCCTATTTTGAATGGTGTAGTGGCCCCTGCAACCTCCAAAAATATCAGGACTTACTTTCCCAATAACCTGCTAACTCACCCCTGAAATACACACTTATTCACTCTATTTTGTTAATTGGACTCATTTCTCATTTGAAATGCCCATTTTTTGGGAGCCAGAAATGTGCGTCTTTAAAAGGTGATTTCTACGAGACCCCACTTTTGCGCGTCGGACCTCAACTTTTCCCGTAAACCCAGAAAAACCGCAATTTTTAGGAGAAACGAGACAGACGTCCCCGCCCTCTGCCACCCACCCGCCCAACTGACAGCCAGCCATTAGACATGCACAGATAGTTCTGAGGGTCTGTCTGTGATGTCATAAAGGGCCTGCTGATCAATGGGCAGCTTTCTGATTGGCTGCTGTATTTGATTGACAGATGGAAGCTGGCAGCTGATTGGCTGTCTAGCCTAAAGTGCTTTACACACCTCCCTGATGGTACCACTGGCTAAGACTCCACCTCAGCTCATTGGGTAATGAAAAATTTAGAACAATTGATGGATAAAAGCACGCAGGCCGGCCATTTTGGGACGCTCAGTGCAATTGTTTAATGCAATGCACCTTTGTATATTCACATGCATTCGCTTCATGCTGTAACCACTGTGCATAAAAATTTGGAAAAATGGCATACAGTGTATTATTTTGTGTCTAAGTCATGTTTACCATATTTTCCCTTCCCAGATACAAGCCCGTTTGAATGTTTGGGGCACTTTTTAGCTAAAATCATCCTACAGGGCCTAACTGCATATGCTAAAGCCTGCCTATTTTGAATGGTCTAGTGGCCCCTGCAACCTCCAAAAATAGCAGGACTTACTTCCCCAATAACCTGCTAACTCACCCCTGAAATACATACTTATTCACCCTATTTTGTTAATTGGACTCATTTCTCATTTGAAATGCCCATTTTTGGGGTGCCAGAAATGTGCGTCTTTAAAAGCTGATTTCTACGAGACCCCACTTTTGCGCGTCGGACCTCAACTTTTCCCGTAAACGCAGAAAAACCGCAATTTTCAGGAGAAACGAGACAGACATCCCCTCCCTCTGCCACCCACCCACCCAACTGACAGCCAGCCATTAGACATGCACAGATAGTTCTGAGGGTCTGTCTGTGATGTCATAAAGGGCCTGCTGATCAATGGGCAGCTTTCTGATTGGCTGCTGTATTTGATTGACAGATGGAAGCTGGCAGCTGATTGGCTGTCTAGCCTAAAGTGCTTTACACACCTCCCTGATGGTACCACTGGCTAAGACTCCACCTCAGCTCATTGGGTAATGAAAAATTTAGAACAATTGATGGATAAAAGCACGCAGGCCGGCCATTTTGGGACGCTCAGTGCAATTGTTTAATGCAATGCACCTTTGTATATTCACATGCATTCGCTTCATGCTGTAACCACTGTGCATAAAAATTTGGAAAAATGGCATACAGTGTATTATTTTGTGTCTAAGTCATGTTTACCATATTTTCCCTTCCCAGATACAAGCCCGTTTGAATGTTTGGGGCACTTTTTAGCTAAAATCATCCTACAGGGCCTAACTGCATATGCTAAAGCCTGCCTATTTTGAATGGCGTAGTGGCCCCTGCAACCTCCAAAAATATCAGGACTTACTTCCCCAATAACCTGCTAACTCACCCCTGAAATACATACTTATTCACCCTATTTTGTTCATTGGACTCATTTCTCATTTGAAATGCCCATTTTTGGGGAGCCAGAAATGTGCGTCTTTAAAAGGTGATTTCTACGATACCCCACTTTTGCGCGTCGGACCTCAACTTTTCCCGTAAACGCAGAAAAACCGCAATTTTCAGGAGAAACGAGACAGACATCCCCTCCCTCTGCCACCCACCCGCCCAACTGACAGCCAGCCATTAGACATGCACAGATAGTTCTGAGGGTCTGTCTGTGATGTCATAAAGGGCCTGCTGATCAATGGGCAGCTTTCTGATTGGCTGCTGTATTTGATTGACAGATGGAAGCTGGCAGCTGATTGGCTGTCTAGCCTAAAGTGCTTTACACACCTCCCTGATGGTACCACTGGCTAAGACTTCACCTCAGCTCATTGGGTAATGAAAAATTTAGAACAATTGATGGATGAAAGCAGGCAGGCCAGCCATTTTGGGACGCTCATTGGACTTGTTTAATGCAATGCACCTTTGTATTTTCACATGCATTCGCTTCATGCTGTAACCACTGTGCATAAAAATTTGGAAACATGGCATACAGTGTATCATTTGGTGTCTAAGTCATGTTTCCTATATTTTCCCTTCCCAGATACAAGCCTGTTTGAGTGTTTGGGGCACTTTTTAGCTAAAATCATCCTACAGGGCCTAACTGCATATGCTAAAGCCTGCCTATTTTGAATGGTGTAGTTGCCCCTGCAACCTCCAAAAATATCAGGTTTTACTTCCCCAATAACCTGCTAACTCACCCCTGAAATACATACTTATTCACCCTATTTTGTTCATTGGACTCATTTCTCATTTGAAATGCCCATTTTTGGGGGGCAAGAATTGTGCGTCTTTAAAAGGTGATTTCTACGATACCCCACTTTTGCGCGTCGGACCTCAACTTTTCCCGTAAACGCAGAAAAACCGCAATTTTCAGGAGAAACGAGACAGACATCCCCTCCCTCTGCCACCCACCCGCCCAACTGAAAGCCAGCCATTAGACATGCACAGATAGTTCTGAGGGTCTGTCTGTGATGTCATAAAGGGCCTGCTGATCAATGGGCAGCTTTCTGATTGGCTGCTGTATTTGATTGACAGATGGAAGCTGGCAGCTGATTGGCTGTCTAGCCTAAAGTGCTTTACACATCTCCCTGATGGTACCACTGGCTAAGACTCCACCTCAGCTCATTGGGTAATGAAAAATTTAGAACAATTGATGGATAAAAGCAGGGAGGCCGGCCATTTTGGGACGCTCATTGGACTTGTTTAATGCAATGCACCTTTGTATATTCACATGCATTCGCTTCATGCTGTAACCACTGTGCATAAAATTTTGGAAACATGGCATACAGTGTATCATTTGGTGTCTAAGTCATGTTTCCCATATTTTCCCTTCCCAGATACAAGCACTTTTGAGTGTTTGGGGCACTTTTTAGCTAAAATCATCCTACAGGGCCTAACTGCATATGCTAAAGCCTGCCTATTTTGAATGGTGTAGTGGCCCCTGCAACCTCCAAAAATATCAGGACTTACTTCCCCAATAACCTGCTAACTCACCCCTGAAATACATACTTATTCACCCTATTTTGTTCATTGGAATCATTTCTCATTTGAAATGCCCATTTTTGGGGAGCCAGAAATGTGCGTCTTTAAAAGGTGATTTCTACGATACCCCACTTTTGCGCGTCAGACCTCAACTTTTCCCGTAAACGCAGAAAAACCGCAATTTTCAGGAGAAACGAGACAGACATCCCTTCCCTCTGCCACCCACCCGCCCAACTGAAAGCCAGCCATTAGACATGCACAGATAGTTCTGAGGGTCTGTCTGTGATGTCATAAAGGGCCTGCTGATCAATGGACAGCTTTCTGATTGGCTGCTGTATTTGATTGACAGATGGAAGCTGGGAGCTGATTGGCTGTCTAGCCTAAAGTGCTTTACACACCTCCCTGATGGTACCACTGGCTAAGACTCCACCTCAGCTCATTGGGTAATGAAAAATTTAGAACAATTGATGGATGAAAGAAGGCAGGCCAGCCATTTTTGGACGCTCAGTGGACTTGTTTAATGCAATGCACCTTTGTATTTTCACATGCATTCGCTTCATGCTGTAACCACTGTGCATAAAAATTTGGAAACATGGCATACAGTGTATCATTTGGTGTCTAAGTCATGTTTCCCATATTTTCCCTTCCCAGATACAAGCCCGTTTGAGTGTTTGGGGCACTTTTTAGCTAAAATCATCCTACAGGGCCTAACTGCATATGCTAAAGCCTGCCTATTTTGAATGGTGTAGTGGCCCCTGCAACCTCCAAAAATATCAGGACTTACTTTCCCAATAACCTGCTAACTCACCCCTGAAATACACACTTATTCACTCTATTTTGTTAATTGGACTCATTTCTCATTTGAAATGCCCATTTTTTGGGAGCCAGAAATGTGCGTCTTTAAAAGGTGATTTCTACGAGACCCCACTTTTGCGCGTCGGACCTCAACTTTTCCCGTAAACCCAGAAAAACCGCAATTTTTAGGAGAAACGAGACAGACGTCCCCGCCCTCTGCCACCCACCCGCCCAACTGACAGCCAGCCATTAGACATGCACAGATAGTTCTGAGGGTCTGTCTGTGATGTCATAAAGGGCCTGCTGATCAATGGGCAGCTTTCTGATTGGCTGCTGTATTTGATTGACAGATGGAAGCTGGCAGCTGATTGGCTGTCTAGCCTAAAGTGCTTTACACACCTCCCTGATGGTACCACTGGCTAAGACTCCACCTCAGCTCATTGGGTAATGAAAAATTTAGAACAATTGATGGATAAAAGCACGCAGGCCGGCCATTTTGGGACGCTCAGTGCAATTGTTTAATGCAATGCACCTTTGTATATTCACATGCATTCGCTTCATGCTGTAACCACTGTGCATAAAAATTTGGAAAAATGGCATACAGTGTATTATTTTGTGTCTAAGTCATGTTTACCATATTTTCCCTTCCCAGATACAAGCCCGTTTGAATGTTTGGGGCACTTTTTAGCTAAAATCATCCTACAGGGCCTAACTGCATATGCTAAAGCCTGCCTATTTTGAATGGTCTAGTGGCCCCTGCAACCTCCAAAAATAGCAGGACTTACTTCCCCAATAACCTGCTAACTCACCCCTGAAATACATACTTATTCACCCTATTTTGTTAATTGGACTCATTTCTCATTTGAAATGCCCATTTTTGGGGTGCCAGAAATGTGCGTCTTTAAAAGCTGATTTCTACGAGACCCCACTTTTGCGCGTCGGACCTCAACTTTTCCCGTAAACGCAGAAAAACCGCAATTTTCAGGAGAAACGAGACAGACATCCCCTCCCTCTGCCACCCACCCACCCAACTGACAGCCAGCCATTAGACATGCACAGATAGTTCTGAGGGTCTGTCTGTGATGTCATAAAGGGCCTGCTGATCAATGGGCAGCTTTCTGATTGGCTGCTGTATTTGATTGACAGATGGAAGCTGGCAGCTGATTGGCTGTCTAGCCTAAAGTGCTTTACACACCTCCCTGATGGTACCACTGGCTAAGACTCCACCTCAGCTCATTGGGTAATGAAAAATTTAGAACAATTGATGGATAAAAGCACGCAGGCCGGCCATTTTGGGACGCTCAGTGCAATTGTTTAATGCAATGCACCTTTGTATATTCACATGCATTCGCTTCATGCTGTAACCACTGTGCATAAAAATTTGGAAAAATGGCATACAGTGTATTATTTTGTGTCTAAGTCATGTTTACCATATTTTCCCTTCCCAGATACAAGCCCGTTTGAATGTTTGGGGCACTTTTTAGCTAAAATCATCCTACAGGGCCTAACTGCATATGCTAAAGCCTGCCTATTTTGAATGGCGTAGTGGCCCCTGCAACCTCCAAAAATATCAGGACTTACTTCCCCAATAACCTGCTAACTCACCCCTGAAATACATACTTATTCACCCTATTTTGTTCATTGGACTCATTTCTCATTTGAAATGCCCATTTTTGGGGAGCCAGAAATGTGCGTCTTTAAAAGGTGATTTCTACGATACCCCACTTTTGCGCGTCGGACCTCAACTTTTCCCGTAAACGCAGAAAAACCGCAATTTTCAGGAGAAACGAGACAGACATCCCCTCCCTCTGCCACCCACCCGCCCAACTGACAGCCAGCCATTAGACATGCACAGATAGTTCTGAGGGTCTGTCTGTGATGTCATAAAGGGCCTGCTGATCAATGGGCAGCTTTCTGATTGGCTGCTGTATTTGATTGACAGATGGAAGCTGGCAGCTGATTGGCTGTCTAGCCTAAAGTGCTTTACACACCTCCCTGATGGTACCACTGGCTAAGACTTCACCTCAGCTCATTGGGTAATGAAAAATTTAGAACAATTGATGGATGAAAGCAGGCAGGCCAGCCATTTTGGGACGCTCATTGGACTTGTTTAATGCAATGCACCTTTGTATTTTCACATGCATTCGCTTCATGCTGTAACCACTGTGCATATAAATTTGGAAACATGGCATACAGTGTATCATTTGGTGTCTAAGTCATGTTTCCCATATTTTCCCTTCCCAGATACAAGCCCGTTTGAGTGTTTGGGGCACTTTTTAGCTAAAATCATCCTACAGAGCCTAACTGCATATGCTAAAGCCTGCCTATTTTGAATGGTGTAGTTGCCCCTGCAACCTCCAAAAATATCAGGATTTACTTCCCCAATAACCTGCTAACTCACCCCTGAAATACATACTTATTCACCCTATTTTGTTAATTGGACTCATTTCTCATTTGAAATGCCCATTTTTGGGGGGCCAGAAATGTGCGTCTTTAAAAGGTGATTTCTACGATACCCCACTTTTGCGCGTCGGACCTCAACTTTTCCCGTAAACGCAGAAAAAACGCAATTTTCAGGAGAAACGAGACAGACATCCCCTCCCTCTGCCACCCACCCGCCCAACTGACAGCCAGCCATTAGACATGCACAGATAGTTCTGTGGGTCTGTCTGTGATGTCATAAAGGGCCTGCTGATCAATGGGCAGCTTTCTGATTGGCTGCTGTATTTGATTGACAGATGGAAGCTGGCAGCTGATTGGCTGTCTAGCCTAAAGTGCTTTACACACCTCCCTGATGGTACCACTGGCTAAGACTCCACCTCAGCTCATTGGGTAATGAAAAATTTAGAACAATTGATGGATGAAAGCAGGCAGGCCGGCCATTTTGGGACGCACATCGGACTTGTTTAATGCAATGCACCTTTGTATTTTCACATGCATTCGCTTCATGCTGTAACCACTGTGCATAAAAATTTGGAAACATGGCATACAGTGTATCATTTGGTGTCTAAGTCATGTTTCCTATATTTTCCCTTCCCAGATACAAGCCTGTTTGAGTGTTTGGGGCACTTTTTAGCTAAAATCATCCTACAGGGCCTAACTGCATATGCTAAAGCCTGCCTATTTTGAATGGTGTAGTTGCCCCTGCAACCTCCAAAAATATCAGGACTTACTTCCCCAATAACCTGCTAACTCACCCCTGAAATACATACTTATTCACCCTATTTTGTTCATTGGACTCATTTCTCATTTGAAATGCCCATTTTTGGGGGGCAAGAATTGTGCGTCTTTAAAAGGTGATTTCTACGATACCCCACTTTTGCGCGTCGGACCTCAACTTTTCCCGTAAACGCAGAAAAACCGCAATTTTCAGGAGAAACGAGACAGACATCCCCTCCCTCTGCCACCCACCCGCCCAACTGAAAGCCAGCCATTAGACATGCACAGATAGTTCTGAGGGTCAGTCTGTGATGTCATAAAGGGCCTGCTGATCAATGGGCAGCTTTCTGATTGGCTGCTGTATTTGATTGACAGATGGAAGCTGGCAGCTGATTGGCTGTCTAGCCTAAAGTGCTTTACACATCTCCCTGATGGTACCACTGGCTAAGACTCCACCTCAGCTCATTGGGTAATGAAAAATTTAGAACAATTGATGGATAAAAGCAGGGAGGCCGGCCATTTTGGGACGCTCATTGGACTTGTTTAATGCAATGCACCTTTGTATATTCACATGCATTCGCTTCATGCTGTAACCACTGTGCATAAAATTTTGGAAACATGGCATACAGTGTATCATTTGGTGTCTAAGTCATGTTTCCCATATTTTCCCTTCCCAGATACAAGCACTTTTGAGTGTTTGGGGCACTTTTTAGCTAAAATCATCCTACAGGGCCTAACTGCATATGCTAAAGCCTGCCTATTTTGAATGGTGTAGTGGCCCCTGCAACCTCCAAAAATATCAGGACTTACTTCCCCAATAACCTGCTAACTCACCCCTGAAATACATACTTATTCACCCTATTTTGTTCATTGGACTCATTTCTCATTTGAAATGCCCATTTTTGGGGAGCCAGAAATGTGCGTCTTTAAAAGGTGATTTCTACGATACCCCACTTTTGCGCGTCAGACCTCAACTTTTCCCGTAAACGCAGAAAAACCGCAATTTTCAGGAGAAACGAGACAGACATCCCTTCCCTCTGCCACCCACCCGCCCAACTGAAAGCCAGCCATTAGACATGCACAGATAGTTCTGAGGGTCTGTCTGTGATGTCATAAAGGGCCTGCTGATCAATGGACAGCTTTCTGATTGGCTGCTGTATTTGATTGACAGATGGAAGCTGGGAGCTGATTGGCTGTCTAGCCTAAAGTGCTTTACACACCTCCCTGATGGTACCACTGGCTAAGACTCCACCTCAGCTCATTGGGTAATGAAAAATTTAGAACAATTGATGGATGAAAGAAGGCAGGCCAGCCATTTTTGGACGCTCAGTGGACTTGTTTAATGCAATGCACCTTTGTATATTCACATGCATTCGCTTCATGCTGTAACCACTGTGCATAAAAATTTGGAAACATGGCATACAGTGTATCATTTGGTGTCTAAGTCATGTTTCCCATATTTTCCCTTCCCAGATACAAGCCCGTTTGAGTGTTTGGGGCACTTTTTAGCTAAAATCATCCTACAGGGCCTAACTGCATATGCTAAAGCCTGCCTATTTTGAATGGTGTAGTGGCCCCTGCAACCTCCAAAAATATCAGGACTTACTTTCCCAATAACCTGCTAACTCACCCCTGAAATACACACTTATTCACTCTATTTTGTTAATTGGACTCATTTCTCATTTGAAATGCCCATTTTTTGGGAGCCAGAAATGTGCGTCTTTAAAAGGTGATTTCTACGAGACCCCACTTTTGCGCGTCGGACCTCAACTTTTCCCGTAAACCCAGAAAAACCGCAATTTTTAGGAGAAACGAGACAGACGTCCCCGCCCTCTGCCACCCACCCGCCCAACTGACAGCCAGCCATTAGACATGCACAGATAGTTCTGAGGGTCTGTCTGTGATGTCATAAAGGGCCTGCTGATCAATGGGCAGCTTTCTGATTGGCTGCTGTATTTGATTGACAGATGGAAGCTGGCAGCTGATTGGCTGTCTAGCCTAAAGTGCTTTACACACCTCCCTGATGGTACCACTGGCTAAGACTCCACCTCAGCTCATTGGGTAATGAAAAATTTAGAACAATTGATGGATAAAAGCAGGGAGGCCGGCCATTTTGGGACGCTCATTGGACTTGTTTAATGCAATGCACCTTTGTATATTCACATGCATTCGCTTCATGCTGTAACCACTGTGCATAAAATTTTGGAAACATGGCATACAGTGTATCATTTGGTGTCTAAGTCATGTTTCCCATATTTTCCCTTCCCAGATACAAGCACTTTTGAGTGTTTGGGGCACTTTTTAGCTAAAATCATCCTACAGGGCCTAACTGCATATGCTAAAGCCTGCCTATTTTGAATGGTGTAGTGGCCCCTGCAACCTCCAAAAATATCAGGACTTACTTCCCCAATAACCTGCTAACTCACCCCTGAAATACATACTTATTCACCCTATTTTGTTCATTGGACTCATTTCTCATTTGAAATGCCCATTTTTGGGGAACCAGAAATGTGCGTCTTTAAAAGGTGATTTCTACGATACCCCACTTTTGCGCGTCAGACCTCAACTTTTCCCGTAAACGCAGAAAAACCGCAATTTTCAGGAGAAACGAGACAGACATCCCCTCCCTCTGCCACCCACCCGCCCAACTGAAAGCCAGCCATTAGACATGCACAGATAGTTCTGAGGGTCTGTCTGTGATGTCATAAAGGGCCTGCTGATCAATGGGCAGCTTTCTGATTGGCTGCTGTATTTGATTGACAGATGGAAGCTGGCAGCTGATTGGCTGTCTAGCCTAAAGTGCTTTACACACCTCCCTGATGGTACCACTGGCTAAGACTCCACCTCAGCTCATTGGGTAATGAAAAATTTAGAACAATTGATGGATAAAAGCACGCAGGCCGGCCATTTTGGGACGCTCAGTGGAATTGTTTAATGCAATGCACCTTTGTATATTCACATGCATTCGCTTCATGCTGTAACCACTGTGCATAAAAATTTGGAAAAATGGCATACAGTGTATTATTTGGTGTCTAAGTCATGTTTACCATATTTTCCCTTCCCAGATACAAGCCCGTTTGAATGTTTGGGGCACTTTTTAGCTAAAATCATCCTACAGGGCCTAACTGCATATGCTAAAGCCTGCCTATTTTGAATGGTGTAGTGGCCCCTGCAACCTCCAAAAATATCAGGACTTACTTCCCCAATAACCTGCTAACTCACCCCTGAAATACATACTTATTCACCCTATTTTGTTAATTGGACTCATTTCTCATTTGAAATGCCCATTTTTGGAGGGCCAGAAATGTGCGTCTTTAAAAGCTGATTTCTACGAGACCCCACTTTTGCGCGTCGGACCTCAACTTTTCCCGTAAACGCAGAAAAAACGCAATTTTCAGGAGAAACGAGACAGACATCCCCTCCCTCTGCCACCCACCCACCCAACTGACAGCCAGCCATTAGACATGCACAGATAGTTCTGAGGGTCTGTCTGTGATGTCATAAAGGGCCTGCTGATAAATGGGCAGCTTTCTGATTGGCTGCTGTATTTGATTGACAGATGGAAGCTGGCAGCTGATTGGCTGTCTAGCCTAAAGTGCTTTAAACACATCCCTGATGGTACCACTGGCTAAGACTACCCCTAAGCTCATTGGGTAATGAAAAATTTAGAACAATTGATGGATGAAAGCAAGCAGGCCGGACATTTTGGGACGCTTATTGGACTTGTTTAATGAAATGCACCTTTGTATTTTCACATGCATTCGCTTCATGCTGTAACCACTGTGCATATAAATTTGGAAACATGGCATACAGTGTATCATTTGGGGTCTAAGTCATGTTTCCCATATTTTCCCTTCCCAGATACAAGCCCGTTTGAGTGTTTGGGGCACTTTTTAGCTAAAATCATCCTACAGTGCCTAACTGCATATGCTAAAGCCTGCCTATTTTGAATGATCTAGTGGCCCCTGCAACCTCCAAAAATATCAGGTTTTACTTCCCCAATAACCTGCTAACTCACCCCTGAAATACATACTTATTCACCCTATTTTGTTCATTGGACTCATTTCTCATTTGAAATGCCCATTTTTGGGGGGCAAGAATTGTGCGTCTTTAAAAGGTGATTTCTACGATACCCCACTTTTGCGCGTCGGACCTCAACTTTTCCCGTAAACGCAGAAAAACCGCAATTTTCAGGAGAAACGAGACAGACATCCCCTCCCTCTGCCACCCACCCGCCCAACTGAAAGCCAGCCATTAGACATGCACAGATAGTTCTGAGGGTCTGTCTGTGATGTCATAAAGGGCCTGCTGATCAATGGGCAGCTTTCTGATTGGCTGCTGTATTTGATTGACAGATGGAAGCTGGCAGCTGATTGGCTGTCTAGCCTAAAGTGCTTTACACATCTCCCTGATGGTACCACTGGCTAAGACTCCACCTCAGCTCATTGGGTAATGAAAAATTTAGAACAATTGATGGATAAAAGCAGGGAGGCCGGCCATTTTGGGACGCTCATTGGACTTGTTTAATGCAATGCACCTTTGTATATTCACATGCATTCGCTTCATGCTGTAACCACTGTGCATAAAATTTTGGAAACATGGCATACAGTGTATCATTTGGTGTCTAAGTCATGTTTCCCATATTTTCCCTTCCCAGATACAAGCACTTTTGAGTGTTTGGGGCACTTTTTAGCTAAAATCATCCTACAGGGCCTAACTGCATATGCTAAAGCCTGCCTATTTTGAATGGTGTAGTGGCCCCTGCAACCTCCAAAAATATCAGGACTTACTTCCCCAATAACCTGCTAACTCACCCCTGAAATACATACTTATTCACCCTATTTTGTTCATTGGACTCATTTCTCATTTGAAATGCCCATTTTTGGGGAGCCAGAAATGTGCGTCTTTAAAAGGTGATTTCTACGATACCCCACTTTTGCGCGTCAGACCTCAACTTTTCCCGTAAACGCAGAAAAACCGCAATTTTCAGGAGAAACGAGACAGACATCCCCTCCCTCTGCCACCCACCCGCCCAACTGAAAGCCAGCCATTAGACATGCACAGATAGTTCTGAGGGTCTGTCTGTGATGTCATAAAGGGCCTGCTGATCAATGGGCAGCTTTCTGATTGGCTGCTGTATTTGATTGACAGATGGAAGCTGGCAGCTGATTGGCTGTCTAGCCTAAAGTGCTTTACACATCTCCCTGATGGTACCACTGGCTAAGACTCCACCTCAGCTCATTGGGTAATGAAAAATTTAGAACAATTGATGGATAAAAGCAGGGAGGCCGGCCATTTTGGGACGCTCATTGGACTTGTTTAATGCAATGCACCTTTGTATATTCACATGCATTCGCTTCATGCTGTAACCACTGTGCATAAAATTTTGGAAACATGGCATACAGT